>NC_134581.1:10925000-11525000 GCF_037038515.1 Microtus pennsylvanicus | reverse complement strand
AATCCCACAATATTCCACTCTGCCATAGCTGTTGGGATAATTGCTTAAAAAACAAACAACAACAAAAAATCCACAGAGTTGTGCCAAAAAGATAAGAATCTTCACAATGAACTTATTTTGTCCTATGATATTTCTGATTGCTGCACATTTTGTTGAAAATGACAGGGATTATGGTTACCTAATTATGCAAATGCTTTGGACCTGGTTACTTGAAAATTCTCCAGGCACTCTGTACTTGACCTCAGCTAGATTTTTTTTTTCTGGAAGGAAATAACTTTCAAAGCCAGTGTTCCTTAACTGTGCCTTCTGAATTTTCAATTACAATTCCTCTGCCACAGTGGCTATGATTTCACATAAGGCAGCCGGGGAGAAACGGTTAATTCTACAGAATTTCTGTCTCAGAGAATTACCCAGTGTCCATTAATATAGGCTCCCAGTTCCCCTGGATCTTGTCCCTGTAGAAACTACAATCTCCAAGGGCTGTAGGAACTCCATGCTCTTCTTGTGTCCTTGCCCTTCACACCAACCACGCTTGTTTTGTTGACAATACAGAGCAGGTGCTTGTGTTTCTGACAGCAAATACATCTAAAAAAGCAGATATTCCTTTAAGAAGGAGAAAACTGAGGCTCTGAGGAAATGTCTGCTAAAATGAATTTTTCAGTTTGCTAATAATGGCTTATTGTCTTTGGGCAAATTGTATGTGTGTAAAATGTATATTAAGGGTACAAGGTGACCGAGTGTCTTCCATAACATTAAAAGGTTTCTATCTTTCTTCCCTCAGGGTGCTCCTTTATAGCCACGTTTAAAATCATTTCTTTCATATTTTTCACTTAAAAAAATTCTGAAGGCACTTGTAAGGTAAAATTTAAACAATAGTATTTTATTCAATATTTCATAAGAAGTATGTTTATTATATCTGTGTGAGTGTGTATCTATGTATATGTGTATCTGTGTGCCTATGCCTGTGTCTCTGTGTGTAAAAATTTATCATAAATGGTTCATAGAAAAGTATTGTGTAAACTGAATTTCAGACTTACAGACTTTCAAAAAGATTCTTATTTTGTGTACATGGGTTTTGCCTGCATACGTGTGTGTGTGTGTGTGTGTGCACGTGTGTGTGTGTGCGTGTGTGTGTATATCATATGTATGGCCAGAGCCTGTGGAGTCAGAAGAGAGCATCTGATCCCCTGCAACTGAAGTTACAGGGAATTATGCACAGCATGAGGGTGCTGGGAACCAAACCCAGGTCCTCCGCCAGAGCAGTGAGGGCTCTTAACCACCAAACCATCTTTACAGTCCTAAATTATTACTGTTTTAAAGGGCCACTGGAATTATAGAATTTTATAGTGCTTTCCTTGTAACAGTTTATAGAATACATAAAAAAACCCTGACTGTTGGATTTTATATTCAGGTTTTAAACTTTTCCTCAACAATTGAAGTTAAAGTTTTCAGATTCTTACACTTGTGGAGCTCAGTGGGGAGCTGAGACGCTGCAGCAGGTGACATTCTGAGGTCATTAAGTTTTCATCAGAGGATTAAACATTTACCAATAAACCCAAAGATAAAGCGTGAGGAATGGTGGCAGCCAGTGTTTCCCGTCCATTTTAATAGAATTCTCTAACAAGACATTAGAATCTGAAGTGCTTTAATTTGGATGGTCTTGTTAGTCACTGGAGATACCAAATACCAAATGCTAATTAGATCATAAGGCATCATAACTAGCTAGATGGAAATGCCAGAATATTAAAGGTTATTTAGTCATCTGTGAGAACTTTCCCCCAGAAGACATGATAAATCCTAGTTTTCCCCCAGATAAAAAATGGAATTTAGAACGGTTAATTGACAGAGAGACACAAGTTTCCTTGTGTTTACAGTGAGGAAGTGTTACATGTCATCCTAAGTGTGTAAGACAGCAAGGGACCTTGGTAATACTTGATATTTATCCCTAAGAGAGGTTAGCATTGTGAATATGAATTTATTTATATCTCTCCCTTTAAATATAAAATTCACCCACATAGGAACATGCCAATGATTTAAGAAACTGAGATGTAGGTTAGAAATATTGTTTATTAGTTTGAAGAAATATCTGTAGCACCAGATAACTAAGAATAAATTTGAGATATTTCTGAATTCCTCTATGTCTGAAAAGGCTGAGTCATTTTAATAAATAGAAAGTTTAAGTGTGATATGTACTTAAGCTATTTCTTGCAAGACTAATTCCCCTTCTCACACATGACCAACTCTTATTGTATGTTCCTTCAGTAAAATATTTTATTAATGAGACTATAGATTTCCAATTTAAGGCAGGTATGAAAGCTTTTGTGTGACTGTTTGCCAAATCTGCACTGGATGTGTGTGTATGAGAGAGAGGGTTCTCATCCTCAAGGAAAGTGGATGCTATTATTTAAAGTAATAATACTTATTAGGAGTGAAATGTGGGACAAGGAGAACATGCTTCCCATCTCTCCACCTCACCTTCCTCATTTGGGACCATCATATCACTTCGTCAAACTATTGTGACAAAAATGTGGCAATGTGTGTTGGGAACTGTCTTGAGCAAGGTAGTTAGTAGGAGCCATCTGTCATCATGGTGACTAATCATTGTCCAGTAATCCAGTGACTTTTAACAGATATGGTAGGTTCAGGAGGGAGTCAGATTAAGGAAGGAGGCAATCTTCCACACAGTGTGGAAGTACTGAAGGAAAATGAAGTCAAACCTATGTGTGAGCTTTCAGCGGTAGGATACGTAGCAGAATTGCTTACTTTGAGTCCTTCCTTGCAAGGTCAAAATTCAAAGTGGAGATGTATTATTCTGATCTAGATTTGGAAAGTCTGAAGAAAAGATCTTTGAAGACCTAACATTGGAGCATATGAAGCACCATAACTCTCTCTATTCATAGGGTGGTTGGGGGGAAGCAATCAGCAGTGTGCTCACCTAGGAAGCCAGTGCCCACACGTCTTGGGATGACAGCTGGGAAATCCTATGTAAACAGTTTTGCTCGGCTGAGCAATCCTTCCATTCCATCAGAAAAAGAAATGGATAAGGTGCTGGAGTGATGGCTCAGTGGTTCAGAGTGCTGCTTGCTCTTTCAGAGTTCTGGAGTTCGGTTCCCAGCAACTCCATCAGGTACCTCACCAGAGCTCTATCATCCAGAGGATGCAATGCAGGGTACTAACATACACATGCATGTACACTCATAAACTCACACATACATACAAACACACACACTCATGTGCATGTTCACACACTAAAAGAAACAACAAATCTTTAAAAAAACCAAGCTAATAAAAACAAAAGTCTTAGTCATTAATATACAATCATCCTGTCCGCCAAAAGACTGGAAAGCACAACCAACAATGCTAGACCATGAGGATGCTGAGAGAAATCTCTGAAAGAAGTAATGAAATTATAGAGGATGCCGTGAATGGTACTGAACCTTTACCCGGGAAGTGCAAGCAACAGCATGGCTGTACTGTAATGAGGGCAGTCGATGTTGAGTGCTAAAGAAGGCAGAACTTGAGCAGGTGTCTGAGAGCTATAACAAGCCTGGAAAGGCCTTGAAAACTTTCTTTTGGGGGTACTGTTGTTTGCTCACCTTTGTTCTATTAGTCTGTCTTGTTTGGATATTGTGGTTTTTGGTTCTCAGTACTTTCCCTTTAGCTTTATCATTTAAGGCATCCAATATGCCGGTGATGGATCCCTCACTTTAAATCCCATCTGACTGAAGCTCCTCAAGCTGTTACTGCATCAGTCATGATCTAGATTAAAATAGAATTTGATACCAAGAAGTACACAGTCAAAGAGGGATCTAAGGTCAGATGCTACAATGATACAAACCAAATTAAGCTATGGTCCAGTAACTGGGAGGAAAAGGATCTTGGGACAATTTGTAACACATAATTGTATAACTATTAACAGTGCTGGGGACTAAATGCTCATGGGGAAGCATAAGGTACCATGCCCTTTGCTATTTTCAACTGCTATGAAATATTTACAGAAGTGACTCAGCTTCTGCATCTGGTTTACCAAAGACCTTCTAAAAAGTTATGATGAATGAGCTCAAGGTCAAATATAAACACTACAGAGATTATGTGGAATAGTCAAAGCAATAGCAATCTAGAGAGTATGGAAGAAGTTGGGAATCAGATCACATACCTAAGGTTGAAAGGCATAGTAAGTTTGGGGTTATAAGCCCTCCACTTCAATATTATTTGCTGTTTGAGATTTGAAACTCTGAGATATCCCCTGGGCCCCATCATCCTGTACTGGCAACAGTCTTCTCTTGTTTGGAGACCTTCTGATAACCTCACAGGAACAACTACTCTGAAATGAGGTGTCAGCTCTTCACCTGGTGACCTCTAGGGATCATCACTATCTTGGGGGACTCATTATAAGCAGAATCTGAGAATCCCTGGGTAGAAGAAGCACAGAGTCCACTGAAGAAAGAGAGTTGAGATACGAGGGGAAAGAAGATTTGTACTAGTTTCCACTGTGAATTTTATGTGTGGGATTATGTTAAAAGGATGTCATATCAAATCAGATGATTGGATTGTGGTGAACTCACACAGGTGCACTTACACAGACACTCTAGAATTAGTGGTTAGTAGCTCAGCTAATCAATGTGGCATTACCAGTTAACCTGGTTGGATAGAACATGGACACACTGATCTCCTCTCCTGAAAAGAAAATTTCCATGACATACCACTGTAGGTTAATGATAGGATTTTGAGGTAATTTAATTCTATGAGATCTGCATTTTGAGCACATTCTACAAGGACTTTCAGGACTTTGTCATTACAAAATGTCAAAGGTACAAGGATAAAGGGGTCTCAGGTGTCTTGGGATTGACTGTCACTAGCCTCTGAGGGAAGGGTAATGTCAAGGTTTGTCTTACTGTAAGTTCTCTGTCATCTCAATGAAATGAGACAGAATCGAGCAGCGACAGCAGTTGCAGGCAGCTTTTCACTGCTGCATGCCATACAGATGAACAGCAAGAAAAGCCTGGTTGGAAGGGAATGAGTGATGGTTATCACTGACTAATCGAGGAGACAATCCCATTATCTAAGAGCTAAAACCACAAAGACATACCCACTGCCCAGTACCAGTAAGGATTTGTCTTCAAAACTCTATTTCATGTACACTTGTTACCCTAAGATCTGCAAGAAAGAAGTGTATGAATCAGGCATTGTTGAGCGGCTCCCTTGTTTCCAAGGATCTGTTTCTTTTATTACAAGCTGTTGTGCTTTCTAGAGCTGTCAGCACATGACAATATCATTGTAATACAAATTGCTTCCAAGTTCTGTAAATTCTTTGGGTATCTTGTTGTTAAAGGGCAAATACAGTTTAATTTTTAAGTCATTTGTATCAAAGACTTTTGGAAGGTTTTTGCAAGATTACTGATTATCTTATCTACAGGCAGAAGGTGTGCTTTCTCTTACTGCTGGATGTTTGTTGGATCAAGCACTAACAGTCTACCTGTTCTAGGCACGGAGGGAGCCGTTGTTACCAGTCTCTGTTACCTTTCTGTGGGATTTCAACCTTTTCGAGGCTCATTTCTGCAACATTCAAAAATCATCTTACACGTAGTTACTTAAAATGAAAACAGACAGTTCTGAATAATTCGTTTAAAATCCATATTCTCAAAAGTTGGAGTAGTGCCACAGGCCTCTCATTCCAGGACTCAAGAGGGAGGCAGAGGTAGGTAGCTATGAATTTAAGGCTATCTTGGTCTACATAACAACTTACAGGGAAACCAGAGCTATGCTGCCAGACCCTGTCCCAGAAAAGAAATCTGGGCTTTCAAGTGGCAGACATGGTGATGTTGCTTCAATTCAGTTCCTAGGACCACAGTGCTCCTGAAAATGAATCCTGTTCCTCTCATTGGTTCCCAATTTGTACATCAACATAAGACTGTTTTAACATTTGGAGATCAGTAACCAAATACTAAAATGATTTCTGCTTTACCAACTTTATTAAGACCCTCCATTCCCACCCTAAAATGAAACAAAACCAGATGAACCGTGGACTAAATCACATCAAACCCCATCATGCATGCTGATCCTGTATACTTGTGATGCATTTGAAGGTCCTGTGTTCGCTAAGCACATGCTGTTTGTTTTTTCCTCTGAAAAATCCATGCAAAGAATTCACAGAAAACAAAATAAAATGCCATAGCAACAAAACCTCATAAACTTTACAGGGCACCAACACCCAATTTCTCCAAATAATAAAGTATGGAACTCTCCTTTTCCCCTCCCTTATGCTTCTAATCAGTCCGTTTAGTTGTAAACACTGTGTTCACACATAAATATGAGCAAATATCTTTGAAGCTTATATAGAGTTATATGATGAGATAGTTCAACTACATGCCCTGTATTATAATAAGTCACTATGGTTTCTCAGGGTAAGTAAGCCCATGTATTTTCAGTTTATGAGTTTTTAAATGATTACTAGGGAGAAACATTATTGAAAACATACTGAACACACCTAGAAGCAAAGCATTTTGGTATACATTTTATATCCATAATGCACCATGAAACAAGTTGCAAGTGGTAGCACATGTCTATAAACCTAGCACATGGGGGGTGAGGGTGGAGGCAGGAGGATTGTACATCAGGATCATTCTAAGCTACATAGTGAGTTCTAGGCCAGCCAGAGCTACCTGAGACTCAGTCTCATAAAAGCCAGTGTAGTAGTAGGAGCGGCGGGGCTGCGTCCCCAGCACCCCAGCTGCCTGCTAGCTTATGCCCCGAAATAACAACACACAAATTGTATTCATTTAAACACTGCTTGGCCCTTTAGCTCTAGCCCTTACTGGCTAATTCTGATATACCGATCAACCCATCTCTAATAATCTGTGAGCACCGGTCTTACCGGGAAGATTCTAGCCTACGTCCATCCTGGGTCAGAGCTTCATGGTGTGTGTGTCTGCCCGGGAGCGGGGCATGGCGTCTCTCTGAGGCGTCTGCCCCCGAGAGGAGAGCTGTCGAGTGTCTGAGCTCACTTCCTCTTCCTCCCACCATTCTGTTCTGTTTACTCCACCCACCTATGTTCTAAGCTATGAGCCCAAGCAGTTTGTTTATTAACCAATGAAATCAACAGATTGATATATGACACTCAAACATCAAGCCAGAATGAGAGTATTTTAGATACAAATGCATTATTTTCTGTATAGTTGACTTTATATGTAAATACATAGCTGTGTTTATTGTATATATGTGTTTATCCATGTGTATTTATTAATTCCAGTGCACACAATGTGGCAGACCATTGCCAACCACATCTTCTAAAGGAAAAAGCTGAATAGAGAGGCAGTTATTCTTCTTCTCAGAGTTTGGAGTCAGCACAAGGCCAGAGCCATGGAAAGGCCAAGCAGAATAAGAATACTCCAGAGTGCTGTGACCTCTGGGCAGGGGATACAGTTTGAGAAAAGTCAACGCTCCAATATTCAGGCTTATAGGGAGTGAGCAAGCTATTTCACAGTTGGTGGCATTGGGTTGGCTCTCAAATGAATGCATATGTAGAGTGCTGAAGAATGCTTCTGTGTGTTCGCAAGCATGGTGACTCGACAGGATGACTTATCTTTGTCATTTAACCTGCCCATTATGCGGTCATGTGGGGCAGCTAGGCCTGCGCTGGATTGAGTGGGTTTGGTAATACAAACAGCTTAATTGAAATGGCTGGTCCCCAGAACCTCATTGAGGAAGGAAGATGTTTCCTGGTGGAGTTGAAGATGGCCTAATATGTATCCGTGTCAAATCTTTGACATATGCAACACTGGTCCCTCTGGTGTGCAGCTGTTGTCAGAGATGAGAGACCCATTTGCTTTTATCATGCCTCTGAAACCACATTAGAGAAATTACAGGGTATTATCAAGATAAGAAAATAATTGCATTTTAATTTGACATGAGGGTTTCTTTAGAGAATAAAGTGGAAATTGGATCAAGAGAGCAGGCTGAGAATATGCCTAGCTAGTGCCCTCGTGGACGCATAAGAAATAACAGAAGATATTTCAGAAAAGTTTTGAGTCTTCAGTGAAGCTGGCAGAAAGGAAGGGCTGTCAGGGGCTGGCCAGCTAATGAGTTCCTAAGACATAGTGGGAGAGGAGATGGGGAGATGTAGCCAAAGGACCAAAGGAAAGATACGAGTCTGCCTCATAGTGATCCCATAGAATGCTACACTCCTCACACATAACAATGAAATGTCTTTTTTATAGAGAGTGAAGGCATTGTGAGTTATATACAAAAATCCTAGTCCAGAGAGGCTCATTTTTCAGGAATTTTAATATGTTACATCCAGATACTCAACACAAAAACAAATAAAATTAATAATAAAAGGTTGGGGTGTTGGAGATAGACAGTAATGTGCTTGCTATTAAAGGATGAAGACCTAAGTTCAACTCCATAACCCGTGTAAAAAGCTAAGAGTTTTGGCATGTTCTTATAATATTATTACCAGGGAGACAGAGCTAGGCATGGAACCCTGGGTCTCACCAGTCAGCCAACTTAACCTGTATACAGAGTCCCAGGCCACTGGCAATCCCTGTCTCAAAAAGCAAAGTAGACAGCTCCTGAGGGTTTTTTGAGGGGTTGACTCTGGCCTCTCTATGAGGTATACACATCTGCGTACACATGCACCCATGTGAACACACACACATTGCTCAAAACAAATTATAAATCAAACATGAAGGCAAAATTAAGATGACTTCTTCATATATTTTGTACTTTGTAACATTTACTATTTCAGAAAATTCTCCTTGATTCAGGGGTTCATGATACCTTAAAGCACTCCCGTTTTATTTCTGAAAACTAATATTGTAAATTGACTGAAATCATAAAGTCAAATTATTTTACTTAGGATCAAGCATTTAGAAGTTAACTTTCCAGTGTTGGACAGATTTAATCTGATTTCAAAACATGTTGGTGGGGATACCAACAAGAGTATTAGAAGTCCCTTGTTTTAGAGGATAGGGTACGTTTTACATAAATCACACACATTGATTCTACATCGTATGTTCACACACATAGTCTATTATCTATTTTAGAGGATAGAATTGTGTCAAATATCCATTACTGACAAAGCTGCATCTTGAATTATGTATATATAAATGAGCTTAAAGTGAGTCGGTTTTGATGGGAAGGCTGCAGTGACCTTCATCTAGTGATTCTAGGTCATGGTCCGAAATGAGAAGGAAGCACACTCTTCACCCAGGTCACTCAGGATGGTTAGCATGTGGCACCCTGGTGGTTGATTTTTTTTTCTAGTCAAAAACATGAAAGTTAAATAAGTTGCCAACTTGATAAAGTCATCTCAACAAAGATGGCAGGGTCATCACCTTTTGGGAGTTATGTGCTTACTATGTCATTTTTATGATACCTCTGGGAGAATACAAATGAAGGCCTGGGAGTTTCCAAGACCCATCCCTTCCACTGTCCATCCTCCAGCTGACAGGGTGTCCTTGGGCTTCACACTGGGAGATATGACAATAGCTACGCTGCCGCTACCTAGCTTCTTCCTCCACCCCTCTTCGCATCACTATGATATTGTGACCAATTCTGCTATGCATTCTTTGGTCTTGGAAATGTTAGTTAAAAACACAAAATAGACTATATTTCTATTGACTGTGATCTCCAGTGCATATTCTTTTGTGTCTTGTTTTGGTTGTCTTTCTGGTTAAGATCCCACCAATAGTAATCACATCACTCACTAAACTTTCCTGTCAAACAGAAAGGACTTTTCCAGGGTCATAATTTAAGGACCAAGATGCCTATTTACCTGATCATAGTTTGACCAAGATGGTTTCATTCTGAAGACTTATGTAGACCAAGCTTGTCTGGAATTCATAATCCTCCTGCCTCTGCTTCCCAAGTGCTGGGAATGTTGGCAGAACCTACCATAACTAGCCAGACTGCATGATTTTGCTTTCTGAAAATAACTTCCATGCTCTATCTTCAATGGATAAATCAAATCTTACATCTAAACTGTGAAAATATGATTCTGTGATGATCCATAAGCATCCCCTCATAATTCCATCTGAAGACTTAGGAAAATCTTAATTAAAATTATATTAAGTTATTATTTGGATATAGAGAAGGTGATTCTAAATGTTACACAGAAGAGAAAATTTCATTTTTAAAAATCTGAGAAAGGGGCTGGTTGGTGGTGTGAATGCCTTTGATCCCAGCACTCGGGAGGCAGAGGCAGTCAGGTCTCTGTGAATTTGAGGCCAGTTTGGTCTACAGAGCAAGTTCCAGGACAGCTAAGACTGTTACACAGAGAAACCTTGTCTCAAAAAAAGAAATATGAGAAAGGGGAAAAGAGAAATGATCTTATAATTTCAAAAAAAGTAATAATTAAAAAGGAATAAAAGAAAACTACTATTAAATACACCTACAAGCTCTCTGCAGCTGTAATTACTAGCTCAACACATGAACAAGCTTGGCTTATCACTGGTTCCTCATGAGTGGGAGAGACTCATTAGGTCACACCTAACACTGAAGGACCATGGGAAGCTCAGGCTCATTAGGTCCCACCTCACTGAAGGACCATGGGAAACTCAGGCTCATTAGGTTCCAATCCACACTGAAGGACCATGGGAACTTCAGGCTCATTAGGCCCCACCCCTCACCAAGGACCATGGGAAGCTCAGGATCATTAGGTCCCACCTCATTGAAGGACCAAGGGAAGTTCAGGATCATTAGGTCCCACCCCACACTGAAGGACCATGGGAAGTTCAGGATCATTAGGTCTTACCCAGCACTTAAGGACCATGGAAAACTCATGGTTGCTTGCAGAATGGGTGTTATTGTCCACAGTTACATGGAAAGGAAATTTTTATTTTAAAAAGCACGAGAAAAAAGTAAGGGAAATGGTATAATTATATTTAATCTCAAAATAAGATAAATATTTGAAAACTAATTAACAAAAAAATATTAGAATAGTTCATAAGCTCCCTGCAGCTGCAATTACCTGCCACAGCTAAGCTTCCCACATTCAAGTAAAGCGTCCCCAAGTTGTGCTACTATAATTAAACTCAGTGGGTAAAACACACAAAAAGACATCTAAGTAGAAAGGCTACTTGCAAAGAAGAAGTGTTTCAGGGGAAATGGGGGAGGGATTTTTTTTAATTAACCAAAATTCACTACATACATGTATAAAATTTTCAAAAAAATTAAAAATTGAAAAAAAAATGAAACCAATATCAAAAACCAAAGTTAAAAATTGACATTCAACCAACTTCAACAGTAAAGAGCAAACTAATCAACACAGTATGGTATTGGTAAGAAGCAGAGAGACTAGAACAGATGTCAGAAAATGTAACTCTTGCTTAATTCCCTTGTCTTCTACTCCACACATTTCACATAGGACTCTAAATTCTGAGAGGCCTCTGTAAACCCAGTCCTCTCCTCAGCTCAGATGAACCGGTTTACAGAAAAACCATGCATTTGTCCACAGGGACCCCAGACTGAACAGCCCATCACTGGGCCATGCCCAAGTGACAGACTGCACAGTGAAGCAGGAGATGATAAAATTGCCAATGAATTTCAGAGATTAACATATTAGAAAGATGAGCAGCCCTCAGTCCACCTGGGTTTCATTCAACCTAGAAAGCATGCTTGGTCGACCCCACCACCTTACAGCCGTCCAGGAGAGGTGGGGCCATGCTAATGATCCATAAAAGGTCACTGCGGACCTTACCTTGTTCCCTTTTCCCTTTTGCTCTCTTAAAGTCAGGCCCCAGGTGACCAATGGCACACCTCAGTACTCCTCTTAGTACGCCATCTCCTTACCTGTGACTATCCATGTGTCTCTTGTAATCCATTGCAGAGGAACACAGCCTGGAAGTCACAGTGCCCATCATCCGTATTTGTTTCCATGCCTGTTACAACAGGAACAAGAATAGGAGCATATGCAGATTTTCCCATCCTTTAACTCCTCAGGCACAGAGAACCTTGAGTTGAAAGAAAGGGCAGCAAAATAGAAGTGAGGAATTGGGAGTGACAGGCTGCGCATCTGAGCCTGGAGAATTCCAGCAAAAGCTGGAGGCCTCCATGAACACCCCCACACACACCATGGGACAGACACAGGGGCTTGTTTGAACTACTAACTTCTGCAGCACCTCCAGAGAGACTGCTACAAAAGGCAGGGTCAGGGGGCCAAGACCATATTCAACCCAACTAGGAAGAGAAACTGATCGAGGGCGTAAGATTTCCTCTAGTTGATTTTCTAACTTTTTTTTTAAATTTATTTATTTATTAAAGATTTCTCTCTTCCCCGCCACTGCCTCCCATTTCCCTTCCCCTCCCCCAATTAAGTCCCCCCCCCCCTCAGCCCGAAGAGCAATCAGGGTTCCCTGCCCTATGGGAAGTCCAAGGAACCCCCACCTCCATCCAGGTCTAGTAAGGTGAGCATCCAAACTGCCTAGGCTCCCACAAAGCCAGGACGTGCAGTAGGATCAGAAACCCATTGCCATTGTTCTTGAGTTCTCAGTAGTCCTCATTGTCTGCTATGTTCAGAGAGTCCGGTTTTATCCCAGGCTTTTTCAGACCCAGGCCAGCTGGCCTTGGTGAGTTCCCAATAGAAAATCCCCATTGTCTCAGTGTGTGTGTGCACCCTTTGTGGTCCTGAGTTCCTTGCTCGTGCTCTCTCTCCTTCTGCTCCTGATTTGGACCTTGAGATTTATGCACGGTGCTCCAATGTGGGTCTCTGTCTCCTTTCATCGCCTGATGAAGGTTAATATCCAGGAGGATGCCTATATGTTTTTCTTTGGGTTCTCCTTATTTAGCTTCTCTAGGATCACTAATTATAGGCTCAATGTCCTTTGTTTATGGCTAGAAACCAAATATGAGTGAGTACATCCCTTGCTCCTCTTTTTGGGTCTGGCTTACCTCACTCAGGTTAGTGTTTTCTATTTCCATCCATTTGCATGCAAAATTCAAGAAGCCCTTATTTTTTACTGCTGAGTAGTACTCTAATATGTATATATTCATAATTTCTTCATCCATTCTTCCATTGAAGGGCATCTAGGTTGTTTCCAGATTCTGGCTATTACAAACAATGCTGCTATGAACATCGTAGAGCATATACTTTTGTTGTATGATAAGGCCTCTCTTGGGTATATTCCCAAGAGTGGTATTGCTGGGTCCAGGGGTAAGTTGATCCCGAATTTCCTGAGAAACCGCCACACTGCTTTCCAAAGTGGTTACACAAGTTTGCATTTCCACCAGCAATGGATGAGTGTTCCTCCACAACCTCTCCAGCAAAGGCTATCATTGGTGTTTTTTTTTATTTTAGCCATTCTGACAGGTATAAGATGGTCTCTTAAAGTTGTCTTGATTTTCTAACTTTTATTTGCACTTTTGTGTTTCAATTTTTTGGCTGCTTTGTTTTAGCTTATGCCTCACCAGAAGGAGTTTTATGGTTGTCCTTCATGTCTCTGCACCTACTATACAGTACTTTTATTTTATTACTCTCATTATGCCTCATACACTTAACCTCCATGCTTTCCCTCTCACTCATACTTTAACTCCTCCCCCTTTCTCACTCTCTCCTTATTTTACTTCTTATGATTGGAGACCATTGGCCCTAAGTTACTTTAAATTATTCATTTCCCAGTCAGTGTCTGATTTTATCAAGACACATCACACCTCAGCTGCCAGTCATTACATTGTTACTATAAAGAACAACACCTCCTCTCTCCCCCATCTAAGGGGGTCATTCAACTTAGATGGAAGTGGCTGCTTATGGGTAGTCACAGTATCATATTTCACATTCAAAAATTCATATTTCACTCTTGATAAAGACAATCACCAGGAAAACTTGTGTCAAAATAACACAAACACGCAGAGTACAGAAAAGGGAAAAAATGAAAACCCAAGTCTACCCAAATTGTGCATAAAAAGCAACAGCGAAATACAGGATAAGATGGGAAAAGAACTTCTGTCTCCACAAGATCACAGTACCTCTGTACCAGAAACCAATGTTATGGTGGCTGAAATAATATAGAAATATTTCTGCATCCCGCTTTTAAAAAGATGAACCAACAGAGGACTCAGACAAACAGATGAATGAAATAAGGAAGTAAGGAGATCAGTTCAGAATCCAGACAAGAAAGTCAGAAAACTGAATTAAACAGTTAGCAATTTGGAGAAGATTAAAACAGGAAGGACAAGTTCAGAAAGGAATTTGAGGCTCTGAAACAGAATCAAAATGGAAGACTAGAAATGAGCCCTTGAATCTAAGACAAAAACACAGTGGAGAGTATAATTAAAGAGACAACCAAGCAGAAGGCCACGTGTTGGTGGTGGATGACAAGGTAGAGACAATATACACAGGCACATATAAAGAAAGCAACGAGTGTCCCCAGAACTCTCAATAACTCTGGGATCTATGGAAGAGACTGAGCATAACAATATGCAGGGTAGAAGAAACAGCTAAGGCAAAGTCTAAAGCATAGATAATTTTCAATAAAAGTGTAGAAAGATATTTTCCAGCTCTAGACAGGAATGGGTATCCAAACAATCTAAAGAAAAATATAAAATCACAAAGTTGCAGGAGAATGGAAAGAGCTGGAAATTCCAATAACCTTGAATCTGTTGGTCCTGAGTGTGAAAAAAGCCAACATTACAAGAACCAAAGGATGGGAACCAAGTCATGACTTCTTCTTCCAACATACTTTTAAAAAGCCATCTAACCAAAGGAACTTCCTGGAAAATGTGGAGGACAGAAACATACCAATGCATCTGTCTGTCTTTGTGATATACTCCTGGGTCAGGGATGACGTCACACAGACCTTTAAATCAACTGTTCCTCACATTGTGTCAGGTCATCTCATCCCACCAGAGGATCCCGAGCTGTGCAGCTAACTATGCTGGGCACATGGAAATTGGAGACAGTGTGGTCACTCTATTACTAGAGCTATTCTCATAGTGACTGATTGAAGAAAATTTATGCCCGATCTCAAAGAAGGCAAAAGGCTGGACAATGGCTCAGTCAGCAGAATACTTACTTTGCAAACACAAGGACTTAAGTTTCTTCTCCTGAACCCATGCTTTTTTTTTAAATGATGTATGTAGTGGTACATACTTATAATCCCTGCACTGAGGAGGCAAGGAAGTAAAAAGAGACAGACACAGATCCCTGAAGCTCCCTGGACACCCAAACAAGTCTGTTTGTCAAATCCTAAGAAAGTAAAGCAGCCTGTATCAAAATCAAATCAGGACAAAAGCAATATGAAGACCTAAGAAACAAGGTAAAGGTTAGCTTTTATTCCCCACATGCTCGTGAACAAATATTCAGATGCTCTGTTCACAAGTACATCTGCACAGATGAGCATATAAACACGCAACACACTACACACACAAAAAAACACACAAGAAAGACAAAAGGTGTGCTTTCCCTAAGCAAATCTTAGTCTCAGATGTGTTACACCTTGAACAAGAGGACAATTTTGACATGACCCCTTACCCATCAGCTGTCTCTGCTTCATTTCTGACACGTTTCTCTGTTATTTAAAACTTTTTTGTCAAATTCCTCATGTTTTTATTCTGCTCAAAGATATGCATCTTTATAAAACATCTTGAATTATTTTTTGAATGTCAGGTTATGAATAAATAAAAACAATAAAAATAGACAAGCAAATGGGACTAAAATTGAATTTATTATGCTGGAAAACTTTATAACCCTAGGAAGTTTTTCTTAGAGCATATTAAGAAGGTTTGCATCTATAAAACTCTGAGCACCCTCCTGGCATTTTTTAAAGTACCAATAACCAGGGGACTAATGTGTCACTCCTAGCAGAATTATCTCTTTATCTTAAAATAAGCAATGTTGTCCCTTTTCCACATTCGTATTTTAAAAGTGAAATTCATGTGTAGCATCCTGAAAATTATTTCATTGCATGAAATGGTTTGACAATGAGTTGGTAATATTTTGAATATGTATCTCCAGTGGCACACTCCAGATAATTTCCCATGGAAATCAGAATGTTCACTGTTCTCAGGTATCTGAGGTAGGCCCTGCTTCCCCTAGCTTCAGTCTATGCTAAGGTTAAATGGTAACAACAACACTATTTAATCCTGAAAACATTGCCTATTAGTAACAATGCTACAAGATGTTTTAGTTAATGCTAAGGGATGGTGTAAATTAGTGTATGGGGGTGAATTAGTGGCTTAATGTCATTAAGTTACACCTTCCTGAAAAGCCAGTTCACCATCAGTTTCTCCTAACCTTATGTGTTAGTTATTTGACCTACCACTGTCAAAAGACTCTCTGCCAACAGCAGCTGAAGAAAGGAGGGGGTTATCTTGGCTCACAGTTTCAGAGTACAGTCTATCTCTGCACATAAGGAAGCCAGCAAGCGCTTGAAGCAGATGGCGGCCACGTTACATCCAAAATCAGTAAGGAGAGAGAGATGATTACTTGTGTTCAATATGCTTTCTCCTTTTTACGTAGGGCCCAAGCCCAGGGAGGCTTGCTGCCCATATTTCAGATGGGCCTTCCCACCTCCACTAACCTAATACAGATAATCTCTCAGAGGCACCCCTAGAAGATAGTCTCCTAGGTGACTCTAGAGTAGTGTTTCTCAGCCTTCCTAATGCTGTGACCCTTTAATGTAGTTTAATAATATAGGACCCCAACCATAAAATAATTTTTGATAATACATAACTTTAATTTTGCTACTGTTATAAATCATGATGTAAATATTAGATATGCAGGATATCTGATATGTGGTCCCTGTGGGGTCATGACCCACATGTTGAGAACTTCTGTTCTAGATGGTATCAAGTTACAAACAATTAGTGTTTTCCCTCACATTTTATTAAAAATTTATCCTGAAGACTATGAAGCAAGTCCTCTGGCTGGGAAATATTTATTTAAAACGCACAGACAGTAAATCAATTTTTCCCTAAAGGCAGGAAATTGGTGTGGGAAGTCCTTCTGTGTATGTGTTGCTTTTATTGGTTAATGAATAAAGAAGCTGCTTTCAGCCAACGGCTTAACAGAATATAGCCAGGGTAGAAGATATATATATATATGGAGAGAGAGAGAGAGAGAGAGAGAGAGAGAGAGAGAGAGAGAGAGAGAAGTAGGTGAAGCCAGAGAGAAACCATGTAGCCCCACTGGTGACAGACACAGAGTGGAACTTTACCTGGTAAGCCACAGCCGCGTGGCAATACACAGATTAATAGAAATGGGCTAACCAAAGATATAAGAACTTAAGCTATTGGCCGAACAGTATGGCACATAATATAGTTTCTGAGTGATTATTTTGGGAGTCTGGGAGTCTGGGAGTCTGGGAAATGAATGAGCAGCCTCTACCTGCAGGAAATTGTATGTGGGCTAGAGTAACTAAAGTCAGAAGCCTTAGTTCCATCCATGCATTGAATCTAATCAATGGTAGGAGTTGTTGAAGTAACAATGATGTATTCTGTCTTAACACAATGTTCCTTGATAGCAACACATTGATGTAAGGTTTCAGATATCACTTCATCTAATTACCCAACAATCTTAAAAACAAGCATATTACCCAGTTAATCCTTACTACAAGCCTAAGAATTGAAAGGTGTTGTAGCAGGCAAGATAAATGGGTAAATGGAGCAGAGCATGGATGAATATCTAGCTGAGTTACCATCAGGACTGTGTTCTGCATGGAAAGTGCTTTTCTCTGAGGGCTTATTGGAACTCCAGCTCTTTAGATTAGCCAATAGTCATCTGGATTAAAAAAAAAAGGCTGAGTTCATCCATCAGATAGAAGTTAACAAGGGCCAAACTAAAGCAGAAGCAGCACACCTGATTCTGATCAACTAAAGGAAAAGATCAATGACCTAGAGACACAGCTCAGAAAGTCAGACGGAGACAAGCAACATTTGATGGAGGAAATTAAAAAGCTGAAAAAAGAACTGGAAAATTTTGATCCTTCATTCTTTGAAGAAATCGAAGAACTGAAGTACAGCTATAAGGAAGACCACATTTACCTGTAGATTTAAAACTATTTTATAAGTTTAAAAATTCCCTCTGGAAATCAAGCAGTCTCTGAAATACTGTATTATTTATTTTTTTATTTTTTTGCTTAAAATAAAGTCATATTTACTTTTTTTTAAAAAAGTGCCTTTCTCTGAATTTATTGACCGGCTCCACAGCTTCATCAACTTTTCACACAAGTATAAACCTCTGTGTCTCTCACCCTCTCCCACCATGCCTCACCTCCTCGCAATCCTGTTTCTGTGTGTTGGTGTGATGACCCAAACCATTTTCCTGACTACTACCCAGCTATCTAACAGTCTGCCATTCTCTCGTTAATGCCTAATTCTTTGTTCTTCTCTTTTAAATTCCGCACTACTTCTCTTTTACAGTCAGAAAATCAACAACAAATCTCTTCCCTTGTCCATGTGCCATGGCCTTTGATTTCATTCCTTCTCTCTCCCTAGCTAAGACGGCCCCTCATGAATTTAGACTGTGAAGTACATAACACCACTTCTTTTCCTTGCAATTACATTCCTTTCTTTCCTTTTTCATTCCTTCCCTTCCTTCCTTCCTTCCTTCCTTCCTTCCTTCCTTCCTTCCTTCCTTCCTTCCTTCCTTCTTCCTTCCTTTCCTTCCTTCCTTCCTTTATGTATTTTGAGGCACTGGAGATCTAACCCAGAGCCTTGCATACGCCTCCCAGTACTTTACCACTGCGCTATATCCTCAGTCCATTTGCAATACATTTCTATTTCCGCATCATGAATCACCAGAACTTTTCATCTTGAAACAGCATCGACAATTAACTGAACTTTCCATACGCTAGACTGTGGAGGGCTCATATTTCTTCGTGTTGTCTCAGAAGCAAACCCAGGTGCTTGCAGGGCTGCACTCCTGCCAGGAGGTTTTGGAAAAGAACCACATCCCAGCTTGCTCAGGCTGCTGGAGGAACTCCCTCCTGCTGTTTGTGGCACTGCTTTCCTTGGCCACCCACAAACCAGTAATAACACACTGAATTTTTCTTGTTTCTAACATATCTTCCTTCTGCTTTTCTTGCATTAATATGATGCCATCATCGAGGACTCATTATCTTTTAGGGAATGATCAATTTTAAAACCTTAAGGTCCACCAGGAAAGTCTTCTTGATTGAAGCTCCAAACTTTCATTAAACATAAAAAAGCCTTTTTGTATGTTATTTAACACATTTACAGTCTTTGAGGACTATGGTCTTGGGAAACTTTGGAGAAGCATTCGCCAATGATACTCATGCAGGTATTCCATCTAAGAGTCAGGATCCACTCCTTTTTAGCCACAGAACTCCTTTCCCCAAACCACATCACAAATGTGAAGCCTCTTCAGGCTTCTCAGACAAACACTTTCTCTTTCATTCTCAGCAAACACTTTCTCTTTGAGGAAAAGGCTATGTCTAGCTCTTCAGGGCTCCCTCTAATTTCTTAAATTGACAAATGACGGGTATGCATTTTCAGAATAACTTTTATCATGTTATATTCAAAGTTATTCTAAAAGTGTCTTAATATGTTACCTAAATTAGTATATGTTCCTTAAAATTTCCCTAGGTTTGGAGTAATGTATAATGCAATTCATATACAGATAAATTACATGCACACATATGTTCATAAACATATATTCTGTTATGTATACTTGTGTATTATGACATTCTGTTATATATTTTATGTGGTACATATTATATATGTATATGTGTGTGTATACTAGACACACAGCCTGTCATATGTATAGTCTTTTAAAGTTTTTACAATAACCCTATGATATAAACATCATTATCCTCTGTTATGATCATCAATATGAGGAATCTGGGCTCTCAGAATTTAATTGTCTTGCTAAGATCAAGAGGCATCTGAGCAAATCTCACACATAAAGACAGAGCTGAAGCTGCAGCCCTTACTAAGAACTCATTCCACATATTCCCTTGCATGGTGTATAAACCACATCTGTAATTCTATGATTTCTGACTATGCAGCAACACTGGGCCTGAAGACAGTGAAAATACTGAAAACCAGGAGAGCTCATCAAACATATATCATTAAATGAATAAGACATGGGGCAGAAAAATCAATGGCAATTATACTGTCTAAAGATTTCTTTAAAGAGAATTAGAATTGGGATTAGGATGCAGGGTGGAGCACCCACATATTTGCTCTATGTCCACACAAAATCCAGATGAAATCAGAGTTTAAGGCTCTGAAAGGGAAAAGTTAACAGTGGCAAAGAGAATTGGAGTCAAGTTCAACAAATCTGTTGGATACAGTGAGAATGTGACAATGGCTATGACAATGACTGATAGAAGATGCAACTATGAGGACATTACAACAAAGACTTAAGGCACATAGGCGTCTGGACACAGAAAAGAGGTGGGACAGCGATGTAGGATTCCCCTCTGTATGCTGTGAATACCATTGCTTAATAAAGAATCTGTCTTGTGCCTGGTAGGGCAGAATAGAAGTAGGCGGGGAAAACTAAACTGAATGCTGGAAGAAAGAAGGCAGGGTCAAGAGACACCATGTAACCGCCAGAAGGGAAAGATGCAGAGCTGCCAGCTGGAACCTTGCCAGTAGGCCACGAGCTTCATGGTAAAATATTAAATAATAGAAATGGGTTAAATTAAGATGTAAGAGCTAGCCAATAAGAAGTTAGTGCGAATAGGCCAAACAGTGATGTAATTAATACAATTTCTGTGTGGTTATTTCGGAGCTGAGCTGCCAGGAACAAACAAAAGTACTCCTAGAACAGGGCAGGGAGTAGAAGAAGCAATGGGTTGAAGTTCTGCATGAAGGTCTACAATACTCCATCAGCACAGACCAAGAGAAGCAGAGCTCTGATAGCTAAGAGATAAAGGCATGGAAGTCTTCTCAAGGTATCATTGGACCCATCCCAAAGCTTTTGGTCTTCCTCTGGAAATTCTGGCAAACCCTGGCACAGGTAAATGCAGCCTGAAAATTCTGGCCTTTGTGTCAAAGCCAGGTGTGCATGGGTAGACTTAAGCCTGAGAGAGCAGCCCCCAGGTGAGTATATTCCATGGGAGGTCTTCTATTCCTACTTCAGGGCAAAGGGCATTTGTAGCTTTTGGCCCAGAGGCCAGAAAACTTCAAAGCAACACTTTTAATAATCCTTCAAGGGGCCACAGCTGGGGAGGATGCTGGCTATATCTCCTTCCATGGAACAATCTTGCTGTTTACTCTGTTCACAGATAAACAATACTTCCTGGACTTGGGGGCATAAAAAAGCTATATTTAAAATTCTGAAAAGTTGTATTAGTTTAACAGGAAATAACCAACTTTCATTCCATTGAGACAGATCTGTCATCACTCAATCAAAATCCTTTCCCTTGCCTCCTGTAATGAGTGATAATTTCCTAACTTTTCAGAGAAGTATTTTCCCCTCTTTATAGCGATTGTTCCCTTTCAGGATTTTTCTCTTTCTCCTCAACGCATTGTCAAGGATTTCTAATTATAAAACTAAGAAACCAAATCAAATAGAATAGCATAAAGGAAAGCAAACAAAAGAGTCCTGACAGATTGTAGAAATTACTCATTTGCAAGAGGGGCCCATTAAACACTCTCCCTTCTGTTGGTTACAAAACACCAAGGACTCAGCCTATTATCTGAAGCCCATTGTGGACACTGGCTGTGTCTTTCTGGAGCCCATCCATCATTCCAGCTTGCATGGGGAATACATTATGGTGCATTCATCCCATGTTAAATGTGTTTTTTTCTTTATGAAATTTGAAAATGGGGAGCAAATAAAGCAACAGTAGATGACACTCTGTGAAACACTCTTAATTAGATTCAGGGACTGTTTTTAAACAATCTCTTTACTGATTCATTCAGGACTTTTTCTAGGTAAGCTTTATTTTGTTTTACAAAGTCAGTTTTTAAGTAAAGTATAGATTAATGATTGTATAAGCACAAAATAATAACCCCAATCAGGCTATAATACATTGGAATTGTCAAAAGCCATCCCTGTGCTCATGATGTACTATCATGATGTTACTAAACACTAACCATGGCAAAATTAATCATGAGTTCAACAATCATGTGGCTGTCTTGACTTGGCAAGCACGGAATGAACAAAAGAGCTTTCCCACGCTTGAGCTTAATAAGATTCCCTGTTCTACTCTTATCTTATCATAAAGATGAAAGGCAGTCTCCCAATAAGAGTAAAGTGTCTAGCACCAGAAGCGGTCACCAGCTTCCATCATGCCTAGCAATGTTATCCCACCCATCCCTTACCATTTTGAGGCTACATTGAGCATCATGTTGACTAGTTCTTACTGATCTAGAATGGCCTCACGTTGTTTTTCCCTTCTTTTCCTAAGACTCATTTGGCAATAAAGACAATGTCTGAATAATTGAAGCAACACAGGAAATGAGAGAGTGAATCACTGAATGACACATGTTTTGATATTTTGGTACTGAAAATTCTTCAAACATCTTCTCAGATAAAAATTGTTCTGATCTTCTAAAATTGCTCTTATGCTAATCCAGACCATAGTCATGAACAATAAAAAGGTAAGCAAAAATTCACTGTGCATCACTTTGGAGGGGATCCATGACTTTACTTATTGCTGTTACTAAAATCCCTGACAAAGGGCAACTTCTCAGGGGTGGGTGTTGCTTACAGTCCAGCAGATAAGAATCTATTGTTGGCACTTCCCCAAGAGAGTGCCCAGGTACAACACAGCCTGTAGCACGTCCTATGCGCATCCTGCTGGGCTGTTGACAGAGATACAAATTGAAAATATTATGATACAAAGACAGAAGCTCCATCCCCATGGAGTCCACATTCAATCTGAAGAGTCTCTTAGGATCGACATGAGACTCTATTCCTTTTGAAAATACAGAATCGGGAGAATTGGAAGTGTACCTGCACCCTTGGAAAATTAAATTCTGCTTTAGTTAAAGATTTCCTTGTGCATGAAGTGGCTACTTAAAGAAAGATAATGACAGTGTTAGGATGTTTAATTGCTGCTTAATCAGTATCTCTATAGTTCCTGCTGGAAAGAATGTGGGAAAAGACTGCTAAATTAGGAACCAAATGAAATGCCACTGTATCAACTACACAGCTTCACACTGTAAGTGAGTAACACAGATTTGACGTTTTTATTGACATCTGGTAGACTCTTTGCTGTATTGACCACTCAGAGTAACTGAATAGGGATGTTGTGGACCAGGTAATCCACAGATTACATCAGCATGGTAGGACCTTGTTCAAAGCTTCGGGGACCAAGTCTACATCTATAATCACTGTCTATACTCAATGCCAACATTTCTACAAATGATTATTTTGGTGTTTCCATGTATGAGTCTTAAGAATCAGGGTGTATTAACAGGTAAGAATTAAATTTAGAGGAAGAAATAAAATATGACAATGTAGACAGTCACATTTAGACCACCAGACTCTAATGCCAGACAAATGGTATATCCAGATGCTGATACACTCTGATTGAGGCACAAGACCTTCTGCTATCCCCAAGTGGCTGGCTTCCTAGAACTCTGAGTTCAATTGCAGAGCCTTAGCTCTGGTGAACGGTGGGTGGGTGTTCCCTTACAGGCTGATAATAGAGTGGCAGAAAAGTGGAAGTTAAGAGGCTGAAAATGGATTCATCCCTATCAATGCTTCTGTAATGACCAATGCAGATATCAGATGCAGAGATGGTGGGGGCATCCTCAGCTGACAAATCAAAGCTATGGTGGCATTAAGCATCATCATATGTGTGATTGAATCTCTTCCATCTAATACAGTTACTGACAAACAGGTAGATGCTTTTCAGTTACCTGTTGGAGTATTGCATCCTAATTACCTTACAGATATTTTGAATGATTGTCTCCTGTTGGAGGTTATTCTGGGATCCACAGTTTGTGATGAAACCAAAGAGGGAGATCATAGTACACCAACCTCCAGCAAATGAAAGGAGGCTCCATGCTGTGCCAAGATATTACAAGAACAAAGAGGGCATTTATGGGTGTCCCTTTGTAACTTGGATCTTCTGGGGTGGAATGGAACATAAGAGCAAAAATAGACAAAGATCTGTCTGAGATATATTGCTTAGTAATTGATGGTGGAACATACATATTTTGGTAGGATTCAAGTCTGACTCAAGGAGTTAGATTCAAAACAAGTCGAAAAGCCAAGAACTCAGCACATTACTGATGATGTTAAACTGTCAATAATAGTTTGTTCATTCTAAAATTGAGGGTATAAGTAAAATATGATTTTTCCTAGCATAAAAACAAACAAAGATTCACAGCACTACACCACTATGAGGATGTGTGATTTAGAAACATAATTTGTGTTTTTATAACAGGGACAAAATGATTTGATAAGGAGTAACTCCACACAGGAAGCTGGTTTCAAAAGCAGTATAGTACAAGTCTATGTGTGGCCTTTAGCTGGGCCATACAAACAGGACCTTGGGGTTTCTTAGAGGCACAAAAAGAGATTTGCTAAATTACACTCTGTTATAGCAAGTTCTCTAGGTGGCTTGTGTCTGTGAAATTTTATAAACCCTACGCTGGGTTCAAAATATGACCCTTAGGTAATTGACCTTCAGAAATATATTAATGCCTTCTGGCCTGTTGTGTGGGACTTTTCCTGAGAAGACACATTATCTACCTTGTCTGTCTGTTCACATCTGTCTACTCACACAACCTCTACTCACATTTGTCTACTCACATCTGTCTGCTCACATCATCTGTCTACTCACACAATGTCTACACAAATCTGTCTACTAGCACAACATCTGCTCACATCTGTCTGGTACACCTGTCTACTCACATCTGTCTGCTCACACAACCTCTACTCAAATTTGTCTACTCACACCATCTGTCGTCTCACACATCTACTCACACATCTACACACATCTGTCTACTCACACAACACCTGCTCACATCTGTGTTCTCACATCTGTCTGCTCATACAATGTCTACTCACACAACATCTCTCACACAACATCTGCTCATGTCTGTATGCTCACATTTGTCTGCTCACATCTGTCTACACATCTGTCTGCTCATACAACATCTACTCACATCTGTCTGCTCACATCTGTGTGCACACATCTGTCTGCTCACATCTGAGTGTTCACATCTATCTACTCACATCTATCTTCTCACACAATGTCTACTCACATCTGTGTGCTCACATCTATGCGCGCACATCTGCTTACTCACATCTGTCTGTTGACACATCTACTCACATCTGTGTGCACACATCTGTCTACTCACATCTGCATGTTCACATCTGTTTACTCACATCTATCTGCCCACACAACAGCTACTCATGTCTACACTCATACAATGTCTATTCGCATCTGTGTGCTCACATCTGTCTATACACATCTGTCTGCTCACAAATGTCTACTCACAACATCTGCTCACATCTGTCTGCTCACATCTATGTGCTCACAAATGTCTACTCACTCTACACTGGAAGCCAGACAGAAAGCAGTGACTATACCAAGATCCAAACATACTGAACCAATGAGTTTACTGTGGTTACCTACAGAAGAATGGGTGAGGAGTCCCTCACAGGAGCTGAGATCATCCGTAGGCAGTGGCTTCACAGAAAGACCACCCTGACACAGGTCATGAAAGCTACTTGCTACTTTCTGTATGATTTTCAAGCAGCTCAACAGACCACAGATCCTTCTCTCGGCAAGGCTGCCAGCCAGAGGCCGCTCCCCAGGAGTCACTTGCTGCTTCCACAACCTTGTAGACTTGTGCATTGTGGCCTTCTGAAGCAGATGAAGATTTTTTTTAACTCCCTGAGTTCTAGGAGTGCCTCCCCTCCTTCCTTGAAGTAGTGTTTCAACTCTCAAAGGAAATTGCTAACAAGGACGTCTTGGTTTCTCCACTGGAAAGACAGAGATAAGTTATTCCCTATATGTGCTTTACCAAAGACGAATGTAAGGTAGTAAATTATTGCTCAGAACAAGGTCGTGAGTGTCCTAAATGCTTAATACACATCAACTTCTCTTAGGAACTTTTTCTGACAATAAACCTTTGAGAGAGTTACAAAGGCAGATATATTTCAATGAAAGAAGAGGGGAGGCCTAGAAGCATTCACCTTGGGGACACCCTCCTCACTGAGGCCATGCCCTCAGACGAATGGTCTAGACACCTCTCTGTTACAGAACTGCAATGTTTCTCTGGTGTATGAAGAGAGTGGGAGGAGTTTTCAAAGCATGGCTCACTTTCTAGTCTGTCTTTGTGCAACCTTGCACATTAAAGAGTGCAGGAGGCTGCAATTTTAACTTGAAGAATCAGAGCTTGCCATTTGGTCAGGGCTGATGTAGATGACAGAGCTGTATCTGGTCCTTACCATCCACACCCTGCCCATTCTTTTCCCAGGCATTTTACTGCCAGGTATCTATGAGCATGGGTCCCTTCAGCTCTGCCAACGGAATATGCTGGAAAGCCACAATGAAAAGATGGATGGAAGAACTGACTGTGTTTGTGCAAAGGAAGGGATGAAGAAGAAACTAAGATAACTGATGACAGTCTGTCTGGTACCGTTAATCTACTTTTTTTCTCATACGGAGTCAAGTATCCTGTAAAATGAAGATGTTACATTGGAATAAAGGCATTTTCTTCACAGTAAAATTAACTCAGGATTAGATCAACAATAGTAAGCTTTTCTATCTCTCATAATCAACCTGAAGTAGCATAGGCAACCCCTGAAGTGGTATTTCCCACAGAAGTGAATCTCTAGAACCAAAAGATTGACTGAACATTGTTCTTGGTGACCATTTTGAAGTGATTTCATTCAAAATTGGGAGGGAAATGATATCTACTCCATAGCTCCACATTGCTCCACCTCCTCAGATCATTGCTTGCTGGCTGTCTCCTAAAGGAGACAATCCTCTGGTCATGGCTGCAAAGGTTCTCTGTTGCCGCCCTGCCCTCAGGTGTGTCAACAGACTTCTTGTTGAAGCACTTGCAGACAGGCAGGAAACTTGGACTGGGGAGAATTGGGGAGCAGAAATGCTTTTGTAATTACACCAAATACAACTTAGAGCCCAGTGTAGGGTAGACAGTAGCCACACAAAGAAGAGTCTGTCAAATTCACAGCAATCCCCCTTCCTCAACATCTTAAGCACTGAGGCTATAGGTATGGACAACTATGTCTAGATTTCAAGATTCTTGTTTTCAATTTCTGTCTGTACTGGCTAAGTGCTATGTCAACTTGACACAGGCTTAAGTCATCTGAAATGAGGGAACCTAAATTAAGAACATGCCTCCATAAAATCAGGTTTAGGCAAGCCTGTATGGCATTTTCTTATTTAGTGAATGGGTAGGTCTCAGCCCATGGTAGGTTGGGCCATCACTGGGCTAGTGGTCCTGGGTTCTATAAAAAAGCAGGCTGAACAAGACATGGGGAGCAAGCCAGTACACATCACTTCCACGTGGCCTTTGCACCAGCTCCTGCCTCCATGTCCCTGTCCTGTTTCAGTTCCTGACCGGACTTCCTTTAATGATGAACTGGGATGTGGAAGTGTGGATAGAATAAACTTCTTTCCTGAAAGCAATCATAACTCTGGCCAAGACATTGTTGATTCCTTTCTAACAAAGGAAAGTGAGTGTCAGAGACCTTTAGCCTTAGCCTAAGTGGAGCTAAATTTGGTCCCTCAACTGTTCCCCAAAAGACTCTTCATCGTTGGCCCTTTCAGTTGGCTGGCTGGTATTCTCTGGTTTTATTTTACAGACTCTCTCACCTTTCAGTTCATCATTTAGTTATTCAGTCTCCACTTAAAATTCTCTGAAACAGTTAGCTAGAAAAGTAGAAAATGTGCCAGACTGCAGACACGGTCTCCCTACTAATAAAAGTTTTGACTTAAATAAACATAACAGCCTCTAATTATTTACACCTTCTTGATCACTTTCAAGTTGATGGAGCTAAAGAAGAGGAAAGGTTAGGAAAAAAAAGCATAAAGACCCCCCAAATCCACTAAACTCAGCAGTATTTGAACTCAAACGGCTGCAAATAGTCATAAACCATGAAGCAGTGTGTGCTCCCGCAATCTCCTGTAGAAGATAAAATGAGACAGTTTTATCAATGGGAATGAATCAAGAACTTTCTTTGGGGCTCTCCATAAAATATATTTTAGTAAACAAACACATGACGATTATGCACCATGTTATGACCCTATTCTCATGGTGATTATGCATCATGTTATGACCCTATTCCCAGGCCTCTTCATCAAAGACTGAGAGACAACTTCCGTGCTATCCTATTTCAGCTGTCAAAAAGTGCACACCCCTTTCCTGAAACAACAAGCAGAAGCGGGCTGGCCAGGAGAAGATGCCAGTGTATACTTTTTCATGCAAACATTGCTGAGCTGATGGTACTTTTTCTCATTACTTTTTATTTTAAATTATTATTTATTCATTGTTCATGGATGTTCATGAATGCAAGCATGCCATGGCCAATGTGTAAAAGTCAGAGTACAGTTTTTAAGATTCTGCTCTCTCCTTCTACCGTGGATTCTAGGAATCTAACTCATGTTTCAGGTTTGCAAGATAATCACTTTTACCTGCCAAGCCAATGGACTGGCCTAGGAGTGGTATTTCTTAGCTCTTCTTGGAAGGCCATCTATGTTGTAATGAAGACACACCACACACAGTAAACCCGAGGTGCAAGGCAACCTCTTCTGTGGAGTTCAGGACAGCTCAAAGAAAGTGCTTTAAAGCAAGCATACTTATAAGAGACAGAGATCTGATGTGTCTTCCATGAAAAAACAAATGAAGACATTGTAGACATCCTTCCCTTCCCTAAAACCAGCTTTCTTCTGTCTCATCCTCAATCAGATATTTAAATAAATCTATGCAGTGGGATTTTCTTAATTATATTTAAACTTTCTGCTATGGGATGCTAGGTTTGTTGTTTTGAACCTATAATCTCAAGACCCTTAGATAACTGTTGGTTATTGTCAGTGGACACATTAAGCCAGAGAGAAAACAAAGCAAGGTGACATTTAGAAGACTACAATGTCTCACTAAGAGGATGGTGGTTTTAAGTTACCCAGTCCTAGTATCTAAACACTTAGATTTGACTGTAAACTTTCTTGCTGGTCTCTCTGCCACCTTCTAGACTGCATGGCTAATCTAAATCTAAGGCGCTAATGGAGACAAGGGTCAGCAGAAATCTGTGGTACCTTTCCCACCCAGAGTCAGAATTCTTGCAGTGGTCAGATGATTGACAGGGATCCTCCTGCCACATCCTCCTCCTAGAACTTGTTCCAGTTGAGAAAAATGTTATGTGGGGATTGGGTCGTGAATTCAGTCTTTTGTCTTCATGTGTTTGCATGTGTTCACATGGGTGCAGATTCATACTTGTATAAAGGACACATGTATACACATTTGTACATGTCTGAGGAGGCCAAAGGACAAACCATGGATATTTTTCCTTAGATGTTAGTCAGCAATTTCCTTTCTTTCTTTCTTTCTTTCTTTCTTTCTTTCTTTCTTTCTTTCTTTCTTTCTTTCTTTCTTTCTTTTCCTTCCTTCCTTCCTTCCTTCCTTCCTTCCTTCCTTCCTTCCTTCCTTCCTTCCTTCCTTCCTCCTTCCTTCAGCCAGTCCATGAGCCCTAAGCATCTGCCCACCTCCTTCTCCCCAGCACGGGAGTGTTAGGATTACATGCCTGTATTTTTCTGTGTAGACTATGGAGTTTAAAGTCATATTCACTGACACTCAAAGCAAACACATGAGGAACCGAGTGATCTCCTCAGCCTTGTGTCTTTACTCGTTGCAAGACCTGCCTACATACTGTGCCTTCTCTCCTTTTTCTTGGAGACACAGTTTTTAAAATAAAAACCGGTGTCCACTACCATCTCCCAGCCAGTCTGGAAGCAGCTGAGGTAGCCCTCCACATACATGATTAAGACTGTATGCTTTAAAGTCAGGCTGTCCACTGAGACCTGGCCCTGCCCCTCCGTTGTTTAATTAGTTTCTCCATGCTTGTTTGGCTGTCTCTGAAAGACAATAACTCTGTCAACATGTAGTTCTTACATAATGCAACTACAGTTTTTGTGATTGCAAAAGTTAAAAAAAAGAAAACCAAAAAACTTCAAAAATACCTGCCACAAACAATTGCTTGGTAATCAGGGTGGCAAATGTGTGCAATCCCAGTGTATGTCAGGACAGAGGGACCCTGGGGACTTATTTATTAGTCAACCAGACTAGTCAAAAGGGAGAGCTTCGGGTACAAAAAAGGACTCTGTCTTCAAAGACTGTAATGGAGACTGTCTTAGTTAGGGTTTCTTCCTACTGCTGTGATAAAGACTGTGATCGAAAGTGACCTGGGGAGGAAAGGGTTTATTTGGCTTACACTTCAGCATCGCTGTTCACTGAAGGAAGTCAGAACAGGAATTCAAACAGGGCAGGAACTTGGAGACAGGAGCTGATGCAGAAGTCATGGAGGGGGTGCGGCTTACTAGCTTACCCCTTATAGCTTGCTCAGGCTGCTTTCTTATAAAAGCCACAACCTCAGGGCCAAGGACGGTACCAGCCACATGAGTTAAGTCCTCCCCTGTCAATCACTAATTAAGAAAATATGTTACAGGCTTGCCTACAGCCCTATCTTACATTTTCTAAATTTGAGTTCCCTTGTCTCGGATGACTTGAGTTTTTGTCAAGTTGACAACAAACCCAGAGACCAACAGAGGAAAACATCTAATATCAACCTCTGGCCTCCACATGCGCACACATGGATAAAGGCAATAATGTCTGCTGCTGTGATAAAACACTCTGACCAAAAGCAACTTCATGGGGGAGGGGCTTAATCATGCTGTAACTCTAGGTTACAATCTCACCACTGAGTGAACTGTCTGGGCAGAAACTTAGAGCAGTTAAAAGCTTAGAGATGGCTACATCATCTCCCCTGAAAAGAGCAGAGAGAAACGAAGGCTTCTATGCTGCCTGCTTGATGGATTGTTGACGCTCAGACAGCTTTCTTCACTCACACAGCCTGGCAAACAGGCCACCCAGTGTGTTGGGTTAGCCTGCATCAATCAACATAATCTCCCTTTGGAGATTATGTTATACACACACTGGACAACTTGGTCAAGGCTCTTTCTCAGTTGAGTCTTCCCTGGGGACTCTAGATTGTGGTGAAATGACATTTAAAACTAACTAGCATTGCGAATGTGCCTGCACACTCATGTACACATATGTATCACACCACACACACACACACACAGAGTATAATTGCTTGGTGAAATATGGCTTTTACTCTACTCAAATCTTCCTTTATTTTGAAATTTTTGCTTCTGGGATGTATTAATACTTCATCTCATGTTGGCAGAGGTTTCTGTCCCACCCAGTCCTGCAATCGTTCAGTCCCAACGAAATACACACAGAGGTCTACATTAATTATAAACTGATTGGCCTAGTATCTCAGGTTTCTTATTAACTCTTATAACTTATATTAGCCCATGATTTCTGTCTGTGTTAGCAACGTGGCTTGGTACCTTTTTTTTTTTGGTGAGGAAGTCACATATTGCTATCTTTCTTCCTCTATGGCTGGGTCAAGACTGCAGACTGAATCCTTTCTCTTCCCAGAATTCTTGTTACCCCACCTCTACTTCCTGCCTGGCTATTGGCCAATCAGTATTTTATTAAACAAGTACAAGAAACAAATCTTTACTGGATAAATCCATTGTCCCACAGGAATTTCACATTTCTCCAAAATCAAAACATCTACTTTATGATTACTCAACAAAATCAAAGGACAGGATAATGCATTCCAATTCCCCTCCATTGTATGGGTGAATCAATACATTGTGAATTTTCACGTACACTTGTAGTTTATTGTCTTTAAGCTGACAGAGGTTTACTCTGGTTCAATATTTGCAATCAACATTAAAACACATGGTCATTTTAGAAACAGTACAAAGTTTAAATTGGTCCACAAAACTTTGTCTTTACTATTATTTCAAGGGTATAGTCTGTTTTTTTTTTTCTTTCAATAACAAACTCATGTAAAATAAATGCTACATTCATCTTTTCTGGTATCTGCTTCCAATAAGTTGGGCATCAAGTATTCTTATGAGCTTTTCAAATTGGTTTGTGGAGAATGTTCACTGAAGTAGAACTGAGCACTGCCAAGATTACATTTAATGAGAATGGATGGCTGCATACTTGAAGGCTCTAACTGACCTCTTTCTGAGAATCCAAAATTAGATAGCTGTGTCCCAAGTTCCCCCTTCTTAGGTAAACTCAGGTAACATCTCTGTCTGGAGACATAACATGGTATCTATTCAGAGAAAAAGCACATTGTGTAAGAGGCTGAGTGCTCCATTATCAAATAAACACCAGCTAACGTTTTCCTTTCTCACTGTAGATGGATCAGGTAAACCATCCACACTGGAGCAAGCATTTAGGGAGACATAAAAGCTGACAAAAGAGGAAAACCATTAAGGCAAACAGCTTCCAACAATAGATATTTTGTTAGGCATCTAACAACTTCCATACATAATATAAAATATTTAAGGATAAACAATAAACTGATCCTGATGCTGTGGGGCCATAACCCAGCTACTCAGAAGATGAAACTCAGTATATGAAAGCTTAGGGTTTGGACTACAGAGTCCAGCAAACCAGCGTACCTTAGCAAAAACTTATCTCAAAACACAAAATGGGAATCAGGAAGGGGTTGGAATGAGGCTGTTTGTTGTTTCCTGGCTGCTCAGCCCCAAAATAATCACACAGAAACTATATTTAAATCACTGCTTGGCCCATTAGCTCTAACTTCTTAATGGCTAATTCTTACATATTAGTATAAGCCATCTCCAATAATCTGTGTATCACTATGACGTGATGGCCTACCAGCAAAGTTTCAGCATGTCTGTCTCTGGAGGACACTCCCATGGCTTATCTCTGACTCTTTCTCCTTTCTCCCAGCATTCCATTTAGTTTGCCCTGCCTAGGTGTGTTCCCCTAGAGCTCTGCTATAGGCCCAAAGCAGTTCCTTTATTAATCAATGATATTTATGGCATACAGAGAGGAATTTCACATCACCTCCCCTTTCCTGTTAAAATGAAAAGGAAGGTTTTAACTTTAACATACTAAAATTATATATACCAAAACAGGTATCAAGCAAGAACTACAGTTATAATATTTATATCTATGTTATCTTTTATCATAACTAAGGAAAACTATAACTATAAATTCTTCAACTCCATAAATAAACTCCAGAAGGATATAATAATACATAAGTAAACAATAAGTTTATTTGAAGCAACTTCCAAAACTCTAGAATTGACAGAAACATCTCACTGCCTGGACAGTAGCCCAAAGTTCTTCTGTACCATTCAGGGCACACATCTTTGGTGTACAGGCCCATAGTATCTGACAGGTTTTCATGAAGCAGGGACCCCAAAGGATCATTTCACCTTTAAGCAAGTTCAGCCATCATTTCTCTGTGGGTCTTGCATGTCCTGTTCATGAAAGGGTTCAGACAAGAGCAGTTTCTTGTCCATATGGCTAACCAATTCCATAAGGAGCTTCCTCAATGCCTATCTTCCTCTTGAAGTAGAATGAAACCGCCAGGAACAGATGTGTCTCATTGTCATGAAAAGTCCCAAATTCTTAAAACATTTTAAATGCCATATTCTGAAGGTCTTTGAAAGATTTGAAGAATCCCTACCCATCTGAAATACATCATTGTGCATCTAGAAAATCTAACTAACATGACTACAAGCTTGACTATTATAGATAATTATCTATTAGCCTATATTTCTTATTATACATTGCATTTTTAAATGAGCTGGACAAACACAATACCTTAATCAAGATCAGAAATACATATACACAGTTTAACAAAATTGACCTTAAATTAGTATCAATAAACCAAGATCCATATCAATGCAAATCTCTATAGCATATCCCCCTTTAAATGTAAAGAAACATTTATAAACAACATTTGGGAATATGGGCATAGTTCTACCCAAACTTCTTTCTGTTGTTTATTAGATGAACTAATTTTTGAGGGGTGTTCAAGGCAATCTCTCAGGAGACCTTGGTCCATTAAACCACATTAGCCTAGAAGGATTCCAAAGGTTCTCATTCTCTGTGAAAACAAAAGAAGAACCTCTTTTCCAAAGCAACATATCCTTAGACTCAAAATCTGAAGTCAAGATACCTTTATAATATACTGGTTTAGCTTAGCAGCCCATACAATGAAATGTCTCACTTTACTTAGCTTCTTCACAGCAAAAAATTCAAAGAAAACACAATAATGTACATAATCCAGGCTCTCTGTGTATATTCCATTTTTACGTGGCTTATTTGTTTAAAATCTATTACTTTTTAATATTTATTTTATTATCTTTACTCTTTTATCTCTTTACTTTCTTTTATAATTCTCTATACTCTTTTTCTTCTCTCTCCCAAGCCTATGTACATTTTAAAAACATACTCTGTCTCATGTAGAGGTTTTTTTTTCCATTTGACTCACTCTTTATTGTGTATCTGTAATTATTTTCTGACCAGAAGTGCTTCTTAAAATGTTAAGTCCTTCTAATGAACTTATGCAGCACCATTGCTAAGAGAAATACAGCACTGCCAGAGCCATTGCTAGGGGAAATATGGCACTGCCTACTTGCCCCACACATCCAAGCATGGCAGAGCTGTTTGTTACCTCTGAGAGCCATGCTCCATCTCTAGGCATATAGCTGGTCCATGTTGCCACCAAGCAAGCCATAGTACATTGCTCACAAACCCCATTCAAATGCTTGGTCTCCTGAAAGAGCCAGAGGTTATGCTGGCAGCACAGCCCAGAAAGCCAGCATTTTAAAATGACACTATTTTTTTTCTGTTACAGCTGAGTCAGGAAAACCTCTCTTAAAGGAGCCACAGCATGCCACCAGCAAGAAAGACCCTTTTTAAAAAAATTTATTTATTTATTTAGTTAGTTAGTTAATAAAGATTTCTCCCTCCTCCCCGCCACCGCCTCCCATTTCCCTCCCCCTCCCCCAATCAAATCTCCCTCCCTCATCAGCCCGAAGAGCAATCAGGGTTCCCTGCCCTGTGGGAAGTCCAAGGACCACCCACCTCCATCCAGGTCTAGTAAGGTGAGCATCCAAACTGCCTAGGCTCCCACAAAGCCAGGACGTGCAGTAGGATCAAAACCCAGTGCCATTGTTCTTGAGTTCTCAGTAGTCCTCATTGTCTGCTATGTTCAGAGAGTCCGTTTTATCCTAGGCTTTTTCATATCCAGGCCAGCTGGCCTTGGTGAGTTCCTGATAGAACATCCCCATTGTCTCAGTGTGTGGGTGAACCCCTCGTGGTCCTGAGTTCCTTGCTCGTGCTCTCTCTCCTTCTGCTCCTGATTTGGACCTTGGGATTTCAGTCCGGTGCTCCAATGTGGGTCTCTGTCTCTGTCTCCTTTCATCGCCTGATGAAGGTTAATATCCAGGAGGATACCTATATATTTTTCTTTGGGTTCACCTTCTTATTTAGCTTCTCTAGGATCACGAATTATAGGCTCAATATCCTTTATTTATGGCTAGAAACCAAATATGAGTGAGTACATCCCATGATCCTCTTTTTGGGTCTGGCTTACCTCACTCAGGATAGTGTTTTCTATTTCCATCCATTTGCATTCAAAGTTCAAGAAGTCATTGTTTTTTACTGCTGAGTAGTACTCGAATATGTATATATTCATACTTTCTTCATCCATTCTTCCATTGAGGTGCATTTAGGTCGAAGAAAGACCCTTTCAGTGAAAAAAAATGCCTAAACTTTGTGGTTTAGTGTCTAGAATTCCTTTGTACGCTCTCTCAGGTTTTAAGAGGATTTTAGTTGGCCATTTGTGTGCCAATTTGTAGGAGGAAGACCACTTGTTCATCCTAGCCACCCAGAACCGAAATAATTACACAGATACTATATAATTTAAATCACTGCTTGGCCCATTAGCTCTAACTTCTTATCAGCTAGCTCTTACATATTAATTTAACCCATCTCCATTAATCTATGCATCACTAGGAAGTCATGGCCTACCAGCAAAGATTCAGTGTGTCTGTCTCTGGAGGAAGCTCCATGGCTTCTCTCTGACTCTGCCTCCTTTCTCCCAGCATTCCATTAGTTTTCCCTGCCTAGCTCTGTTCCCCTATAGCTCTGCTATAGACCCAAAGCAGTTCCTTTATTACCTAATGATATTCACAGCCTACATAGAGAAATCCTACATCAGGAGGGGATGCAGCTTTATAGTAGAGCACTTACCTAAAGTGCCCAGTGCCTCAGGATCAATATCTAGTATAGAAAACAGGGAGGAAGAGGAGAAAAAGGAGGGGGAGGAGAGAGAGGAAGAAGGGGGAGAGGAGAAGAGAGAGGCGGGGGAGGTGAAGGAGGAGGATGGGGAGGAGGAGGTGAAGAGGGAGGAGAGGGAGGGAGGGAGGATGGGAAGGGGAGAGGAAGGAAGGAAGAGGAAAGGGGAAGGAGGGAGAAGAGGAAAAGATTAAACAGAAAACAGAAAGCTTCCTGACCCCTTCCTCCTACTCTCAGCTGAAAAGTGCTGGTTGCCTCTAACAATTCATCTTGACCATCAGGTTGAAGAATTTAGGCTCATGATGGAAACAAATCTCCATGCATATCCTTGAGGCAGTTTCTTCACTGGATTAATTGAGTTGAAAAGTTCCACTGTAATGTGGTTGACACCATCCTGTGGTCTGAGGTCCTGGCCTGAATAGAGGTGAAGAAGGTGAACACCAGGAGGCTCCTGTCTGCATCCTGACTTGGGTTGCAATGGGACTGCCTCAGGCTCCTCAACCAGGACTTCCCCATCATCCCTGAACTCTCAAACTGTGAGCCAAAATCAATCCTTCCTTCCTTAGGTAGCTTTTTCTCAGATATTTTGTCACAGCAATGAAACAAGTCACTATACAGTCACCAGTATCATCAGCAAACATTTGGGATAGAGTGGGGCCATCTTTTACCCAAAGGATGCTTCCTGACTGTAGGACTCAGCCATGACACTACCTGGTTCTAAGAAAGACAACAAACTGAGATTATCCAAGCCCCACCCATGAACAGACCATCTAAAGGAAATTCCTAATGTTTAACCATTGTAGATAGGATCACCTGCCAGCACACACCCCTCACTCTTCACCAGAACACCCCAAGACAAATGTCAGCCAATCAGGGGTCCTGAACCTTAGAAATCCATCACCCTCACCTTTGCTGCTTATTAAACACCCAACCCTAACTGAGTTTGGGACTTTCTAATCACTCCAATATGTTGGACACACAAGGAGTTCAAGTTTGCAAACTTGTGTAGAACAAAGACTCTTTGCTTTTACGTATGGAACTCAGTCTCCTTGTTTGTTTTGAAGGAACTTTGCAGATCTGGACATAACATGGCCAGGAGAGCAAAGAAGACCTGAGGCTGAGGAGGCAGTTGAGGCTTGACAAACAACACACACTTTAGCTAAGGTCATTGGGGATGAGGAAGTTGGCATGGGGTCTGTGAAATCATAAGAACAGGCTGCTTCAAACCGGCTTCAGTCCTAACCAGATCCACTTCAAAGCCTGTACGAACTGCTAGGCAGAAACAAAGGCAAACAGGGCAACTACCCTCTACCATTAAGATCTCTACCCTGCTGTTCTAAAGAGTGCCAAGATGCACAAAAGGACAAAAGGATCTTCAAGATGCAAACTGGGTTCAGATATGAGACAGGGGTTGGAACTGTTAGACAGACAGTTTAAAATTATGATAATTAATATGTTAATGCTTTAATTAAGGGGTTTCTAAACTGCCTTCAGACTAAATTTAGCTGGCACCATGCTTTTTGTACATTTCATGAGTTAAGAATAGGTTTTTATAATAAATATTTGGGGAAAATGAAGAGAAGAATAGTATTGAAAGTCATATGCAAGTTACATGGTCCCCAAAGTCTGTTCAGTTTGTATTTGAAAAGCAGTAAAATATTCCCCATAGTGACTATGTGCTAAACATTGTAACTTTTAAATAAAACATTTTTGAAGACCAGTGAGATTGCTCAGTGGGTCAAGGAGGTTGCAGCCAACCTTGATGACCTGAGTGTGATGCCCAAGCCCCACATGGCAGATGGAGATATCTGACTGGCTGAGAGGGAGTTGTCCTCTGATCTCCATCCCACGATCACACACACACACACACACACACACACACACACACACACAAATAAATAAAATTATCAAAATAAAAATAGATGACACACTTTTGAAAAAATATAGTCATACTGATGATAAGAAAGTAGAAAATGTCTCCAGAAAAATAAATTTTAAAAATTGAATATTATTAACTCGTCCTTCATAGACACAAAAACTCCAGGTCTCACATCCAGGAATATTTATATACTTATGCCAATCTCATCTAAATCACCACTACAAACAAAAACAAACAAACAAACAAAAACTAGAAAAAGACCACCTCAAACTTATCTCTTTTTCCAAATATAAATGGAGACAAATAAGGCTATTTTCATAGATGAGAATGAAGTCAAAAAACCTACATAATACAAGACCTGATTCATTATGCTCTGAGTAAGCGATTTATCCAGAAGAACAGAATCAAGAAGACCAAGTGTGTGAACCTCACTGACTGCACCGTACGCTAAAAGGTGCCAACAGGTGTATGATGACCACAGACACTCGGGCATCTCACACTTTTTACTGTTTCCTAAGACAGAATGAAACAAAAATCAAGAACAAGTATGGAGGGCAAAGTTCAAAACTGTCAGCAAGTTCAAAACAAAAGCCTGCAACAGACATTTGCCTCCACATAAACCATGGCTGGAAAGCTAACAGTTGGGCAAAGGATTCCTGCTAAGTGCAGTGCTTTAGGGGGTCAAGATGTGAGCAGATGGGAAAAGAAAAGCAAACCTAAGTGAGAAGCCTGGTAAGCAGGGCATGGATGACATCCTCTCTTAAAGTGAGAATTAGAATCAATTATATAGAAACCCAACAGAATTGCCAAAATGTATAAATAATAAGAGTACTTGAAGATCAAATTCTTAAAAACCTTATATTTCTATATACCAACAAAAAGTAATTCATAAGGTACTTCTTATAAATAAGATGGATTTTACAATGCAACTAAAAGTTTGAACTAAATAAATAGTTAACCTCTTAAAATACAGTAAATTCAAGAAAACAATTTGAAAAAATGGATCTAAATTATTTGAACTTACTTAGAAAAAAATCTAAATACGAAAAAAATATGTAATAAATGCCTCGATTCCATAAAAACATTAAAACTTACTAAAGTAGGCTACAATTCAGTCTATTTTTATTTTTGAATATTGCAAGGTTTTTCAAAAATGTTATTTATTTACGTGTGTGCATATGTATGCATGTATACATGCATTCAGGTGCCTATAGAGTCCAGAAAAGGGCAACTGGATTCCCTAGAGCTGCAGATATAGCTGGGCAGTCTTGAGCCACCATGTGGGTACTCGTTACCTGCTGAGTCATCTCTCCATGACCCAAATTTACTGCTTTCCAAGTTCTTTTTGAGTACTTGTCTTCTTTAATTGATTTTTATTGAGCTCTACCTTTTTCTCTGCTCCCCTCCCTGTCTCTCCCCTTCCCTTCAATCCTGCCCTAGTTCCCCATGCTCCAAATGTACTCAGGAGATCTTGTCTTTTTCTACTTCCCATGTAGATTAGATCTGTATGTGTCTTTCTTAGTGCCCTAATTGATGTCTAAGTTTTCTGGGATTGTGATTTGTGGGCTGGTTTTCTTTGCTTTATGTTTAAAAATCACTTATGAGTAAATACATGTGATACTTGTTTTTCTGTGTCTGGGTTACCTCATTCAAAATGATGTTTTCTAGCTCCATCCATTTGCCTGTAAAATTCAAGATGTCATTATTTTTTTCTGCTGTGTAGTACTCCATTGTGTAAATGTACCACATTTTCCTTATCCATTCTTAGGTAGAGGGGCATTTAGGTTGTTTCCAGGTTCTGGCTATGACAAACAATGCTGCTATGAACATAGTTGAGTGTGTATCCTTGTGGCACGATTGAGCATCCTTCAGATATATACCCCAAAGTGGTATTACTGGGACTTGAGGAAGGTTGTTTTCTAATTTTCTGAGAAATCACCACACTGACATACAGAGGGGCTGTACCAGCTTGCATTCCCACCAGCAATGCAGGAGTGTTCCCTTTTCCCCACAGCCTCTCCAGCATAAGTTGTCATCAGTGTTTTTGATCTTGGCTATTCTTACAGGTGTAAGATGGAATCTCAGAGTTCTTTTGAGTACTTGTTAAATTAATATAAAAGCTAAAATAAATTTTAAAATTAAATAAAAGCACAAAGCTGATACTTGTTATACCAATGTCACAAACATTGTACAGTCCAAAGTATTTGGTGCCAATGCAATAAGAGCCAGACAGACAATGGAGCTGGGAAATCTGATTGGAACCATCAAGGGAAACACAGCCCTCATCTTACATAGGAAAGAGAAATGAAAATCACCAAGCTAGTGGGATAGAAATGTGGAGGAGCCTCATTTAGGACATTGAATGGAGTGAGTTCTTGAATAAAACATAAAACTGTGCATAAATTATTTATTAATGTGGAGAATGTTCTAAGAAATTCTGAAAATAATTATGAGAAATGTCAAACACAACCCTCCTGACACCTTCACGCCCCTTTCCACCACATGTAGAAATGATAGTGTGTGATTTAGAAAACCTCAACTATTGCAGCTATTGGGTGATGGGAAGCAAAGGATTCCAGGCCTCTTCGGAAGCCTGGCTCCTGGTTAATTAGTGTTTGGGAATATTAAGCATTCATCTAGCCTGCTGTCTGTATTCTCACAAAACCTGTGTCCTTCCTAGGATACTATGCCATCACTATTTTGAACCCTGCTGTGTCTAGTTCTTGCCATGGCCAGCAGTTTTGAAATTCTTTGTCACCTCCTCCATCCCCTTTATGGTACAGCCCCCCCTCCCACCATAGCTGGGTCCCTGTCCACCTCCATCTTCCCAGCTGACTTCCATCATTTCTCTTCCCTGAAAAATAAAGATAGAACTGACCTTTGGGCAAAAATCTTCAATACAGAAAAGAGAGGCTCAGCTCTCCCTTGAGTGAAGACAGTATGGAGTCTAGAAAGGCAGCAGGCAGCACGGGTTAGCATCCTCATGCCCTGCAGCTACGAGAGGTGTGATTCACTGTCTTCACACATCAACCCAGCAGACGTGAAGTGGGCCCTTAACTGTGGCACATTACACATGTATCACTTACGCTAAAGCTATGCCAACCTGCAACAGAGTTCTCACAGTTCCGTGAGTCTATTTGTCCTGGAATGCCCCCCGCTTAAAGCACATTATAAACTACAGATTTGAGAATTCTAGTCAGACAAATTCAAACGGAAAGAATTGCTTAAAGCTTATCATTGTATGGATAGCTTCAACTTGGTAATAGTTGAAGTTAAACATTTGAGTTTTGCTGTTTCTGTTTGTTTGTTTGTTTGTTTGAAAAAGAGTCTCACTATATACCTCAGACAGGCTTTGAACTTCTAATCTTCCTGGTCTCAGACCTCCAAGTATTAGAAATAAAGCTATGAGCCCCTGGGCCCGGAGCACATAGTTTTAACATGTGCGGAGCTGGAGAAAGAATTATTCTTCCTGATGTCTTTTCCGGCGTTGTATGTTTTCACGATGAAACAGTTACATCTTCCAGTGTTTCCAGATACAGAAGGGGAAATTGATCCTGCTACATGGCTAACTGGAAATCAATGATGTTTGATCTTGGGCAACGTGCCTGTGATTTGCTCAATTAGTGCTTACGGAAGCTGCACTTCACTCCGTAGGACGTGGAGTCGTTTTGTATTAAGTCGGATTCAGAGGTAAGAATGAAGGTCTCCTTTTCGGAGCACTTTTCTTTTCCTTGGTTGTATTGCTATATACAGTAATATTACAGGGCAAGCTCCACGTCGTTTCCATTAATCAGCTAATATTAAATACTTCCAGCTTGCAATTCCTTTGATAAAGGGACAGTCTATTAGTGACCATCTTCTTTATATCTACCTAAAATACAGCCCACAATGGCAGCATATTTAAAGATAATGAAGGCCATGCTAGATGTAATTACTTTGCAATTTGACCTATTTACTGACAACATTTCTCTTTATTTAGCATATATTTCTTCCAAAAATATAATATTCCAGATTGAAGCAAAACTTGAGTTTACTTGTAAGGAGAAATATTTTTACAACATCAAATGCTTTCCAAATTTTAAAAAGTTTGTATGTATGTTTGTGTGTATGTGAATATGTGTGTGTGTGTGTATATTTGGTTGTGCCTTTTGTGTGTGTATGTATATATATATATATATATATATGTATGTATCTGTATGTCTGCATGTGTATGTATTGAGTATGTGTGTATTTCTGTGCATATATGTATGTGTGTCTGTATACATATATATATATATATGTATGTGTGTGTCTATGTCTGCCTGTGTTTATATGTGTGTGTGTCTATGTGTGCATATATGTGAGTGTGTGCATATGTTTATCTCTATGTGCATGTTCTGATTCAAACTCTCATCAACATCTGTTTTTTCCTGTGTCTTTTGGAGAAGAATATCCAATTATATATATTATATATATGTATATATGTTATATATACATATATGTACACACACACACTTAGAGGATAAATGTGATGATACAATTCACATGTACAATGTATAATAATAATATCAGGGTAACCCTTATCTTTCTTTGTGTTAAGAACATTGAAATTTTCCATTTTCAAAAGAATGTTGAAATTTTCCATTTTCAAAAGAATATTGAAATTTTCCATTTTCAAGTTCTTTGTATGATGATCATTATCTTCATGCTTAATAGGATGTTTTATCATAAATATTCTAATAAGGGTGGAGATGTTATGTCATTATAGCTTTGGTTAGTATTCCGCAAGGACCTGTAATGCTAACCATTTCTCATTGGCATGGACATTGGTAATCTTAAGAAATGCCAAGAAGTCTAAACAGATAAAAGAAAAGTGTGGTGCTAAGAGTAATAAGAGAAGTGGTGATCTCAGATCAAGACCGCACCCAGTTCAGCTTCCAACTAATTAAAAGAAATAAAAGAAAAGTGAAAAGGAACTAAAGAAAAGTTTAGGTCTAGACATGGGGGTGCACATGTTTAATCCCAGCACTCAGAAAGCAGAGGCTCGAGGAGCTCTGAGTTCAAGGACAGCCTGGGCTACAGAGCAAGTTCCATGAAGCTTAGGCATGAAGGAAACCATCAAAATCAGAAAGCTGATAAAGACGTAATTGAATGAGGGGCCATGTTGCAGCCCCAGCAAGCAGCAGAATTTGCCAGCTTTGGCCGTGTGATTCTGGCTTTAGAGTCAAGAACGGGTTGTGGAATCTCCCTCTGCAGCTAATGAAAGCCACTGAGGTGAGGTATGTGTCAGGAATGTTCCTGCATGGAAGCCTAGAGGGGCCATTATATGAAGCTGTTAAGTCAAAGCCCACATTGCTTTGGAGACCCAAAGATGTTGGAGATGCCAAAGCTGTGAGATACCTGCCAAGGAAAGCTTCCAATGGAGTAGAACCAACCAAGAGAAAGAAATATGTTTCAGCCAATAAAGCTGAAAGGAGTTGGGGATCTGAAGAGGATTTAGACATCAGATGTGCAGATGTCTTTGAAGCTTGCCCAGCTGGTTTTCAGTCTTGCTTTGGTCCAGTATTTCCCCACTATGTTCCCTTTCCTGCCTTTTGGAATGGTAATGTAAACCCTGAGCCGTGATATGTTGGAACTATGTGATCTGCTTTTTCATTTTGATTTCATAGGGGTTACAGTTAAGAGATTGCTTGAATCTCAGAAGAGACTGCATTTTTAAACCCTGAGGCCAACCTATCCTTACAATGCAAAGTCTATCTAAAAAATAAAATAAAGAAAAATAAAAAACCACACAATTATAATTATGTTCAGGAGGAGAGAGAATGGCTAGAGAAATTATCAGATCAAGTTAGGTAGTTTTCCTTACTAAAAACAAAAACCACTAAACACTAACAAAGCCTTACAGAACTTCCTTCAAGTCCTAACAGTAGTTATTGGAGAAGACTTTTGCTTTCATTTTGTTCTCAAAACGTGCACAGCACTCAGTCGAAGCAGGTGTCCAAGGGACCATGCGGAATGAGTGTGCAATCTACCACACCTCTTGAGTTTGGTTCTCAATACTTGGTGAGGCTTCTGGCAGAATTCCTATAGTTTTAGTCAGCCAGGTTCCTCATAGGCACCACATCTGAAGCAAGTGCATTGTAGGCATTTCCTAAGTGAAGAAGAAGAAGAAAAAAAAAAGACTTCCAGTGTTAACCTGACTCTGTATGCATGGTTTGAGAATGCCATAAGAGTAATTGAACTACTTGGTTCTGTTCCAATATGGCTGCCCTGTCTTCACCCCATTCTCTCTACTTCCTGTATATTCTTCTTTGTATTCTTTACTTCCTGCTTACTCCCCTTCTGTTCCTTGAGAATATGCTGCAGAATCCTGTTTTTCTTTTAGGGTTCCTGGCTAGAGTTATATCCTTTTAGCTCTGTGCAGGTCTTCTTATCCAAAGCGTTTAAACTTAGAGAAACTGTTCATTTGTGAGTCCTCTTTCTAGGGGATCTGCAACACCTATCCAATGGGTTAGTTGTGCTCCCCTCTCAGACATGTTAGCATGTTGACTTCGCAACAACATAAGTCATGTTTCCAACCTCTCTGAACACAATAGACACTAAATGGTCATGTGTTCAGTGAGTATGAGAATGTAAAATGACCCTGGAAATTTATGAAATTTGAAATTTTTGCTTTTGGTATTTGTTTCCTTAGAATTTTTGTTTGATTGCTTCTTTTTGAAAGAGAGAAGGGGTCTTATGAAGTCCTGGCTGTCCTCTAAGTTTGAGCATTCCTATATCCTGTTACATTTGCATGCAGAGGATACAGGCATGTCTTATTATGCCCAAACTTTGAAATTTTCTATAAAATGGTTTTTTAAATTATTTTTTAAATGTGTATGTGTGCATGCCCATGTGTGTAGGTTCACAGACAGCTTTCATGTGCTGATTCTCCTTCCTTCCACCATTTTTTTTTACAGGATGTGGATCCCAGGCATTGATTTGTCAGCGGATTCCTTTTACCTGATAAACTCTCTCACTGAATTTGAATCTTCCTTGTGTTGTCATAATAATATGATACATGTTCATCATCTAAGTGTTAAAGCTAGGATAGAAAATTTCCACCTAGATATGGAAGTGGAAAAACCATTGAACCACAAATGAGAGCTGGAAGGCCACACTGAATTCTTTTTGTGTTCTGCTTAGTTTGCAGCATCCAGAACCAACTATATTTCAAACCCTATTCACCATCACCCACCAAAGGGAGTCCCTGTTGTCCCTTACAGCATCCTTAGGATTCCCTTCCAAAGACCTAGCTGAAGGGCCAGGTCAACCCCTTATGGTCACCAAACTTCATATTGCACATGTGCCCGTGTGTCTACACTGTAATTCACAGGGGCTTATAAGTTATTCATCCCTAACTTCAAACAGCATGACACACCAAAGAAGAGGTTTTGAGTCTTCATATGAGTTCAACATGTGCAGGTATGCTTTTCTCTTAAAGCTGCCGTGGAAAAACACTGTAGATCTGTGGGTTGAGACAAGAAAAAAATATTTTTTAAAACTCTGGAAGCTAGAAGTTCAGTCCCATATGAACACTGGCTTGCTCCTTATGAGGACACTCTCCTTTACTCGGAGGTGGCCCCTTCTCACTGTGTTGTCTTAGGGTCACTTCCATCTTTGCAATCATAACTCCCCTTTTCCCTGTGTGTCCTAGTAATACCCTTTAGAAAATAACGAAATCTCACTACATCTTTAGGATGTTGGGATGGTGCTTTGGTACACTGTGAAACACTTTCTAAGGTTAAATGTCCATCTTCTTTTATTTGAGAAGCAGAAGAGGAAGAAATATTAAGTCCAAGTCCTGTCTGAGCTATAGTGAGCATTTGAGGCCAGCCTTGGGCATTTACAGAGAATTATCTTAAAATGAAAAGTTTTAAAATAATGGGACAGAGGAATCAATTCCATGATGGAGAGCTTGGCAAGCATGTGCCAGGCCTTAGCTTCGATCTCTAGCACAAACCCCCACCTCTACCCACAAACACATGCAAATTATATTGAGCTGGATTGGAGCACATCCTGGGGTCCTCATTTTATTATCTTTTAAGAACCATTTTATGAGGTATTCGTAACTTCAACACATAAATGGTAGGCTCCACACTTCAGTCTGCCTTAATCCTCACGCTAATGTGAATACCAGCTCTCCACTGGTCCTGTTCCCTCCTTGCTCTTGTTCTCTGTGGTCCTTTTATTCTGTCAGACACCCCATCTGCCTGGGTTTCCCCATCAGAGAGCTATAGGACAGAAGAGGCAGGCACAGCTAAGATATAACCAGGACTTCACAGCAGCCCAGAACACGAGGCCAACATACCCTCTTCAACACCCTTCTTTAAGCAACACTCTTATCAACTACTTTAAAAAAATAAATAAATAAAAAACACCTTGGCTTTTCTGGTTGGAAATACCTCCTTGAAGAGAGGCTGCCGGTGTCACAAGGTAGAGATCTCTTGCTGAAAATCCCAGAGGTTGCCCTCTGACTCAAGGTCTGTATATCCTAAAATGTGGCAAGCCAGAGCAAGGGCAACATTGAACGGCTCGCCTTGCAGAAGGGTCTATAGCCTCTGGGGCCAAGCTTCCCATGGAGAGCAGCTGCAGATCCAGGAGCATCCCCACCAACTGGCCATTGTGACAGTTAGCAAGGATGGCCTCACTCTGTGAGCAAGGGTCAACAGTGTTTTCAGCAAAAATGTGTTAGCTTCACTGCCTACAGACTAAGATAGAATGTCAATTCAAGGTCAAGTATACTTGTATGAAGAATGTTTTAAAAATAATTATTCTGTGAAATCTAAAAAAGAAAAGAAAGCCAATCTTGATTAAAGCTAAGTATGTGAAGTATCATTAAAATTGAGATTGTATCAGAAGTACTATTTCTTTAGGCTTTGTAGAAATAAGTTCATGCTGAGTGTCTGTGGGTTTGGGCTGTGTGAGCTCACACTGGAGAACTCTGAGAGCACACTGTTGTGTTTCAAGCACTGGATTAATCAAGGAAATTCCAGAATGTTTCAAGATAATTGATGTAAGATAGATTTGTTGCTATCATTGTCAGTGTCTCATAGTAAAATATAATATAAATAAAAGTTTAGGAAAATAAAATATTAAAAAAGGAAAAATATAATCCCAGTCAATTTTATTTAAAGTAAAAATAAACATGAAATTATTTTTTTTTACCAACAGATTTTTATTGATTATTTGGGAGTCTCACGCAGCTCACTCCAGTTACACCCAGTTCCAATTACTCTCATATCCACCATCCCACCACTGGACCCTCCCTCTAAAAATAAGAAAACATTTACCAAGTCCAATTTGCGTTTCCCACACGCTCATTGGAGCATGGTCAAACACTCCTGGTGACCAACTCCCTAAAGATAACCGAGTCCTTCCTCCATGCCCGTTTTAGAAGCCATCAACTGTGAAGAGCTACACCTCAGCATCTTTATCACAATTTTTTATGACTCTCCTCAATGGACTCCTGCCTGGGGTGTTCCTTTGCTTTGCTCTCTTTTCTGTGTGTGGGGAGGGGGCGGGGGCGGGAGGATTGTCACAGAAGTCTTCAATGTCCCTCAGTCCCTCATTCTCAAGCATGACATCAATACCATTGAAAAAGAAGCTCTCTTGCCCATAACCAGCAGTGGCATCACAGATCACAGACTTCCACATGACAAAGAGATCCACATGGCCTTGAGGCACAGGACAGACCACTGACCTCCACATGGCCCCAGTGGCAGCACAGACCGTGAACATCAGGAACACAGACCAGGGACATTAACATGGCCTCTGGTGGTAACACAGATCATGGACCTCAACGTGGCTTCTTTCAACCAGGGGACCGCCCAGGCCATGGACATCTACATTTCCTCTGCAATAACGTTGACCACACATGGCTTCTGCCGTCAAATGAACCACAGAGGCCTTCAGAGTTAGGGTGATCTTGCCACTAGGCAGTTCTTCCAGGGGCAAAGGCTGCATGAACTCTAGATTGCAGCACACCACTGTGTCAGCCCCACTAGGCAGATAGATGCTTCTTTATCCACTGCAGCCACACGCCGCACCTGTCGCCATTATTGCCGCATCCCCAGCTCTGCCTCTCGCCACCACAGCAGCATGTGCCCTTCCGTTCTTCTGTCTTACCCACCTCTCCTTCCCTCATTCACCCAAGAGCTCCAGGCCAGAGCGCAGCAGCTCACCAGGCATAGCCATGCTGTGGCCCTGCGCTCTTCTCTTGATAGCAGGGTGAGCAGTTAAGCTACATTGGTGGCAGCTCCATGCTGTGGGCTGAACCTACTGTCCCGAGCCTCCTGAGGGCGAGGACAGGCCCCGCTCAGCCAGACCTGCTCCCTCGTCCACTGCAGTAGAGCTCCTGTGCTCGTCACTACTGCTGCTTCTCTAGTTTCGCTTCTCTCCACTTTGCCTTCCTTTTCTTCCCATAAGATCTGCCCTTTGTTTTACTTGTTCCAGAAATACTACGTGCTCTACAGACTCATCCCCCTCTGCCCCTCTGCCGTATCTCCCCTTGAAGCCTCTATGGATCTCTCAGGCTCCTCAAGGAGCTATCATCTTGCATCTGCATTCCTCAGTTTCTTTTCTTTCTTTCTTTTTGCTTTTCGAGACAGGGTTTCTCTGTAGCTTTGGAGCCCGTCCTGGAACTATCTCTTGTAGACCAGGCTGGTCTCAAACTTACAGAGATCCGCCTACCTCTGCCTCCCAAGTGCTGGGATTTAAGGCATGTGCCACCACTGCTCAGCTACATCAGTTTCTTGATATGTAAATTTATGTTAATTGATTTTTGTATTTATCTCCTTTATGCACTGGCAAAATAATATTTGTCTGGGAAATAGCTATAGTTTTATTTATCTACTCTTGTTTAAGTCTATGAAATTTTATTTTTATTTCATCTGTACTAATGTTTGCCTGAACGTATGTATGTGCATCACAGCATGCAGTGCCTTCAGCAGCCAGAAGAGGGCATCAGATCCCCTGGAACTGTCTTTATAGTTACCATGAGGGGTCTGGGAATTGTACCCAAGTGCTCTGAAAAGGTAGCCAAGTCTCCAGTACATATTTCTTTGTCCCCCCCCTTTTTTTGAAAGAGTAATTCTTTTTTTTTTAGCTTGACTCTTTTTTTTATTTTTTTATTGATAAAAGGAGAATAATAAAAAAAAAATTTCCACCTCCTCCGAGCCTCCCATTTCCCTCCCCCTCCTCCCACTCTTCTCCCCCTCTTCCCACCCTTCTCCCCCTCCCTCTCCAGTCCAAAGAGCAGTCAGGGTTCCCTGCCCAGTGGTAAGTCCACTGAACCTGATAGAAGAGAAAGTGGGAAATACCCTACAACAGATAGGCACAGGTGATCGCTTCTTAGGTATAACCCCAGAAGCACAGACATTAAGGGCAACATTGAATAAATGGGACCTACTTAAACTGAGAAGCTTCTGTAAAGCAAAGGACACTGTCACTAAGACACAAAGGCAACCTACTGACTGGGAGAAGATCTTCACCAACCCCGCAACAGACAAAGGTCTGATCTCCAAAATATATAGAGAACTCAAGAAACTAGACTTTAAAATGCTAATTAACCCAATTAAAAAATGGGGCACTGAACTGAACAGAGAATTCTCAACAGAAGAAGTTCAAATGGCCAAAAGACACTAAAGGTCGTGCTCAACTTCCTTAGCAATCAGGGAAATGCAAATCAAAACAACTTTGAGATATCATCTTACACCTGTCAGAATGGCTAAAGTCAAAAATACCAAGGATAGCCTTTGCTGGAGAGGCTGTGGAGGACGGGGTACCCTCATCCATTGCTGGTGGGAATGCAATCTTGTGCAACCACTGTGAAAGAGTAATTCTTTAAACCCGGGGTTGGCCTGACAAATAAACAGTCCAGATTGGTCTAAAATATCAATCCGCTCATCTCAGACTCCCAAATGCTGGGATTAGACCCATAGTCCATAGCTACCATGCTGTTGTAGCTGTGATGTGAAACATTCTTTCATCCTCCACTACTTATGGAGGGTGCACACATGCCACAGGACACACATGGCAACCAAGGACAATTTGCAGGAGTCACTTCTCTCCTTTACCATGTGAGTCCCAGAGATCACACGCAGGTCATCAGGCTCCTGATGCACCACAATTAACAAAAACTCAGGGTCAGAAATTGGGGTTCAACCTGAAGATCTGCAAAACAGAACAGCCAGCCATTGGCTCTTACCTTCTTCTCAGTCTGAAATGGTGATCCTGCCTCCTGGAATCTCAGAAGGGGACTGCCTCTGAGAACTGTCTCATCCAGTCTTACATTCCTCTCTAGGGCTGGGATTAAGGGTGTGCACCACTGGGATTAAAGGCGTACACCACCCGATTTCTATGGCAACTGGTGTGGCTACTGGGATTAAAAGTGTGTGTTACTATAACATGGTCTGTTAGGCTGACCAGTGGGGCTGTTTTACTCTCAGACCTTCAGGCAGTCTTTATTTATTTAAATACATTTGAAATGCCACTACAGGCCCCGTGGCAAGTATCTTTAGTAACTAAATGGCCTTACTGGTCTTAGAGCTATTTTAAAAGTAAAAACTTCAGACCAGCTAATCAGCGATTTCATTTGTTTTCATCCAGATGCAGGGTTCATATCCAAGGCATGCATGGTCAAGAGTGAAATTCCCCTTCAAAACACACTTTGTTTTGTAATGACTGGATTTTTTTAAGTGTAGTCTTCAGTGTGTGGTTTACGATACATTTTTCATTTATTGAAAATTAATTTTGTCCATTTTCACTGATTTCATGCAAGAAATGTGTGGCATTTTAAAAATAAACTCTCAGAAGCCTATACTCCCAGTACAGAGGATGCCAAAGAAAGAAGACAGAAGGTTAAAAGCCAGTGTGGGCTGTATAGGGAGACTGTGTCTCAAAGATAAATAAGTAAGCAAATAAATAAAATGTACATTTATTACAAATTCAAACACATTTGTAGCTTTAAAATACTTATTATTTGTTGTGTGTATGTGCATGTGTGTGTTTGCATGAGTATTTGTATACTTACTTTCTGGCATGCATGCCTTTAAACACAGCAGAGATCAAAATAACACACAGGTGGCCTTGAGTGTCTTCTTTATCACTTCCTACCTTTTTCTCTGTGGTAGAGACTCTCCCAGAGGACTCTCTTGGCTCAAGTTCTGATGCTCCTGATTATGACCCCCTTGGAGCTGGGGTTACAGACATGTACAGAATGCCTGGATTGCTATGTGAGGGCTAGGATCTGAACTACAGTCATGACTACCCAGCAAGTTCTCTTAGCCAATAAGACATCTTAGTCAATAAGATAGCACTTGTGGTTTTCGGAGAAACTGATCACTTTGCAATGTTGCTTAGATTATGTGAGATAAAATTTAAAAAATGTATCTGGCTCTCAAACTAATATGGGAGAACAAATTAATGGTAAAATGGATGGATGATATATGTATGTTGTAGGATATTTTAATAGCACTCTGACACTCCTGAGGTTGCCAATGAAGTTTACATTGAATCAGAGGGCAGAGCTAGCTGCTAGCTAACCAAAATTAGCTGTAGAAGTTTTGGAGGACTGAGGGAGTATATAGAGACAGAGAAAGCAGTAGGGAGGGATTTAGAAAGATTCTTGGCCTTTTTGGATCGAGGAAGAAGAGAGTGGAGGTTACTGATCACTTCTCCACAGCTTCTCTGATCAGTCAGGTTCTCATCCAATATCTGACTCCTGCCTTTTTATTGATAGATAATAATTATATAAATGCTTCATATGTTTATATGTATGTATAAGTGGATGGATAGATGGATGGATGGATAACTGGATGGATGATTTATGGATGATGAATGAATGATAACGGTTGATGATGAATGCATGGATAATGATGATGGGTTATAGATAGATAGATGGATTTGCCTAGGTTAGCTTTCCTGAAAGTCATAAATTGCTATTCGTGGGCCAACCTCATGTGATATTCAAACATGAGGACCTAGAACAAACAGAAAGAATCTTCTTAACATGACTAAAAACCATACATTCAATATACATCTAGTCCTAAATCATGCACACCCTTGAGACTTGGAAGTGAATTACAGGGCACTTAACACCACTTGACCATCACAGTAAAGCAAACAACACTTCACCAGAATAAATTTGACCTTCCTTGTTTTTGAGTTGGTAAATACAATATCATACTTTTAGTTCTATAAAGCACAAAATACAATTTTCATAAGCCAAATGTGCCTAAAATAAATAAAAATGCTTTAGACAACTTTGAAACATTTTGTGCAAGGAATCTAAGCAAGATGGCATTTCCAGGAGCAAGAGACCATATGAAGGTCATGCAATGACAATGAACACAGTGCTTTGCCTTAGAGAATCAGCTCCATGCATTCAGTACACACGCTCACATATTGATACTGCAGAGTTACTGTAAAGCAGAATTTCAAATCCAGATCAGCAGCACTAGTTCAGATAAAGCCAGGCTAGGCCCTGGCTCATATTCAAATGACAGAAAGCCATCTGCCACATCTCTATCTGGAGACTGGTGTAGGCAAGAATCAATTGCTTCAGAACTCAGATCACTGCACTTTAAAAAAATCTTTCAAATATTTTCTTGTAGATTCTCTTCTTTTTAAAACAAAATATATGTGCATGGGTGTTTTACCTGCGTATCTATTTGTATGCGCACCAGTTGTATACCTGGTACTAACAGAGGCAGGAATAGGAAATCAGGTTCCTAGAATTAAAGTTACAGAAGGTTGCGAGAAACCATGTGCATGCTGGGATTGATCCCAGGCCCTCTACAAGAGTAGCCAGTGCTCTTAACTATTGAGCCTTCTCTCCAACCCCCACTTTTGCTTTTGACTTTTCATTCCTCCTTCCCAAGAAGTGATCTTTCTCATAAACTTGCAGTTGAAACTCAAGCACTTAGTCATGAGTACTATGCTTAGAGAAATCGGGAGAATGGAAAATTTTGACAGATTGATTTTGACATGAATCTGGAAAGGTTCTCTGATCCGTTTTCTATTTCAGTTTTATTGGAAGTCCATAAAATGCCCTTCAGTAAAAGGGAAAGGCCTTTTTCCTCCTCTCTCCAGAGCTTGCTGGATGTGGTACCCGGGATTCATGAGCCCGATACAAATGTCTACAGCGGGAGCTATAAGATTCCTGGAAATGTGGAGGCCATTTGTCCAGCACAGGATAAACAAGCAGGTTTTTTTTTCTCTTCAAGACATATTTTTGTTCCAAGATAATAAAAATAAATGTAAATGCTAGTACATATATAAAATAGATGTATATCTGTGTGTGTGTGTGTATGTGTGTGTGTGTGTGTGTGTGTGTAGGAATAAAATGCAAATTTCACATTCACTAAGAAAAGCATAGTAGGATTTAAACATCATCTTGCCTAAGCTGCTTCTGCATCTAGATGTTTTCAGTGTGATTTCTGGGATGACATATACACATGGACTCAGGTATAACATATTAGGAGAATGGTAACCACATTAGAAAAAAGTTCACCTCATCACTGGTCAAGAGAGACCTTGTTTTAAAAATAAGGTGGGAGGTGATTGAGAAGACACATGTGCATTTGCATATCTCAAGAAATGCACACACAAGTGAAAGTGTACATATACACACACATGCACACACACACAAACTTTTAAAGAGAGAGAAAGAGAAGGAGAGGGAGGGAAGAAAAATATTCCTATTTGATGAACAAAGACATCTGATATTAGTTCCCTTTTTCCTGTAGCTTCGAGAAATCTTAATCACCTTCAAAAGACCCAGAAGCATCTGTCATATTAGCGATTACATCTTCAACCCAGAAACTTTGGAGGGACATGTTTAAGTTCAAAGTGCACAGGAGCAGCTCCTTTGTCTGAGAGCCAAGACTCACACTCAACAGTTGAGCTGAGAATAAGGAATGTACTACTGGTTGATGGTCTGTCCTCTGCTTTGTGTGTGCAACCTGCTGTTGGGAGCAGAGGAGGAAGCAGGCAATGGAGGGAGGGAGGGTAGGGAGAGAAGAGGACAAAGGGAAAGGGAAGAAGGGAGGGATAAAGGGAAGAAGAAAAAGCAAGTGAAAGGCAAAAGAAATGAATGAGGGATGACTGATACCCAAACCACAGAAAGACATTACTAAGAAAGAGAATTACAGACAAATCTCACCCATGAACATTGATGCACAAAAACTCAATAAAATACTGGCAAATCAAATCCAAGAACACATCTACCATGATCAAGTAGGCTTCATCCCAGAGATGCAGGGATGGTTCAACATACAAAAATATGTCAATGTAACATACAACCATATAAACAAACTGAAAAATAAAAACCACATGACCATCTCATTAGATGCCAAAAAGCTTTTGACAAAATACAACATTCCTTCATGATAAAGGTCTTGGAGAGAGCAGGGATACAAGGAACATACCTAAACATAATAAAGGCAATATACAGCAAGCCAACATCAAAGTAAATGGAGATAAACTCAGAGTGATCCCACTGAAATCAGGAGAAGACAAGGTTGTCCACTCTCTCCATATATATTCAATATAGTTCTTGAGGTTTTAGCTAGAGCAATAAGACACCAAAAGGAAATCAAGGGGATACAAATCGGAAACAAAAAAGTCAAACTCTTTGTTTGCTGATGGTATGATAGTTTACATAAGTGACCCCCAAAATTCTACCAAGGAACTTCTACAACTCATAAACACTTTCAGTAATGTAGCAGGATACAATATTAACTCAAAAAATCAGTAACCCTCCTATACACAGATGATAAATGGGTCGAGAAAGGAATCAGAGAAACATTACCCTTAGCAATAGCCTCAAACAGCATAAAATATCTCAGAGTAACTCTAACCAAACAAGTGGAAGACTTGTGTGATAAGAACTTTAAATCTTTGAAGAAAGAAACTGAAGAAGACACCAGAAAGTGGAAAGATCTCCCTTGCTTTTAGGTAGGTAGAATTAGCATAGTAAAAATGGCAATCTTACCAAAAACAATCTACAGATTCAAAGCAATACCCATCAAAATCCCAGAAAAATTCTTCACAGACCTTGAAAGAATGATACTCAATTTCATATGGAAAAGCAAAATACCCAGGATAGCCAAAACAATCCTTTACAATAAAAGAACTTCTGAGGGCATCACAACCCCTGACTTCAAACTCTACTTCAGAGCTACAATACTGAAAACAGCCTGGTATTGATGGAGGAAGGTCATTGGCTAATAAAGAAACTGCCTTGGCCCATTTTATTGGTTAGAACATAGGTGGGTGGAGTAAACAGAACAGAATGCTGGCAGGAAGAGGAAGTGAGCTCAGAGGCCATGCTCCCCTCTCCCGGGCAGATGCCATGAAGCAAGATGCCAGGTCAGACATGCTGAATCTTTCCCGGTAAGACTGATGTTACACAGATTATTAGAGATGGGTTGATCGGGATATGAGAATTAGCCTGTAAGGGCTGGAGTTAATGGACCAAGCAGTGTTTAAAAGAATACAGTTTGTGTGTTGTTATTTCTGGTGTAAAGCTAGCCATGTGGTAGCCGGGAGGGATGAAAAGCAGGCCCACAGCTCCCACAACATGGTATTGCCATAAAAACAGACAGAAGGACTAATGGAACCAAACTGAAGACCCGGATATTAATTCAAACACCTAATATTTGACAAAGAATTGAAAATAAAATATCAAATGGAAAAAAGAAAGCATATTTAACAAATGGTGCTGGCATAACTTGATATCAATATGAATAAGAATGAAAATAGATCCATATCTATCACTATGCACAAAACTCAAGTCTAAATGGATCAAAGACCTCAACTTAACGCCAGCCACAATGAACCTCATAGAAGAGAAAGTGGGAAGTACATTTGAACGCATTGGTACAGGAGACTATTTCCTAAATATAACCCCAGTAGCACAAACATTGAGAGAAACACTGAGAAATTAATAAATGGGACCTCCTGAAACTGAAAAGTTTCTGTAAAGCAAAGGACACTGTCAACAAGACAAAACGACAGCTTACAGAAGTGGAAAAGATCTTCACCAACACCACATCAGACAGAGGTCTAATCTCCAAAATATACAAGGAACTCAAGAAATTGGTCATCAAAAGAACAAATAATCTAATAAAAAAAGTGGAGTACAGACCTAAACAGAGAACTCTCAACAGAGGAATCTAAAATGGCTGAAATACACTTAAGGAAATGTTCAACATCCTTAGTTATCAGAGAAATACATATCAAAACAACTCTGAGAGTCCATCTTACACCTGTAAGAATGGCCAAAATCAAAAACACTGATGACAACTTATGCTGGAGAGGTTGTGGGAAAAGGGAGCACTCCTCCATTGCTGGTGGGAATGAAAGCTGGTACAACCTTTGGATATCAGTGTGGCTATTTCTCAGAAAATTAAGAAACAGCCTTCCTTCAAGACCCAGCAATGCCACTTTGGGTTATGTATCTGAAGGATGCTCAATCTTGCCACAAGGACATGTGCTCAACTATGTTCATAGCAGCATTATTTGTCACAGCCAGAACCTGGAAACAACCTAAATGCCCCTCAACCGAAGAATAGATAAGGAAAATGTGGTACATTTACACAATGGAGTCCTACACAGCAGAAAAAAATGATGACATCTTGAAATTTGCAGGAAAATGGATGGATCTAGAAAACATCACACTGAGTGAGGTAACCCAAACCCAGAAAGACAATTATCATATGTACTCACTCATATGTGGTTTTGAACATAAAGCAAAGAAAACCAGCCTACAAATCACAATCCCAGAAAACCTAGACAACAATGAAGACCCTAAGCAAGGCATACATGGATCTTATCTACATGGAAAGTAGAAAAAGACAAAACCTCCTGAGTAAATTGGGAGCATGTAGACCATGGGAGATGGTTGAAGGGGAGGGGACAGGCAGGGAGGGGAGAAGGAAAAATTTTAGAGCTCAATAAAAATCAATAAGAAAGAAAAAATGAATGACAGGAAAGAAGGAAGGAAGAGAGAGGAAGAAAGGGAGGGGAATGGAGAAGGAGTGGATGGAAGGAAGGAAAGAAAGAAAAGGGAAACGAATAAAAGAGCTGGGAAAGTGATCAAGGAGACAGGCAAAAGGGATGGGAAAAGTAAGGAAAGGAGGGGGTGGAGGGGGCACAAGAAAGGAAAAAGAGTTAAAGATAAGATGGGGAGAAAGGGAAGACATTGCCTTTGTTCTAATCAAAGACAACTTGGGCTTGTTCAGCACCCTGTAGATTGTAACACTGGCAGATGGGTAACCAGCATTCAGTGTGAGATCTTTTGTTTGGTGTGCAGATAAAAAGAGATTTAGAAGATAACCATGTACCATGTGAGAATGCCTGTGCAAGGGCATGAATTATTCTAACTTGCCACAGTTCTAAAAGAAAGAAAATGAAAATCCTGAGTTGAAATCTAGACAAATGAACTGGCCTGTGACTGACTCTTCCCACACTTCAGAAGCTCCAACTGGGGAGGCACTGGACACTAAAGAAAACAGACAGTGATCTGTTGCCTCTAAATGGATAATGAGTCACAGAAGCAGCCAGGAAGCATGACTGGAGCATACCACAATTGCAAGAGCGGAGTTCTCTTTCACGAGTAGAGACAAGGGAATAGAATGACAAAGTTATTAAAATATAATTTTTCATTACAAAGAGAAATCTAATTTAAACTCTTCTGCCAGAACTTTTCTCTTAAGGCTCTTTCCATTTTCATACAGAAGCATCCAGAAAAAACACTGCTTCCACCGAGAACAGAATATTTGATGTTTCTATTTTTTCCTAAATTTTATTATGTCAAAAACGGAAAAAACACAGAAGTGTGTGTGTGCATAATATAAACAATTTCATACATGTATACAACATGCTGGTATAGTATCCATTCTGCACTTCCCTTTGTCATCTCATTCCCCCTCCTCCAATGTCTGGTGTGTGTGTGTGTGTGTGTGTGTGTGTGTGTGTATAATATATATACACAACTTTATATACGTCTACAATGTGTTGTCATGGTATCCATTCCTCACTGCCCTTTCTCATCTCATTTCCATTCCTACAAACAATCTTTTCCTTAACTAGACTCCCACCAATGTCTGGTGTGTATATGTGTGCATGTGTGTCTGATGTGTATGTGTGCATGTGTGTGTGTAATATATATATACAACTTAATACATGTCTACAATGTGTTGTCATGGTATCTGTTCCCCACTGCCCTTTTTCATCTCTTTCCCACTCCTACCAACAACCTTTTCCTTAACTAGGCTTCTGCCAATGTCTAGTATGTATATGTGTGCATGTGTTTGTGTGTGTCTGATGTGTGTGTATGTATAGATCTTGTGCAGGTAGTCATAGTTGCTGTGTGCTCCTGATAACAGATACACCATAGCAAGAAAAGAGTGTTTTTAGTGTTCTCCCCATCCCCTGGCTCTTACGATCTTTTCTCCCCCTTCCTCCAGTTTCTCTGAGTCTTAGACAGGGTGAGATCGATGTTCCATTTAGAGCTGAATGTTGATGGAGGCCACTTGTTTGTTTCCCAGCCTCCCACACCTAAAAAAAAAACACATAGAAACCGTATTTTTACAATACTGCTTGGCCTATTAGCTCACGCTTCTTATTGGCTAGTTGTTATATCTTAATTAACCCATTTCTATTAATCTGTGTAGCACCATGTATTTGTGGCCTACTGGTAAGGTTCCATCCAGCATCTGGTGTCTGTCTCCTGTGGCAGCTACATGGCTTCTCCCTGACTTTGCCTACTTTCTCCTCTATCCGCTTAGAATTCCTGCCTTACCCTACTCTGTGCTTTAATAGTCCCAAAGAAGCTTCTTTATTGACCAATGGTATTCACAGCATGCAAAGGGAAATCCCACATCACTGAACACTTAACAGTCACCTGTTCTCGGTACTAGGCCAGTTATGCATCTCCTCATTGCCCACTGCAAAGGGTAGCTTCTTTGACCTAGGGAGACTAACGCTAATCTGTAGGAACAAACACACATATTTAGAAGCCAATTTGATTGCATGCCCATTTAGCAAATCTTCAGTCATAAACATGTCCATAGGGCATGTAATCTCCCCATAGGCTTTTAGTAAAATCTACTCTATCCAGGGGGCTAGACTTTAAATCTAATCAGAAAGTTGTTGGTTATCCTTAGTCAGGCCACTATTGTATATTAATGCATCTTAATTATATGTCTTAAAGGGCTTCATTGTGAACTTTCCATATAGCACGCTTTTTGATCATACATACCTTCACACTAACATGCTATCCTTTTTATAATTTGAAAAAATATTAGAAATGAAAAAATAAACACAATACATGGGAAAATAAACAGATACATACAAACTAAGCATACACATTAAACATGGAAGATTCTGTCTGTCCTTTGGGATTATCTGTCTTAGATTTCTGGATCTATAGTTGGAAAAAAAGCAGCTAATAAACTGGGAAGCTGGTGTGGGAAGTCCTTCTGTCTATGTGTTTCCTTTATTGGCTAATGAATAAAGGAACTGTTTTTGACCTATAGCAAGGCAGAACTTAGGTAGGAAGGGAAAAGAAGGGCAGAGTCAGAGAGAAGCCATGGATCCTTTGCCTGAGACAGATGCTGGGAACACTACCCAGTAATTCACTGCCACATGGCAATACACAGATTAATAGAAATAGATTAAATTAAGATGTAAGAGTTAGTCAATAAGAAGCTAGAGCTAATGGGCCAAGCAGTGATTTAAATATTGCAGCTTCTGTGTGATTATTTTGGGTCTAAGATAGCCAATGGCTGGGAATCAACAATCAGCCCCTTCTCCAACAGACAGTGGTGGCACATACCTTTAACCCCAGCACTCAAGAGGCAGAGGCAGGCAGATCTCTGTGAGTTTGAGACCAGCCTGGTTTACAAGAGCTAGTTCCAGGACAGGCTCCAAAGCTACAGAGAAACCCTGTCTCAGAAAAAAAATAAATAAATAGAAAAGCAGCTAATAAACTTTCTTGTTCTGATATTAGGAGTAGTTTGGGGACCAATGTCACAGCTGAGCTAAGGAAGGGTGTGTGTAGAACACAGAACTTCTACCATGTGATTCCTATTATTAGCCCATAACGTGATTAATGGATGACTGCAACAGTATAATTCCAGTAAGACTGTGGCTCAGAATCTGCAGAAGTCAAGGTAGTCACTCTACTAGGCAGCTCAGAAGGGAATATAGAATGGGTGGTGGAGAAGCTAGTGATCCACACACCTATGACCATATGATCAGTTGGCAACATGAGAATTACCATATTTGTTTGTGTTTCTTCTTTTTTTATAATAAATACATTGTATGTGTGTTTATGTGTTAACTATTCCAGGGCTAGAGAGATGGTTCATGGTTAAGAGTACTGGCAACTCTTCCAGAGAACCTTGGTTCTGTTCCCAGAACCCAAATGCTGGCTCATAACCACATGTAGCTCCAAGTTCAGTAATCCAATGACCTCTTCCAGTTTCTAGGTTCCTCTATATGTGTGTGCAAAAACACATATGCAAAAACACACAAATGCTCAATGTTAAAAACAAAAATAACTCCTTAAAATTCTACTACAAAGATATGTTCCTATCTCTATGAATAAATTTTATCCGTAAGTTAAGAAATAAATGATAAATCTACATGTAAGTATCGAGATGATAGATAAGTCAAGAATCGTTTATAGAATTTTATGGCATCATAATAACTCTGGTAGCAAAATGGCGCAAACTCATTCTGAGATGAATGCCATGCACCAATAATCCTCATGAATATAAATGCAAACAATCCAAACAAACAATAAAAATGGACAATATACAAAAACCACATGCTGTGTATCTTAGGTAATCAAGTTTGATTTAACGTTTGAAAATCGGTCTTTGGCATTCAATTGGCTCATTTTCCAGATTATCCATGGTCTCAAGTTTTCTCTTGACTGAGGTTCATGACACTTCCACTCTGGTACAATGCAGGAATCTACTCCCAGTGTCTCCCAGAGTGAGCCAGTAAAGACCCTGTCTGCAGTACAGGGCAGAGCTTAGAATCCAAAGTTGTGAGGTCACCAAAGCATTGCCCAGTACTCCCCCAAGCTTTAGGAGTGTGAGCAGTGAACTATCCCTCTGGGCCAGTTTCCTTTGGTAAAAGTAAAGTCAATCCTCTTACAAGGAGATCTACAAAAAAAAAAAAAAATGAGAAGTAGCATGTTAACGAACTAGTTCAACATTTGACATTTGAAAGTATTCAGTGTTATAAATGATCAAAACATGTCATCCGCGGAGTCATCTTGTCATCCATAGTAGAAGTAACTGACAGTTAATTGCCTGATTTTCACAGAGAGCTCAGTTGTAAAATAGCCACAAGGCTGTCCTTGAAGGCAGCTTCACCTCTTCCATGCCTGCTATCAGCATCTTTAGACTAAGAACTATTATTGTCCTGCTCATCACAAAATCTCTGGGAAGGTGGAAGTGAAAACTGGCACGCAAGTGTCCTCTAAGGGGACAACGGGCATGATTGTGAATGCTGTTGTTATAACTTCTGCAGTTTTTCGTGTTAGTATTAGGGAGATTACTTTAGTGCTAGCATTCCCTGTTTGGTTGAGAAATGCCCCCCATAATATCAGGTACTTGATAGCTCTGTTTGAAGAGATGGTACAGCCTTACTGGAGGAAGAATGTCACCGGAGATGTGTTTTTAGAGTTGCCTCGCTCCACTCCTATGTCACTGTGCTTGCAGTTGAAGATGTGATTGCGCAGCTTCTTGTTCTGGCCATTTGCTGCCATACCTGCCCCAGTATCATGAGCTCTCCTTTTGCAAATGGAAGCTACTTCCACATAGAGCTGAAAGATTCACTGTAGAATGCATTCATCCTGGTGACTCTGCTGTCTGGAATAGGCCTCATTTACTTCACAAATCCAGTGGGATCATAGCCAGCCATGAACTCTATATCGAGCCTCAACTTGACTACAGGAGGGGAGAAGCAGACACAGAAGAGGAGGAGGAGAGGGAGAACAAAGAAGGGAGAAGGGGGAGAGGAGGGGAGAAGAAGGAGGGGAGAAGGAGGAATATAGAACATCCTCCAAAGTTGTGGGAAGAATGAGATAGTAATAGTATAGTTATTTGGACTTAACCTTGTATTCACAAAGATATGGGTTCAATTCTGACTCCAAAATTTCATTTATTAGAACTATAATGTCTATAGCACCCAGTTAATAAGAGCTTATAAACTAAAAATAGAAGTTCCATATAGTTACTGTCATTATTAAATAAAAAACTGCATATGAGATTTAGAATAAATGCTAGAATCATCAAATTTTCAACAAATTATATGAAAAACTCTGTTCATTATAAATATGACGATTTTTCAAAGGAGCCATGGGAAGATCCATTGGAAATGCAATTGTTCAATAAAAATGAAATCTATTGTGTATACAACAGCAAGATGTATTGCAGTTAATCACAAACATTTAATGTTCAACTCTGGCTTTGGTGGCTTTCATTTTGTTTATTCAGACAAATCTGCAGCCAGTTTGGATTTATCCATCTCTTCTGAAAATATGTATGACTATATCTAAATTTTATACACGTATATAGAAACAGACAATTAGCAAGGTCTTAGGAGATCGTAAACTCGCTCAATCCCCATAAACCCTGTCTGAGGATGGAAATAATGAAGAGGAAGTGAAAGGATTTGTCAAAAGTACACCCACAGCTTTGGCTTCAGGGTTTATCCTGTTTCCAGTGTGTTATATAAATCTTAATGAAACTGGTAATACAGCAGATCTGGAGCTCTGCCTGGCATCCGTCCTTCTTCCTCACAGTAACTCGGTGCCATGGCTCTTGTGAATCTCTTCCTGAAGTGGAAAGTTGAAGTTTAAGTAAATTGCTTCAAATTTTACATAGCTCTAAAGTGCTGTTTTCATTTGAACCCAGATTTTTATTTGTTCCATATTCCCCATGTCCAAAGGGTCAGACAACCAACTGTGAGAATTCTTTCTCCTTCCTCTCAGCCTCTGGTCTCATGTTTTCTGTTCTCATGCAATGTTCAGAGAGATTCAAGACTTCTCACAGGCCACACACTCCCCTCAGTGAATCCTGGCATTAAATGTGGAGACCAAGGCTGAACTAATCATCTTCCTGTCTTTGCTAAAATACAGAGCACCCACTGGGAAATAAGTCAGGGTTTGGTTTAAGTACACATTCTGCAATTCAATGGACAGTTTTGACAGCTCAGGGGTTAGATTCATGACACACTGCACAACTAGGACTTTCAATGTGGTGCTGTGTCAGGCTACATGACTCACCATGGGCTTTGTACCAGTTTGAGACTGATGGATTTAAAATGCCAAGGGATGGTGACAGCAGACGCCACCTCACCCAGCATCCTAGTAACAGATCACCAAGGCAGACTAGGAGAGAACAGCTCCCAAACATGAAAGATTAAATCACAAGAACAATACTGCTCAACATTAAGACATTTCCTTACTGCCAAGAACAGAACACAGTGGAGAAGAGAGAAACAGTGGTGCCAATGTTCATTGGACACCAGAAATAGAACTTCAGTCATCTGGAGGCTAGCAGGAGGCCTCCCTGCTATGCTAGCCACCTGGGATGAAAATTTGCATGTAGGGCTTTCATTTGGAAGAAGTTTTAAAACACCTGAATAGAGTGAAGGAAGCAGGATTATACAGATTAACTCATCTGTGATGTAGCCCTCAGCTCTAGAGCTTGCACGACTTCTCAGAGAGGTTTACAGTTGAGTTCAGGGCCTCTGAACACTGGGCAATCACTGGATCCTGGGTGTCTCTCGGAAGTATATTTCATCCTTCCTGTGTGAGCTTCCTTCAGTTCCTACAGCTCACAGTGGGGGATTTGAGTGGCTAGCAGTCAATTCTCACAACATCCTGAGGGAGGCCTGGGATGTAACCTTCAGAATCCACCTCTAAAGCCATCTCTGTTTTCTTCTAAAAGCTCCATAACTCCCCACCCCAGGTGGAGAACAGGGCAGGGATATGAAGGCTAAGCGGAAGTTTTCCTCCCTTCTCCTTTATGTGCACGTATTCAGAGATGAGAATTCTTTGACACTAACAAGTCATAGGACAATTTCAGAAAAGGGCAAGTGTGAGCTCTGCATGTATGTCCTCCTCAAGGACAAAATGTCATGAGATCACCTGAAGACTAGAAGGGGACAGCAAATGTGTGCAGTCACCAAGCAGCGTTTAACTAGCAGTGGGCAAAGTCCTCATGTGCTCACAACCTGACTGGAAGGTACTGGACTCTGAGAGCTGAATGAGAATAGATACACAATGCTAATCTATCAGATTCTACATCAGCTAATAAAATAGCTAGAGACTTCAGGTGAAGTCCAGGAGCCATGACCAACATGTCTGTCTTCGTGATGGACAGCAACATGCCCAGAATGCCACGCTAGCATTTTAACAAGAATATAAGGCTATACTGAAGTTGTACCAAAGAAGATTCTAGAATATGCAATAGGGAGGTTTAATCTGGACATTCAATTGCACCTCTTGATATTATGATGTTAGCATGAGAAGAGAACTTTAGAGTAAATGGAGATTTTCAGAATGAGGAAAGCAAAATAATAGAGATATTAAAATGACAAAAATAAAAAGGCTATTTTTACAGTAGTGTTGATTACCAATTGTTTTGCTCATCCCAGGCTTAGCTGTCATCACTGCAGAGTCGTTTGACTCCATCTCTCCTCACTTAGGATCTCATGCCATCACCAGTTAGCACGGGCTTCCATCTTCTTCCACTTCCAAGCTATCTAGAGAAGGGTGCTTTGAGAAATGCGCCATCTACAGTGTGAGGAGAGAGGTCTGCCATGTGTCTGCACATCTCGGAACCTAAGGGCTCTGTCAATTTCGGAGTTGGTAATATAACCAACCACATGACACTCCATGAGACAGTAGGCAGATACAAAGCATCAGGTTCTGGGAATTTACTATGGGGTAGGTGATGTGTGAGAAATAGGGAAGGAGAGATGGTCACAACCCACCCTTACTTCCCCAAATTCACCATCAAGAAAGGTGAGATGGAAACTGGGAAATGAGCTGGTAGAATGTCTGTTGCACAAGCATGAGAGAGACATGAACCCCAGAGTTCCATTCCTAGCAACCACTTCAAGTGCCAGACACAGCATTGCATGTCATCCCAGGGCTGGGGAGTTGGAGACGGCACATCCCAGGGACAACTGATGAGCCAGACTAGCTGAGTCAGTGAGATCCAGGTTCAAGAGAGATGGTGTCTCAAAAAACATGGTGGAACTGGACCAAGGAAGACACTCAGTGTCAACCCTGGCCTACATGCACACACACACACACACACACACACACACCTATACATTACTAAAAATAAAATAAATCTTCAAAAGATTTTAGTCTACATAGGTTCATTTGTAACATAGCTATATGCGTGAAATTTCTATCTATTGCTACTTTTATGTTGTAAAAGTCAACGCAATTGGCTCATGGTAGTGAAAATCTGACAGCCCACAAAAGCTTTGCTCTCAGACCCTAACATTCCTGGTAGCCTGTTCCGTAACCTTACTCCTCTATACATACATATTAATTGAAAGAGAGATCATTCAAAGAGAGATAGAAAGAATGGGAAGGAGGTAGGAATGAGAGTAATGGAGGAAGACAAGAACAGAAGATGGATGAAGGAGCATATGAATGTATGTCCCTCTTATTTCCCTGTTTGCCAGGAAAATGGGAATGGGAGCTCTCCATTTAGCACTGACGAAGCGGCCATCTTGCCAGGTTGTTCAGGGGGCTCATCAGATCACAACAGCACTGTGAAAGCTTCATGGTAGTGGTCAGCTACCAACTTTGGTACAGTACTCTTCTAAGCCAAACAAGAGGCCCACGCTCAGTTCACTCTGACGCAGCCCTCATTATGCTAAGCACGCGCTGCAAACTGTTTTGGCCAAGTGGCTCATTTGTGAGCCATAATGGAGGACTTGGCTCACCAGTGTTCATTAAAGCCTCCGAATCTCCGTTGACACCCTACAGCTGAATCACACATAAACAAATTTATGGGCAAATCATTAAGAGCGAATGAGTTATCACTTTGGAGGAATGCTTCCAGACAAATGAAAGTGCAGCTCCGTCCAAATGTGGAGTCATAACAAATCTTGTACCTGAACAGATCCATTTTGCCGAGTGAATAGCATGACTCAAACATTAGCAATGTGATTCTCTAAGGGTGGCAAATGTATTGTAAACCTCCAAGCCAATTGCTTCTGCTTCTGCTTCCGCCACTCCCCCAAACAGTGGATTGATGGAGATGGCTTAGGCTGCACAATCTATTCTTGACTGACAACCATGGCATAACTACCCCAGCTGATTTCAGCTAATCACCACAGGGGACATACACCATATGCTTTTCTTAACCTGTGTTGCTGAAAGGCAATACTTCTCACAGAGGAAAAAAGAGGAAATCAGAAAACCTGTGAGATCATATCCAGGCTTGCCATTGTGGTAGAATAACTATTTGCTTCCCCCATCAGAATTCACAGTCTGTAACCCTTATTCTTTCATGTGAAGGTCTACAAGTAGAGTCTTTCAGAGGAGTCATGAGTCTAGAGCCCTTGGGGCTGGAGAGGTGACTCAAGAATGCTTGCAAAGGAACCTGAATTCAAATCTCCAACCCTATGTAAGATGTCAGAAGTGACTGCCTGTGTCCCCAGTACTGTGGAGGCAGAAGCGGGGAGTTCCCAGGGCTTGCTTGCTGTCAGCCCAACTCCAGATTCAGTGAGAGAATAGTCAGAGAGTGATGAAAGAGGTCATCAGACAGCCTATTGTGCCCTCTGTGTGCAGGTATGTGTAGCCAAACACATGCATACACAATTATCACATACACACACAAATAAAACACACACATATCATACACACAGGGCATATACACATAGAGCTGCACGTGCACGCACACACACACACACACACACACACACACACACACACATAAGGAAGAAGGAAAAGAAAGGAATATGGAGTGTTTAGTGCAATCGGTGCCCTTTCTAAGAGATCACAGAAAGCGCTCCCTTCCCTTCCCACCATCTGGGAGGAGGAAGCTTGCTGCAGACAGTCAATCTGCTGGCTCTTTGACCTTGAACTTTCTAACTTCCAGATCCTGCTTTTGGCGCTGCCTGCCTTATGGCACTTTTGGAGCAGCAACCCAGATGGATTAATAAGTACACTGCATGCAGAGCAGCTGGGGTTTTCAGGCTGATCACCTAATAACCAAGGCCTGCTTCTTCAGAAATAAGGAAACAGTGGCTTCTCAAAACTGTCATGAAGGTCACATGACATCATCAGAGTCCATCTCTTGGCATAGGGCCAGGCATATTGATGCCGTGTATGTGTGTTTCCTTCTACACAGTCTTGGATATATTTGGCACTAGAACATGACAAGTCCCCTGACCTTTAGAAATGATCCTCTCTTGGTGATTGTGAGAAGACAAACATTTGAAATATAAAATTGAAGAGGCATAAAAACTTAGCTAGGTTTTAGGTACATCCACATTTGTGTTACAAGACAGGAAATGAAATTGTTCTTTGCAGATTTGCTCTGCTTTGTTTAGGGAAAATTGTCTGAGTGGGGAAAACTTTAAGGCTTTTTTCTGGTATGCGAGAAGAAATGGTGAGGCAGCTGGCCATATTCTCTCCTTTTGTGGAAGGTGTAAGGCCCTCTGTGGGTACCAGCTTTATTGTGTGGGATGAGAGGGAAATGGAAGCGTTTGTGTCCTGGGGATTCTGCCCCTCGGGAAGAGCTTGATTTTTAAAAATATGCTTGCACTTTTCTAGCACGCTACCCAAAGCTCTTAGTTTATTCCTTCTAACACTGAGTACTGCAGCAGCAGACACAGCCACATATGCAGACTGTGCTTCTGCAGCACCTGACACAGCCACACATGCAGACTCTGCTTCTGCAGCAGCAGACATGGCCACACGTGCAGACTGTGTTTCTGCAGCAGCAGATATAGCCACGCATGCAGACTCTGCTTTGGCAGCAGCAGACACAGTCACACATGCAGATTCTGCTTCTGCAGCAGCAGACATGGCCACACATGCAGACTGTGCTTCTGCAGCACCTGACACAGCAACACATGCAGACTCTGCTTCTGTAGCACCTGACACAGCCACACATGCAGACTCTGCTTCTGCAGCAGCAGACATGGCCACACATGCAGACTGTGCTTCTGCAGCATCAGACATAGCCACATGTCCAGACTGTGTTTCTGCAGCACCTGACACAGCCACATATGCAGACTCTGCTTCTGTAGCACCTGACACAGCCACACATGCAGACTGTGCTTCTGCAGCAGCAGACATAGCCACATGTCCAGACTGTGTTTCTGCAGCACCTGACACAGCCACACATGCAGACTCTGCTTCTGTAGCACCTGACACAGCCACACATGCAGACTCTGCTTCTGCAGCAGCAGACATGGCCACACATGCAGACTGTGCTTCTGCAGCACCTGACACAGCAACACATGCAGACTCTGCTTCTGTAGCACCTGACACAGCCACACATGCAGACTCTGCTTCTGCAGCAGCAGACATGGCCACACATGCAGACTGTGCTTCTGCAGCACCTGACACAGCAACACATGCAGACTCTGCTTCTGTAGCACCTGACACAGCCACACATGCAGACTCTGCTTCTGCAGCAGCAGACATGGCCACACATGCAGACTGTGCTTCTGCAGCATCAGACATAGCCACATGTCCAGACTGTGTTTCTGCAGCACCTGACACAGCCACATATGCAGACTCTGCTTCTGTAGCACCTGACACAGCCACACATGCAGACTGTGCTTCTGCAGCATCAGACATAGCCACATGTCCAGACTGTGTTTCTGCAGCACCTGACACAGCCACACATGCAGACTCTGCTTCTGCAGCAGCAGACATGGCCACACATGCAGATTCTGCTTCTGCAGCAGTGGAGATAGTCACACATGCAAACTGTGCTTCTGCAGCATCAGACATAGCTACACGTGCAGACTGTGTTTCTGCAGCAGCAGACATAGCCACGCATGCAGACTCTGCTTTGGCAGCAGCAGACACAGTCACACATGCAGATTCTGCTTTGGAAGCCCTTCTAGGCTGTTTGGAGAGATGCAAAAGGGTAACTTAATCATCACAATATGAGGGCTTATACTTCCAGACACAGGCTGGGTCGGCTGCCATTTTGTGCATCTATAGCAGAATTCCATGGCCTGGTTGTCTTAGTCACTGTTTTTTGATCTGAAGAGACACCATGATCAAGACAACTCTTCTATATGTAAAGTTTTTAACTGAGAGCTTCCTTGCACCTTTAGAGAACTAGTCCATGATCATCATGGCAGGAAGAAGACAGGCATGGCAGCAGGGTGCTGGAGCAGTAGCTGAGAGCTTTACATTGTAATCCATGATGGTAGGCAGAGAAAGTGAGTGAGATCAGGCCCGATGTGGGCTTTCAAAACTTCAAAGCCCACTCCAGTGACACACCTCCTCCAACAATGCCACACCTCCGAATACTTCCTAACAGTTTATCAAGAGGGACCAAGGAGTCAAACACAGGAACCTGAGGAGGGGGCTGCATTCTCATTCAAATCCCCACCATGGGTGACTGACAGAGAATAGAAAGCTGTTTCTCATAGTTCCATAGTTCCAGAGGCTAAAGGGCCCAAGGCAAAGCTGTCACCTATGGAAAGGAACAGGGAGGAACTAAGTTCCCCCTGAGTTCCACCAGACACTAAGGCATTCAAAGGCAGGACTCCTGAGTCCTCATGTCCTGATCAGTTCTCCAAAGACCCTGTGCCCCGCTGCTGCTACAGCAGAGGTTGTGTTGCAGTATGTGATTTGAGGGAATTTAAGGAAAGGAATTCTAACAGAATCCCAAAGGGAAAAATCTCTGTAAGTCTAAGGAAACAAGTTATTCCCAGGAAGGCAGCAAACTTCACCCTCTTCACTTCCAGATGATAAACTATATAAGATGGAACACTCTGGAAATAGCAACATGTTCAAAGAACACAGGATTCTCAGTCTCCATCCGCGGCCCTCCACTGCAGGCCTGATGAAGAACACCTTCTGTACACAGTACTTAGCAGGGATGCAAGCTGGATGTGGTTGCCATACCTGTTACCAGTACTTGGGAAACCGAACAGAAGGGTGGAAAGTCTGACATTTGGAGCCAGCTTGGGGTAATGTTTCTATGTTAGAAAGGAAAAAAAGGAATAGGAGGAAGAGGACAAGAAGAAGGAAGAGGAGGAAGAAGGGGGAGGGGAGAATAAGAAAGCAGGGAAGAGAAGGAAGGAGAAAGACAGGGATGGAGGAAAGGAGGAAAAGAGGGGAGGTAAAGATAGAAATTTCTTTAGGTAAACAACACTTCTCAGGATCTCTTAACAGTAGGGAGGTGGAGAAAGAAAAAATCTGCTGTTAAATTCACTGTGTTCCCAGCAACCATTTTTGCTTGGTTAATAGAAGTAATTTACTTCAGGTAAATCCATCTTTTCCACAGACACAGCATTTGTTAAGTGTATCCAGGGCTTTCTGCTATTTTTGTGGTATGCCAAATTTCTTCTAGAAGAAAAATATAGGGGAGGTCATGTACCCTGAGCATTGGCTGGTCTAATAATTATTTTATTCTGAACAGATGGGATTTTTTTATAAATCATTCTGAAGCCTGGATATGACATGACGGCCCTAGACATCTATAAATCGATTAATTGATTTTAGAGATACAGGAGGATTGTTTTTGCAATCACATGTAATTGATTTTAGAGATACAGGAGGATCACTGTTGCAAGGACATGTGTTTTAAATATCTTTTGAAACAAAACTAAAGCAGATACTTTTTTCTAATATAAAGTCTTGTATAGATTTTAAAACTTGCTATCTGGGACATGGAGCTAGTTCAGCAGTTAAAATTACATACTACTCTTGAAGAGGACCCAGGTTCAATTCTTAGCACCTGTTCACATCTAACTCCCTGTGACGTCAGCTCCAGGGGATCTGATGCCCTCTTCTGTCCCCCAGGTTCACATACCCGTTCATACATCCACACAGAGACAGGCACATACAAATAATTTTTAAAGACAAAAAAATGTGATTATGAAACAATATAGAAAAGCAAGGAGCCAAATTTTGTGTACAAAATTTTTATCAAGATAAAACTGAAATGTTGTGAAATTCAAATGGAAAATAGCTACAAAAATTCTATGTGCTGCAGAAGACACAAGAACTGCTTTTGTACTGTTCACCATTTCTCTGGTTACCAATTTTCCTGTCATAAGATTTTTTGCCACTTTCATAATAAAACAGAGGTGTTTTAAAAAAAAACAACCATATTGGGCAGAGAGAGTAATTTTTTTCTTTAGACAATAAGTCAAATAACATCTCCCAAGCAGTTTCTCTTTGCCAGACTCTGACTAAGTACATCTAAATGCTTCATGAACTGAATTTTCAAAAGAAAAATTCTTAGTTTTCCTTTAAAGATGAGGGTAGAGCCTCAAGAGCATGCTGCAAAAAATACCAAAATAAAAGGGCAACAGCAGACACCCCTGCCTTATTTTTCTTCATGGTTCACGGTTTGATTTGTAAATATCTCCCACTGGCTTGTGTAGTTGAAGAATTGGTTCCCAGCTGGCAGTGCTGTTTCAGGAGGTTAACCCTTCGGAGGAGATGGGGCCCAGCCCATAGAAGTGGCACTTTGGAGAACAGGCTTTGAGGGTTCTGTGCCCACCCAGTTTCCTGCCTTGTATCAGGTGCTGGTCCGCTGAGATGGGAAGGGCAGCTGCCGCATGCTCCTGTCAGTACAGAGTGTACCAGCATGCCTCCTCTGCTGTGATGGACAGTGACTCTTCACACCAGGGGCCAAAATCAAATCTTGTAGTGATGGAGGTGAGCAGGCCTGCTTTTCATCCCACCCGGCTCCCGCATGGCTATCTTAGCACCGGAAATAACAACACACAAATTATATTCATTTAAACACTACCTGGCCCATTAGTTTCAGCCTCTTATTGGCTAATTCTCACATCTTGATTAATCCATTTCTAATAATCTGTGTATTATTATTCTAATAATCTGTGTAGCACCACAAGGTGGTGGCTTACCCGGAAAGATTCAGCATGTCTGACCTGGTGGCTGGCTCCATGGCATCTGACCAACTATGCTTTCTTTCTCCCAGCATTCTGTTCTGCCTATTCCACCTATCTAAATCCTGCCCTATAAAAAAGCCAAGGCAGTTTCTTTAATAACCAATGAGAGTAACACATAGACAGATGACCCTCCTCCATCAAAATCTCCTCCCCTAAATCACTTCTTCTCAAATAGTTCATCACAGAGACAAGGAAAGATAACTGATACAGACACATGGCCAAGCATGGAGCACCAACGGGTTTTCTTTATAAGGTCTGTGTTCCTTAGAGAATACCCAGGATCCTGGACAACACAGTGGAGAGAATCAGCTGAGATGCATGAGCACTTTAGCCTTAGTGTTACTTGTTCTAAGAGAGATTAAGGAAGAGCCATTAAAACCTTCCACTGAAGACGCAAGCCAGTGCAGACATCATCTTGGTATTGCAATACACATCTGTGACCTCATGAATGTTCTGCTGCTATCGATATGCAGAACAGGGAGGGTAAACAGAGTCAACAACAATGGGTCTCTCACACACCCCAGCCTTCTGAAAGGACTATCTGGTTTCGTATCTCTGTCTATAACAGGTTCGTCAGAAATTTTTGAATTTCTTCCTAAAGAATGGTCTGTGTGAGGTCAAAACTGTGGTCATGTTAATGTACTATAATACCAAATACATCATTTTGCTCATACATCTGTGCAAGACAGAATAACGGTGGAAAATGCTGCCATCATGCATTCTGGCTTCTCACTGGGTAAAGTCTGGAGTGTGTCTCTAAGGGACAGCAAGCACCTTCCTTTGGAGAGGAGGCTGCTATCACCTACCAATTAATGCACGTGTGTGCATACATGCATGTGTGCATGCATTTAAGAGCAGATTCCATTCTGCAGAGCCCTGTTCTTCAGGCCTTGTCTTTGATAGAATTAAAATTATGAAAGTTTGAAACACCAGACACTGGCAATACTGCCCACATCTGTCCTGTGGTTCTTGTGAGAATAAAAACAAAGAACACACAATCAAAGCTACCAGTAAGGATTTTGTGTCCATGGATTATGTGTAAACATTGGTTTGTTTGCAAATAGATACATGCAAGTATGTATGCACATATGTGCATGTGCGGAGGCCAAAGGTGGAAATCTGTCATGTGTCTGCCTTAGTTGTTGAGACAGGATTTTTCACTGAGCCTGGGGCTTGCCCACTAAGGTGCAGGAATTGGCCAAGGAGCTCCACGGATCCTCATTTCTCCAGCTGCACAGCACTGAAAAAACAGGGAACTCCATGGATTCTCATTTCTCCAGCTCCACAGCACTGTGAGGACAGGGAGCTTCACATATCCCCATTTCTCCAGCTCCATAGCACTGAGAAAACAGGGAACTCCATAGATCCTCATTTCTCCAGCTGCACAGCACTGAGAGGACGGTATGTACCACCACAGTCAGCTTTTCCGCTTCTGCTTGAGAAGTGGTGTCTCTCCTTATGTAGTTCCCCAACTTTGACAAAGTACACATGCGGGATTTTTGTTACTGCTGTATCATTCATGTTGACATCCCCCTCAGACTTAGGGACCAATAGACACTACACACCACCACTCTGCTTACTACTCCAGCTCTCTCCATTGTTCATCATCTTACACATTTTAGGTTGAGTCTGTCAAAGAGATTTTCACGTCTTCTCCCACTCCAGGCCCCTTGTCTTCCTGGTAACTGCCAAGTGGTTGCATTTGAATCAAGGAGTCCAAACTTACACCTAGGACTGAACAACATGATAAAAAGGCAAAACATGCCTACGCTCAGAAAACTCCTCCTCAGACTCTTGAAGATCTTTCCAACAGCTTCTCTCTCCTCAGTTCAGGGTCTTGTCGTGGCTTTAGAAAGAGTTATCCTGGAGGTTAATGGGAAAGAGCACGGTGGCAATCTTGCATTCACATCCAGCCTATTTGATGACAGAAAAAGATGCATGTGATATTGCCTTTCCTTGATGACCCCCATCAGTGGAATCAAGAAAACAACCTTGTGGGTGTTTACTAAGAATCTGGCTGTATGAACTCTTTAGACTCTTAACTCATAGCTCTGGCAGCTATGGTAGCAATCAAAGACGAAACTAGTTTCGTTTTTAAGGTTAAACACTTGTTTCATGATGGTTGACTGGTTGGCTCACAGTTCATAGTTCTCCAACTTCAGAGTTTGCCAGCTATCACAGGGGTGTTCAGTTCATCTGCTTGTGCACATTCATCAAACACATCACACACCAAAGATCCTTTAGAAAGCATGTGTACATCAACATGGTTTTTCAAAACTACAGAAGCAGAAGTTAAATTGACTCGTGTTGAATGTTGTATTTCTCTTAGAGATAAATAACAAACCATATGTGTGTGTGTCATATCTCTTATATATGATGATATATGGTTATCATAGTTTTCAAAAGACTCAATATAAACAAAGGTAAACAACAAAGCCCCTTTCTTTACTTTCAGGGTGATGAGGTAATAATGACAGGTACCTGGAAGTTACATACAGGGATCAATGTCTTATTCATCTTTCAGCCACCACCCATTGTCTAGCTGACACTTTTACTTAGCTGTCCATGAATGAGTAGGTACGTGATTAAATGACAAAAGCCAGAGAATGCCAGAAACATCTCCAGCTGTTAGATACTGCAAAACCAGCTAAGTACACAAAGCACGTACATCAACAGTATTCTCTCATTTCCCCAGATCCTTTATTATTTCTTTTCATGGAAAGTCACACACAGTTGTAAACTAGGCTTACAAGATTTTCCCCATCTTTGCCCAAATATTTGTATCTTTAGCTCTTGGATCAGCCTTATCTTTTGCATGGACAACAATATCTAAACTCTGCATAGGTAGCATAATTTCTTAGCTAGGATGGGGCAATGGCTTAATTTTACAGATGTGATGTGAGATTCCCCTCTGTATGCTGTGAATATCATTGGTTAATAAAGGAAATGCTTTGGGTCTATAGAAGAGCTATAGGGGAACAAAGCTAGGCAAGAAAAAACTAAACTGAATGCTGGGAGAAAGAAGGTGGAGTCAGAGAGGGCCCGAGCAGCCACTGCCAGAGACAAACATACTGAAACTTTGCTGGTAGGCCATGACCTCATGGTGATACACAGATTAATGGAGATGGATTAAATTAATATGTAAGAGTTAGCCAATAAGAAGCTCGGGCTAATGGGCCAAGCAGTGATTTAATTAATACAGTTTCTAGGTGTTTATTTCAGGAGTCTGGGCAGCTGGGAAATGAACCAACAGCCTTCCTATAATGCAGATGGATTAACTCAGTCCCTAAAAAGTCATAACTCTTGCCTAAGGTCTCATGAGGACCTCAGGACTCCCACAGAGGTACTTGGAACTTACTCTCATGAGTCCAGCAACTTGGGGCTTACTTAAAAAGTAAAATAGTCACACTCATAATATTTACATCAAATGCTCCTAGAAATCTACTTTCTAACAAATCAGCCTAAAATTCTGATGATCTTAAGATTTAATCAAAGGAAAATGTCCTCACACATTAATTAGCTTATATCTACCTTATTAAGAAATAATACTTAGAAGGACTACCATGCAAATTAATGAGTGGGTGTCTCTGGGAACATGGAGGTGTAAATGGGAAATGAGCCACCCCTTGACACCAGCTTCCCATACTGAGTGACTTTACCATGTCCAGTAAATCCCATTATGGGGTGTTTTAAAAGGATACATCTCATTCTCAATTTAAACTTTAAATGTTGTAAACATTAAGATGAGAAAGCAGAGGACTGGGGAGCTATCTCATTCAGTAAGTGCCTACTGCACAAGCACAGAGACCTGACTTTGGCTTTCCCAGTATCCGTGTTGAAAGTCTTCCATGGTGGTATACACCTGTAATCCCAGTGATGATGAGGTAGACTGGAGGATCCCTGAGATTCAGTAGATAGAGCCTAACTGACTAGGCATGCTCCAGGCTCAGAGAGACACCCTATCTCAAATGCTAAGGTGGAAGGTGACTGAAGAAGACAACTGTTATCAACCTCTGGCTGCGACTGGCACATGTACACACGTGTGCACACATGCTCTTGCACACACACATACACACACATGAAACACACACACACAAAGGAAATGTATATTAATATCAGAAGTAAATTTTGAATCAGCACATTACACAAAAGAGGCAATATTTATCTAAATAAAAAGTAGACTGTGTAACAATGGACGTTTCACAAATGATACATAAGAAAGAAAGAAAAGCCAAATGTGGTGGCACACATTCCTAATCCCAGCACACAGGGACCAAAACCAGGCAGATCTTTGAGAGTTTGAGACAAACTTAGTTGACACAGTCAATTACAGAGCAGTTACAACTACATACTAAGACTCTGTCTCAAAGAAACGAAGGAAGGAACGAAGGAAGGAGAGAAAGAGAGAGAGAGAGAGAGAGAGAGAGAGAGAGAGAGAGAGAGAGAAAGAAGAAAGCTGAGATAGAGAGAGGGCAGGGGAGAGAAAGGAAGGCAGGAAGCAAGAAAGAACAAAGAAATAAAGATAAGGAATTTAAAATTTTTAACTTGTATTCATTTTAACTTACAAAGCTCAGTCTTTCAAAATTGTCCAGCATAAGCCATGCCTGCTGGCACAAGCCTGGACCCCAGCATAGAGAAATGTGAAGAGAAAAAAAACCTTAAGGGTCAGTTAGAGAGCAGCCCATGTCACATAGCAAACTACTGCCCACTCCTACCTCCAAAATGCCCCCTATATAAGGAAAACCTAAAAGAGAAAGAAATGCGGTAATTCTCTGATTAGACATCCCAGAATAACCATGCAATGGCCAACAGCGTGTTGTGTGTGCATGCTCAGTAAGATCTATTATGAAAGTTTTTTAAAATCTATTCATATGAGGTCAAATGAAAAACATCTCAAGATACAACTGAAAAATGTGAAGGATATTTTCTGCCTGTGATTCAAGCAACAAAAATGGGAAAGGGCAAGAGAAAGTTAAAGAATTATAAAAGTAAAAAAGGATAGACAATTTTGTTTTCATAATAGTAGTCAAGAAATATTCATGTATTTACTGAGGCAATGCAGCTAAAAATAAGCTGTTGTCAGGGATAGGCAAAAGGAAGAGAAAACCCGAGACCTGAATGTAAAATGAGGCTGGGGACTCAGTACTGCAGACTACTGCCTCACCAGAAGAGAAGACAAATGGGGCCAGTGGCCTAAAATCTGATAGAGAAAGCTGAAGAATAAGAATGAGAAAGGGGGAAATAGCTACAGAAGATGGATGGCAGAATCAAAAAAAAAATAGGCTAAAATACTTCCCATCCATTTCCAAGGAAAAGCTTTTGATAATGAGGGTAGAAAGAGTTTCTTCTTTTCAACCCCTTTCCAGTAAGGACAGCTATTCAATTCAGATTGACCCACAGGTCAAGAGAAATGGTAAAATCCTTAAAGCATTACTATTGCATTCAGGAACATGATTAAAATGTCTGACTTCAAAACTATACTTAAGAATATTCAGCATGTTTGGAGAAATAAAAGAAAAAATCAATATATACTCAGAAAAAAATTAGTGATTTTATACATGTAAATTTCTTCTGAATATTTAAATTAGACTATCACCCCATGAGAGACCAACTGAGTGTATTAAATCCAACCAGCTGAAGTCTATGCAATTCAGTCCTCAGTTTACCTGCACATAAGGTAAAGAGAAATGATGTGGGAGTGTCATATATCAATCTGTTGATTTCATTAGCTAAGCAATAAAGAAACTGCTAGGCCCATTGGATAGGCCCACCCTTAGGTGGGTGGAGTAAACAGAACAGAATGCCGGGAGGAAGAGGAAGTGAGGTCAGACTCGACAGCTCTGCTCTCCGGAGCAGACGCAAGAGAGACGCCATGCTACCTGCTCCAGGGAAGACGCACGCTATGAAGCTCCGACCCACGATGGACTTAGGCTTAGAATCTTCCCGGTAAGCGCACCTAGGGGCGCTACACAGATGATTAGAAATGGGCCAGAGCAGTGTTTAAAAGAATACAGTGTCCGTGTAATTATTTGGGACATAAGCTAGCCGAGCCAGGAGGCTGGAGTTTTGGGGACTCAACCCCGCAGCCCCGCTGCCGCTCCATATTACTACAAATGGCGCCCAACGTGGGGCTAGCTAAACCCACTTAAAAAAAACCTGAGAAGGCTTAAAAAGAAAGACTTAAAAAAGAAGACTTAAACAGAAAAAGAGGAAGTGATGTGGGAGTGTCATATCAATCTGTTGATTTCATTGTTTAAGCAATAAAGAAACTGCTAGGCCCATTTGATAGGCCCACCCTTAGGTGGGTGGAGTAAACAGAAGGGAAGGCTGGGAGGAAGAGGAAGTGAGGTCAGACCCCACAGCTCCGCTCTCCGGAGCAGACGCAGAGAGAGACGCCATGCTACCTGCTCCAGGGAAGACGCATGCTATGAAGCTCCAACCCAGGATGGACTTAGGCTAGAATCTTCCCGGTAAGCGCACCTAGGGGCGCTACACAGATGACTAGAAATGGGCTAAATTAACATGTGAGAGTTAGCCAGTAAGGGCTAAAGCTAAGGGCCAAGCAGTTTATAAAAGAATACAGTGTCTGTGTAATTATTTCGGGGCATAAGCTAGCCGGGCAGGGCAGGCGGCTGGGGTGTTTGGGGACGCAGCCCTGCCGCCGCCCCCTATTACTACAGAGAAATAACTACATAGTCTGGAATTCCCTTCTAACTTTGTACACCACAAACTTTGGGAGGGGAGATACATGTATAAATAGCAACCCTAAACACAATGCCATTTCCTTTTTCTCTAAACACCATCTGGGGTCTAGTAACTGCAGGTTGTCTCTCTAGTGTGGCTCTTCACTGCAGGCCTTTACAGCCTCTATCACACTCTTCCCACTTTGAGATAAGGAAACCAAGGCTGTCAACATGTCCAGTCCTTTGATGGAACTCACAGGCCCATTAGAGGAACACTGTAAGTTTTGCAACACCATCCAGGGCCCTGCTCTAAGCCATTGGGTGACTGCACCAGTAGGGCCTCACTCTCTGCTGTTGCTCCCCTTGCTTCCCTGATTCCCAGGGCTCTGCTGCATGGGGCATGATAGCCCCCAGAATGGTGGTTTCTCTGCCTCTCCTCAGTATTGTTAAGGCACAGAAATATGGAAGTGCCTAGTGTTGAGATGCTGTGGAAACAACACATTTCCAGGGTCTCCTCTTGAGGATTTTCTCTCACGGGTGCTCAAATTGTTTCTCAAGAAAAGTTGGAGGAGGAGTGGAACTCCTCAAAATAAATCAGACATGACTATAAAATTCTCAAAGAATAAATGAAAAGGTATGTGTAAAAAAAAATAATGGCACTCACAATTTCCCAAATATCTTCTTCACACTACTGATGGCAAAATAATATGAATACAAAATTGACATTTTATGGGATAACAGAGTTCTATATTCTTGTGTGTGTGTGTTTACATACACAGTATTTATCAGGATTCTTTAATATATATTTTAGAAAAACTTTTATCATGCTGAAGAGAACTATGTAGACCTTTCCAGTGATATGAACATTTTTATTCCTAGAATATAAAATACAAAGGTTTCCTTGATGAGTAAATTGCTTGCTGCACATGTATAAGGACCTGAGTTAGGATTACCCAGCAGACTTGTAAAACCCAAACATGGCAGGATTTGTTTGTATTCCTAATACTAATACAAGGAGAGAAGAGAATCCCTGGGGCTTGCTGGCCACCTAGCCTTGACCAATTTGTGAGCTCCAAGTTCAGTGTGAGAGGGCCCATCTCAAAAACCAAGGCAGAGTGATAGGAAAAGGCATTCAACATGAACCTCTGTCCTCCATATACATGGTACAGACACACACACATATGAACAAATATGAACACATCATATACACACAAACACAATATACATGCATACGCACATACATACTGGACATACAAACATATACACACACAAACACACATACATGCACACACAAAAGAGATATGCCAGAGAGTTTGTAAAGCACCGAATTTTCTAATGTGTATTCATATAAGAAATATTGTCATTGATGTCTTCATAAAAATTGGTCAGATGTTTAAACAGAAGCCTATCGTTTGGGTATGGTATATCAGGAATAAATTATGCAAATGGAGTTCTCGTCCTCCTGTCTCTAAGAGGAGATGAACTATCTATAGCATCAGCCTACACCTTTAATATTTGGGCTGTGGTGGGCTGCCGAGTTCAGTCAGGGATATTCGCTTCTTCCTTTCTGATATAAACAGTAATAGAGTGAGTTCAGTTGAATGTGAACAGGCAGCATAAGCATCAGAAACTCCATCATGTTTGAGTTACTGAAGCGTAGGTCAGATTAAGTCAGTTTCTAGATTCAGTTTCAAATTGCTTCCTCATCAAAATTAGACAGCGAGCTGCTTACCTACAGAACCAGGTAAGGCTCAACGGTTCGGTGTGTGAGAGAACGAAGGGTTGCCCTCCCCTCTACAGCTCAGGACGATTTATCATAATATGGGCTGCTTTGCACCACGGAGCACATCATCCTGGGCTCATTCATAAGGCTGGAGTGACAGCCGTAATCAAGCAGCCCTCAGCAGACCACAGCAGAACCTACACATCACAGAGGCAACTGTAAACAACACAAGCCACAGCTGATCGCAATACAACCAGACACTTTGCCAAAGCAAATCACATTTGACGGAATGGTTACATAGGGGCTGAGGAGACAGCCTGGTGGGAAAGAACCCTTGCTGTGCATGCACAAGGACCTGAGTTCGAATCACTGGCATCAATATCAAAAGCCAGGCATGGCTGCCCATGCCTGTGACCCCTGGTCAGCAGGCAGCCTAACCAAAGCAAGGAGCCTCCGGTTCAGTGAGAGATCCTGTCTCGAAACGATAAGGTGATATATGCCCTGGCATTTTCCTGTGTGGGTCATGGCACACTCTCTCACACACTCCTGCTCATGCACCACACACCACATATATAAGATACCCACAGTACACAAATGGCTATATCTACACACATACACATGTGTGAATATAAAACATGCATGTAGGTATAGCATGATAGTATATGTGCACATGGACTTGCATACATGAATGAACACTGCACAAGTTTTGAAAGTGGGCTAATTCTTTTTAATGCCTTTGCTCCTAAAATAAGTCCATGGACAAGCAATCAAATGAAATAAGCTACATGTATTTCAACTGACCTTGTCTTCCTACTAGAGTCTCCTGAACACCCCTTCTTCCCTGACACCCTCCCACTCCCCACAGTAACCCACAGTTCTAGTACAAATGATTCCGTGAAAAATGAACGGAGAGGGGAGGCAAATGAGTCATATTTGCTGGCAGTTTTGGCAAACCCTGCAACCATTCTTTCAACACTCCATGCTCAGTGTCTTTTATACTTTAACAGCTGTCCCAGCTAGCAGGTACCTTGGATTCTGAATGTTCATCTCGTACCTCTGTTGCACTTCTCTATTTTCTTTCTGGTCCTACTCAGAGACATCACCTCCCCCAGACTTTCCTTGGCTCTGCACTAGCTCTCTTTGCAGCCACACCCAGGACACATTGCAAAACTTAAGTGTATAATCCTGGTTGTTCTTTCTTGATGTATTGACTGCAAAAAAAAAAAAAAAATTGGTCCCAATTCTCTCCTTCCCTAGGGAGTTGAATTCTATTGGTACTCAAGCCTGAGCTTCAAGGGGCACTAGAACTTTCCACCTCCCCAGCAGAACCATTTACACATTTCAGTCCTTTTGCAGCCCCAGCAGCTGTCTACTGAGACACGTGTCCTCCTGGCCAAGAAGGCTCTTCCAGCTTAACTGATGAACCTCCCAGAGGCAGCATAAACTGCCAAGTCCTAAAGTCAGGGCTCATCCCTGCCACTTGATTTTGGGGTGACTTGTGTAGGTACGTTAACCAGTGACTGCCACATCCTAGGGGCTAATTAAAAAGCTACTGGATAAATGAACATGATTGAACAGATGAGGACAGGTAAACCTTCTAAAGGCTTAGCAGAAATAACTAAGTTGGGGATGGACATATGGTTCAGTGGATAAGAGGACTCACTGCTACTGCACGGGACCTAAGTTTCAGTTCCCAGCACCCACATCTAGCAGTTCACAACTCTCTGTGACCCCACCTCCAGGGTATCCTGTGACCTCTTCTGGACTTTCGGGCAAATGCACTCCTGCCTGTACCCCAAAACACACACACACAAACACACACACACGCACGCGCGCGCACACACACACACACACACACACACACACACACTCACACCACCACCACAATTCTAAAAATCTTAATAAATAGAAAAAATAACTAGATCATTTTCATAGTAATTCTGCACTCTATGCTGTCTCGGTGACTTCAGTGTTGAGCATCAAAATATACTTTCCATCTGAGTTTAAGTCTGTTTTCTGCTACCACTGCCTAGGGTGCTTTGGTGATGTCTGGCAGTGTCATACTACCGGAACAGTTTTCAGGATGTCTTCTTAACCAAACAAACAAAATTCAGCAGTAATTCAGCATTAACTTTTCTGTATTCATTTTAATGTCTTTATTTCAATTAAATTTATAAAGATTACAATTTGTGATTAAAATCAATAATCTATCATTTGTCATCTGTCTATCCATCCATCCATCTACCTACATCCTTTACTACCTATCTATAAATCCCCAACTGCAGCAATACATTCAGTAGAGAGACTCATTGTGGTCTCAGAGTTCTATAAGTTACTCATGCTGAGCTGATCTGTATTTCCATCCCTGACCTTCTTGAAGACTGATGTGATATATTAAAGATAATCATCTTTTCCTTCTTTGCTAGAATTTGTTTTGGATTTAGAGCATTAGCTTCTAGAATACGATGAGAGTCTTCAGTAACCAGAGGCCTTTGCAGTAGATAGTTAGGACATATTTTAGTAATTCATAAGTGGCTGATGCATGGGGTCAAGTTCAGACACTGTGCTTCCTATCGCTTGAAGTTTATTCCAGCTCACAGTTCCAAGGTACAACCCCTTACACCATGGACTTGAAGCAGCAGCTCACGTCACGTCCACAGCCAGGAAACAGGGAGTGATGCACGTGTGCTGCTGCTCAGCTCCCTTCTCCACTTACACAGTCCAAGATCCCAGCCAGGGGAACGGTGCTGCCCACAGTAGGCAGTTCTTCCCACCTCAGTGCAATAATATTATCCCCCCAGACATGCTCAGAAGCCCTCCTCCCCCAGAAGACTCTCGATTCTGTCACACTGAGCCTTTCCCTGCTCCATGCCAACAGGTTCTACTAGTTAACACACTTTCTGTCTTTATATGAACACATTGTTCAGGCTTTCAACACTGTCTTCTGCTCTTTGTATCTCTGTTTATCTGTTCATGACATTTTATAGCAATTTTCTAGGATTTCAGAGGTTAGAGAGAATAAATTATATTCCTAGAAAGTCCTTACTAGATTCTGTCTTCACACACAGGTAACATGAAGAGGGTGGTCACCTTACTTGTAGATTCCAAGACTTTCATTACATTATACCTCATGTAGAGTTTGTTCCTTCCTTTCTTCCTTCCTTCCTTCCTCCCTCTCTCCCTTCTTTCCTTCCTTCCCTCCTCCTTCCCCCTTCACCCCTGACAAGCTCAGGCTAGCCTTCACCTCACCATTGTTATCAAGAATGACTTTGAACTCCTGATACTCCCAGAGCCTCCTCCAAAGTGCCTGTGTTACAGGTGAGACTACCAAGTTCAGCAGCTCTTAAACAGGGAAGATGCTCAGCTGCACTGTACAAAGAAGCCTCCCCTACCTCGTTTTCTCATGACTTTCTTCTTTACATCTTTTTCCTCTCTGCTTGAAATGCTATTTCTCCTGGTTCTTTAGTCTATTCTTATTCATAAACCAGATTCTAGTTTATAGCTGGCATAAGTTCCTGAGATTTGTCTTACCACATCCAGACCTGGTTCATCAACCCTTGATTTCACTCCGTCAATACCTTGCATCAGCAACCTCAGGAGAGCTTCCGTGTGTGTGTGTGTGTGTGTGTGTTTATCTCTTATTGGCTTTGAGTTGTTGATAAAAGAACTACTCAGTAGGAGCTGCTCCTCTTCCTAGATCCAGCACCAAACCTGAAACAGCAGTCCTTTCATAAATACTCATTTAAATGTAATTTATACATTAAATTTTATATCTCTCGGCTCTATTCCAAACAAAATTGTATTAGGTTTGAAGCTATTCTATCTATGCCATTCTTGATTGTGTGCTTTGGGATAAAGCACACAACCTTTCCATACTTCCATCCTACAGAATTGGATTAGTAATAATTACTTTATAGGATTATAATAAAATAAAAGAGTTGAGTATAGCAGGTGCTTAACACAGTTCCTGGCACGTACCAAATGTTAGCAGGTGCTCGCAGTCCCAGTACCACTCTCACGATTATTGTTAGTTTTTGCTGTGCACACATAGGCAATACAGTCACCTGTGTCCAGCACTGTCAGCAATGTGTTGTCTCTAGATATGTCTGTCACCATCACTGAACATGGTACAGCCTCAAGGTCAATAACTCTGCCAGTCCCTATGGATTTCCTCAGCCATAATATAGTGCCTGAAATGTATTACTCCATCAATATTTATTTACCAAATTAATGGTGAGATGAGTGGAAATAATACATATGAAAGCTCTGAAAGACTTAAAGAGGGAAAATATTGACTCTAGTGATTTCTGAGAGTGTCTGAAAGAACGGCTGTTAGGATTGGGTTCTGCCACCTCTATCCTTCAAATGGAAAAACCAGGTTCAGTGTGGCTAAAAATTTAAATAGTAGCAGTTTCCCTCATTGATTCTTCTTTAGATTCCCAATACTCGAATAGTATATTCTGTCAACTACCTTAATTTTCACAGGTCAGATCCACCATTACAGCTACTGTCATCCCCACATCCCTCATGTTCAGAGAGAGATGTAGCAGGGTACACCGTCACCTGCAGCCTTAACCCCGCTCCTCACACAGAGCATCCGGAAGATTATAGATGACAAAGTAATGCAGTTTTGACCAAGTCCTGGCAGTGAGTCTCCTTTCCGCTCTTATGTGACAAGTGGCTCCCAGACAGGTAGGCAGGTGGACCTGGGTTGCCTCTTGTGCTGTCAAGAAGCAGCAGCCTCCTGCTGGTTGACAGCTGATGGCTTGCCATCTCATTGAGAGTCCTGTTCCTTGACCCCCAAGAAGGACTCTTTGAGAGACTCACTCCTGTTGTGAGCAAGGCTGTTGTAGGCTCGCAGAACTCTGCTGTGGTCCAGGTATCTCATCGTGATGGAGTTCCATCTGTGAGAAGCATCTGCCTTCATCCTGCCATCTCGCTTGTCTTAGGGAGGACACCAGACTTCCCATACTGAAGGCAGGAAAGAAGCCCAAAGGCAGGCAACCACAGGCCAAGTGGACAGCTAATTCTCTCTTCATCTAATGCTTCTCAGATTTAGCATTGGACCCATCCTTGTGAAAATACAGGTTCTACTGATAAACTAAGGGGTCAGACCCGAAATAAGCATTTGTAAAAATTTCTAGAAGAAGCTGTTACCGCTGGCCTAAAGACCCAGGAACAAGGATTTTTCTTTTTAATCTGTACATCTTAGATGCCCTCTAGATCTCAACATCGGCTCCCATGACTCTTCACTGCAATTTCCTAGGTGAAGCCGAAAGTGTTTTCCTGACCTTCCAATGACTTTACTGTCCGAAACTGGGAAAACACTTTTCCCTAAACAAGGAACTTGTGATTCTCAAAGTGAATTTAAAAACACAGCTATATGGAACTAGATTGAAAAAGAAAAAAGGCAGGAACCAATCATTCAATTTACTTGCTAATTACAAAGTCAATAGCTTAATCAATCCTGCTGTGCTTTAACTGTGAATTCCCTCTCCACAGGCTCTTGTATTTAAATATATGATTTCCAGCCTGTGGAGCTGTTGGGGGGCTGTGGAGCTTGGGGGAGGCGGGGCTTACTAGAGGAAGTGTGCGACTGGGGTGGGGCTTAAGGTTTTAGTGTTCACATTCACTTCCTGGTTGCTCTGTCTCCTGACTGCAGACATGTTCTTAACAGCCTCCTCATGTTCTTGTCATCAAGCCTGTCTGCCACAGTGGACTGCATAACACTGGCTGACTTTCAACCAGCTATGTAGACCAGGCTGGTATCGAGTTCACAAAGATCTACCCTGCCTCTCTCCAGTGCTGGGATCCAAAAACATCACATTTGGCTTAATTTTGGTATATCTCGCTAGTTGAAACTTCTACTAAGAAAGTATATACGACAAAACATGACAAATGCCTCAAAATCAAATTTATCTTAATTTAACTAGCCAATTAATTATTGAAGATTCCAAGATGAATGGGCAACACTTTTTCTTCAAGGATTTCACAATGTCACAAGATAAATAAGAACTGGTGAGAATAGAAGGAAAAGAAGACAGAGCAACAGAATGTACCGAGAGAGAGAGAGAGAGAGAGAGAGAGAGAGAGAGAGAGAGAGAGAGAGACAGAGAGAGAGACAGAGAGAGAGAGAGAGAGAGACAGAGAGACAGAGAGACAGAGAGAGACAGAGAGAGAGAGAAAGAGAGAGAGAGAGAGAGACAGACAGAGAGAGACAGAGAGACAGACAGAGAGAGGGAGAGAGAGAGAGAGAGAGAGAGAGAGAGAGAGAGAGAGAGAGAGAGAGAGAGGAGAACATGCTGAGCGGTGCAGGAAAGGCAAGGCGGGAGTCCATTTAGGGTCTCTCCCAGTGTGAGACAAGGAACAGCACCAATGTCTCCTGCTTCATTTTCAAGATCTTCAGAGTTTGGCACAGGTCCTTAACTACTTAGGTATGACTTCTGGACTACCAGGGTCAGAAGGATCAGAACCACCCAGGGTGTAAATCAGAATCTACGTTCTTGCGATGTCTCCAAGTACTGTGCAGCATTCTCTGTCAAGACACAGCCTTCTATCCTGGGGGAAGCTCATTCATTGATCAAATGCAGAGTCAGTGGATGTGCTAAAGAGAGGTGAAACTCTCCATCCTGTGGAGAAACTCCATGAGCTTAGGATGTTAACAACTCAAAGGTTTCAGGAAGACCCTGAAACTGGCCAGAGTCATTATGCTTCCCCTCCTCCAAGTAAATACCAGCAGAGAGGACTGTTGAGAGACACTCTGAGACTAGCCAAGCCACCTGAAAAAGGCAGAAACCAGCAGAGCTACCTAGAAGACACCCAGACAAGCCATGCTGCCTGGCAAAAGAAGAGACCAAACTGCCTGGAAAAAACACAGATCATCCAAGCTGCCTGGAAGAGGCTCAGACCAACTGAGCTACCTGGAAAATGCACATTCCAACATGTCAAGCTTCCTGCAAGTTGTATAGTATAGTCCAGATTTTTCATGAGCTGTCACCACCCATGAAGGGTGACTTTGGTGATACAGCTCTCTTTGAGTTATGTCTGCTCCTGTAAGTAACCCCAATAAAGCTCGCAGGCACACTAAGTTAGACTTTGGTGGCATCCTTTGTTCTTTCATTATTTATCTGGGTAAGCAGAAATTTGTTTATTTGTTTTTTTCCCAGGGATAGCGGGGCACACAGTGAATCAGAAACAGGTAATCTATGTGTAATTTATAATCTAAGTATCGCTTCTTTGGAAGTGAAAATTTTCTGTGAAAATCCACAGAGAAGTGCATCCCATCTTCCTGCATAGCAAGAGTCCCTAGTAGGTTCATGTCCTATCCCTTTTGGGCTGTTGCCCTCAGAGATTCCTGCCCTGTAAAGTCCCTGACTCTGTGATCATAGTACATCCTAGAGTGGGTGGTTGTGATGGTAAATTTTAGCTGCTAAACTGACACAAGCTATATTCCTTTGGCAGAAGAGTCTTAATGAGAAATTACCTAGATCAGGTTGACTTGTGGCCAAGCCTTGACTACAGATTGATGTAGGGAGACCCAGGCCGCTGTGGTTGTCACATTTCACAGGCTGGGCCCCCAAATTGCATAAAAACAGGAAGTGAGCTGAGCAAGGCAACCTGGATACATCTGTCTCTCTTTGCTTTGTCTGTGGACATGATGACTAGTTGTGTTTTGCCTTGTCTTCCCCCACCAAATGATGGAGTAGAACCTGGAATTGTGAGTCAAATAATTGTGATTGTGAAGCTTTCTCTCCTTGGTGGCTTTTGTCCAGGGTGTTTGTCACAGTGGCAGCACTGACCCTAGGACAGTAACACCGCATAGGAAAGGGCAACATGCCATCTCGGGTCATCTGAGGAATCCAAAAGTCCCGAGTTCCTGCACTAAGAGTGTCAGGCCCACCCCACCTTCTTGCATAACTGCTTTGGAGTTATCCATGTAAGAGTAGCCATTGCCTTCAACATTAGCTCTTCTGAGTGGAAAGATTGCACGATGTCGAAGCTTTCCAGGATGAGCTACTATAACTGCACTTGGTCAAGAAAGAAAAGCAAAGATCTGAAAACATCTTTGAAAACTGGAGCCAATTACATAGCCACCTGTGGAAATATAAACCACACTACGTGGATGAATTCCCTGGTCAAGCCCAGTGCACACATCTGTCTCAGCACAAGGATTTCAGGACAGGAAAGAGAAACCAGTACTACCAGCCTCAAGAGTGGTAGTTGGCCAAGAGGCTGATGGCTCGGAGTAGGAAGACTGGAATCAGTTGGAAGGAAGGCCGTTCACTGTCCCTCTGGAGCAGGGCAGAATGAGGCACTGCAAGACTTTTGTTCACAGGCTCAGGACAAGCTCTCTCTTCCCAGGGGATTTGGTTCCAAGAGAGAGAATTAGTACCTCTGCATGGTGCTACTATCCATTGACCGGACAGAAAGGGAAAAGGTTATTCCTAGGAGACAGGTCACAGAAGCATAATGCTTTAGGATTCATTTAGAGAAGCACATTTTGGTTCTTTTTGCTGCCAAACAAAATTCCCTGGAAATTGCTAAGAGGAAGTGCTAGAGGCATGCTTGTCAGACTTCGGGTGCCCATAAATCCAGCCGTAAAGGGGTCCCTCCACTCCAGACACATCTGCGTGAATGGCCCAGTTAAAAGGCATGCACATTGGAGGGAATTAATAAAACCAAATTTTTCGGCTTTTACTGCTCCCTCAAACTCTAGAGAGCCATGCCTCTTTAAATCTCCCACAGCAGCTTTCCTGAGTCGCCCCAGGCTTCCATTAAGAGTTTTGTCGTTGCGCTGGACAGTGGCTTGTTAGGAAACAAGTCAGCTCCGTGTTATTGCCTAACACAGTCCCACCGTGCCAGCTCACGTTTATAAAAAAAAGTCTTATGAAATAATTTTCTCTTTTTTTCCTGTAAAGAGTCTGATGATCCACATACTGAAACTGTCCCTGATGCTGCTCATGCTGACGGGAATATTGAGAAATTTTAAAATTACAAAGCGACCACAGTCACATCCACTAAGACCAACGTGGGCCCCAGGCAAGCGGACGTGCTTAGGAGTCGCGCATAGATTGCCATGTTTGGACTGTGTGCCTTGATTTCTCACATTCATGATCTTATCAAGGTAGTCTGTATACAAAATAGCAAGGTGCTGGGAAATCTACTGGAAAATGGTGCTATAGGAATTCCTACCGCTAGTAGCCTTTAAGTTACCTGCCCACTTGGGCGTGGCCCCTTATACTATTTACACCAATGAAAAGCAGGAGTCCGGTCTCTTTTCTGGCTGCAGGATTTGGTTGCTGTCACCCATTGCAGCAGAGGATTGTGATCTGTGAGTCTACCCCTAAATAAATAACCCTCTACTATACACAGTTTTGAGCTAGTGTGGGATTTCTTTTAAGCATCCTTCTTCAAAATGGTCATAGGACTTGGAAGCTGTGGCTGACTTAGAACATAAAACGAAGCCCGCTGTCCTGGTGGGGAGCTGGCAGCCAGCTTAGAAGAGAAAGATAGCCTACAGTGTCTGGTCAGTGGCCCAGGTTGCCAGACGTCCTCTGCTCTATTCCCTGAGGCCTTTTACACATGCTGTGCTTGCGGATACGGGCTCCACAAGCCAGCTGTCACCCTGGACTCTGACTTGGAATGTGTTGCAGATGTGAACACCCACAGAGAAAGAATTCTCACATACTCTGGTAATTGAGGGCCCAGGGATTTCCTGCCAGCTCTCTGCCTCTGGGGCAAGCTTGGGTTTGGGATTCTATTTAATACTCTTCTATGCACAGCAAAGTCTGGTTTATTTCTCTCTTTTTTACCACTGTTTTGTGTGTGTGTCCATGTGTGTACCCATGTGTGTGCACAGGTTCGCTCACCCATGTCTGGGTATGTAAAGGCTACAGATCAACATCAGATGCCTCTCTTTATACCTTTACTTTAGTTTTTGAGACAGGGTCTCCCACCGTCCTAGAGGCAGCCATTTCAACTAGACTGGCTGGCCACCAGGCCTTAGGGGCTAGCCTGTTTCCATATTCTGATGCAATAGACACACGCCACCATCCTAGGGATGCTCCGGATCTGAACTCAGGTCCTCGTGTTTGCATACCAAGGCCTTTCCCCACTGTGTCATGGCTCCAGTCCCAGGCACTGTGTTGTTTGTCTGGTTGGTTGGTTTTTGTTTTCCTGTGCAGAAAGCAAATAGGATAGCATCTGTGGGCCTTATGTTCTTTGTATCCTTAGGAGACTATAGTTATGTTGTAAAAAGTGGCACATACTCTTAGTTGACAAGAAATTTCCTTCCTAAAGAGATGAGAACATAACAGTGTGATACAACTCGATACTTATAATAATAATGTTAGTAATAAAAGAACCCCAAGCCCAATTTGGTCGAATGCAAGACTCCTCACAGGTTCCCAGCCACTAGCAGGTACATGAATCATCCCCACCATTGACCGGAAGGATCAATATAAAGCAGCATGCTCAGAGATACATTTTTCTCAAAGGACTCAGCCTTCGAGTAATTGAGCAAACATGTTCCCCTTAAAAGGCCAAGAGCATTGAGCAGAGGGAAAGCTTCCCCTAGTGTCATGTATAATAACCTCAGAGGGTTCTGATAGCTCTGACACCCAGCTCCTTCTAAAAGTGCATCCCCAGGGGGACTTTCTACAGAACTTCCTCTACAAAGCTGGTTAGAACACAATTCTTCTTTTTTTCTGTCAATTTTTGTCCAGGGAGAATGACATACACCCTTCAAATATGCTGTGAGGTTCTTTGGGTCTGAGTCTGTGGGATTTGTATGAGAAAGTGAATGCCAATTCCAACAGGACAAACCACGACAGGAATTCTGCATTCATGTGGGAGCCGGAAAACACGTTCTGTAGGATGCCATCCTCAGGTCAACCACACCTGCACGCTAGCAGCCATCATGACCAAGCTTGTCAACTGTTAATATCCACTAGAAGGAAGGTGGGCAAGGTCACTAGATCCCCACCTAAGATTCTAGCCACTCCCTTCAACCATTTGTATGTAACGTGCCCTACCTGCATGGTTCCGGGGTGTACTAGAGAAGTCATCACCCCAGCTGCCTGGATACTTTCCAATACAGCTGTTGCAGCTTTACCCACACTCCTGTCAGTAACCCCTTACCCATATTCTGTAGGTAAGTTCCATAAACTCTTTAGTTCCTGGGGTGACCTTTGATGGACTACACATTGGTTTGTCACTGGGACTTTATGAAGAATGGGGAAACATAAACAATAATTATCATGACCTGAGATGTAGCTGGGCGACCTTAGGTTAATCCCATGAAGGCCTGAACTTCAGTGCTCCAATCTGTAAAATGGGCATGTAACCCACTGCCAGGAAAGCATGTGAATCACAATTCTCAGCTCTTATCAAGAGTATATTTTAAAAGACAAGCTTGAAAATAGCAAAAAGCTGATGCTCTGGACAGAGGGATGCACCTCTGGAAACTCAGGATGGACAGGAACAACCAAGCCCTCTTCTCTAGAGACGAAGCTTTGAGACTTAGGTACCAGTGTGTTCCAGAACAAAGCTATGACACTCTTGGGGTGTCAGTGTGGCTTAGGAATGAATAAACCACAAGCTTAGATGGATTTGGTCCTATGGCTATTCCAGAACAAACTAGCAGTGTCTGTAATAATTGCAGTTCTAAGATAGAACTCAGAGTGAAATGACGAGTTGGTAGCACAGCTCCCTGGATTTGGGTCTTAGACTCCATACACTCTCTTAGCGCTGTCTGAAGGGTCAAGTGCAACTGAGATAGAAGGGATGTGGGATGCAGTGACTGGAACCTCAGGTGAGGGCCTAATGACCTGGCACTTTCCTCTCTTGAAGAAATCTCAAAAGGCCTGGATCTTACAATCTCTTGTCAGTAGCCACAGTGCCTCTGATTAAGATGACAATGACTAATTTGCAAAGAGGATGGTGTCCTATAACATTTTATTCTTAATTATACCTCTGAAAGGAGACCCTTACTTTTAAGAAAGGGAAGCTGAGGTGGTCTGCAGATTGAGCAACTGGGATGCAGAAAGAGGACCTGCTCACAGTACTATTTTTGCCCAGTGCTGGGAATAGCATCGTTAACTTCTGCACCACCATTCCCCTACCCACATAAAACCCAGTGAAATCAGCACCACACAGCTGGGACAGTAAGGATAGGAGAGATCAAAGCTTTACAGATTTAGTGGTGTTTTCTTCCTTCAAGATATATTTCTTGGAGAACTTCATAGATGTAGTTAGTGTGTTTGGATTTTACCCATCTCTCACTCTTACCCAACTCTTCCAATACCCCTTTGCATCTTATCTCCCTCAACTTCATTATCTTGTATTGCCTTGTTCACAGCACACTTAATGTAATCTGTGCTGCCCACCTGCAAAGGAGTGTGTAGCCATTCCCTGACACACAGGAAACCAACCACAAGTCACATCCCTAAAGAAAAGTGGCACTTCCCCAGGAGCTATCAACTGCCAAAAACTTCTCAGCTTGGGGTGGAGCCTAGCTAACCCCTCCCCCAGTCATGCTGGAATGTTGACTGACTTGACTTTAGGCTGCACATATGCAGACAACCATGGCTGGCAGGAGCTCGTGGGTACAATGGGCATGTCCTAGCTAAAAGCCACCATTCCACAGCAGTCCTCCACAACCATGGCTGGCAGGAGCTCGTGGGTACAATGGGCATGTCCTAGCTAAAAGCCACCATTCCACAGCAGTCCTCCACAACCATGGCTGGCAGGAGCTCGTGGGTACAATGGGCATGTCCTAGCTAAAAGCCACCATTCCACAGCAGTCCTCCACAACCATGGCTGGCAGGAGCTCGTGGGTACAATGGGCATGTCCTAGCTAAAAGCCACCATTCCACAGCAGTCCTCCACAACCATGGCTGGCAGGAGCTCGTGGGTACAATGGGCATGTCCTAGCTAAAAGCCACCATTCCACAGCAGTCCTCCACACCCTCTGGCTCTCACATCTTTCCACCCTATCTTCCACAATGCTTCCTCATGGGAGACAGCTTCCAAAAGACAAATAGCATTGCACACTTAGACAGGGTAACACACTGAATGGCTAAGCATGTATTCAGCGAGGCATGGGACAGTCTTTAATTTATAGGACTTAAGGAATCTTGTGACTTCATCAGAACTATGGGATTGGAATGAGTGTTCTCAGGCTGCTGAAGAAGAGTGTGCCAGGGTCACAATTCCCACTGAGTTGTCTCTCGACCCCAGCAAGCCCAGGTTGCAGAATGAGGAGGAGAAGCAGCAGCTCTATCAGTGGAGTTTAGGGATTCGTGCCAGAGCATCTGAAAAGAGGGGAGTGGGGAGTGTGGGTGGGCATACCAGTCCTGTTGTGTTCAATTTGGGCCCTAGCCTCCAAGACACATTCCAGCCTGTGTGGGCTCCTGCAGAGGGCTCAGTGGCAAGCCAGGGATAGGAAGCCAAGAACCCTGGCCACCTGTCACTGATCTGTCCAGCTCACAGCTTGTGGCCTTGTCAGTGCCCAGGCCCCTGGGCCTCAGAAAATGGTCTTTGCCGAAAACAGATCAAGTTGCTTGAAGGGACTTTATGTCAAGTAGCCAGGTTATTGTTTTAAGAAAGCCATGTTGCCATAAATATTCATAAGCTCCACTGAGTTATATTCAGAAGTAGAGAAATCCCTGCTATGGGGCTGTTGTTTTAGTTCAGGTAACACCATGGGCCTGTATGGAGCAGAAAAGCACCTGAATATGTTAATACTGCCTCCTGGTCTGGGATTTCTTCCTCACCACTCTCAATGTTTCTACAGACACTGGTGCCATGAGATGACTCCAGCATCTCAGTGGACTCCTCGTTGCTCACCCTGATGGTGAGAATGTATTGTCTGGTATATCAAAACATTACAAAATCCTAAGTTTGAAATTATATACTTTCATGTGTTTGAAATCCATTTCTTTTGCCTCTTCTTTCCTCTACTTATCCCATGAAATTATCACAAATGAGACTTGAGATTTGGAGGACCAGAGAAGCAAAATTCAATGAGGGCGAAGTCAGAGAAACTTGGCTGAGTGATCCTGGGCATGGTAATTAAACTCCCAGGAGGAAGTTGTTTCCATCTGCCAGGTGTGAATAATTCAGATCAACTTTGGACGATAGCTTCCTATAAGAATAGAAACCAGTGTGGTTGTGGACACATTCATCTTCAATCTCAATGGGTCAGAAAACCGCAAGGCAGTGTACTAATGCAGGAAGTGCATATTGAAAAATAACACAGCATGGTAAAAATAGAGTCTATTTCAAAAGAAAATGAGAGACAGTAAAGATTATGGTGGGTCATGGACTGTGAACCACATGCATTCACTTCTTCTTTAAAAATACTGATCCATGTGTTTATCGGTTATATGTGTCTGGGTGTCTGTATGTGTGTGGTTTGCATACTCTCTGGTACACATGTGGATATTATAAGACTACTCGTAGGAGCCATTTTGCTCCTTCCTCTACATAGGGCTGTGGGGCACAAACTCAGAAAGTTGGAAAGGTTGGCAACCAATGCCTTTCTTTACCCCTTGAACAATCTCACCAGCACAGCCATTTTCTTTCTACAGTAAACTTTAATTAAGCCACAATAGAGTAACTTAACAGTGTATTCTAAGAAGACCAGAAGGAAAAGGAGACAAGAAAGGGTGGAGAGATGACTACAAGATTCTGAGAAATGGAAAAGTTCATAGAAACAGGGAAAAGCAGAGATGATAAACAAATAATGTAGAAATCCAAAAAAACCAACTATTAATCTCAAAATATTTTACATTGTTATAGATTTTAGTTCATTGATATAAATTTAAGGTTAATTTTGTTAAGCTCTGTGCATATTTCTACTCTTGTTTAAGATATTGCTTTATGCAGCTCAATTAAAATGTGATGCTTAATTAAGAAAGATTTACAAAATTACAATTAGTCTTCTAAAATAATCAAATTTATAGTCATGTTAGTTGGGTTTTCTAGATATACAAACATATATTTTAGATAGATAGGTATTCTTCAAACATTCTAAAGACCTACAAAATATGGCTTGGGGAATATTATTTTCAGGTGTGTGAATTTTGTTTATGCTGCATTTGTTTAACTCTGTGAAGCTGAGTTACTGAGCCTGTCTAAAACATTAGATGGTCTTCATAAAGAAATTAAGTAATAGATTAATAAAGGAATGGCCAATAGTGAGGCAGAACAAAGGATAGCCAGTGCTAGCAGGCGGAGAGGATAAAAAGAAGGAGAAACAAGAATGAGGAGTAAACCAGAGAACAAGGAGAGCAGGGGCCAAACAGCCGGGGAGCAAGGGTGAAAGTAAGATATACAGAAGTAAGAGAAAGGTAAAAAGCATAGAGCCAAAAAATGGGTGAGATAATTTAAGTTAAGAAAAGCTGACAAGAAACAAGCTACTTTCCTCTTTCCTCCTGACCCTGAGGGCAGGCCCACAAATGTCATTCAAATGCTCCATAGCAGGATCTCCCAAAAGAGTAAAAGTTCATGCTAGCAACATGGCCCAGGAAGCCACGCCATTTTGAAACTTTTTTTTTTTTGCTACTGCTGAATGAGGAAAACCTCTCTTGCTGCCAGCAAGTAGAGCTCATCCAGAAAAAAAAAAAAAAAATGAGGCTAAACTTTGTTTTTTAGTGTCTAAAATTCCTTTCCAAGCTCTCTCAGGTTTTATATGGATTTAGCTAGCACACATTGGGGTACCCATTTGTTGTACGAGGCTGCTCATTTGTTCCCAGATACTTAGACCCAAAATAATCACACAGAAACTATATTACTTAAATCACTGGTTGGCCTATTAGCTCTAGCTTCTTATTGGCTATCTCTTACATCTCAGTTTAACTCATTTCTATTAGTTTATATTTTACCACAAGGCTTGTGGCCTACTAACAAGGTTCCAGCTGGCAGCTATGTATTTTCTCTCTGGCTGACTCCGCCTACTTTCTCCCAGCATTCAGTTTAGTTTTTCCCATTTACCTCTCTTCTGCCGTGCTATAGGTCCAAAGCAATTTCTTTAGTAATCAATGTTATTCACAACATATAGAGGGGAATACCATATCACAGACACACACACCAATACACATAAATAAACACTTGTATACACACAGACACATACCAGAGCATGTGCACACACCAACACATGGGCACATGCACACAGATACCCACAGATAGACATACAAACACCAACAAACAGGCACGCGCGCACACACACACACACACACACACACACACACACACACACACACACATCTTAGCACTATTCCAGAAGGAGGGAGAGAAAGAAAGTCCTTAAAGACTTCAAAAGACAAAAGCTGTATCACATCTAAGAAAGAAAATGACAAGAGACTTTTCACAGCAACACAGATGAGAATAACACAGCATCTATGGAATTCTGACTTCCACCTACAAATCTTACTTAGCCAATTCCACAGTAATGTGTTATTCTCTAAACCAGAATCTTCTTTTTTCTTCCCCCCTTTGGGATGTTTGTTTATTGTGTTAAGAATGCTTGATGACCACTCAGCTTTACTTGCAAATGTTTGTTGCCATGGGCTGTTGGTGTGGTTCAAGGTCTCTGATTCCTGGCACACCATCAACCCTGGACCCTCACAGAAACTCCTAATTCTCTCAGTTACTTGCTGTTGCCCCAAGTCATCAAGATACTGCAGCTATAGTTCACTGGATCAGTCCCTTCACACATTCTGATAGGTCATATAAGGGGTTGATGTTGGGGTGGACCAACTCAAATCCCTGGATGCTGGTCTGGGTGGTAGCTTGTAGCATGATTAATAAAAACCTGGAGACAGAAATTGGGGTTCAACCTAAAGGTCAGGAAAGCAAAACAGTCAGCCATTGACTCTTAACTTGACCTCAGTCTGAAATGGCGATACTGCCTCCAGCAATCTCAGAATGAGACTGTGTGTGAGAGCTGTCTCTTCCCTTATATTCCTCTCTGTGGCTGGGATTAAAGGCATGTGCTGTTACTGCCTGGTTTCTATGGCAATGAAGTGTGGCTACTGGGATTAAAGGTGTGTGTCATTGCTACCTGGTCTGTAAAGCTAACCAGTGTGGCTGTTTTATTTTTCTGATCTTCAGGCAAGCTTTATTTATTAAAATACAAGTGAAATGCCACTATATTTCCTCTTTTTGTCTAAAATAAAAAAGAAGGCTATAACTAATATAAGAAAAACTATATACAATAAGCATAATAACTATATACAATATATACAGGCAATAAATATATCAACAATATCTAATCCATTTGCATTTGACAAATTCAGAGAAAATACTTTATATCTATCCTATCTTGGTGAGTCCAAAGTCTTGTACCTAATTTACTTCTATCATAACTTGCTTTCTGTGTCAGGTGAACAAGGAAAACTATAACTACCTAGTCTTCAACTCCCTCAGAGACACAAGAAGGAACATTAACTGAGTAAGCAGAAAGTGCAAACAATCAATTTTCAAAAAAAGTGTGAGAAATGACAGAAACAGCTGGCTGCCTGGAAAGTAACCTAAAATTCCTCTGCAACATTGACCTATAGGCCTAGCATTTGCGACAGACTTTTCTGTGAAGCATGATAGTCTGAAGGGCTGTCACTTCTTGTCTTGACAATGTTTGGCAGTCACTTTCTTTTGTGTCCTGCTTGTCTAATTAGGATAGCATACTCTCAGCAGTCCAGTCGGAGACATTTTCTTGCCTAGTGGATTACTTTTGCCACAAACAAGGGAAACTCTGCGTGGAGTTTTTTTTTTGATGCCCATTATCCTCTCTGAAGTAGGTTGGTACTGCCATGAGCAGACATGTCTCATTGTACACTGTGAAGATGTGTTTCTCTCATTGGTTTAAGAGAAAACCTGCCAATAGCTAGGCAGGAAAAGGTTAGGTGGGAGAGCCAGACTGAGAGAATGCTAGGAAGAAGAAGAGTGGGATAGTCAGTCATATGAAGAGGGAGCAAGGCATGTAAGAGGATAGGTAAATGCCACAAGTTATGCGACAACATGTAGATTAATAACTATGGGTTAATTTAAGTTGTAAGAGCTAGTTAGTAACAAGCCTAAGATATTGGCCAACCATTTATTATAATAAGTTTCCATGTTGTGTATTGGGGAGCCAGCAGTGGAGAGTCAGTGGTCCGAACAAAATATCCCACCTACAACATTACTTTGTGCCTTCTGTATCAGTTCCTGCTTCCAGTTTCTTGCCTTGAGTTCTCATTCTGTTTTCCCATTTTCTTCATGAATGACTATAAGACATAAGTAGAAATGAACCCGGTTCCTCTCCAAGTTGTTTTTGGTCATGGTGTTTATTGCAAAGAAACCTAAATAAGATAGATATGATATCACCAAAGATATTGTAATGCTTAGGAATCATCTAAAGTAGTAAGTGAATAGACTTTTTCCCGAAGTCTACAGAATATAGATAAAAGAAATCTAAAAAGACATAAAGAAGTTGAAAGACAGTTCATGCTCATGAATTGAAATACTTAATATTGTGAAAATCCCTGGCTGTAAAAGCAATATAAAGAGTCCTGGAAACATTTTTTTTTTTTTATAGGAGCAGATGAATCAGCACTAACACACATCCGGAACCATGAAGGCTCAAGAGCCAAAGCAGTCTTAAAAGGGAGCGAAGGTGAAGAACTTCCTTGCCCTTCCCACGTCATATTTCATTGCAGACTTGCAGTGTTATAGGCCTGGCATGAAGGCAGACATGCACACCCGTAGGATAGAATGCAGCCCAGAAATAACTCTTCCACATCTAGTCAATTGCTCTTCAGCAGGAGAATCAAGAACACTTAATAGAGAAAGGATAATCTCAACAGCCGAGGCTGAGAAAACCTGACTCCTACTGTCAAATAAGGGAAAGTGAGCCCTTATTTCATATGATATACTGAAGTTAGCTCAAAATGGATTCAAGGCATAAGCAAAGGAGCTGACAGTGCAGAACTCCCAAAAGAAAAGTACTAGGGAAAAATTTGCATGCTTTCACAATGGCAGAATTCCATGGAGAGGACACCAAGAGTACATCTAGCAAACCTCAAAATAGAGCAAGTGGGACAACATTGGTTTGAAGTGTGTCTGTACAGGAGAAATACAACCAACAGAGGGAAAAGGGAGAAAACATCCACTATTACATTTCATAAGGTACTGAACTGAGAATAAAGGTGTGTGCCTGTGATCCCAGCCTCTAGGAAGCTAGAGGCAGGTGAATCAAGAGTTCAAGGCCAACTTTGACTGCATGGTGAGTTCCAGAGTGGGCTGGATTACGTGTGACAAATTCTCAAGGAACATACCAAAACAGAGTAAGACAAAAAAAAAAAAATGAACAAAAACCGAAGGGCTGGAAGGAGTGGATTGTGGCAGAGGAAATCTTCAGAGTGGGTTTAAAGCAAACCAGTTCTTTGGATAATAAAACCAAAGAGAGTGACCTTTGAGGAGAACGATGTCACCTGTAGGTCATCAGGGGAGTTTCAGATTTTAGTAGATTCATTAGAACATTTGAGGACAAACTTTAAAAGGTTGCATAGATGAATGAGTGACTGTGTAATTTAGTAAATGTCAGCTGAAGAGTCTCCATCACATGAGGAAGAGAAAGGGATCATTACATTTGTCAGAATACATCATTTATATAGAAATGCTAACCAGCAAATTATGACTAGATAATGAAGAGGTATTTTGGGATGGAAATGTGTATAGGGAAAATAAATATATCTTCATCATAAAAGGAAGGTCTCCAGCACTAAACCTGATGAAGAAAAGAAAATTCCACTTCAGTCATAATTTTTCTTATAAATAAGTTTATTATAAAAATAGTTGAAATATATTCCCATGCAGACCTTGGTTAGGGATGAATGGGAATAGATCCTTCTCTGTCCTATGGAGCCATAGATGTTAGTAGCTATTTACTTCCATTATTTAATAAAGGAAAATAACTAAACAGTTTCCTCACATTGAAGTTTGACTCCTGGGTGGGTAGATATGAACTTGGTAATTTATTGAACTTCAAGTGAGTGTCTCGCTGTCTTCATGTATGACACGGAGGTTATTACAGCTCCCGTCTCCTATAGTCAATGTGAAGGTTATAAAAACAATCAATGATCATAAGACGCTCACTAGCGTGGTTCCTGTACCCCCTTCTGTGTCACTTACCAGCCATCACTGAGCAAGACAGGTAGATCAGAGCCACGGCAGGTACACAGGTGCAGTGCAGTTCCCCAGCTCTATCTTCCCCTCCCCTATCCCTGACCCCAGGAAGCTATTTGGAAAGCATACAGTCACTTGATTCTGGAAGCTTATCTATGTGCTGAGTCTACTTAATTCAATAAAAAGAACCAGTGACAGAGTAAAGGGATAAATCGAAGCATTACACACCTAATACATTTTACAAGTTATAAATTGTCTCATAAAGAAAGTAATTTTCCAAAGGTCATGACTACTGAGTATTGTGTAGTCTGTCAACAATCTCCACAATGCAAGGGTCACTGAAAATGGTACTGTGGATGTTGTCTTTTTAAAACTACACAAGGCTTTTATTGAACAATAAAGAGACCACTTAGTGTATATTAACATTACTTTGAGTATCTAGGATGCCAGGATTTATGAACTCACTATAATTATTCCAAAGTGCATGGATACATTTAGTCCAAGAGAGAATGTAATGGAAGATTCCAAAGTAATGTTTCTGCAGCTTCAAGAGAGACATTTTAAAGAAGGTTCCAGGTGCCCACACTGTAGACACTAATGCACTTAGCTCCAATTTAGGCAATGCAGCTCTTCCAACATCATCTGGCAAAGATTCACATTCAGCACCTGAAGAGGGCCCCTCGGGAAAGCTGCTAGCTGTCCTGGGATGCTTGATCAGCATCCTTTTCCACACTGAGTGACAGCAGGAGACTATGGAGAAGTCCCTGGAGAAAGTTCAGTGTTTGTCTTCTTTGAAAACAAGGTAGCTAATCTTTGCAACCCATATAGTGCAGCTTTTGTGATAGCTCCCTTCCTTTCTGAATCGACTGCTGCCTCCCCAGGTAAGGAGACTGAGATCTGAAGCCAATAACTCTCCATCACTCCAATTTCTACACATTGACAGATGAATGCTAAGACTTAATGGAGTTAATAGGTTATATTAGAGTTTCCTTAATGTGCCCTAAGGTGGCAATTCCATTTGTACTTGATGTCACAGTGGAAGTTCCTGCTGTCACTGTACCAACCTAAAGCAGATTTATTCTGAAATTTGCAAGGCCACATGATCTAACTTCTTTTGGAATGTTCTAAAAAACTTTCTTTATACAATTCTCTGTATCTCTTGACTTCTATGAAGACAATAGCAAAGTTATTCTCTCCAGGGAAGAAAGGTTCTTGGGTTGTTTTTCACTCTAATTCAAAGCCAGAAGTTTGGGGAGCCTCCAGGGAGACTTGGGAGTCCAGGGACAGCTAGTCTCTTTAGCAGGATTGCTCAGAATAATATACAAAGTAGCCAAAAGGGGAGGACATTTTCAAAAGGGCATTGAAATCCTCTCTTCATTCAAGCTGAGGCTTGCCTTGCCCTTACTCTGCCCTGTCATGTGTGCATAAGCTTGCAGGCCATGCAGGCCATGTTGTCAAAATTTTCATGTCCACATTTGAATGAACATATAGCTGTCCTTTGCTGAACACGCACATGTGCTAGGCTCTTTGTTCAGATCCACGTAATGGCACAGGAAGGCTCTTACAGCATGGAAGAGCGCCATAATTGGCATGGCGGCAAGTGCTTTTAACCCCAACAGAGAGAGGCTGGGGCTAAAGGAGTGGGAGTTCCAGACCAGCCTGGACTATACATGAAGACCCTGTGTCAACATTTAATTAATTAATGACTTAAGAATTCAAAGTCCACTCTGACTATGGCAATGCAAGGGCAAACTCTTAGGAAAACCTGTCCTGTGCACACTTTTTATTCTGCTGCTTTGACACCGTAAGGACTTCCTAGGCCTTAAGGATTGCCCTTTGCAGGGCCATTCAGTTGTTAGAGAAAGTAGAGTATATACAGTAGATACTATACAGCTGCCTTTTCTATGCAAACCAACTGTTCTGAGCCCAGATTACAACCCACTTTACTAGGTTCTTCTAGTGCTACTACCTACTGTCCTGGCCATCCCAGTCCAGGATCCCAGTAGGCTAGAAATGGTTCCCTTGCCCGCGATACAAGTCTGGGGACATTACTCAAAGTGACTATTCCTAAACCCACTCCTCCTGCCTCACCCGATCCTTTCCATAGAAACCATAGCACACATTTTTGCAGACATTTTCCTCTTGTTCCCACTCTTCATTTGGACATGGCAACCACATGACATGAGATGTTCATTCTGAGAACTATCCTTTCTAAAGCAACTATCTTCTGGTCTCCCATGATGGATCTTAATTTAAAATGTGTATTTTAAAACAAAGCCTGGCTCCAGGTAATAGTGTTTTTTCATGTCATGGGCACTCAGCCCATGTTAGAGTGAAGGGAGAGAGAGATGCAGGGTGAACAATGTAAGGACAGTCACAATCTCCATCTGCAAATACACAAACCTACTGGTTACACTTGGTTCTCCAGGGTCTCAGCCCTGGAGAACATCTGTGCACTGGAATAAGGGCTACAGAAGTGTTAGATTCTGTCCTCAATGTTGTTAAACAAAAGGGTAAGAAAACCAGCCATTGCCAGATAATACGGGGACAGCTGGAACAAGGGTTTATATTTATTTGTGTTATAGCAATCTAGAAGAGCTCTCTCAGCTCTTTGGAAGGAAGGGAATGAGGAGCAGACTAAGGCAGACTCTTAGTAAGCAAATCATTGGACTGTCAGTTCTAAACCTCACTTGGGCTGAGATGCAGGGATGTTGATGTGCACATAAACAAAATGTTCCTGGTTAATCATAAAGTGTTTCCAACATCCAGAGGCAACCATAGCAGCATGGGGTTCCATCTTCCTTCGTGGTCTTTCAACATTCCAAAGGTCAGTTGTCCTAAGAAGCTATTTTTCATTGTGATTTTGGTGGATATCAAAAGTGAGCTGTATCATATGATCAATTATATCTACAGCCAAGTTTGAGAATGCTACAAGACAAAATAGAATAAAATAGAACAGTTTAACCCTAGCTTAATTCTAGAGCTACTTGCATGTTGGTTTGGGGTTGTTTTCACTTTTTATTTATAAATGTCTATGTTCATGTGTGTGTGTGTGTGTGTGTGTGTGTGTGTGTATGTATGTGTGTGTGTGTGCAGGTACATATGGAGTCCTGAAGAAGGCCTGGATTCCCTGAAGTTGGAGTCATAGGTTGATGTGTGTGTGTGTGTGTGTGTGTGTGTGTGTGTGTGTGTGTGTGTACTTGGCAACCAAGCATAGGTTCTACAAGAGCAGTAGACTCTCTTAACTGTTGATCCATCTTTCTAAGCCCCTTAGGTGTTATTAAGCCCAACTGACTTGTTGTAGTGGGAGTGGCGGTGGGCTGTGTTCCTGCCACCCCAGCTCATGGCCGCCTGGCTAGCTTATGCCAGGAAATAATTACACAGAAACTGTATTCTTTTAAACACTGCCTGGCCCATTAGTTCCAGCCTCTTATTGGCTAGCTCTTACATATTGATCTAACTCATTTCTAATAATCTGTGTAGCCCACGAGGTGGCTTACCAGGGAAGATCTTAACCCGCGTCTGTCTGGAGTGGGAGAATCATGGTGGCTCTCTGATTTAGCTTCTTTCTCCCAGCATTCTGTTCTGTCTACTCCGCCTATCTAAGGGTTGGCCTATCAAATGGGCCTAGGCAGTTTCTTTATTAATAAGAAATCACTCCCACATCAACACTTGGCCTGAAAATTGCTCCAGATGACTTTCTAAACTGCAAGCTATTCATCTACAAAAGTAGTCCTCACCCTGACTAATGCTGAGACCCTTTAATACAGCTCCTCATGTTGTAGGAACCCCAACCTATAAATGTTTTTATTTTTAATTTTAAACTTTTTGTTCATTTTTCCATACCAACTATGGTTCCTTTTCCCTACCTTCCTCCCACTCCCCCACACCTTTCCCCAAACCCATTCATTCCTCAGAAAGGATAAGGCCTTCCACGGGGAGTCAGCAAAGCCTGGCACATTAAGTTGAGTCAGGACCAAGCCCCTACTCCCTTCATCAAGGCTGAGCATGGCATCCCACCATAAGGAAGAGGCTCCACAAAGCTAGCTCATGCACCAGTGACAGATCCTGGTCCTACTGCCAGGATCTCCTGAAACAGACCAAGCTACATAACTGTGGTCCACATGCATAGGGCCTAGCTCAGTCCCATGTTGGCTCCCCTGCTATCGGTCTAGAGTTTGTGAGCTCCCATGAACTCAGGTCAGCTGTCTCTGTGGATAACCAGACTACAATCCACAGCTCCAGAAAAGCTAGGTAACAAGGAGGACCCTGAGAGGGTGCACGGATAATCCTGAGAAGGGGAAATAGATGGGATCTCCTGGATAAACTGGGGGGAGGGGCAGTAGAAAGGAGGTGATAGGGAATATTATTTTCATTACAACTTCATAAATGTAATTTCATTATGGTTACAAATTGTAAGTATCTGGGTTTTCTGATGGTCTTGGATGACCCCCGTGGAAGAGTTATTGACTTCCCAAAGGGGTTGTTACCCATAGATTGAGAACCACTGATCTATAGCACCCAACATCCTCACTGATATGCAGAGGAGAAAATGTAAAGGAAGGAAGAAAAGGGTAATAGGAAGTTAGTGTCCAAAACATTTTGTCTGTCATAGCATGCTCCCCTTCTCTCCCTTCCTCACTCTTCTGCTTCCTGCCTATCCCAATGTTTAAAAACTCACCACCTTCTGGTGTTTTGTGGGTCAGAAACCTGGGTCATCTATTGTCCCAAAGGAGCCTGAATTTTGAGTCATTTGGATGCTTCTTACCCTAGTTTGAAAGAGGAATGTCATGGTCTTCAGTCCATTAACAATGGCAGAAAAAATTCAATGTTGAGTTCCTTCCAATTTTAACATAAAAGACACCCAATGCAGCACTACTTAAATCAGACTGTCAGATTGCTTTGTTCCTAGGTCAAACCAACCTTTAAACACTCAAATCACTGAAGGCAGGATGCCACAGCCAAGCAAACAGTGGAAACATGAGGTTCTAGTAAATGGAGAGGTAACGATTTGAAACCAAATTTGGTTGTTTCCAAGGTCACTTTACCATCAAGGGCGCTCACAGCAGTGGTCCCCACTGGTCAAACGTGTTTGTATTCTAATTCTATTGTTAACCAAGGAAATCTCTACAAAGAAAAAATGCAGATATGCTGGGTCTGAAGTCGGAGATATTCTATAGAAAACACAAGTGCGATTGTGGACCACAGTGCCTGCTTCCTCTCCTGTGGATGGTGTAACCCAAGGTCAAACACTCAACCATGAAGGGCTGGAGGATATATTAGCCTGATAGCATAGTTAGATAATAAAGCAGGGGAAAATATCACTCCTCGGGAGTTAGGCCAGTGAAGAAAAAGCCTTCAGTTTTAATGTGATCATATTTTCAGATGGAGCTTTCAGACAAGGGATTCATTAGGGTTAGATCAGGTCATGCTGAAGGAAGAGAGAAAGACAGAAATTATAGGCATTGGCAAGGATGGGAGCCCTCACTCTGGGATCCACTCAGCTTTCCTGCTGATGGAGTCAGGAACTCTCAACACCACTGACAGCCATTTGCCTGCAGATGATCCATGCTTTTCTCAGGCATCTTAAACAAGGCTGGCAAAAGTTGTGCTCACTTCAGGCCAGTGTGCTTACAACCTTGGGTTTTACCACTTTGTTACTCCTCTGTTGTCCCTAAATCTAAACAGCACCTTTCATGCTTCCATGGTACAAGCACATTTACAAAAGGAAACTTTTTAAGATTCAGAGAAGTAAGTAAATTAGCTACCTATTTTTCAAAGCTTTAACTTAAATTTTAAGTTTGGGTTAATTCTTAAACTTTATTGTAAATTTAGTATTTGAAACACATACCTTAAAAAGCCACATTATCTCAAATATATAGGCATATATATATGTAAATTCATATTTACTTGTACATTTTATATATAGCCACTTAAATAATCATATGTGTGTTTGTATATGGTTATATGAATGGTTACACATATGCATACATAAACACACAAGCATTGTAAGATCCAAGGAGTGGATAAACATACTTGGGTGTGTCTTCTTTTTTATAAACTTTCTCTTAATTCTCAAGCATAACATCTACCTTAAAATCTCTTTTAATAAAGTCTAGCTCAGCTTTATACCAGCTCGTCCTGTAATTCATTTTTGTGAGGTCAAGAATCTGTCTTTAACTGAGAGAAGGTCCTTGAAAGGTAGAAGGGTCCTAGGAATGGTTCAGTGAAGAAAGTTCTCACTGCCCTAGCATGGGGGCAGAATTCGCATCCCCAGTAACCTCATACATGTCAGGTTCAGTGGCCTGTATGTGATTCCAGTGCTCAGAAGGTGGAGACGGGTTTTCTAGGAAAAACTGGCCAGCTAAACCGGCTGCATCTGTGGTCTCTGGATTCACTTAAAGGGCACAGACTGAATTCATTAGGTAGTGAGTGACTAAGACTTAGCACTAATCTTGGGCCCTCATACATGGTGCATACTTGTAGGAAAACACACACATACATACACACGCACAGGGAAAGAGAGAGAGACAGACAGAGACAGAGACAGAGAGAAAGAGAGACAGACAATCGGAGAGAGAGAGAGAGAGATTAAGGAAATGCCTTAGACTCCTGAATGACAGCTTGAAGCCATACCTCCACTACCACATTAATGGCAGTGAAAAGAAGACCCTCACAGTTCGATTATGCAGGTTTATCAGAAGAACTGGGATGCTTCTCTTTCCCTGCACATGCGCTCAAGCTGGAAAGGTTGTGTGAGACACAGCAAGACAGTGAAACTCCATAAGTCTCACCTGAAATCTGATTTTCTGGTGACATCACATGGATCGTCGATCTCCTAAACAGTGAAAAATTAATGTTCTCTTGTTTATTTTCCCATGTATTTTGTTATGATCTTAGTAAGACTAAATTTTGATACCGAGAAACAGGGCACTTCTGTAATAAATACTTAACATTGTGAAAGTGGCTTTGAAGTTGAGTATAGGAAGAAGAGCTGGAAATAGGGAAATCAAAGACCATGAGAAGAAGGCTTCAGATGAAATGAGGGACTCTGTGTTTGGATCTATAAAAAAGCAGTCTTTGTTATAAAGTAGTAAAGAATTCATTCAAACTCTGTGAGAGTGTGTTCTGAAGGGCAGGACTTGTGTGTGATAAAATAATTGTATGAATCAGATATTTCCAAGCAAAGTTCTAGAGGTACTTTGCAGCTCAATCTCCCTCATTCCTGTTCCTCATAGAGAAATGTGAGAGGAACAAGATGAACTGAAGATGGAGACAAGATTGTTAAGTACAAAGGAACAGGATGTGGGGTTCTGGAAATATCCCAGGTTACCTGCACTGCAAACTACAGAAGAGCTTGTTCTCAACAGAATGTCAAGGATGCTGTGATTCCTGAAGTTAATCTGCTGTCTCAGGGACCCAGACATAAACACAGGATTGTGCCAGTAAAAACACTGGTATAAAGAGGAATGAGACAGGGGGATGGAGTGAAAGAAAGCCTTCAGAATTCCCACTACCTGTGAGAGCACATGGTTGTGCAGATAAATATTTATCTGCATGTCATGCATGACTCCTCAAGGAAATGGAGAAATGTTTCTGGAGGCCAGCGTATGTCACCAGTGTCAACTGCTTTGGGTTTTCAGTGGTCTCTGCTGCAGGGTGTCAGACCTCTCATTAACACCCCAATGGATCCAGAAGACAAAAATGGACACTCTAGAGTATGCATAGGCAGAGTCCTGTGATGTGGGATTTCCTTCTGTTTGCTGTGATTACCATTAGTGAATAAAGAAACTACTTTAGGCCTATAGCAGAACTATAGGGGAACAGAGGTGGGCAAAACTAAACCGAATGCTGGGAGAAAGAAGGACAGAGTCAGAGATAAGCCAAGTAGCCCCACTGGAGATGGACGGAACTTTACCTGGTAAGCAACTGGCACGTGGCAATACATAGATTAACAGAGATGGGTTAAATTAAGATGTAAGAGTTAGCCAATAAGAAGATAGAGCTAATGGGTCAAGCAGTGATTTGAAAAATACAGTTTCTGTGTGATTATTTCAGGGCTGAGCAGCCAGGAACAAACAAGCGGCCTCCTGCTATAATCCTGACCCAAAGAGAACTGTCTTCAAGCTCTGTAGACTGATGGGACCTGCCAAACTAGAACTTAAAGTTCTTTGGTACCCATAACCCTTCATCACTTATTTCTCCTTTTAAAATGTGAATATCAATTCTATACCCACCTTACCTTGTATCAAGGAAGTTCATTTCAAAGTTTTACAGTTGTGTGGCTAGTTGTCTTTGGCCAGACTGGGTGTTTCTAGTTCCCAGCATCTTGCTCAAATGATTAAAGAAATCCACACAGATCACAAAGTAGCAGGTAGATTTACTTAAGTGCAATGTGAAAGTACAGGCTGTAAATGCATCATGGAAGCTCTGTAATACCAGACTATGGTTTGAGATGGCACATGAAGCTGGTGATGGTGTTAGTAGATATGGGCTTTGGAACATAATAGGTATCTAATAAGGTCATGAAGGTGAAAGCATCTTCGGGGTGGGAAAGTGGCCGTATCCAAAACAGGAAGAGGGTTTCTAGTAGAGGTGAATTCCCTAGCAGCCTGGGCTTGCATTATCCATCCCTCCAGCCCTAAGAACACAGATCTCTGCTCTTTGTGAAAGTGGAATGGCAGCTGCGCTGACTAAGGCAGTAGGCATGACATTTATATAATCAATTTGAAGTAATGAGGGCACTTGCAGTATCAAGAGCAATGGGCCTGGAATAAGATCAAGAGGGCTTCTCAACGTTAAAGAATCCAGAGTACCAAAATCTTCACCCTCTCTTCTGTACCCAATTAAGGATGACTTAGTTCTTCTTGGAAATTTCTGATGAAAACTTTGGTGTTAGGGATTCAGAAAAATGTCCTGTTGCGGAATATGCTGCACATAGCCTGGTGAGCTTGGAAGCTTGTGGTCAGCTAGGTAGGAAGTCCCTGGCCCATCAAGCATGGGCTGCTCTGCCCTCAGGGGTAATTTCTGGTGATGATATGCTAGGGTATGGGTCTTGGCCCTTGAAGCGTCTAGATAAAGTGGAATTTATAATTATTTCAAATGATGAAAGGGCAATGATGGACAGGCAGATTTCACCCATGGATTCTATCCAACAATATGAAATAACTCCTAGTATAACTTTAAGGAAAAGGACTTTAAAATGGATTACTTAAAGCTCAGTGCATAGAAAGTTCAGTTCAGTAATGAACCTAGAGACTTAGCTGCCCTAGATTAGGTCAGATGGTCATTGTCGGGAAGGGTTATGTTGTACCCAATTCCATTCACCCCTGCTTATATACAAACCCAGAAATAAGCTCTCGCAAGTAGAAATGACCTGTGCTGTCTTACTGTGCAAGGCAGGCCCTTCTGCAGGTGCAGTGGGCATCATGTTTCACACTGGTCTTTGGTTTTTTTGCTATGCATGAACCCTGTTAGAATGCACAAACTGTTGTACCTACGGTGTCCTCTTAGTGATGGTAGTAAGGCCATGAAGCAGAGAAACTGCTTGTCCTCAATCCTTTCCTACCACCTTCAAGACCTAGAACAAGAGTGACCGCTCACTGTTTGCCTTACTCTAACAGACTGGCCCCTACTTGGCTCCACCCACTCATCATAGCATCCGTAACAAGTAAACAGAATGAGTAAGTCCACAGATACTCTTCCCTCGTGTATCTGTAACAGGGAGTACCAGATGGATAGAAAAGTTTGCTTTCGTCCAGTGTTTTTATCAGCTTCTATACATTTTATGTAATAGGCTCCATTATGAAATTTTTATACAGGTGTCTATTCCATTTTTATTATATTACTGCCTCATCCCCCTTCACCATTACCCATCCCCTCTACTTCCCAACTAATCATCATCTACTTTCCTACCTAGCTTTGCTACAGTCTACATTAGAATCCATGCAACACCCAGCTAATTTCCCCTATGATAATTGTGTAATCTAATTAATTAGAAGATCTAACAATATAGTGAGAGATCAGGCTTGCAAGGCAAAACTGACTGCCTGTATATTGCAGACAAATACAAATGATTCCATTGGTAAATATTTTTGTATGCCTACAAAAATACACAGGGAAAACATTGGTGAACTAGATTATTCCTATTATTCCTTAAGTGTTTTTCTCAAACATCCTTCCATTAAAAAATACTTTATTCCTGATAAGTTTATTTTCTGCCTTAATGTCAAACCCAGGGATCTCAATAAAAAGAGCTAAGGTGTCCAAAGAAATAAAATACTGAGAAGTATTGACTCATCCTCTGCCAATCACTTCTCCCCGTGCATTGCTGAGCTCAATGAAGATAATAGCTTTGACCTCTTCATCTTAGACAGTTCTGTAACTGCTTATGCTTACACTGACCTTTAATCTGCCCATTTTGGGGACACTTCCTTAACATTCTGTGAAAGATAGACTGAGTTTCATTTTAGAACAACTCTCGCTAGCTTGCTTTTCTTCCTTACTCGATTTTCTGTGGTTGAATTTCTATTTTAGCTTTGGTTGTATCTGTTTTATTAAATAAGGATATATGCCCACACTTATTTTTAGTTTCATTAACTTAGATATTATACCTGGAATATGTGTTCTTTTGGAATATTCATGCTTTTTATTTGGACAGACTATGTTGCCCAGGTTACTTCAATCTGTAGATAAGAATCACCTTGAACTTCTGATCTCCCTTCCTTCATCTCTAGAGTTCTGAGGATATACCCCTGGTTGGTGCTGTGCTGGGAGTTTCACCCAGCAGTTCAGACACGCTAGGTGGGTACTCTACCAGGTAAGCTACAATCCTAAGCCTCAATTTTCAAGTTCTGGGATGGTATCATCATCTCTGTCCTCCATCACCAGCTTCTAGCAGAACCAATCTCTCTTAACCATCATCAAGGCAACAGGCTGTGCTCTTCTATAACTCTAACTCAGTTTTCTGTGCCTGCTTTGTAGATTTGCTCCAGTATTTATAAACCAGTAATAATGCACAACTATAATATATGATACAATATGATATATGACATAACATACTGATGCATGTCAGAAGTCTTAAGCAGACAGAAAAGTTCCCCCACTTAAAAACTGAGTGATGTTGAGCATACCACAAGAACTTTCTAGACATTTTCTATTTTGTATGATGGCCACTGTCCAGATTTAAGCAACTTTTCACATTTAAATGAAATTCAAAATTTAATATTTAGCTTCTTCGTCAATAACCCACATTTAAGCTGAGAGAAACCCAGAAACCACATATGACTAAGGGCTACCATGTGGTACTGTATAACTATAAATCAAGTCCACTATCACAGACATGTCTATTTCTGCCTTCCAAACTGTGGGCATTATGTACTACAGAAGAATGCAGGCTTATAGAAAGTAAGCTGATACGAATTATCCTCAGAGCTTAGGAGAGATGAACTCAGTCATAGGCAGCCTGAATGTAGGGAAACCCTTCAGTTTAGGGGGATTGGGCCTATCTACGCATTGCACTATGGGCAACATAATGAGGCACTGCAGGGAGAGACAGACCTTTCAGCTACACAGTGTGGCAGTTTCTTGTTCTTTTAGGATTATGGGATGGTGGGATGGGTTGGGGCATGACCCATGCCATGTGACCTAGCCTGTGTACCAGGAGTCATGAGGCACTGATAAAGACTAGCCGTAAGTCAAGACAGTTGGATTTGGAAGGCACAGGCTTGTTGCAGTGCACAGAGGGAGATCTCAGGTCTTTGTATATTTGAGATCCTAGTGTCACAGCAGCACACTGCGGCTTGCCTTGAGAGAAGGACACTGTGGGAATTGTGACCTGGTTTAAAGAAGGAAGAATGGCAGCTAGAGCATCAGAGGGAGTGATCCAATGGTGGGCTCAAATGTGTGGGGTAAAGAAGACAAACTGTGTGATTTCCAATTGTCTCCTACCTCTCAGGTCCTAGGTTCCTAGAATGGAGGGTGGACCTTCCCAATAGTTCCCAGGATAGCCTCACCAAAGCCACCATTCACTCAAAGGGCAGCAAAACTATAGTAGGATCAATGTGTCCATAGGAAGACGGTCTGATCCGGGGCAGAGGGATACTGTCTTATCCAAGACTTGCTGGGCGTACAGGGTGTGTGGAGTTTATCAGGATCCTTCTAGCCTTCTACTTTACATGACTAGTTCAAAACCAGTGTAGAACACACTCGGTGATGTATCATTTTGCCTCTGAAAGGACCTGGCTCTCACTTCACTTTACCCAGTGCACATAAGAACCCCAAGCCCCTAGCAGACCGAGGCTAGGTGCTGTGCAAGGCAGTGGCCATCACTGATCTGCTCCTTCCGTTACATGTTAATCATTTTGTAATAGGAACAAAGAGCTGATAGATATAAAGTCCACACAGAAAAACAAATCAAAGGAGGCATATGTAAAATTAATCTATCCATTTTCATGCAGGTGTCCAAAAATGCTCCATCATTGGCTATATAGCCTCCTCACCAGCAGGTCAAAGCTTCTCAGAGGAAACTGCAGAAAAGCAGACAGCGTAGAAGCAGAAAACCAATGGGGAAAAGGGGGCTTAAAACCAACCATAAGAAGGTTTAAAGCAGAAAAGTTACTTCTCTACTACAAAAGGCAAAATTGGGCTGGTGAGGTAGCTCAGTGGGTAAAGGCATTTGCTGCTAAGCCTGAGAACCCGAGATCAAGCCACAGGCCTCCCATGGAGGGAGGAGAGAAACTGAGCTTCTCTCTATTCCACATCCACAGCTAATGGCACATGAGCACCCCTCACAAAACACATAAACAACCTTAAAAATCAGCCAGGCACCCCTATGACACAACAACATCTAAATCATGAGCAATTTTACACAGCACCAAGAAGAATTATTTGTCCTAATTGCCCGATGTCATGTACTGATCCATTCCTCCTAGAAACCTAGAACAATGCCTAGGATAGGTTAGAGTGTCAGGAGATGTGACCAGTGATGGGCTCTGTGCAGCATCTGTAGGATGTTGTGTAAACATAGAGGAGTGTTGGCAAGAAGCGGATTTCAGGACCTCAGCAGACCATCTGTGACAGCATCCTAGCAATTAGACAGGTCTCAGAACATAGATGCTTTCTGAAATCTGTATCAGCGAAATGGAGACCATATTGGCTGTAAGTGCACATAGGTTTTTAAATTTTTGATTGTGTGTGTGTTGTTGTTGTTGTTTTTACCTTTAGCAACACAAACCACAAATCTCTATGTTCGCACTAAGAAGTCATTGGAGTGACAGAAGAGAACTCATGAAAAGCTGTGTCTTGAAGGTCTCAGCTCTGACCCGTAGGAGATGGCCAAAGGCAGCGAGGTGATTCACTGAAGGGAGAAACATCAGACTTGACAGACCAGATAGTAGTGGTGACATTGCACAGACATTCCAAGTCACCTTTCATTCCCCTTTGCTCATGGCCACTCTCCACCTTCTCTCCAGGCCCAGAATTCCTAGCGGATCTGGGTTTTGACTGGTCTCTCCAGTGGAACTTGGGAATAGAGAAGAGTCAGAGCACATATTTTTTCTCTCTGGGCACAGGCAGAAAGCATGTTCTCTGAAGAGTGCGTGTCACGTGGTGTCCATTCCACAGCATTGCACGTCCTAGGTCTTCTTCACATCTTCCTGTCCCTCGCTCCTGTGAGCATAAACAAGTTTCTCTTCATGATCGTGACTCGAGTTGCTAAATTAGAAGGCAGCAGAGATGGCTCATGCAGTTAGAAGCCAGAGATTCAATTCCCAACACCCACAGAAAAGCTGTGTGCAGCCATGAGTGCCTGTAACCCCAGAATTCAGGGGCAAGGACAAGGACAGGCAACCTAGCAGAAATTCTGTGCTTCCAGGTCTGTCTCAAGGTACTAAGGGGAAGGTTTGGGGGAGGGGAGATACCAACATCCAGCTTCAGTCTTCCTGTGCGTGAACTAGGCACATGCATCTAGATGCCACATACATATACTATACACATAAACCACACACACACACGCAAAGCACATAATACACACACACATCACTAAATTAAATTCTCTTTCAAACCTCAGCCTCCTGATTTACTCTGTCAGAATTAATTCTCATCAGAAATATGAAGTTCTCAAGTTAGAAACAGAACCATACATCACCTTTCAATGACGGACGGTGATAAATATTCCCTCCCAGATGCTTGATGGAAGGACAAAGTCACATGTTTGCCAGGGTGATGCTACCCGATGAGGACTGTGACAGTGTCAAGGCCAGCAAAAATGTCAGAATAAGCAGAGTCACTGTGTCGACATTATTTATAATGTGCCCCCATTGTTCGTTGGGGGCAAGAGGAGGTTGTCTTAGTCAAGGTTCCTATTGCTGTGATGAAATACCACAAACAAGGAAAATTGAGGAGGAAAGGCTTTATTCAGCTTATACTTCTACATCATAGCTCATTATCAAAGAAAGTCATGACAGGAACTCATACAGGACAGGAACCTGTAGGCAGGAGCTGATGCAGAGGCCACGGAGGCATGCTGTTTATTGGCTGCTTTCAATGCTTTGCTCAGACTGCTTTTTTATTGAACGCTGGACCACCAGGCACCACTCATAATGGGCTGATGGGGGCACCAGTCACTGATTACGAAATGCCCTCCAGTCTTGCATACAGCCCAATATTATAGAGGCATTTTCTTAATTGCGGTTCCCTTCTCTTAGATGACTTTAGCTTGTGTCAAGTTGAAATGAAACTGTCTATCACAACCGGCCCCTCGTCAACTTGGCACAGAAGCAAATCACTGTTTAGCCAAAACCATGCCTATATTATTCACCCCCAAGATCTCACCTTAAAATCAGAAATAACTTTAAAAGTCCTGTAGTCTTTGCAGATTCAAACACATTAAAGTTCAGTCTCTTTAAAAGCCCAAGATCTCTTTAAAAAGTTTGAAATCTCTCCTGTACACATTAAAATTAACTTAAATTCTTTCTTACTTCAAGATGGAAGAACCAGGGTCCAGTCACAGTCAGATCAAAGCAAATACAAACTTCAACCATGTAAATAACTTAATGTCCAGTATCTGGGGTTCACTGACTATATTCTGGTCTCCTCCGAAGGGCTTGGGTCACTTCTGTGGCTCTTCCCCCTGCAGCACAAAAAAGCTTATCTTCTAGGCTCTAACAGGCTTCACTCCGATGCTACTGCTGCTACTGGTGATTATCCCATGGGACCGGCACCTCCAAAACGCTGCTGAAACAGAGCTGCACTTTTTACTAATAGGCTCTCCTGAGCTCTCTTCGGGGACTCCAACCCTGCCACACCGTGCCAAGACTCAGCTGCTCCCCATGACCCCTTCGTGCCTTCAACACCAGCACCACCTGCGTGACTGCTACACTACCAAGTTCGGCTGCCAGCGTTAAGGCCCAACCATGGCCATTCTGGAACACAGCTTCAGTGTGCTGACTCAGGAAACACTTTGCAGACTATTTCACCTCAACAATGATGATTTCTTCTTAATTACGATGAATTTTTCAGCTCCAGCTGACCAGTACTGAGTATCCCGGAAAATCAAAGTCTTCATTTTAGTAGTTCTGGTATCTTGTTAATCCCAGCTGATTCTTCAGCCCCAGCTGACCAGAAGCACAGATTCATAGCTCGGAATAAGAAACGACCTGGTCCAGTCTTTTTTCCCCTCTGAAACGTCACAAGCCAGGCCTCCATCATTTGTATTGCCCGCAACATTCTTCTCTTCCAAGCTCCTACAGAACAGCCTACTGAGGTCTCAACACTCAATGGCTTTTCTAGTCCAAAATTTCAAAAACCTTCCTAACCCTTCGTAAGACACATAGGTCAGTTCTCTCACAGCAATACCCCACTTGGTACCAACTTGTCTTGGTTAGGGCAACTATTGCTGTAATGAAACACCATAATGAAAGAAAATTGGGGAGGAAAGAGTTAATAGTGCTTACACCTCCACATCACATTTCATCATCAAAGGAAGTCAGGACACGAACTCAGACAGACAGAGCAGGAACCTGGAGGTAGAGACCACGGAGGAGGGATGTTAACTGGCTTGCTCCCTCGAGCTTGCTTAACTTGCTTTCTTATAGAACCAAGGACCATTAGGCCAAAGATGGCACCACCCATAATGGGCTAGGCCTTCCTCATAAATCACTAATTAAGAATATGCCCCCACGGACTTGCCTGCAGCCCATACTTATGTAGGCATTTTCTTAATTGAGGTTTTCTTCTCTGGGATGACTTTAGCTTGTGTTAATTTGATATAAAACTCTCCAGCACAGGGGTTAAACTCTGGCCTTAAATCTGCCAACTAAGTGCTCTACTACTGAGCTGCATCCTCAGCTCTCTGTGGACTTCGAGCCTAGCTGTCCCTAAATTGCCCAGGATGAGCTTGAACTCACTCAGAAGCCCAGAAAAGCTCTCTAACCTCTTGTCTATCTGCCTCTGACTTGCATGAAGCTGGGACTGCAGTTCCGTACCACCGGCCCCATTCACCAATAACCTTGACTTCTTGATCCAGTATGTTTGTTTGAACCAGGTCCTGGGTGTCTCCCAGGAGCAACCCAGGCTTTCCCACGGACGGCACCTGTGAACCTGTGCATGCTCCACTCTTATTTCGCTGTATACTCTTCTACTTAAACCAGTAGGGAGGGGGTCAGTAATCTCCCAACTCGACTTTCCTGAGGTCCTGAGCCTCCTCGATGACTCTGTATCTAACATAGCACATTGCAGTCTCCTCCTGGTCTTCACTGCAGCTAGAACCAGACTCAGACTGAAAGCACTAGCTGACCCCACCTGTCATCTGACTTCAGAATTGTCTCCCAAACCCACCCACATTGGAAGATACCCTAACTGATTTCTTTATACAAGTCTTCCTATTCCCTCTTAAATAACCCATATTAAAAGCTATTGTGTGAGCTTCCTGGCTGTCCTGGGTCCTATGGCTGAGCCGAGGTCTGCTTTCATTGATGGGTCCAGAATGATTGGTGACAATCCTACTGGGGTTGAGGGCAGTGCCCTCTTAGACAATAACTGCGCCTCGAGAAAAAGAATGGAGCTGATTATAACCTGAAGATGAATACAGTCTTCTGCCCAAAGTCGCCGATTCAGATATGCAGAGGAAATGGGGCCAGAGTGCAGCCCTCTGGAAGCAGCTGCTGTACAACATTTACTGACCGAAATCCGCGTCTTCCTTCTGCTGAAACACTTGAGTTGGAAGGCAGGTTAAGTGAACATTTATATTCAGAACTCTCCCGAGAGTTGGGAACATTTTAATACTAAGAAGAATTTAATGAGTCTTCAGATATTAATAATGCCATTTGCTGCTCTTTACTGTTGTGCACATGCAATGTTTCCTGGGAAATGGACCTTAAAAGAAGGACCAGTAAGGATTTGGGTTCTCAGATGAAACAAACACCATCTGTGCCTCGTGGAAAATAATTGCCTGTATTGTCTTAATTATCGTATGGTAGCATCCGGGACCTAAGATGAGGCAAATGTGGAGATTGTGACGGTGTCCTGAAGCAGACCTCAGCTCACCCACCGGACCCAGGCGGGGGTTGGAGGGACACGTAAGTAGGAGATCTTCCTACCAATCCCAACCTCCATTTCTAGAGCTGCACATAAGTGCTTCCCAACCCATGCAAAAAGCCCATCAGTTGAACTTCATGGTGATTTTTTAAAATTATTCTTATCCCTGAAATATTATTGTTACTGGAATGTTCTGGAACATAAGGTTATTATTCACCAAAGACTATCACATGCATTGTCTTGGAGCTAAACAACCGGTTTTCAAGAAAGATTTAGGAGCTGGGGAGGTGGGTCAGTCAATAAAACGCTTGCCATGCAAGCATGGGGTACCTGAGTGCAGTTCCCCAGAACCCACATAAATAAAGCTGGGTGTGGTGGCACATGCTCATGATCTTGGTGCTGGGGAGGCAGAAACAGGAGCATCCCTGAGGTTCAGTGACCACTTAACCTAGCTGAATCTGTGAGTTCCAGGTAAAAAACATTAAGATCCTGTCTCAAAAACATAAGGTGGATGCCCTTGAGGAATGACACCCAAGGCTGAACTATTGCCTCAACACACATCCACACAAATGTGAACATACACATCCACAAAGGTACATATGCATATGTTCACACACAACACACACACACATACCCACACAAATGCACAAACACACCATAAAATTTATAGTCACTTTTTTTTATAATTGCTCCTTGATGAGGCTTGCTAGACTTAAGATACACTTTGCTTGTATGAAACTACTGACTCATTAGCTTAAGCTAATGAGTTTTGATAGCTTCTATGGTCTGTCATCTTGGGGGAAAATGTGTTTGCCTAGAAGTAGAAAGGGAAAGAACACTGATAGAGATGTAGGGCATCGGAGCAGAGAACCTGCCCTGAGCTGTATAAGACAGGCATTCACCAACTCCAGTTCTCATCTGTAAGACGGGAAGATGGTGGCACACCTCATCTCACCCAATGGAAACACTTAGCAAGCTCCTGGCACATGCTGAGTGTCTGCTGAGATTACCCCAAATGGGCACAGGCCACGGGGCTTTCTGCTAGCCCCTGCCAATTCAGGCTGCAGTCAGTAGCCTGGGCCTTTCTCCGTGAGGTGCTCCATGCAGCCATCCTAGCAGGAAGCCAGTGAGTTTTCACTCTGCAAACCTCTTATTTACATTCAATTACAGCAGACCTCCCTCTGTCACCCAAGCCTGTGCATGTTACCATGGAGATAGCTGTGCGTAGAATGTGAAAGCCCCATAAAGTGTGGACTCAGCAGATTTAAGAGAAGCAAATATATTGCTCTCGTTTCTAACAAATATCACGTGGAACATCAACAAATTATAAAAAAGAAAAAGTGTTTTAGTCATCTCCAGGTCTAGATTTCTTGTGGCTGTATTTCTGCGTATTGATTCAGATAGAATGAAGACAGCCGCGTGTATAACTTGTTCCTTCTCTCTCCATCACTCCTCCTTCTCCTTCTGCCACAGACATAAAGTGAGAGAGGACACAGAAAATTAAATGAAACCAACGTCGGATTCCACGACTGCTTACGAGGAAAGCTATCTCTGTGCGTTCGCGAGTTTCCATCTAAAGCCGCAGCTGAAATGCGGGCTAATCACCAAGAAATTGAGAGGACCGGCTGCTCACTGCTTGCTCACATCCCACAGCTAGCGCCTTCATTATCTCTAGCCCTGCGCATCGGGGAAGCCGGTAGACTTATAAGGAAGGAACACAAGAGTTAAGTGAAGAACAAGGCAAAAAGCGCTAATAAATTCATTTCATTTAGCAGATTTCCAGCTGGTAGGTCCTTCTTGATGGGCAGAGGGAAGCAAGAGGAGTCAGGCCTAGTGACTCATTGGATCCCGCTATGTGAGAGAATTAGATTTAAGTGAAAAGGGATGTTTCCTAGGTAACTACATGATCTGCTTGGGGAACTTCAAACAGGTCCAATTTCCTAACAACAACCTTACTAAATTGATCTACCTCAGACAGCTTTATCAGTGGGGGGGAATTAGATGCCTTTTGTGATTTCTTAGTCTCTGTCATCAGATTGTCTGGCATGTGATGACCCCAGGTGCCACATATCTGACCTCCTGATAGGAATGATATGGGCTCTCATGCCATTGGAAACCAGTTTTCCCTCATCACACCCTGCATCTCCTCCCAAACCCTTGCAGCTTTACCTTTTCATCTTTCCCTTCCTAAGCCTGGCATCAGCTGCTGATAATGCCTTTGCAGCCAGCTACGAGACTCAGTCATTATTAGAGTCACTAAAAATACCCTGTAGCATTACTCATCTGGGAATCTAAATTAACTCGCTTGCTTTGGGCCATGACAGTGAAGAATCTGTAATTCACACTGATGGGGCATAGGAGGTCAGTCTGGATTTGGAAATGTCCTGAAAATAAGTGAAGAACACATTTCTCTTTCAGCAGAGTGCATCACCACAAAGACTACAGAATATTTAATTCAGTTGTCTGTGATGGCTAATCTCCATGGTCAAGTTGATGGGATTTAGAGTCCCCATGGAAACACATCCCTAGGCTTTTCCGTGAGTGGGTCTCTACAGTAGGGTAGTGTGGTAGGAAGAGAACATCCATGAAAACCTGAGTGGCACCATTCCATAGGATCAGATACTTGCTGGGCTAATTCAAGAAGAGGAAGGTAGCTGAGAAGCAGCAATTTTCAATGGGCCAGCTGCTTCTTGGCTCTGTCACCATGTTTTCTTACCCATGGTGAACTGTCCCCTGGAAATGAAAGCCAGAATAAACCCCCCTTTTCCCTTAAGTTGCTCATTGGGGCATTTTATCACCTCAAGGAGAAAGTAATGACTATACAATTATTACAAATATTCAAAGACTGTACTATTAACTGGGGCCCCAAAGATTTTGAGGGTCAAAAATCCTGAAAACCCAGAGAGAGACCTCACCTTCTGCAATAATTGAAAAGCCACACCGATCTCTTACCCTGCCCACTAGCCTGTGTTTCTTGTATAACAATCACATTGTGAAACTTAACCCAAGTATTTGTTTAACTAAAATGTATGTAGTGTTCAGTAAATGCTGGCTGCTGTTTCTAGTGTTAGTGAAGATGGCAGAAAGGACCCCTTCCCAAAGACCACCCCCTTATAAAAAGACAATTGCAAGATGAAATATCAATGGGAATTTAATAGTTCATATTCAATAATTTCAACAAAGAAAATAGAGTGATCTAACATATTCATTGGTACATAAGCTTACTTTGAATCCAAACTTCTAAGCTATTTGTAGTCTATTTTTGTGATATGACTTTTATCATCCCCCCATCCAATCCATTGTCTGATTAAACTTTCTGCACAATTAAATATGAATAGATAACGAGAAAAGTAGTATAAATGTATGTATGAAGTTATTGACCAGTAAATTTAATTATTAAAAATATTTATAAGTGTATTTTCCTGATTTTCGTTCTTGTTGTCACAGATCAAACCAACTTGCTGAAGTTCATGTCCCTCATCAGCACTTAAGGGACAGCCTTAATGTAGGCTGACCAGATTGGCCTTGGGAGCACCAAACACTGTTTCATTTTGGACATAATACTGCTACCCAGGATGTGGCTGGTTCTCACTAATACCTGTCAACCAGCAAAGGAAAGGCTAGGGACTTTAATTTCTCCTCCAAGTCCTTGAAGATCAGGTTTGTATGCTGGTTAATTTTTATTACCAACTTGACTGATCTAGAATTATCTTGGAGACACACCGCTGGTGTCAGGGTGTTACCAGAAAGATTTAATAGAGAAGGGAAGACACATCTTGATTCTGGGGTGCACCATGCCATAGTCAGAGGCCCTGGACTTAACAAAATGGAGAAAGGAAAAAGACAAGGTAAGAACCAGGATGCATCACTTCCTGAATGTTGCAGTGTGATCGATCAGCTGCCTCCAGCTCTTCCACTGTGCCTTCCATGCCATGATGAACTGTTTCTCTCAGAACTGTGAGCCTCCTCAAGCTGCTTACATCAGTGAGACAGTAGCTAATGGTTCATCTTTCAGATCTAACCCACAGACCCAAATATCAACATTTTTTTGTATTACCACCTAAAATTTCAAAATACATTTTTGTAGATAATCTTTTAATGTAGCTATAGACTGGCTGTTCCACCTAGAGCCAGGTGTTAAGGAGAAATTTTCACATGAAAATTTTTCAAAAAAAATACAAGGAAGCTAGTATTATGCCCTCATGTGTTACAAAACACTGTATTTTTCCAGCTGTATCTAAAGGCATTATATTCAACTTGCATTTTATAAGCATGAGAATTGTATCATTCTATTATAAAGATGAAGACTTCATATTTGCAAGTCTGTTGGTATTTCTATTCATTGAAATTCTTGCATTTATTCGGGAAGTCATCACTACATGTGTAGAGAACAGGAGGAAGTCCTCTGTCTCTTCCCCAGAGCATGGTCCCCGAGTGAGCCCAAAGCCCAGGCATGCAGAGTTTGCAGAGGCTTTACCTGGATAAGGAAGACGTGGAGAGGAAATGGGCACTGGCCCGGCAAAGGTACTTCTCTGGTTTGGTTTCTCATCCCCACATCTCCTTTATCTCTAGACCTCTCTCTCTGTACTAAACTGATGGGTACCAATGGAGTCAACACACAGCTTGTTATCTACAGATGTTCCTTATGTACATAAGTGCTGTTGGGTTTCCAATCTCCTTCTGTTTCTCACTGTTTGCTTGTACTTAACAGTTTTCTTTTAAAATGTCACTATGTTGCTAAATGAACAACTAATATCTTGCTGCTATTTTAGGCTTACCTTATTTTTCTTAATCAGTATCACAGAAATGAGCACCTATATCTACTGTCATAACACTTTGTAGACCTACCCACATCTCCGTTCTAGTTATTTGTCTGAATAATCAGAGAGATACACACCCAGGACCAAGAGGGTAAGGTTATGGGCCGAGGATCCAGAGATGACTCAATATAAGTGAATCACTCCTAAGAAAGACTACACATAACTCTATTTCATACACCATGAAGTCACACAAGTCTTCAGACCTGCTGGCCATTGTCCAGCATTCCAACAAACCCTTTGTTTGTATAAATCCCTTTTCTTGGACTCCATGTTTTCCTCTAGTTTGACTTACTCCACCATTTTGATAAAACACATAACTCAGTGTCTCATAAAGACATAGTGGAGATACATTTTTAAAGAATCATTTTCCAAATGTATTTAGTTATTGCAGTGTGAACATGTATGTGAGAGAAAGAGAGAGGGAGAGAATGCCTGCCACAGTGTATATAACTATGGAGGTCAGAGGATAGCACCAGGTAGTCAATTCTCTCATTCTATGGTGTGAGTCCCTGGGATTGCACCTGTTGAACTGAATCCATGAGTGACCAAGCTTGACTAGGTTGGCTTGTTAGTGACGCCCAGACATCTGTATGTCTCCACATCCCCAGTGCTGGATTATAAGACAGTACCATCATGCCAAGCTTATTTATGTAGGGTCTGGGGATACAGTTCAGGTCTTCATGCTTGCAGAGCAGCAGGTATTGTACCGTCTGAGCCATTACGCCAGCTCCCCACCCAGTTGTTGAATAAACCTTGAGTTCTTCAGATCTGTCAACTCAATTTCATATCTGCCTCTCTCCAGCTTCCTGAATTTTACAGCTCTCATCTCATCTCGCACACTTTTCATACTCAACTGTTTCTAGTTTGCTGTTCTCCTTTGCTTGTGTGTGTGTGTGTGTGTGTGTGTGTGTGTGTGTGTGTGTGTGTGAGAGAGAGAGAGAGAGAGAGAGAGAGAGAGAGAGAGAGAGAGAGAGAGAGAGAGAGAGAGCACAGTAAAGTGGAGAAATAAATGCTGAGGTTAATCCACTTATGCCATCCAACAAAAGAAGAAAATAAGTTGCTGTTGCCCCTAACAGATTTAAAAATGCATTTTTAGATGTCGTTCAAGGTCACTACATCTGTTCCCGCTTCTCCATAGATAGAAGCAAAACTGGAGAATAGAAGATGCTAAAAAACATATGAATTCTTTTCTCGGAAGATACTGAATCCTATACTCCCCATCCTATATGTGTGTGTGTGTGTGTGTGTGTGTGTGTGTGTGTGTGTGTGTGTGTATTGTTTTCTAAGTCCATTACTGCAGAAACTGACCTCATTTGGAAATAGGATAATTAAAAGATATAATAGTTGAAATGAGGTTATCCTGGAGGATAAATCGAGTTGAGGTTTGCCTAACTTCTGTCACTGTAAACTAAAAATGGGACACAGAATAGATTCTCTTGAGCTTCTAAAAGGAAAGTGTTCAGCTGACATCTGGATTTCAAACTTTGGGCATGCAGAACTAGAAGAACACACTCCTGTTGGCTTAAGCACCCAATGGCAGTTCTTCACTTCAACAGCCCTGAAAAACAAATGCAGATTTTGGTCTATGGATGTGGCTGAGGCTGTCATATGGAGTGACAACTGAGTTACCTTTGACAAGTTTAGTTTGAGACTAGAGACTGAGAGTTATGAATCTGTGTTGTAGTGAAGAGACTGCTTGTTGGTTTCCATCTGCTCAGCCCTGAAATAATCAGACAGAAACTATATTATTTAAATCACTGCTTGGCCCATTATCTCTAGCTTCTTATTGACTAACTCTTACATATTAGTTTAACCCTTCTCTATTAATCTGTGTATTACTACATAGCTGTGGCTTATCAGGTAACGTTTCAGAATGTCTGTCTTCTCTCTGACTCCGCCTCCTTTCTCCCAGCATACTGTTTAGTTTTCCCTATCTACCTAAGTTCTGTCCTATCAACAGGCCAAGGCAGTTTCTTTATTCACCAATAGTATTCATAACATACAGAAGGGAATCACACAACACCTCCCCTTTTCTATTTAAATAAAAAGGAAGGTTTTAACTTTAGCATAGTAAAATTACATATAACAAAACAGGTATCAAGCAATAATTACAGTTACAATATTTATAACTACTTTTATTTATAACTACTATCTTTTATCATAACTAAGGAAAACTATAACTATACATTCTTCAGCTCCATCAAAGACTCCAGAGGATATATTATCTAAGTAAACAGGAAGTGCATTGTAAGTAACTTCCAAAACTCTAGAATTGACAGAGATATCTCACTGCCTGGACAGTCACCCGAAGTTTTTCTGTAACATTGGAGCATCCATCCTACAGGCCCATAGTATCCAGCAGATTTTTCCATGAAGCAGACAATTCAAAGACAGTTCTACCTATATTGGCAGTTTGTTAATCACTTTTTTCTTTGTCCTACAGAATATCTGGCAGACTCTTTCATTAAGCAGGAACACAAAAGATCATCTTACCTTTAGGGCAAGTTCAGCAGTCATTTATCTGTAACTCATGCATGTCCAGTTAACCAGTTCAGGCAAGAGTAGTTTCTTGCCCAAATGGCTAACAAACTCCATGAGGAGCCTCTTTGATGCCCATTTTCCTTTTGAAGAAGATTGGTGCTGCCAGGAGCAGATGTGTCCCATTGTCATGATAAGTCCTAAATTTTTAATCCATTTTAAATGCCATATTCTATAGTCTTTGAAAGGTTTGAAGAATGCCTATCCATCAGAAAGGCATCTCTGTACATCTAGAAAATCTAACATGACTACAAGCTTGACTATTATAGTTGACTATCTTAACTTATATTTCTTAAGTATACATTTTTAAATCAGTTGGACAAATACAATATCTTAATCAAGAGCAGAAATATACATATAACAAAATTGACCTTAAATTTATTCCAATAAACCAAGATCTATACCAATGCAAATCTCTACAGCATATCCCCCTTTAAATGTAAACAAACATTTATAAACTATATTTGGAAATATGGGTGTAGATCTCTCCAAAGTGCTTCCTACAAATGCTGACAGAGTTTACCACCCCTGCATTACAGACTTTCTTAGACCAGAAGAGCCCTTTTCCTTCTGATGTCCCTTTTAAAGTGTAATATATATCCCATAGGTGTCCCATCTGACCTTAGAAGCAGGTATCTTGCTTTCTGAGTTTCTTACATTAACATTGACATTGATGCAAGAACAATTTTGCTCAAGAATGCCAAGTTTCCTGGGTTCATCCCCATCTTAGTTAAATTTTAAGACAATATTTTAGGCTTTCCAAGTCAGTTATTATATTAATATTATCTGGATAATAGTTGGAGGATATTGAGACAGTAGAGTAAAGGCACTTTTGTGTCAAGAAACCACAAAGTTTTGTAGATGAGAGGGCAGGCTACTATGGGTTGAGATGTTTTCATTCCCCAAGTATGTTGTAACCCTAGTCCCCCTACCTGAGAAGTCAGGCCACTTCAGATTAATTAGTTGTTAGGAGGTCATAATGAAACATAAAATGACTGTCATCCTTGTGAGAAAATAACCATATGAAGACAAAGAGACCCAGAAAGTGTGTCATAGGAAGAGAGGGAGATATCGCGACAGCAAAATTGCACCATCAGACGGCAGGAAGCAGCAGAAAGCTTCACAAAGAGCCAGCCCTGCAGATGCGTTGGTACTTGACTTCCCCCACATGGGGCTGGGAGACAATGTGTTTCTTGGTTTGAGACACCCAGACTGAACTTCTTTGCTATAGCAGCCTGTGTCAACTCACTCAGTGTTAAACAACAAAAAGAAAATCACAGACATTTTTAAAACTGTTTAGGACTCATCCTTGGAAGTAGTTGAAAGTCAGTGTGACTGCACTTTCTTCTCCCAGTTGTTTTTGTAACAGGAAAAGAAAATATATTGATAAAATATACACCCTTTCCTTATCCCAAACTGCACACATGGAGGAGTGGTGCATTTTCCTATTCTATTTCATAATGGAATTATAACAGCTATAAACTCAAGCTACAGAGTCATAGGAACTACATATTTTAATTTAAATGAGAAAGGCCAGACACAGAAATACATTGCAGATGAGAAATGGTAGCACAGCCTTGTTGTTTGTTAGACAGTTGGTATAGAATGTTCATAAGTAGTGAGTTAATAGGTTCATCCGCTCTCAGTGCAATTAACACCACTGCGTAGGAGAGCAGAGTCCTGAATAGGGGGGCACATTGTAGAGAGCTCTCCTTTCCTTCCCCTCTCTGCGACTGTTTCCAAAGAACAATCAGTCCCCAACGTTAAAAGAATGTGCTCCTTCCTAAGCTTCAGGTTCTGAGGATCAAGAAATTCTAAGCCCAAATGGTTCACCTTCCTGAGCTTTGCCTGCCTGGCTTCTTCCTCAGGAATCCACCACAGCAGTTTACATAACCTTAGGCTCCAAGTTTGACTGCAGCGTGCTGCTGGCAAGAAGTGTAGGTAGAACTCCAGTTTGTTGGTAGTGATGCCCGTATGTAAATGAGCATGTCCCAGCACTTCAGGACAGCCAGGAGCAAGGATGGAACAGTGATGACCTGGGGATGTTTGGCGAGTTTTCTTGTCTCTTTATCATTCAAGATTTCTGATATCCCAGCAATTATATATTTAGGTCCCCTGGGATGTTTTCAAATTAGGTTTGTAATATGAAACCAACTAGAATGTACTGACTTATTATTTACTTGCTTTAATTTCTAGGATAGCTCATCTTTAAGACTCCCCTCACCCACCTCTCTCCCTATCATATATACAACCATGCCATAGGGATCAGAGACTTCAAGAACTTCTCCAGCATGTATGCATGTATTATGTATGTATACATGTAGACAACCCCTCACAAAAGAAAGTGGAGCGATTTCTTTCCTGCTTGATCCTGGTCTCATCAATGACTGTCACCATGCAATACTGCATGGTAGTGGAAGTAACACGAGGACTTTATAAGCCTTTTCTTCATTGCCCAATTCTTTGTATGCTCTGGATCCACACCACTTCTACCGTGCTGAAGAGAATCACCATGTTTACCACGGCTCCTAAAAATGGTTTTCCACTTGGGACTCTTGTTATTTGAGGAATGTTTATATAGCTATAGGTATATTCATATACAAATAGGTACAGAAATAAAAACTGTTGATAATAAATTACAAAGAAATTGATTTTAAAGCAATTCTTTGTTACACATATACGTTTACAAACTTTTAAGATGACATTTGCATATTAATAAGAGAGATGGGCTTGTTTGTTTAATGCAATCCAGTCCTAAAGTGTGTACTAGTCTGATATTTACATGTTGAAGAAAATTAGTAGAAAATAATTCAAAGTCTTTGTTTTCCATAATTAAGCCATTATCTTTCTAAAAGAGCAGAAACCATTGTATTGCAGTTAAAAAATGACAGTTTGCAATAGAATTGCATCTTGAGGGCCAGCCAAGGTGCTTCAGGCCCCAGTCATTGGCATGGCGTAGCTGGAGCTTGCTCAATACAAGTACATATGTGTGTGTTCAGAACCAAGGCTGTGGTGAAGTTGCAGGACGCAGCACAGGCTAACGCTAACAAACAAACTTCAGATTCATTACAGTTTTGACTCTGGGTTGATTTCTGCTCATAGCATTTTCAGAAATCTTACCATTGCCACGTTTTTCACAGCTCCCACAATCTGTTATGTCACCCCATGAGGGCTTCTGACCCCCAGTTCAAGCTTTGATAGAGAGACAGATGGAAAAACCCCCAAACGTCACCTTGGGTGCTGTTGCTCCAGCAACCACATGGGAGATGCCAAAAATGACCAAGCAAAAGACCACTCCCAGCTTAGAGCAACCAAATTACCAAATCTTAAAAGATCATTTTAAGTAATAGTTGTCTTAAACCACTGAGTATGGAACGTTAGTGGCCCATTGAGTATCAAATGTTAGTGGCATATTTTTGGTAAGAAAACCAACTTGTATGCTCTATTTCCAGATTTCAAGCATTTATTTACTTAACTTGCAACATGACATTTATATTCTTGTCACAGGAGTTATAAATAATAGAAATGAGCCTCATATAATAGTATGAAAAATATAACATTTTCAAGTTCTAATATCACATTTATAAGAATTTATACACATTAGTCAAGAAAAATCTTTATTATACAACAAAATATAGTATTAGTTGAGATGACTTCATCAGACCACAAATCAAGTAATCATTTCTGGGCCCATTTCTGGGAATGGTTTTGCAATCAAAAGCACCTGCCAGGAAAGTCTAATGGCCCCATGGCCTGAGTTTGATCCCCAGAACCCAATTAAAGTGGAGGAGAGAAGCAATTCCATATAGTCTTCCTCTCTACTTACACACGCCGTGGAACACACACACACACACACACACACACACACACACACACACACAATTATTAATATAATAAAGTGTAAAAATCTGCTTTTACAGTGAAGAAACAGAAGGACCACAACATCAGTACCACCCAACAGTAGCAAGTTATTTAAGCAATGCATCGGATGTGGTTAAGGGTCACTTTCCCAAGCTGGGCCTATTAACGGGTGCTGCTAATGAGCTGGGCCAACTCATAGGTTTTCATGGAAGTGGTTAATGCTGAAGGATCTAACTGAGGTACCCCAGCTAGCTCAGATCCTTCTATCTTGCTCATTCGCCTCCTGAGGGGAGGATGTTCTCAAAGACTGGGAAAAATCTGTACATGTATATCCTCTTAAGACATGGACTTGCGGGCTGGAGAGATGGCTCAGCGGTTAAGAGCATTGCCTGCTCTTCCAAAGGTCCTGAGTTCAACTCCCAGCTACCCACATGGTGGCTCACAACCATCTGTAATGGGGTCTGGTGCCCTCTTCTGGCCTGCAGGCATACACATAGAAAGAATCTTGTATCCATACTAAATAAATAAATATTAAAAAAAAGACATGGACTTGGAATGAAACACTGGACTTCAGCCTTAATGTACCCAAGCAAGTTATAGCATGAACCCCAAAGGAAGCAATAGAGAAGTGAAGGGTCCTGCTTCTGTGAAGGTACCACAATGTTGCATGGCAAATTGATGGCTGGGAATACACGGAGGAATGTGGGTCTCTTGTAGTCTACCATGCACCTCCACGTATCATTCTGGACATCCAATACATTTGATCACCATGTTTACCTGCCACCTGATCCAATGGATCAATTTATGTATTCCTACAAAATGAGAAAAGAACATTTGTCTAAATTCAGTTAACCATCTGGAGAGACAGTAAATAGCTATCATGTAAGCATGAGGACCTGAGTATGGGCCCTAGAAGGCACATACCTCTGTATGTGACAAAACCCACCATAAAGGCATGCAGTTATGAAAGCTAACCTGTGCTAGTTGGCAAGTTCCAGTGTAGCATGGCAGGGCCAGCTTGTTGCAGTTTATGTCCTTCCCAGTTTTCACAGCCAGTAAGCCCCCAAAGAAAATCACACAGAGGTCTACATAAGTTATAAACTGATTGACCCATTAGCTCAGGCTTCTTATTAACTCTTAGAACTTATATTAACCCATTATTCTTATCCATGTTAACCACATGGCTCAGTACCTTTTTCAGCAGGGAGGTCACATCCTGCTTCTTTGGTGTCTGGACAGGACTGGAGAAAGAGAGCATCCTTCTTCCCAGAATACTCCAGTTCTCATTGTGCCTCCTCTACTTCCTACCTGGCTACTGGCCAATCAGCGTTTATTTAAAACCTAATTGACAGAATATAGACAATTGTCCCACACCATTCCAGGACAAGCAACAGACCCATCTCTCTTAAGCAATAAGGTGACTGACAGCACCTGTGGAATCACACCTGAAATTGACCTCTAGCCGCTATGTGCATTTGCCCTCTGCAGATGTATCCATCTGCATCCATGAGCTCCCTCCTCTCTCTCTCTCTCTCTCTCTCTCTCTCTCTCTCTCTCTCTCTCTCTCTCTCTCTCTCTGTGTGTGTGTGTGTGTCACATGTTAAAGTTTAATATACAAAATACAAATCAATGCTTTCAATGAAAGATGAAGAGACAGCGATGCTCAAACCCATTTAAAGCTAAAGTATATTTTGAGTCTATATCCCCTAATGACACACCTTTGAATCTATAGCCACTAAGACACATTTTGGAGTTTATAGTAATATACACGCTGATATGTTCAAAATTATCTTTGTGATAAAAGAATAATTTAAAAATATGACACAAAATAAGCAAAGAGATATTTAAAATATCTAAGAAAATGTTTTTAAATGTTCAGTCACCTACTCTCCGTAAAATGGAAATAGTAACCCATCAAGATTCTTCTGTTGTGCTGGGCACGTTTTCTGTCTTGTACTATTTCTCCTAACTTAAATTGATAGGCAAGGAGCACTTAGGAAGGGTTCAGGTGCTGGGGAATGTGATGAGGATGCCAGAAAGGAAGATTTTTCATAGCGAGCTCTCAGAATGCTGTGCTGGTAAATATATAAATAATTCCCAATTGTTATGATAATGCCCTGTGTCTCTCTCCTTAGGTTCTTTCTCCTGCTGTCTTTATTTTAACACTTAGGGATAATTTTCACAAGGTTACTCTTTCTTCGTGTTCCAGTAGATGTAATTACATTTATTTCAGAACACACAGTTAAATTTATGGAAGCAAAAACAACACTATTTTTATTTATAACCCTGGTAAATTTTAATAGTGAGTTTACTCTAGCAGTGCATAATACGGTAGCTGAGATATTTGACATGATTATGATTGAATGGCAACCCTGGGGAATTGCTCAGCAATGCTTTTTTTCTCCAGTCTACAGATTAGTGAGAGAGCACAGTGCTAGACATCAGAGGAGATGGGCAGAATCTCAACCAGGAAGCAAGGCACCTTGGGCATTCATCTTTCATCTGGCTCAGTCTTTCTTATGGCAATTCCCATAGCTCTGCATCCACAGCACCCATTGCCAGGGTTCCACAGTCCACAGGTAGCTCCTTAAATGGAAGGCTTGGCTTCTTTAATCTCCAAAACAGGGGTGCCCAGAATTGTGCTCAATCACTCTGTCCTAAAATGAAAGTATATATAGTTTGTAAGATACTGAACAAATTACTTCAGTTCTGCTTGTGCTTCTCTTTTTAAAAATTATTTTGAGCTACTATGCAAAGTGACAGCGCGATTGTGACTCTTCCCCACCAGCCATCTTTCACACACACATACACACACACACACACACACACACACACACACGCACACACACACACATACACATTGGTTTGCTTTGGTCCACATCTCTACTATTTACCCAGGTCTACCCTTTTCTTCCTTTAAAATATCCCTTCCTACTTTCTGTCACATATATTGCTTCATTACCCTTTCTTAAGAATTCTCAGTCTCGCTCCCTTTGACCCCTCTTCTCTCATATCATCTTTTCACTGCCATGCCCTACATTAATACATACATTCATATCTGGATCCCACGTGCCTGAGAAAAGGCCATGTTTGGCTCATTTCCCCCTCTCTTAATGATTTTCACTTCCAACTATTTTCTTACAGATGTCCAGATTTCATTTTTCTTTGCTGTGGAATAAATTTCTATTGTGTGTATGTATATTTTCTATATCTGCCACTCTATTGATGGACTTCTAAGCTGGTTTGATATCTTGGCTGTTGTGATTACAGGAATTGACATAGCAATGCAAGTACCCAAGTCTATGTGGACTTAGAATCCTATGTGTGCTGTCTTTGAAGCCACGGGTAAGACTGATTGCTCCATTAGTCCGGCTTGGCCTATTCACCAAGGCAATCTGCTATTTATCTCAGTCACTTTCCTGACACAGAGGAAGCACATGTGGTTGTCATGTATATATCTTGGTCTCTCTAGCACTTGAAAAGTATTTGTCTCTGTAAAGGAATAAGACCAAGAATGAAAGGCCAGAAGTAATAGATGCTCTTGGCTAGCCATGTACAGCCCTTTATCTGGCACCTGTACCCATTCCCCACCTGCTGCTAAGTTAGTCTCTGTCTGGTCACACGGGATGCTCCATCAACCACCTTGACATCCACTATTCAAAGTACTGCATTCAGAAAATGATTGTCCTGTGTTGAGATGGGTCAAATCTCTGGTGTCACTCACGCTACAAAACCATGTTTCTGTGAGGACATGGGGCAATTTTTCAACTCTTCCCCAGCTACTTGTCACTGGAAGCCATCTCCAAATTAGTCCAGCAACGAGACTCAGGGCAATCATAATTAGATCCTAATCATGAGACAATATTCTGGAGTCAATGAGGCACCATCTTTTCCAATCATAGACTAGAGAGTCTACTCTGAGAGAGACAAGCTACCAGATGGGGATGATGAATCCCTCATCCACTGAGCACGCAGCATGTAAGCTGAGGTTGTCAACAAGAGATAAATGCATCATTTGCTTTGCCTCCAATATCAAGGCCTATTTCAGGGGTATTTCCTGAGAGGAGCTGACCACAGAACAGAGTTCTAAGTTCTGACCAAAGTATCTGAGTTCATTTGCATGAAAGTATGGCCAAGGTCAAGTCTCATATTTTTCGCAACTATGATGACAGACAACTGGTAGGAGACATGTAGTTGTGGAGAAACAAGTTAAACTGCAGGCCAGGCAAACTTGTCAGAGAGAAACTTAGAGGGACTAGAATGTCTCTAAGACACTAACTTGGGCTAGGGTGGGGGTCCTAGTTTCTACATGGCATCCACTAACTCTTGGTGCCTTTGCTGTTTTTACCACCAGGTGATAATGAAAGTCCCTACGCTTCCCTAGAAGATGGAGAATGTAGAAGTCTCTCCCAACAGGTGAGTGGGTGTGGAATCAGGCTCCTGGTGATGGCTGGGTTCATTACCAATGGGTACAGATGAAAGTCTCTGGTGTTTATTACATTCATAGACACTAATCTGTTATGTTCTCAGACCTCTAGCTGTGCTAAAGGACTGAAGCCGGCTGCTAAGAGCCCAACATAAACATAAACACCTGGATATGGCATGCAAGACACAAGAAAGCTAACAAAGCCTTGGAGCTAGATCAAAAAGCAAGTCCACTGTGAACACAACTGATACATGCTTCTTGGAAGGTCCAATGGCAGTCGACCAGACAAAGGGCAGTTCCTTCTTCTTTTCAATGTACTCTTTTTTGTGTGACATCCATATAGCCATCTGAAGTCTAAAAAGCTAAGAACTCAATGAGAGAATTTAGAATCTAAGTATCCAAGTTAACAGTCTACAAGGAGATTGAGAACATTTAACCTCTGCATAATCCTTTAGCTTAATTGGCTGTTTGGGGATGCTGATTCAAACAGTGTAGGGCAAACATATTGGGAACCATTTCCTATAACCTACTTGATGCCTTGCTTTGGTGGAATTCAGCCACAATGCAATGGCTTCAAAACCTGCACATCTGCCTTGTATGCCTGCCTCCATCATGTTCTTTTATGAAGATGATCTTGCAGGGCTAATGCAATGTTTATATTTAAATCATTTTGTCTGTCAATCAAGCATCATGCCTTAGTCAATCTTGTCTGTGGATTAAAATGGAAGGGGAAGGGAAAGTGGAAATGACTTGGCTGGTAAATCATGTAAAAAATCTATTCGTGGTGTATGTCACAACGTATGTGTTGCTTATGAGAGTTTAGAACAGAAAGTTTGTCCTTTTGTAAGAGCTGTTGGTTGCCGAACTCATTCCTGTTCTCCTTAAGAGTTCTGTAAGGATATACATCTTCACTCTCATGTTAAGGTTTTGGTCAAAATATCAATGCATCGTCATTACAAAAGAATTGCATCATTATATTCAATGTCATAAAAAGTTTTACTTTATTATTCTATATTCTTACTTTAGTAAGTCACAGCAGTCCTTAGATTGTCATTTTTGTTATATTCAAGATGGAGTAAGATTCTCTATCCCCAGGCTTCTGCCTGTAGTCACCATCATTCACAGGACCATAGGTATGATTTTTATTAAACCACATCACTCAAATGGCTTACAATTCTGTAACTCTCCATCATCAATAAGTTGTGGTTCAGATCCCAGGACTGACCTGAGAATAATGTGTTTCCTGGAACTTGCCCATTTTGATGCTCTGTCTCCTCTGCACACACAAGCACTGTATCAGTCCTGCCGTGGAGGTCAGCATTTGCTGCCATGACCATCCTCTTGCTCTATGTGCACGTTTGCAAACAACCCATACTTTCCACATCTCAATTCAAAATCTTTTTCTCATACACCTATCTGAACCTACATAGTCCGTGTTTCATTGCTTTCTGAGCATATATGTATGCATTTCCATTTTGACACAAACCATTATGTGGCTATGTTCCCAATTCTCCCTTAAAGGCTAAGTTCTCCTAGGGCAAAAGCAGTATTCCACCATCTGGATTTCATATGAGACAGGCAATGGTGGTTTTTTCATGAGTTTACATTAGAAAATTTGGCTTAAGAAATAGAGTTCCAAGCACAGAGTTGAGCACCAGAGAAATGTCTTATTGGACCTAAAACGCCTATACAGGAGAGATAAGGGATTGTTTAAAATTATAATCAATTGATCCAAATGAATATAAGGGCATAATAGAAAGAGAACATAATCAAAGAATATAATAACAGTATTAGCTCCTCAGTGAAGAAGAGAAAGCAACGAACTTGTGCATGCCCTCTAGTGCTCAGCTCACTCTCTCTGCTCTCATACAGTTTAGAATCCCCTGTCTTGGGAATGGTGCCACCCACAGGGGATGGGTCTTCACTTCTCAATTAACATGACCAAGGTAATTCTCCACAAATATGTCCACAGGTCAACCTAGATAGCTCTTCATAGGGATTCCCCTCCCAGATCATTCTAGATTATGCCAGGTTGACACTGAACACTAAACATAGCAGGCCAGCACTATACCATATACACTGGTCTATAGCATGCTCAGCAGAAAACATTTCATCAGACTAATGACTTTTCAAAAAGAAAACTAGAATAATAGTCTGCAGGACATCTGAGGCTAATTCTTATTCTGATTTTGGGGGGGGGGGCATATAAGGGGCATGTGCATGGGGCAAGTACTTGGAGGGTGGGTGGTATGCGTGTGAGGAGTGTTATGAGTATGTGGACTTGTTTGCATATAACCTGCCTGTGGATGTATGTGTGGAGTGTAGTAATAGGAGCGGCGGGGCTGTGTCCCCAGCACCCCGGTCGCCTGGCTAGCTTATGCCCCGAAATAACAACACACAAATTGTATTCATTTAAACACTGCTTGGCCCTTTAACTCTAGCCCTTACTGACTAATTCTGATATCCCGATCAACCCATCTCTAATAATCTGTGAGCACCGGTCTTATCGGGAAGATTCTAGCCAACATTCATCCTGGGTCAGAGCTTCATCGCGTGTGTCTGCCCGGGAGCGGGGCATGCCGTCTCTCTCTGAGGCATCTTACCTCACTTCCTCTTCCTCCCAGCATTCTGTTCTGTTTACTCCACCCACCTATGTTCTAACCTATGAGGGCTAGCCAAGCAGTTTCTTTATTTTTTTAACCAATGACCTTCCTCCATCAGTGGAGGCCAGAAGCCAGCTTCAAATATCTTCTATATTGTTCTCCACATATATGCAGCATCTGCAGGTAATGAGCTGTTCCCAGGTATCTTGCTGTTCCTTCTGGTAACAGGGAGGTTTTCCTCTCTAATTCCTCTTTAGACTGTGCTATCAACATGCCTGTCATGTTTTGAGTGTTTTCTGAGAAGTCCAAAGTCTGCATAATGATCATATTGGTGAGGTTCAGTTTCAGCATGAAATTTTCCCTTCTAGGAGATGTGGAGTTGTGCTCAGTGCTTAAGCTTCTTTTCAACTGGACCCAAATTCAGTTCTCAGCATCCATGGTGGGTATCCCACAACTGTTGATAACTCCAGTTCCAGGGAATCCCACATACACAGACCTGTTCACATATGGGAGAGAACACACACATACACACACAATTAAAATACAGCTTTAACATCTCTTTTACTTTGATACAGGTATTGTGGCCCATGCTTGTAACTCCAGCACGGGGAACTCTGATGCAGGAGGACAGATCATGATTTTGGGATCGTTCTGTGCTACATAGAAAGTCTTCAGAATCTATAATCAGCTGGATGTGATGGCACAGACCTTTAACACCAGTACTTGGGAAGCAGAGGTAGGCAGATCTCTTTGAGTTTGAGAATAACTTAGTGTACATAGTGAGTTCCAGACCAGCCAGGATTACATAGTGAGACCCTGTCTCAAAAACCAAAGGAATCAATTTTTTTAAAAAAGTAACCACTTTAATGCTTAAAGTTCCGAAATCTATAGCATCAGTTTCTCCAACTCCAGCATCCCAACTCACCATTTGAAATCCACTCAACAGACATGACCTTGTGATTAAATAGCTGAACCTCAGAACTGTGGAGAAATAGTTGTGATTTTGGAGCTACCAATGTGTCCTTGGAGTCATTGCTCTCCTGAACATCAGTTTTATGTGTAACATGGTGAGTGAGTATAACATTCCTATCAGATGAGACTGTACACTAGAGAGTGACAGAATCCGTGGGCAGCACAGGCTGAGGTTTGCTGTTAAAATGGAGGTTGCACAGCATTGGAAACCTTTCCTCTAGCTGCTCCTCTCAGTCATGGACAGACAGGGCCTAGGAGAACTTGGGCATTGTCTGTGTAAAAAAGATAAATATCAGAACCTTAAAACAAAATAGAAAAATTTATTGTAAAAGCCCTCAAACTTAGCTGTCAGTCCACTGCTCCCGCATCATTGGAACAGAGAGACATTTTCCTCACTCCAGAGAAGAGACTGGAAGAGTGGAAGGTATTGTGTGGTCTTTCTACCAGTCACACCACTTTACACATCCCTGTTTGAGAATGCATGCAAACCTCTGTGTGTGTGAGCATGCACACGTGTGCGTGTATGCCAGTACGTGTTCAAGAGAGCATATGTGTATGTGTGGAGGCCAGAAGACAACCTCGGGTATTTTTCAGCCATCATTCCCCTTGGTTTTTGAGGCAGAGTCTCTCACAGGTCCAGAGGTTGCCAGGTAGGATATGTTGGCTACTCAGTGTGCCAAGGAACCCACTTTTTTCCTGCCAGTTCTGAGATTATAAGCACAAATCAGTATGACTGGCTTTTTAACATGGGTTCAGGAATAAAATTCTCATCTTCATGCTTGCATTAGGGGCTTGGGAGATAACTCAATGGATGCCTTCTACACAAGCATAAAGAACTGTGTTTGAATCCTCAGCACACATGGAAAAAGTTGGCTGTGGCTGTGGCTACCTGAATGTCTAAAACTCACAAGTGAATTCTGCTCCTGTGGCACAGAGACAGAAGGATTGCTGAGCCTCAATTACTGCTAGCCTACTTCCAGACTCAGTGAGACTCTGCCTCAAGGAAATATGACAGAATATGATAGAGTAAGGACTTGACATTCTCTTGTGTGCACATCTGCACATAAGTGTGTGCACTCACATTCACATAATAATATACCAAATACACCACACATATAATTGTGTACACACACCAGTAATAATAGTAGTAAACCATTTTAGAGGGCAAAGGATATAAATAACCTTTGCAAAGAAACTAGCATGCTCAAAACTGCTATGCAAATGAATAATAAAGTTACTTAGATCAGGAGAGCCAGGAAGGCCAGCTAGACTTACTCTGCAACTGTAATTGACGACTGCAGTGAACTACTAGGGTATGCGGTGGTGTCTTTTCCTTCAATCGTTATCTTACAGAGAGATGTAACAGGCTCCCCGCTTTCTTGGTCATGTGGATACCTCCCTCTGAGCTAAATGCCCAGAATGGCAGGGAGATCACCTGTGTGTCCACAGAGCCATGAGATCGTCTACTGCCTGGAGAAATTCCAGGTTCTGATACAATAAAAAGCCTTGGGTTCTGGAACTCCGTGCATTTGGGGCTATATTGCTCTTGCTTTCCTGCTGCAGGGACCAGCCTAACTTCTCCTTTAACTAACTGGTTTTCAAGAAACACATTTTCTTACAGCATGCCTCACAGAATTTGAGAAAGACAAAACCATTCTGTCTTTCTCATTTTTTGTTAAATCCTCTGGCACCTATCCATTCATTTATTCAGTTTGAGAAACAGGGTCTCATGCAGCACAGGCTAACTTCAAGCTCACAATGTAGTAAAATCTGACTTCAAATGCTTTTCCTGCCCCCACCTTCCAGCTGCTGGGATTACAAACATGCACCATGACCAACCTCCCCTGGAAACTCATCTCAGCATCCACTCACTGCAGAGAAATTATAATAAATATGCCATCTGGGAGGCATTTCTTCTTTTTTTTAATATCTTGTATGATTTCCATTGTTCTTTTGAATAAGAACTCAAAGCACCAGGTTTCATTATGACATTCTTCAAACACATGTATCATTGTCGGTGTACTTTGTTCATATTGTATCTTTGCTGTTTAGCAAGATGACATGACGGGGATTCCTCTCTGTATGCTGTGAATACCATTGGTTAATAAAGAAACTCTTGGGCCTGCACAGGGCAGAATAGAGGTAGGTGGGGGAAACTAAACTGAATGCTGGGAGAAAAGAAAGCAGGGTCAGGGAGACACAGTATAGCCACCAGAGGGGAAAGACATGAGTAGCCATCTGAAACCTTGTATATATATATATATTATATTTTAAAATATAAAATAATAGAAATGGGTTAATTTAAATATGTAAGAGCTTGCTAGGAATATGCTATAGTGATTGGCCAAGCAGTGATTAATGAATACAGTTTCTATGTGGTTATTTTGGGAGTCTGGGCAGTTGGGAAATAAACAATCATCCTCTTAGAACAGTGACATTGTCACAAAAACATGTCTATGAGATTAGAGAATTCACCATTAACTAATTTGTTCATTTGGGCAGGTCACATTCCCTCTCTGGGCCTTATTGTTGCTTCTTTGATGTTGTTGTTGCTGGTGGTGGTGGTGGTGGTGGTGGTGGTGATGATGATGGTGATGATAATGATGGTGGTGATGATGATGATGGTGATGATGATAATGATGGTGGTGATGATGATAATGATGGTGGTGACAGTAATGATGGTGATGATGATGGTGGTAGTGATGGTGGTGTTGGGGTTGGTATCAGTCAGTTCTAAGGGCTGATTATATAAGACTATTCATGAGGAAATCCTGGATCTATGCATGATAGACAGTGAGTACTTGGGAAAATCCCACCTCCAAAGTATATTTCCCCAATTTGCCTGCATAACCCCCAAAGTGTACCTAGCAGCTCTTAGGCTTCTCAGGGTGATCCTTATCTTGAGGATATTCTCTCATGGCTAAGCTCACTCTAGGATGACTTAGCTTTGTTGCAGTGTTTGATGATATCAGGCACCATCTATGAATTGTAAGATTTCCTAATGTAGATTCTTCATCTATCGAAAGGGGCAGCAGATTCAGAACATCAGCCCACAGTAGCTGGTGCCCAGGAAGGGGATATAAAACACAGATGCTCTGCAATCTACACAGGAACTGGACAAAGTTACCTGGCTGGTACTAGCCTTCTATCTCCTGAACAAAGAGGAGGGTGAAACTGCATTTTACCCCTTGCTAACAATAGCTGTGCCCTCATCGGGCTCAGTGGCCCTTGTCACTAAAATGAGATGACAAAGGAGCAGAGACTGGTGGCTTTTCCTGGAGGTGTGCAGAAAGGCAAGACCCACATTCATCTCTGCGTGACAGGACATGCAAATTAAAAATTAGAACTGGCTTGCTCTCTGCAATACCCAGGTCAGCAATGCAGTCATCAGCAAAAACAGCTTCTATTTATATAAAAGGGCACAGGAGGGGGCTCAGCTCCATTATATCTCACGTCTTAGTTCCAGCTCCTCCGGAAACAAAGGGCTGTGGCCACATTGTTTAGAAAGTTCACTGTGGAAATGAAAGCCACACTGGGCCAGCATCACAAACTGCTACAGACTGAGCAGGTTTAAACATCAGAAACTTACTTCCATGCAGTTATAAAGACTGAAAGTCCAATTCTGAGCATGGGCAGATTTGATTTCTTCTCTCCTGGGCTTGTAGGTGACCATCTTTGCACTTCCTCATCACCTGGCCTTTCTTCCAGGCCAGCATGTGCCTGAGCAATCTTTGGATGCAAAGAACACTAATTTGTCAGGTTCATGGTCAGAAGTACTGGAGACTGAGGTTTCAACATGAGGATTTGTGGGAGCCACAATTCAGTCAGATCTCATTGGTTAGGAATATGGGAGCATAAGGGAGAAGATTCAGTCCACAAAGACTGTGTCATTAGAGCACAACACAGCTCTATGACATCAGCACCTACATCATTACAGAAGGGCATGGTGGGACACACTATGACATCAGCACTTAGGAGGTGATAGCAGGAAGATCAAGATTTCAAAGCTACCCTCCGATACAAAGGAAGTGTGAGGCCAAGAACATGGCATAAGCAGAGATGACCAAGAGCTTCTCTTTCCCAAAATGCTGAAGGCAAGTTCTGACACAAGGGTTGTCCTGTAGCCCACTAGTACACACTACAGTTTCTTAAAGTGCCTGCTCTCACACATCCGAGCACATGTGCATGCGTGTGTTTGCATGTGTGCATGTGCACATACAAAGAGAGAGATCTAAAAATAAATAATTTCTTCTGAAATCCTGGCATGCATGGTACCTAAACACATTGACTGGATTCTATTCCTTTGTGAAATATTCTCTCTCCTTGATAGCCTGACACCACCCCTCTCTGATTTGCACCTGATTCTCTTTTGCCTCTTTATCTAAAGAGTTCTTTATCTATCTCTAAAGCTCCCACTAACTTACCTTCAGGCAATCTCATCCCTCAAGGCAAACAAAGCAAGGTCACCTTACAGATTTGTATCTAGAACACACACATCCCTTAAGGATCCTGTACCTGTATAATGTCTGTTATAAGGATATCGTACCTCTACAATGTCTGCAATATGTATATTGTACATGCACAATGTCTATAACTAAACATAGCTTTGCCTTTGGGAATATTCCCTTCTCTGTTTTCCCAGGCTCCTGTGTGACAAGCCCATGTTTCAGACTGCTCAGACTTCTGATCCTTCCTTCCATTTTCAACTTCTCTCAAATCTTGTGAAAAACCATCAGCAAATCCTGTTGTCTTGGCCTTAAAGAATACACCCAGAATAGGCAGTTGTGGCACACACTTTTAATCCCAGCACTCGGGAGGCAGAAGCAGATGGATCTCTGTGAATTTGAGGTCAGTCTGCTCTACGGAGGGAGTTCTAGTACAACAAGAGCTGTTACGCAGAGAAACCCTATCTTGGAAAAAAAAATACACCCCAACTCCAGTCCTTCTCCCTCTGGTCGCTGTGATCCTGTGGGGCATTAGCTTCTCCCATTTGGTTTATGGCACAGTTTCTTTTTCAAAAGAATCATTTTATTTTTAATTATCATGTGTGTGTGTATGAACGTCTATGTGGGGGCATGTGCACATGAGTATAGGCATCTGAGGAGGCCAGAAGATGGTTTTGGATCCCTGGAACTGGAGTCAAAAATGGTGGTGAATGGTCAGCCCCACACTGGTGCTGGGAACTGAACTTGGTTTTTCTGAAAGAGCAGTAAAATGCTCCAGGCCACACCAGCTCCTTATCCACACATCCAGTCATTTATTCTTTCAAAGGACCCAGAATCATCGTCTTCATCTTGGGCCAGAGTCTGCCACTCTTCTGCTGAGCCCCTCCAGTATTTCCCCAGAGAGACAGCAGAGGGCCTGGCGCTGGCCAGGTGTCACTCAATCTGGCTGCTGTGTCTGTGACCCCCACTATTCCCATCTTTCCTTCTCTGCTCTCTCTATCATTCCCTGTCTGTCCCTGGTTCCTGGGTAAGTTCTCTCCCCTCCCCATCATCCTCTGCTTGTCCCTGGTTCCTAGGTAAAGCTTCTCCCCTCTCCATCAGACCCTGGTTCCTAAGTTCTCTCTCCCTTCTCCATCATCCCCTGCCTGTTTCTGGTCCCTACATAAATTCTCTACCCTCCTCATCAGCCTCTACTTGTCCCTGGTTCTTAGATAAGAGCTCTGCATGAGCCCCTGCCTGTCCCTGGTTCCCAGGTAAGTTCTCTCCCTCTCCATCATCCTCTGGTTCCTAAGTGAGTACCCTCTCTTATATACCTGCTTATGTTTTCTCTTCTAAAATCACATTATTCCCCACAGCCATGTGACTTCATCCCATTGTCCTTCAATGTCTCGAGTACCTGGGGGCTTCCACAACCAATCTCTGTAAAAGAGCCTGCCAGCTCCCTCCTTGTTACTCCATGGCCCCTTCTGCTTTTTTCTGGAAGGAAACACATGCCCTTCCACCACGCTGTGTAGTTTACTCCTCATTTGCTTATGGCCGGACTTTCTTCATTAACAGGTAATCAGCAATTTTCGATTTTAGTTGCAGTATGGATCCTCATAGACTATTAGATGTTTAATAAATGTTTGACAGAAACTAGATAAAGAAGAGTCACTTCCCTTCGTGGGTATGGCCACTGACAGTTTCCCCACGCCCCACACCATAGGAAACTGAGCAGCAATAATTGACTTCAGAGATTATAAAGTCCAGTGGACATGAAAATGAGAGGGAAATGTATTAGGTTCACAGAGGGAATGGAAGAGAAGAATGGGATAGGTATACTCACGATATATTTTACACATGTATGAAATGTTCAAAGAATAAATGGCATATTGACAAAAGGTAAATGTGTTCATGAGTGGAAAATTATAAGATGTCTTAATTATAAATTATAAAATATTTTATATGCATCTGTCAAAAAGTCTTCTAGTCAATTCTTTAAATGCCCCTTGAATGAAGAATTATCTTATTCTCTGTATCTACAGCTTTTCCCCCAAAGTTGAAGTTTAATAAATGTTGGAGTTGAGGCTATAGATCAGTCATTAATAAACTCATTCTGAACCGAGGGACATAAGCTCTTGCTGTCTTCAGCAGCATGACCTCATAGCAAGGCAGATGGCTTGAGCTCCCTGCTGTGTGTTTTCGTGAACAAGAACCACAGCACAGATAATTGTCTATTTTTCCTCACTAACATATGCAGAAGGCAATTCATGAATGTCAATGCCGGACACTGGTGTTCAGCAGTTTCCTCTTTGTTTGTTTGTTTGTTTGCATTTGAGACACAATCCTACTTGGTCCTCAAATCCAGTGTGTACATGAGGATGGCCTTGAATTTCGGATCCTCCTTCCTCCTGAATGTGGGAACTGCAGGTGTATACCCTTTTATGAGGTTCTAGGAATCAAATCCAGGATTTCCTGCCTGTTAGGCAACCACTCTGCCAGCTGAACGACGTCACTAGTCCTGAACTATTCTTACCCATTTGTAATATTATCTTATTCTTGCTTTAACTGTAGAGTCATCCCTTTTCTGTTTTTGATCAGCTGTTCTTGAAGGGGAGAGGGGTATGGAGGACATAGCAGATAACCCCCCATTGTGTGCAAACAGCACTACCCGATCAGCCAGCCTGGGCTGGAGCACTCAACCGGAACTGCAGTTAGCATGCTTTGAACTTGCAGCTTTTATGCCTTCGAAAGCCACCTGAGCAGAGGGTGGCAGACTATGGCCCTTTTCTGCACGCCAGTTCCCCCTATGCTAGATTACAAAGGAAAGTTTGCTTCATTGCTAACATTATCCACTGCCTGGAATGAGAAATCACATCCCACAGAGCCTGGACTCTGCTTTTCTGATGCAAGCTTCTCCTTCCTTCTCCTGAGAGAAGAAAAGTATGTTGTGAACTTCTCTAGCCACCAGATTACTCTGTTCTTCAATTATAAAGAAAAAAAATCTATTCAAAATCTGTGCTTTGGCATTAGGGTGTAATAAGATAACTCTAACTAGGATTGTGAAAAATATCTTACGATGTCTGGGGAGAGCAGTAGTTGCTCTAACAGGAGGCTCCTGAAGGGTCAACCCTGATGTTTTCATTTAGACTCAGAACCAAAATGGCTTGCTTTAGTATTGATAGAAAAACAGAAATGGAGACTATAGTAGAAACTCCTCTGTGATGAAAGTCCGAGAGCCAGAATCCAGCAGTAGCTCCAGTACTAAGCAAGCCATATGAGCCAGCCCTGGATATCCTGAATCTCATTTTGAGTCACAATTTTCCAAGTGACTAATTCTAAAAGTTGGAGTAAGCCTCTGCACCTAGAAGTCTCTGTTTCCCCATTTTCCCAAAGAACAGCATCTGAAACTTGTGAAGTAGTAAGGATGAGAAAGTGTAAAACTCTAAAGCCCAGGGTGTGATTACAAAGTTGTTGACCACTCAACAACTCAATAATTCCCACCCAATGCCTTTGTTATAGCTACGTTGATTCCAAGTCTGTTCATACTCTTCCTTTTGAAGCAGCACATCTTTCTTCTGCTGGATAGCTATCCAACCCATCATTGGCTTTGCGAAGCTGGCAGGATGTCTTATATATAGCTCCATTCACAAAATCTGATGGAATTTTTGTCCTCAGTATCACGTGTTTCTATATAAGTGAGGTCACTAAAGTGCATTGACTAAGTTCTTTGAGCTTGCAATTAAAGACAGAACACTCAGATATGAGCAACAAAATAGACTACAATTTGTTCATTCACTCCCATCCTCAACCATTCATCATCCCACCAGCACATGGGCACACTCTCTTTGTGTGAATGAAGCAGAGCAGACCTCTGTGTTCTGATGTATGTGGGGCTGCTCCCGCAGAGCGCTGAACATCATGTCCTAATCTGATGGCCTGTTTATTGGCAGAACACCTCAAGACATCTTGCCTAAGCAGGACCATAACCTCCTTTCCTGTGCATTTTTCATCCCCACTGCTCAAATGACAGGAGAATTTAGCAAATAATAGACATCCACCAAAGAGATGCAACTTGAAACTGGATGGCTGGCAGGATACTGAACACTTTGCTACAACCAATCCCATTTCTTTATCCTAGTATGTCTGAGATTTGGCATCTTGTACCTCCCCTGTAGACAATGATAGAGTGACATGCTCACAATATAACAAGTGATGCATCTGATGGAGGGTATGGACACCCAGCCTTCCATCATTGAATTCCCAGGTGTCAGTACTCTGATAACCTCGGCTGAGATCTAGAGCTAGCCTACTTGCCACCTTCCAACCCTCAGGTCCTGTCCCCCCTGTTAAGGTTTAGGAAGCAAGAGAATAAAAGGCTTGAGAGAAGTACACGGTATTTCATATCAGAAGTTTGTTAGTGTCAATCCTGGGGTTTAAAGCACAGTTTTAACCCCGGCAACATGAAGCAAGAGATTGGAGACAAACCTCTGCATGGTGGGCAAGGAGTCCTGGAGCTTGAGCCTTACATAACCTGTAGAGAAGTTTCTGGAAGCCTTATTGGGGGTGTGGAGGGGTTGGCTACTGTGGTTGCAGGATGGACACACTGGCACAAATTGGCTCTAAATGAGGCCCTGAACACTTTCATGAGGTGTTCTGCCTCCAGGAATGTAAACAAGAATGTTCAACGCAGGTGGTCCTTATTCTGCTAATCCTTCTGACCCCACCTCTCTGGAGGACAGCCTGAGACCTGTATAAAACAAATGCCCAGGACTCCCTGGTTTCTCAGTTCTTTCCTTCTGGCCTGGCTTCTTAGACCCCTGCTAATGGTCTGCCCCTTTGACGCCCACCTGAGCTCTCAGTTCAGAATCACTTCTTCAATTCCAGGCCATGGCTGGCACTTCCTTAAGCTTCTGTCAGCCTGAGGCTAGGGATAGCCTGAGGGAGAGAAGCATCCATAACTTTAGGCTCCCCCATTCCAAGTCCGGCTACTACTAAGAAAGTGCCCGTGACCACTTTTTAAGCAGAAATAGCAAGCCAGTCTTTCATCTGAAAGTTTAAGAGAAAAACTTCCCTTAACACCCTCACTGTCACACCCAGAAATTAGTATTTTACAGTCGTTTATTTCACGGATACCAAATGGAAAGTATTGTTTTTACATTTAAAAAAAAGAACCTATTTTTAGCTGGCAAAGGGAACAAGATGATATATGCTCCAGTTGTCAACTGTCTTTTAAAATGTATGTAGCACACTGGAACTCATAAATATTTAAAAGGACTAACTAATTATCTGAAGCTTCCTGGTCCACTTTTAAAATGATCATTTCCACGGGGAGCCAGGAGCATTTGTTCATTGTCAATGTCCAGATGGGATTATCATATTGGAAAACTTAGCTCCCCTGCTTGGCACTGTTTCTGTCACTTTTTGACCCAGTATCCACCCCTTAATTCTTCATCTTCCCCGCACCTACAGCCCCCTTCTTCACCCACCCCATGTCTTTGTCTCCCTCCAACATCTTCATCACCCGACATATCTTCATCACCCTTGGTGGTTTGCAACACCACAAATTGGCCAGGTTTCCCAAAATAGCTGGATTAAAAACATTTCCCGAGAGAGGCTTTGTCTGACCTGGGAAGGTCATAAGCAAAGACGAAGGAGACAGTGACATGTCACCTTTCTCTGAGTCATCAAGAATGTCGAGGCAAAGACTGGGAGGAGGATTCTGCTACTTGGGATACCCTAAGAACACACACATGTACACACACACACACACACACACACACACACACACACACACACACAACTCATACATGATAAGAGATTTTCCCAGATGGGAGATGATAACAATGTAGTAAAATAGAGAGAAACATAGAATTTTATTCCAGCTACTTATGGATCTTTCTGTGCAGCTTTCTTTCTTCCTCTCTGTGTGTGTGCATGTGTGTGTGTGTGTGTGTGTGTGTGTGTGTGTGAAGGAATGGGTGTGTGCACAGGTGCCTGCTGATACACTTACACATTGTGTGTTTGTGCGCGCATATGTGTTGGTATGCAAGCATGTGTATATGCATGTTTATCTGTGTGTGGATATCTGTGATTACAGGTACATACACACGTGGATGTGTGTCTATTTGGGTGGGCCTGAGGTTGCTATCAGGAATCATTGCCAGTTACTCTCCACCTCACATACTGAGGCATCGTCTCGTGATGAACTAGAAACTCACCGCTTTGGCTGGTGTAACAACCGGCTTGCTCCAGAGACCACCTGTCTCCACCTCCCTTACATTGGGATTGCACGTGAGCCACACCACACTCACGCAGCCTTTCACATGGGCCCTAGGGATCCAAACTCCAGCATGCATCCTTGCACTGTAAGCACTTCGCTCACTGATCCATCTCCGGAGCTGGCTGTGCAGTTGTCATCAACATATTACAAAGCAAAGCTCATAATCCTTACCTTGTAGCTTGGTGGAGAGAAGGAAGGATACTGTCGGAACCATTGCTGCGAAGCAACAGCAGCGCTTCACCCACGAGGAGCTCCATAATTGGTAGTGATTATGATTTTTATCTCACCCTTTTAAAGTAGCATCACATTCTACGTTATTTCAAAAACGCTCTTACTTTAATTTATAAAGTCTTCTCACCCTGAATATGGTGAGTGAATTTTAAATGTTGCATTTTCTAGGCGATTCAATGTCAACATTATTAAAGCAGATGATAATTTAAGCCCACATTACTGGTGGTCTTCGGGTCTGCAGAAACATGTAGACCTGCCAGCTATTATTAGACCGCAGAGCGGCCCCTCATCAAGTGAGTTTGTTCTGTATTGATCTTCTCTGTCTTTTCCACTTGCATGTAATTTCTCGGGGCAGACATGGTGTTCTTGTTGTAAAGGCTCCTGGTGGAAAGCAGTTTCCAAACTGATGCTCATTTATACACCAGATAACCGAGCTTGGCAGGACTTGCAAATACTCAAAGGTTCTGTTTCTGGAGTATAGGGAAGACAATCTATCATAAAAGTATTACAATAAAAAAAAACACCTAGGAAAACTCGGATGAGAAATAATCAACATGATTTTAGTGCATACCAGGGGTCTTGAGTCACACAAACATCAAGGAACTTATGGGGAGAAAGGCGCTGAAATCAAACATGAATAGGTGTGGGGTTCCATATACCTCCCATGAGCCTGGAGTCTTCAAGCTGAGAGGGAGATCTTAACAGCAAAATGTGGTCAGGAGAGAAGGATGTGGCTGACACTAAGAACACCGTGTCTCACACTCATCCACCGTGTGAGAAAGTGTTTCTTCTTCAGGAATATGACAGACCAGTGCCCCCCATTATGGCACCTCTATTTTTGTCTGCTTTTCTGTGAATTTTGAAAAGGGATTAAAAGAATTCCCTGAAAATGCATGGTTAGATATTTATGCTTAAGTATGCAGTGCTTACTCGTGAGGGTATAGCCTTGAACTGTTCAGGAGGGATAGGCAGAGGGACTGGTGGGATCAGTCTAAACAGCATCATGCCAGGCTAAACACCATCAGCACCACAGATAAAATTCCTTTGGCTGTAAACTTGCTGAAACTTTGAAGAACACAAAATATCAAAACACCATAAGAAAAAGCCAACAAAGTAAGCAGAAGAGTGAAGGCAACTCATATGTAAAAATAACAGAAATAAAACCTGTCTAAGATCACTTGTGGGGAAAGGGTAAGGAATAGACAACACTGAACACTTATGGATAATTTAAATGCCACCTACTCATCCCAGCACAGTGCACCCTCCTGCCTCTAGGAGTATTCTGTGCTGTGGTGATCAGCATCACAAAACAGACTGACAAGAAGCAGAAAGCAACTGTACAGGAGAAAAGTGGCAACCATATGCTTGGCCAGCTGACCCCAAATCAGCAATGACAAGTCTTGTCAGTGGGAGGTTATAGGTGGGATGGGATGGGATGAGATGGTATAGGAGACATTTTGTGGTAAGGGATGGGAGGGGACCAGGCAGGACAGGACCTGAGTGTAAGGCAAATTAACCCTTTATCCGCCACATTGCTCTTTGTCACAGTGTTGTCACTGCAACAGAAATGAAATCCGTGGCTTCCCAAAATATATATAAAACACATAACTGTATAATATGCAATACAGTATGTATTTGTGTGTATATGTATGCATAGGAACATAATTACATAATATGTAAGGTATACCTTACAGCAGCTAAGGTCACTACAGCCTCATAGAGAAATGGAAAATTTTGAGCAGTGGGATAGAGAGAGTAAAGATAAATTTGGAATATCTGAAAGCATTCGGGAGATATAACAAAGGCAGGCCAGCGGAGCAAGGAGCAAGCGGTCCGGTAGTGACTCATGCCGGCTATCCCAGTGCTCTCACGATAGGGCAGAAGGAGCGGGAGTTCAAGTCAGCTTAATCTGGGCAGTGAATGTGAGGATAGTTTGAGCTACATAAAATTATCTCCTAAAAGCTCACTTTTCTCCAGAGCCGGGGGGGAGGGGAGGAAGACACACACACACACACACACACACACAGAGAGAGAGAGAGAGAGAGAGAGAGAGAGAGAGAGAGAGAGAGAGAGAGAGAGAGAGAGATCACAGGCCAGAAAGATGGCTCAGTTGGTGAAGATGACTTCTGCCAAGCCTGAAAATCAAGTTGGTCCCCAGACGCCACAGTGTGACAGGAGAGAACAGGCCTTGACCACTGCAAGTTGTTCCCCTCCCCCACATGTGCATCCCATGGAGCTGTGTTCTACTTCAAACAAGAGGAAAACTAAACACAGAATACAGCAAAAGGTTTTTGTTACTAAGTAACACCTTCTGGGGACTGTGACCCAGAAGATCTCCATGAGGATCCTGCCTTGCTTCAAAGAACACTTCCAAATCAAGAAGAGGTTTTACTCTCAAAATCAATCACACAGATCAGTGAGATGGCGGGGAGGGTAGAATTGCCACGGCCAAGTCTGGTGACCTGAGTTCGATGCCCTGCACCATCATGGTGGAAGGAGGGAACAAACTCCTGCAGGTTTTACTCTGACCTCTACAGGCCTGCTGTGGCACACAGCCCTGCTCCCTCTCCCCATACATACATACATATATACATACATACATGTATACATACATACATGTATACATGCATACATACACTTATATACTTACATACATGCAACGGTGTGAAAAAATCAATTACAAACTGGTGAAACAATCTAATTAGAATATATGATTTGCAAAGGTTCTTCTCACAAATTTACACAATAGTCATATGAAGTCATATTACTACCTGAGAAATGGAAATTAAAGCAACAAAATGCAAATTAACACCCACCAAAATGTCTAAAGCAGAATTTTGATAATTAGAACTTGGTAGGAATGTGGAATAATGCAGAATTTTCCAAAAATGACAGTAATTGACTCTTAACACAAGCATACCTATGCCTGTATGTTGTGAGAGCTGCGGGCCTCATTCCTGCTGCCTGGCTCCCAGCCACCGGCTAGCTTTACCCAAAATAACAACACAAAAACTGTATTCTTTTAAACACTGCCTGGCCCATTTCTATTAATGTGTGTAGCACCCCAAGGTGCGCTTACCGGGAAGATTCTAGCCTAGATCCATCCTGGGTCAGAGCTTCATCGTGTCTGCCCCAGAGAGGAGAGCTATCAAGTCTGAGCTCACTTCCTCTTCCTCCCAGCATTCTGTTCTGTTTACTCCACCCACCTAAAGGCTGGCCTGTAAAATGGGCCAAGACAGTTTCTTTATTAGCCAATGACTTTCCTCCATCACCTGTATGTAAATCACATGTGTGACTATGCCTGTATGCATATCACATATGTGACTGTGCATGTATGTATATCACATGTGTGACTATGCCTGTATGTATACCACACATGTGACTGCGCCTATGTGTATATCACATGTGTGACTATGCCTGTATGTATACCACACATGTGACTGTGCCTATGTGTATATCACATGTGTGACTATGCCTGTATGTATACCACACATGTGACTGCGCCTATGTGTATATCACATGTGTGACTGTACCTGTATGTATACCACACATGTGACTGCGCCTATGTGTATATCACATGTGTGACTGTACCTGTATGTATACCACACATGTGACTGCGCCTATGTGTATATCACATATATGACTATGCCTAAATGTTTGTCACATATGTGATTATGCCTACATGTATATCACACATGTTACTATGCCTGTATGTACAACATATATGTGACTCTGCCTGTATATATATCACATGTATGGCTATGCTTGAATGTATATCACATATATGTGTGAGTATGTATGTATATCACATATAATGTGACTATATCTGTATGTATATCACATGTAATGTGACTATGCCTGTATGTAAATCACATGTGTGACTGTGCCTGTATGTATATCACACATGTGACTGTGCCTATGTGTATATCACATATGTGACTATGCTTAAATGTTTGTCACATATGTGATTATGCCTACATGTATATCACACATGTTACTATGCCTGTATGTACAACATATATGTGACTCTGCCTGTATGTATATCACATGTGTGACTATGCCTGAATGTATATCACATATATGACTATGCCTGTATATCACATATGTGACTATGCCTGTATGTATATCACATGTGTGACTGTGCCTGTATGTATATATATACATATCACACATGTGTGTGGCTATGCTTGAATGTATGTCACATATATGTGTGAGTATGTCTGTATGTATATCACATATAATGTGACTATATCTGTATGTATATCACATATAATGTGACTATGCCTGTATGTATATCACATATGTGACTAATTACAGATATTTCTGTACTTCTGTATTTATTTATTTGTGGGAAGAGGGAGCAGAGCTGTGTGCCACAGCAGGCTCGTAGAGATCAGAGTAAAATCTGCAGGAGTTTGTTCTCTCCTTCTGCAAGTAAGGCCTCAAGATATCAGAACAGCAGCTATCTAGTAGCCACACAGGACCCACCATTCTAAAGGATAATAGAGATGGGAGATGATACATCATGAAAATTTTAAATAAACTCAGCTAAATGTTGAAAGATCAGATAGATAGCTTGGCTTGGTGGCTCACGTGTGTAGTCACCTGTGAAGCTAGGGCAGGAAATCGCTGTGAGTTTGCAGCCAGCCATTTCTTCAAACTGAGTCTCAGCTCAGCAGGGGAAGTGCAAAGAGTGACATACAGCCCGGAAAAGAAATTTTTAAAAGTATCAGTTAAACACCAAATATGACTTTGAACCCAATACCTCAAACATAGAGAATACTATGGCTCATTCTACTTAAATTTAAAATAGAAAAAGTCACATATGGTGTTTGATGCCAAAACACTCACAGGGTTGGGGGAGTTAGGAGGGAGGGATATTTGGAAGGGGCCACAACGATGCAGGGGCTTCTCAGTGCTGGGCTACACCTAACACCAAGTAGCAAGCTCTCTATGTGTACTTTTCTGTATTTCCTGGTGGTACGATGAATTTTAAAAAGAATGCTGTGATGCAGTTGAGAATAAAAAAAATGAAATAAATATAGCTGCCTTTCCGTCTGTCAGTGATGAATAAATTTATGGTGCATAGCTAATGAGGAATAACAGTCAGTCATTTGAGAGCAGAGACACTGAGATGGATCAGTTACAGAAGTGGAAAATATGAAGAGTTATCAAATATGAAAATGTGACTCCACCTTATCCTAAAACAGTTTCAAACCATGACTTCGTTCCAAGTTGCTTTTGGGTGAATAAAAATCTTTTCCTTGAACAGTTTAAGAAGTCTTTCTTGAAACTTCCCAGAGTCCAGAATCAGCTTGGAAATTATTTTCCCTTTTTTCAGTGGGTCACTGTATGAGGGATGCCTACATAGCCAGGAATGTGCTCTTTATTTGCTAACCTGAGGAAAGGGGTGTATGCTACAAAATAAGTAAAACACTTTCTCACATGCCTGTGACATGAGATACTCTAAGATACCCTTTCATATACTTAACTTATTTTTGTTATCTTTAAAACCTTTTTATTTGGGTAAAATTTGAAACTTAAGGAAAAGTTGCAATTAAGATTCAAATAACTTGAAAAACCCTGTCTTAAAAAACCAAAAAAAGAAAAAAAGAAGGTTCAAATAACTCACATATACCTGAATTCAGCAATTGACCAGGTTTTACACTATTTAACTTTGTCCTTCTCCCCCACCCCCGAACACTTGAGGGTAAATCCTTCTCCCTGAGTGTTCTTCAGTGTGTACATCTAAGAATAAGACATCTCTCTTGTAAACACAGTATCATTACAGCACCGGGGATTCAAGGTGGGTGCAGCACAGTTTATTTCCCACCAGGGATATGTGGGATGATGCTAGAATTGCTATCCCTATGTTTTTAAATGTTTCTATTTGTTTGAACAATGTTTGCTAATAAGAATTAGACATTTGAACTTCCAGAATTACCTTATGTTGTGATTTTTCTAGTGTAGAACACATAGTGAATCTTTTTTTGTAAGTCAAGTTTACTTTATTTTTTTAAGGTATATTTATTTTTATTTTATTTGTGTGGGTCGCTTGCCTCTTTGCCTGCATGTACACCACATATATGTGGTACCCACAGATGCCACAAGAGGGCATCAGTTCCTGCTGGAACTGGACTTACAGAGAGCTGTCATGTGTGTGATGAGAACTAAACCTAGGTCCTCTACAAGAAAAGCAAGTCCTTTTAACTTCTCACTCATCTCTCAAACCGCTACTTGCATTAATAATACTAAGTAAAACAGAATCTAATAGAGAGTGTAATCCTTAATGGTTGGCTTTGTTGTCATGTTTGAGACCTGGCCAATTGCCAATGCAATTCAGTGTTCACCATGATAGATTTAGTCACACATTATGAAGACTAAAAATGCAAGTGTCATGAAACAAAATGCAATTAATTACTGCATTTATGCGAGTTAAAGTTACAAGAATATGTACATGTGTCTTCATGTATATGAACACAAATATGCAGTGAAGTCCCCTGATGACAGCCAATAGGAGACAGCCCTGGAGGTTAGCTGAGGGAGGGTCAGTGGAGAAGCTTGGAGAGACTGATGCTGATCCACCACCCAAAGTAGCAACAATGGCTTCTCCATGCAGCAGTCAGCTCCTTTTCATTCAGGATATCTAATGATGGAAATCTGGTAGGAGAAGGAAGACAAGGAGGAGGAGGAGGATGGGGGGAGGAGAAAGGGGAGGAGGAGAACAGGCCCAGAGAAGGGAGAGGTAAAGGAGAAGGAACTGAGCATTGGAAGGGTGAGGAAGAGGGTAAGTGAAGAGGAGGAGGAGGAGGAGACAGGTAAAGAAGGAGGAGAGGAAAATGGAGGAGGAGGAAGAAGGGGAGGAGGGGGAGAGCAACAAAGAAAGGAAGAAGGGGAAGAGGAGGGAAATGAGGAACAGGAACCCCAAGCCTGGGCTTCCCCTAGTTCAGAACGGCTTCCTGGGGAGAGCATCTGCTGAGAGTGTCTATGTCAACTTCCCATGTTGTGTGGTCCAGCCTCTCTGTCACCCAGATAAACAGCTGAGGGGAGAGAGGTGCCTCTGCATGCTCTATAAACTGTGAGATAAGGGGATGGAGGAGCTCCAATGAAAATGAAAGTGGGATGATCACATTGACAATGGCAGAGCAGATGAGTAAAGTTTAAAATTACACTGTGGGCCACTCTTAGGAGCATGTAGGAGATAGGGAGCAGAAACAGAGAGATAATGGTGGATACAGGACATGACTGACCTATAGTTCCCTGGAGTCTGTGTTTAGTCATTAACAATAGAAATACTATCACTACTAAGTAACTAATGGTAAGGTCTGATACATGTGTAGCAGAGTGCCAGAGAGGCAGGGAAGACAGCAACAGTTAGCACTCCATAAGGATGAAGTAATAGGGCTATGAACTAATCAGAGGCATGGTGTGGGAGGTCTTTCTGTCTATGTGTTGCTTTTATTGGTTAATGAATAAAGAAAACTGCTTTGAGCCTATGGCAGAGAAAAACAGAACTAGGTGGGGAAGGCTAGGCTGTATGCTGGGAGAAAAAAGGGCGGAGTTAGAGAAAAGCCTTGGAGCTGCCAGAGACAGATGCTGGGAACTTTAGCTGGTAAGCCACAGCCACGTGGTGATACAAAGATTAATAGAAATGGGTTAAGTTAATATGTAAGAGTTAGCCAATAAGAAGCTAGAGCTAATGGGCCAAGCAGTGATTTAATTAACACAGTTTCTGTGTGATTATTTGGGTCTTAGCTAGCCTGACAGCTGGGAACCAACAAGCAGTCTCCTTCCAAAAGAGGCATACACACATCTGAAATAGAAATAGAGAGGAAAGCAGGCAAGCTGAGTTCTCTAGATTACCTTCTAGCCCATCTTGTGGCTAAATAACAACACTTACTAGTATTATAGACAAATAATAGCAAATAAAATCTTTAAATAAGTAAAATTTATATATATATATATATATATATATATATATACTATATAGAGAGAGATTATATGTGAGCATGTGTGCATCTATGTCTAATTATACCTGAGTGTTTGTTTTATGGCTTATGTTTCCATAAACATTTTGTTTCTTCAGTGTTCTATGACCCACATATTGTCCTTTTAACATTTAAAGTTTGTTTAAATGGCTTTTAAAACTTTCTTGGAATACTGGAAGAAAAGACAGAAGTCTATAGAGACTAGTGTTTGGAGTACAGGCTGTGTTCTCTGCATCCCAGCTCTGAAGAATAGTCTAGATCGCTGCTTGCTGAGTGATTGGCAGACTGGGGCCCCCTGGGAGCGCAGTCTCCTAGGCAGTTAGATTCACTCTCTTTGGGAAGCCTGGGGCTAGGAGGCAATATTTAGAACAATACTTGATGTAAAATACCAAGAAGAATTGTTAGTGAAACAGAACAGTGCAAGGCAAAACTCAGCAGATCCTCAAACTCAAGGGACCATGACAGGTGGAAATAGAATTACTTGTGAAACCTTAGGGAACTCCTGGCTTGTCCCAAGTCCCCAGGACGCAGAGGGGCAAGGAACAAATGCTGCAAACTAGCAGTAATGAATGTTGATTATTAAGTGTTGTAGATAAGTGTCTCTCCCTTTGTCAATCTATCTCTCTCTCTCTCTCTCTCTCTCTCTCTGTGTGTGTGTGTGTGTGTGTGTGAGAGAGAGAGAGAGAGACAGACAGACAGACAGACAGACAGACAGAGACAGAGAGACAGAGAGAGAGAGACGGGACAGAGACAAAGAGACAGAGAGAAAATATAACTCAGGTGTTATTTTTCAGGAACTGTTCACCTTGCTTTTGAGAGTCTCTCACTGGCCTGGAAGTCACCACTTAGGCTACAGTCCCCAGGGATCTGCCTCCCTCAACCTCCATAGTTCTGGGGTTACAACTGAACACCACCAAGTCTAAGTCTGGTATACTTGAGGTGGAATCTGGGCATTGAGTTCAAGCCCCTTCTATTGCAGGGCAAGCACTTCACTGACTGGCACCTCCCCAGCCTCAGGTAAGTCTATATTTTTTTAGTTTTTAATTTTTTATTATTCTTTCATATATTACATTCAGATTGCAATTTCCCCTCCCTCCTCTCCTCCAGTCCCTCTGTCCACCTCCCCACCCCTACCACCCACTCCTCCTCTGTTTCTCTTCAGAAAAGGCAGGCCTCCCATGGATATCAACCAAACATGGCATATCAAGTTGCAGTACAACTAGGTACCCCCACTCATATTAAGACTAGATGAGGTGACCCGGTGGGAGGGAAAGGGTCCCAAAAGCAGGCCAAAGGTTCAGAGACAGTCCCTGCTCCACTGTTAGAAGTCTTGTAAGAAGAGCAAGCTATACATATGTCCAGAGGACCTAGCTCAGACCCATACAGGCTCCATGATTGTCACTTCAGTCTCGGTGAGCCCCTCTGAGCCCAGGTTAGTTGATTCTGTGGGTTTTATTGTGGTAATATTCTGATATATTCATAGATCATTGTCTATCCTAATTGTCATGAGAGAGGCTTCATTCAACGACTGATGGAAACAGACCAGAGCCCCACAGCCAAACATAAGGTGTAGTTCAGGGAATCCTGCCTGGCTACGGCCAATCAGCATTTTATTAAACAAGTACAAGAAGCAAATCTTCACAGGGTAAAACCATTGTCCCACAGCAAAAAGTCACTTCTTGTGGAGGTCATTTTGGTTTTTGGTTCCAGAAGGAGAACTGGTGAAGGGAACAGGAAGCTGGAGCAGAGAACTGTGAGATTACTTTATCAAACATAAGAATTAAGTAGAAAGACTGAACTGGAAGTGAGAGAAGGCTACTAACTCTTGAAGACCCACCCCTCAGTGACACATTTCCTTCAGCAAGGCTGTGCTTCCTAAAGGTTCCATAAACTCCCAAAAATTGTCGCCAACTAGGGACAATGGAGCCCATGAGAGGCGAGGGGATAATTCATATTCATTCCACCACAGAGCTATAGTATAATTTTAATCAGGAAAATCTATGATTTAGCATTATCCTAAGAATAATAGATGTGTGCACACAAAGGGTGTGCTATGCAATTGTGCTTGTAATAGGAAAAGTATAAGCAAAATAACTGTCAATAAGCTGGACGGTGGTGACGCATGCCTTTAATCCCAGGACTTGGGAGGAAGAGGCAGGCAGATCTCTGTGAGTTCGAGACCAGCCTGGTCTACAAGAGCTAGTTCCAGGACAGGCTCCAAAACCACAGAGAAACCCTATCTCAAAAAAACAAAAAAAAGAAAAAAACTGTCAATAAGCAGAGACATTCTTCCACTGAAGGATGCCATCTTACCAGTAAAATCACAAGGGGATCACTTAGTTACGTTCTGACAGGAAAGTCTTCAGTATGCACACTGTTATATAAAAATAAATCAAATAGTTGGGTCTTTAATCCCACTACTTGGGAGACAGAAGTAGGTAAACCTCTGAGTTCAAGGCCAACCTGGACTATACTGTGAGTTTCAGGCCAGTCAGAGCTACATAGTGAGACTGTGTTATAGGAGGCCGCTTGTTTGTTTCCAGCTGCTCAGCCCCGAAATAATCACACATTAACCATAGTATTTGCAATCCTGTTTGGCCAATAACTTAGGCGTATTTCTAGCTAACTCATACCTTAAATTAACCCATCTCCACTAATCTATGTATAACCATGTGGCTGTGACTTACCTGGCAAAGTTCCTACCGGCATCTGTCTCTGGTGGAGCTACATGGTGTCTCCTGACTCTGCCCTCTTTCTCCCAACACTCAGCCTAGCTTTTCCCTCCTAGTTCTGTTCTGCCCTGCCATAGGCTCAAAGAAGTTCCTTATTAATCAATGATAATCACAGTATACAGAGGGAAAGCTCACATCAAGACTCTGTTTCAAACAAACAAGTTATCACACACTTAGCATTTGTAGATTCTTAGTTAAAACAGCAACAAAACAGAGAAATATCTGTAATACATATTACGCATGACTTACCATGTAGCCTGAATCATCTATCCCCTTCAATCTTTCCACAGCTCTTTTTAATTTATTCCAGTATCATTTGCATATAGTCAAATGTGAAAACTAAAGTTCAAAGGCATTGTGTAAATGAGCACACACGCACGCTTGCACACGCACACACATACACACACACACACACAGAGAGATACACCATGTAGACTAAGAATTTGAAGAGTTCAATATCCAAGAATGCTTTTTAATTTCTATTTCTTTTTTGTTTCCTTTGGAACAAAGTCAATTATCACAGGTTGACCTTGAACTCTCTATATAGCTGAGGGTAACTCTGAACTTCTGATCTTCCTACCTACATCTCCCATGGTCTGGGTGTGTGTCACAGGTCTGGTTTAGAAGGTTTCTTTATGGGCTTTTCCAGTTATCCCTATCTGTGACTAACCAGTGGTTCATTGCTCTTGCTTCCAGCCCCAAACATTTCCGTGCCTGCATTTTGAGTAGCATACAGATGGAATCAGGCACTGTGCACTTTTCTGTTTCTGGTTCTTTCACTCATACAACACATTTGGGATTCGTGCTTGCTGCCCTGTGTGTCAGTAGGCCTTCCTCTGCATCACTGAATACCACTCCAGTGGGAGACGCTCTATCATTTGTTTGGCCATTGTCCTGTTGATGGACACTTGGGTTGTTTCCAAAATTTTTGTGAAAGCTTCATTAATTTTTGCAAACAAGCTGCCCCATCTGTTTTGCCCTCTTTCTGTTCCCAACAGCCCCCTCCATGCTACTCCCTCTCCAGACTTTGCCCAAGCCCAGATGTCATTCCTGACCACAGGAAACCTCATTACCACTTTTCTCTATTTGTCTCCCTCCATATAATTTAAATTTAAAGTCAAACTTAACTTTCAAATAACTTAAAGCAACACACAGGCGCAGCGCCAGGACCCACCATTTCCCAGTGGCAGAACTCCACAGCCTAAATGAAAACCTAGAGAAAAACAAAGATAACATCAGGTATTTCCCTGCCTGCTACTTGCCTGTACTATAGCTCTGGATGTGATGTTGGGTATACACATAGAATATTCACTTCATAGACTTCATAGGAGCTCAGCAGTGTGATGAGAGATACCCCTTTATCAACAACAACATCATTACTTTGATGCCAGCTCCTGAGCTGGAGGCTCATACTAGAATTCCACAGGTGCTTTCATACCTAATTAGCTATTATGACCTAAGAAACTGACTCAGTTTTAATGTATACAAAATCAAACTATTAGTTCTTATTGATATTTGAAGTTTAGGAAAGACACAGTCCATTGTGCTTTTAATTTAATTCTGTCCAATTCATGACTTTGCATTTAATTCTACAAGTTTCCACTATCAACCATCATCCTTTGACCATTTCAAGGCATTATGACAACATAATAGGCAGTTACTAATGGTTATTTTTTTCCTTGATAAGCAAGTGTCATGAAAACAGGGACTTTGCATCTTGGTAAGTACCTTATTCTCATCCCTATAAGAATGCCCATTCAGTGGGCTTCCAGTATGTATTTATGAGTGCACTCATGAGCTCGGTTAACACTTGCTTAGTCATGGGTAACCCTGAGACTTAATGCTACCAATCACAAGTTGAAGATCCAAAGTCCATCCTCCTTCCCTCTGTTTACATGTCTGTCTTAGTGTGGCCAGAAGTGACGCCCCTTCTGCTCAACAGACCATCTAATGACTTTGAGTTTAGGAACATTCTTCCTTCTCCTAAGATGACATTCCTCAGCAAAGTCAGAGCCCCTTCAACTAGGTAGAAAAGAAGCTCAGCTAAAAGTCCTTCTGCTGAGCACCCAACAGCTTCTATTTCCCTGAGACGTCATGCTGTTGACAGCATTTAATTCAGATGAGAAGCGACACCCACATCCTGATGGCTCAGCTTCCAGCAAAAGGCTAGTGACAAGTTCCATTACACAGAACAGTGAGCCAGGTGTCCTAGAAAAACTCCAGCCTCTCAACTCCCATCTACTTAATTAGATTCTCTCTGCAGAGCTGCTGGGTTTCTTCCTCTGTAGCAAGCTCCGAATTCTGCTCTTAAAATGTGTGATGCTTCGATGATGCTATTCTGCAATGGCAGAGTGGAAGTTGGGGACCATGGAATAGCAGAGGTCAGTTGACAAGAAGGAAAAAGGGAAGAGGATTTGGTAGATGAAGAGATGACCATAAAACCGACCCATCTCCAACCTTAGCAAAACATGCTTTTACTTCGATTGCATGTGTGTCTGTGGTATACATGTGTGTATGTATGCATATCCTTGTATGTGTAGGAACTTACTCAAGTGTATGTTTGCATGCACATGTTTATGTTCATGAAAGCCTGAGGCTGATATTTTCCCTAATGCTCTACACATTATGTACTGAGGCAGGCCATCTTCCTGTCCTCAGAGTCCTAGCTAACCAGCTTGTCCAAGGGTCCTGTCTCCACCATGTCTACCTGGTTTTTCCATGCGTTCTGGGAATCCAGCCCAGTTCTCACTATTACATAAGTGCTTTACCAACAGAGCCATCTCCCCAGCCCCCAGGATTCATTCTGTTTAAAGGCACCAAAGACAAAGTTTTATTTTGACTTAGGGTTCTGAATAGAGGTCCCATAATGGAGAGAAAGCCATGGAAACAGGAAGCCAGAGCAGGAAGCAGGCTGATCAAATGTCATCAACACTGTTGGAAACAGAGAGCAAACTGGAAGTGGGCTGAGGTAATAAACCCTCAAAGTCCCCAACGCCAGCAGTGACATGATTCCTCCAACAAGACTCCAACTCCTAGAGGTTCCATAACTTTCACAAACAATAACATCAACTAGGGACCAAGTGTTCAACTAGCTGACCCAATGGGAGACATTTCTCACTGGAAACCCAGCAAACAAGCTTCTCTGATAGTCTGAAGACCACTTGGTTGTGTATGTAGGAAGCATTAAATGAAACTGTTATTAACCCTAGACACCTTGACTTTAATTTCCTTCCTGGTTGTCTAGGAAGTGGGAGAGATACTTGAGATCTTTCTCAAGCAAAGAGAACTTGATGAGAAACTATGACAATAATGGAGACTCGAACCAGTCAAGAGACAGGCTAGGTTTATCAAGGCCTTTGTGACTGATAACAATAAGCTGACATTAAAATGTGTGTACATGTACATGTGACTGTATGCATAAACATGTATATCTACATGTGTGTAAGTACATATGCATGCAAGTGTGTGTGCCTGCATGAGTGTCTGCATGCATGTCTATGTATACACATGGGCATGTGTGTATATGCATACATGTGCATGTGCTAGAGCAAACCACATACATTTAGAAAGCTTCCTTAAGCTTTCAGAGCAGAAAGGAGGGTTCTGTGGTACACATCAAACTCAACACAAGGAAAAATCACTAACATTCTTGTGACAATGACACGTACTTTCCCATAAAAAACCAAGCTTTATTTAATGGCTAATGAGAAACAGCTCAGAAAATTTAACTGCTGGAAAGAGCATGCTTTGCATGGGAAGATTCTTATGTGGCTTCTATCACCACAAAGAGAACTCAGTTTTCCACCAATCACACTACTGGACAAATACATCCTTAGTAAGGACTAACATCTCAAGGTGGGTTAAGCTGGAGCAACTCAGATATCAGTCCAATAGGCAGGTGTACATTCAAGGATTTTGTAGCACACTCAAGGAGAAGTGGGACTCCTGCTGGCTAAGAAGGATTGTAGACTAGAGTGGCCCCTTCCTTGTTAATCACCATTGAGAAGCTGAACTAAAGCATCCCAAGGACATAACATAGATTACCATTAAGTGGTATCTTGTGACTCATAAGGCAAAGCCACAGAGTCGAGTAAACCAATTAACTTAAGATAAAATAGAGAGAAGAAGCTGTCATAGGGGACCTAAGTCCTCCAGTGAAGGAAGCCTTTCTATAGATTTTGGTTTCAGGGCATTCCATGTGAGGCTTGAGGGTAGGGGCTATCAGATGACCAAGATAAAAAAAAGCAGGAATGATTTACATATACTACATATTGAGGTCCTGAGTGGTTGGAATGTTCTGGCAGCTGCAGGAACTAGGGGGTCTTCAGCAGGGAAAATAAAAGAGGGAGCTCACCGAAAAGGAACTTTCTGGTTCTAAGAACCATTCCTGACCCTTCCTACTCCTAGCAGTAAGTGCCTTGGCCTGTGAGGGCCAGAAAGTGAGTCGTGGTTGTGTGAAGAGATGAACCTGAGATTGGATGTGACAAAGCACCAGAGACATATTCAACCTCCATCCCACTATGGTCCTCAGCCAAGTTTTCCAGTGTGCACATAGGGACCACAATAGTACTGAAGCCCAAAACTTGAAGTGGCCTCTGGGTTTGAAGCCCTCTGCCCCACCTTTCATAAGGCTCTTTTGAGAAAGAATGACAGGGGGCTGGAGAGATGGCTCAGAGGTTAAGAGCACTGGCTGCTCTTCTAGGAGACCTGAGTTCAATTCTCAGCAACCGCATGGTGGCTCTATAAAGAGATCTGGTGCCATCTTCCAGCTTGCAGATATACATGTAAGAAGAACACTGTATTCATAGCAAATGCACAAATCATTTTTAAAAAGAGAGAAAGAATAACAGAAACCGGTAGAGCAAGGCATGCTAGCTCACACTGAAAAGGCCAGGACTTGGGAGGAACTTTGTAGCATGAGACAAGCTGCAAATTCCAAGCTATCCTGGGCTAACAAGTGAAACTCTGTCTCAAAAATAATCAAAGCAACTTCAGACACCCTGCCCACAGAATGACGCTGCTGGTTAAAGTTAAAGCATCCCTGTATCACCTTCATCCAAGAAGGAGCTTTCAGTCCTACTTTAGGCCGAGTTGGGTTACTGTCTCTTTCAAAGACCCTGCAGTGGTAGAAGTGGTGAGAACTCACACAAAAAGAGGCAGAGAGAAACATCAGAATGCCGAAGTAAATGGAAGCTGACTACTTTTGCTCCGATAATCCCCACATTTCCACTTGGTGGGGGGAATGGTGCTTCAAACCTTCACGGAGCCATCCTAAGTCACGACAGAAGGGCTTCTCTTTCCAATTGAATCAGGATCAAATGTCAAGTTCATCTCCTGGCACTTAAGCAACTGCTAGTCATTAAGGAAGAGATAGCACACACCCACACATGTGATAATGACGGATTACTGATTTTAATTGATGTGGTGTCAGTTCAGCATAACATCTTCCGTTTTTATTCACCGAGCAAGGCTGAGCATCCATCACCGTTACAAGTAGACTGCTTCTAAGGTCGGAAATGCATTGTTCAAAGGCAATATGCATGTGTCTCCTGTGGCTAACAGAAGCCAGGAGGGTGTGAAGAAGAACAGTAGGAGATTCGCGCACTCAAGCTGCGATTCCCCTCCCCTTAACTTGTGGGTGGCTTTGGCATATGCTGCTGACATCTCTGAGTCTATGCTTTTCACGCACAAAGTAGAGGCTGTGTGGGATTCGTGTCACGACAGGTTAGAAAGTGAACTCACGAAAACCTGGCTCTTGGCCACCTAGATAATTCCAAGAAAGTTTAGGTGTTTCTAATAATCCTCAGTACTCACAAAGTCCCTTAGAGAATGGATGGAATTGAAAGGAAGGCAAAAATGTCCATCATTCTATAAACTCCTTTCCAAGTCTCTGGGTCCAGTCTTGCCAGCACTACCAATCCAGGCTCAGCCTCCCATCCTCAGTAGCCCAACTACAAGCAATAAGTCATGGTGAGAAGTTGAGTAAGGAGACTCAGTTAGTGGAGCCACCCTGGGAAGAGAAACAAAGAAGTGTAGTTACCTTCAGGTCCATCTTCCGGTTTAGGTTTAAACAGAGGGCAAGAAGTATACACTGCTACGCGGCTCTGATGAAGATGCGACCTGGGTCTGACATGTCAAAAATGCACAGAACAATATTTACCGAAGACAAATTCCTTCTCTTGCTGGCATGGGTTTCACGGTTTTCCTTCTCAAGAACATGAGATTCCTGGGGAAACTCCAGTTCTTTGGGAACCATTGTTTAATAGTCTGATAACCAAGTGGAGAGACACAGCATCTATTTAGGTCATCATCACTGACTCCAGTCAAGATGATTACACTCTGCCTTAGTCAGGGTTTCTATTGCTGTGATGAGACACCACGACCACAACAAATCTTATAAGGAAAACATGTAATTGGGGTTGGTTTACAGTTCAGAGATGTAGTCCATTATCACCATCGCCATGAGCACGGCACCAGACATAGTACTGGCTACACCTTGATCAGAAAACAATGGGAGTGGACTGAGGCACTGGGCATGGCTTGGGCAGATATGAGACCTCAAAGCCCACCCCCACGGGGACACACTTCCTCTAATAATGCCATACCTACTCCAACAAAGGCATACTTCCTAGTAGTTCCACTCCCTATGAGCTTATAGGGGCCAATTACCTTCAAGTTTTCACATATGCCTATATTTTCTAACAGCATTTCAGGGACAAATTTGTAAAAATTCAAGTAAGCTGGGAAAAGAAAACTAGAGACATAAAGTGTGCTTTCCCACGTTTTGAATCCCCCGGGAAAAGCCACTAAGAACACAGGACAACATGACGCATTCAAGACATTTCTTCATCATTGCACTGCCTGGGCTTTGTCAACCTGACATAAACTCAAATCATTTGGGAAGAAGGACTTCTTCCCATCAATTGAGAAGATACCTCTGTAAGACTTGTCTGTAGGCAAGTAAGCAAAACACACATCTTGATTAATGATTGATGAAAGAGGGCCCAGTTCACTGGGGGCGGGGCTGCCACCCCTGGGCAGCTGGTCCTAAGAGGTATAAGTAAGCACTGAGCAGGTCACGCAGAGCTAGCCAGTGAGCAGCACTCCTCTGTAACCTTTGCTTCAATTCCTCCTCTAACTCTTCTTCCTCATGGACTCAGAGCTGAAATAAACCCTCTCCCCTGCCCCAAGTTACTTTTATTAATAGTGTTCAGCACAACAGAAAGTAAATTAGTACATCTATATACCAGTAAGTATTGATTTATAAATAAGTTTTCATTCATATTTACATAGCAGATTATGGTGTGAAATGTTTCCTAATCCTTGTTTACTGCACTTAATAAATGGCATTAAAGACGCAGACCTTCTTCAATATCTTAGTATGTGAGATAATCCATGCATGTCGTGTAGGTCAGCAAATGCATCTAAGGACATTTTCTAAGGATGAATGCTTGGCATCTTATCTTTCTTTGTTTTCATGAGCACAGATCCAGTGTGTTTCCAGCTCAAATAATTTGACCAGACCTACTCTTCCAAGGGTGTAAAACTGACTAGTCAAGAGCACTTCAATTTTTCTTAGTAAAGAAAGAATTTATGCTCTTTTAATATCAATACTATTAAATTTTAAATTTCTCAATATAATAAGTGGCAATATCTAACTACAACCTTTACCTAAATATATTTAGAAAGATATATTCATATTTTTTCATTGGTAGCTTTAAAGTTTAAATTTTATAACTTTTCATATCAAAATTTGCCAGTAAAAACATCACATTTTATGCTAAGTTCATAAAATACATTTGATAGTGTGTAAAGTAAATCTTCAATAGAAGTGTATTTTCTACTCCAAGCGGCTCTCCAACTTGTATAGAAGTTCACTGTAATAACTGAAATTTGATTCTGGTGAATTTGGGTTCATCATTTCTTTTTTTCAGGTTTTATTTAGTCATAATGTTATGGGAAACTTCCTTAAGTCAATGGCCTTTGAGAGGCTGGACCGGGTTGGGCGTAGCCTTGGGTACCAAAAAATATGTGGGTCTGCCCACTTGTTCTCTCTCTCCCTGCTCACCACACCTGGATGTTGGATTCCATTCCTGTTCCCCATTGTGATCTGTGACTTCACCTTTAGTAAAGAACCTCTTATTATACCCTTTTTGGAGCTGTGTGGGACTCCTTTTATTCTCGTTCCCCCATCTAATGTGTTCTCCATCAAAAATGCATTTAATATGCTATATCATTTGTTCATTATGTATGATTTAGCTCCTATGTTATTTATCATATATGTTCTGCTAAGATTTCAAAAGTTAGCAAATGAAATATATTATATAGTTGTTCTTTGAATTTTTAGGTTTGTCCTGTTATACACATACAATGTTCTAAGTTTCTGTGTGTGTATATTTATTATTATTTAATTTAAAGTTGATGAAGCCTGAGTCTTATAAACAATGTTTTATCTACTTCAGTAGGATTTATAAATTCAGTTACTCTTAATCGTAATATTTTGTAGATTATTTTTAGATGAAATTTTATTTAACTGAAATTTTATGTTGTATGCAAAGCAAGGGAAATAAGGCTTAGAAAGATAACTCAGTGGCAAAGAATGCTTATCACTCTTGAAAAATGCCCAAGTTTGGTCCCTAGCACCCACAAAGAAGACTCATATCTGCCTGGAACTCCAGCTCCAGGGGATCCAACACCCTTTTCAGCCTCCCAAGGGCAACTGCCTGCATATGGCATATACATATTCACACACACACACACACACACACACACACACACAAATAAAGCTCTAAAAATGTATATTTCTGTTATCAGAAAATTCATAACTTCCAAGTAACAAAATTGAACAATGATAATCCTCCTGAAAATACAATAACTTTCTATTCACTTAAAATATGTGATTTATGTGTGATATGAACATTTGTAAAATTTCATGTTTTCTTTACATAAATATATCTATTTCTTATTAACAGCATATAAAACATTATGCTGGTTAAGTGTACAATTTATGTTCATTTTATTTTCCTTTTCTGTGCTTGCTATTCATACACATGAATTTTCTTAGGAATATTTTATAAAAATTGCAGAGATAATCATAAGTTCTGTTCTCTTAGGACACATGAGCATGATTAATTATATTTATTAGTGTGTTTCTTATCTCAGATGCAATTGTAGACAGCAAAAACCAACAATGATTTTAAGAAAAAATAAGTTCAGGGCAAGGATATTGGCTCCATGTCTGCCTTCCCAGCATTTACGGCACCCAGCAGAGCTGAGAGAACAACAGCTGCTCCCTCAGCCCCTGCAGGACAGAGAATCAGGGAAACCCCTATTTTCACTTCAGGCTCTAGAATTGTATGTAACACCTGAGCATGTGGAGCAGGTGGCTTTGAGCCAGAAAGCTACCTCCACATGGAATGACTTCAGGCCAAGTTTGGATAAAAGTTCCTATCATGGAATTGGGGAGACAGATCAGTTATTACTGTGCTTGCTACTCAGGCATAAGGGCCTGTGCTTGATCCCCAGACCCTGGATCATGTCTGCTGTTTAGTTTTCTGTCAACTTGATACAAACTAAGGTCATCTGGGGAACAGGAACCTCAGCTGAGGATGCTCTCTTCAGACTAGTCCGAGGGCAAGTCTGTGGAACATTTTTTTGAATAATGGTTAATACGGGAGGGCCCAGACCAACGTGGGTAGTGCCACCCCTAGGCACCCAGAGGTGACCCCGGGCTGTATGAAAGAGGTATGAATGTGAGCCTGAGGGCAAGACATGAAGCCATATTCCTCCATGGCTTCTGCTCTCCAGTTCCTGTCTCTAGGTTCCTGCTTGGAGTTCCTGCCCTGACTTCCGTTATGGATGTAATATAAGTTGTAAAATTAAAGCAACCCTTTCCTCCCCAGCTTGCTTTCAGCCATTGTGCTTGTCGTAGCAATAGAAAGCAAAGAAGAGTAGTATGTCAAAAAAGAACAAAAAAAAGACTCGTGCCATTGTAATCCCAGGGCTAGATAGGTATAAGGTCAATTTCTAGAGCTCACTGGTCAGACATTACGTTCTAATCAATGACACGCAATTGTAAGTTAAATATAGAAGTTTCCTCAGTAAGTAGGACACCATTCCATAGAATGATGCTGCCCCTATTTAAGGTAGATCTTCCTATCTCAACCCAATCTAGAAACTTCCTCACAGACACTCTCAGTGGTTTGTCTGTCTCCTAGATCACTATACTCTATTATGCCAAGTTTGTCAATAAAGATTTACCATTACAGGATAAAATGTGAGTAAACATATGTGAAAATTTAATAGAGAACATTACCACAATTGATGGAGCCATGATGAATACTGAGGGCAATTCAAACGCATGCATAGTAGTGCTCTTAAGAGGGAAAGGGCTGAAAGAAACTAAAGCTGGTTGAGTTTCCCACTGTAAGAAGAGAGAGTGGCAGTACTTGTGTCCCAACTTTGCCATACTCTGCACTATGACAAATGCACAAAAACTTAGGCCTTCATTAGCTTTAACTGTCACCTTGACACAGCCTAGTGACACATGGGAAGGAAGTCTCAATTGATTGTTAATTGATGTAGAAAGGCCCACCCCACTGTGGGCAGTACTGTTCCCTAGAAAGTAGTCCTTACTTGTATAAGAAAGCTAGCTGAGTATAAGCCAAACTATCTAAGAATCAACATCCTCCAGTGTTTCCACCACACCTCCTTGACTCTAAATACGTCCCTTGATCAAAAGCAATGCTCTGTAGAACAGCAAGCATGCTTGCCTTCAAGCCCCTCCACTGACTTTGTGCCTTGACACCTCTCAAGGATGCACTGTCACCTGGAATGGTAAGCCAAGTAAACCACTTCCTCCCCTAAGTTGCTTCTGGTCTCGTGGCTTGTCATAGAATCAGAATGAAAACAGACAACCATCAGCTAAGAGCTATTGAGTCCAGATCTGGAAGCCTTAATATTTGAAGAGTGGACATTGGGAAAATGACCACATAAGATCACAGAGGTTAGGGGAATCTAATTCTGTGTCTTACAGGATCTTGGATATTTCAGTGATGATAGACAGTTAAAACTGCTATGGGCACTATTAACCAGCTGAAGAAAAGACCTGGTAGACAAATGGTCTTCCCGTATTCCTTCAGGTTATAATACATAGAACTGACATCAATCAGAACCTCACACTGACTTGAAATCATTTTTCCACAGGAACTCTCTTTCAAGGGTAGACCATTTAATTATGCATCCCCTTTTAATTATACATGCTTTTGCACAGGTTCACATAGCACCTAGGGTTAATTTTCACAATTTTCTATTTAATTTTTTATTTTTTTTAATTTTTTTTTATTGAGAAAAGGAGAAAAAAAAGTTTCCACCTCCTCCCAGCCTCCCATTTCCCTCCCCCTCCTCCCACCCTTCTCCCCCTCCTCCCACCCTTCTCCCCCTCCCCCCACTCCTTTCCCCCTCCCTTTCCAGTCCAAAGATCTGTCAGGGTTCCCTGCCCTGTGGTAAGTCCTAGGTCCTCCCCCCTCCGTCCATATCTAGGAAGGTGAACATCCAAACTGGGTAGGCTCCCACAAAGCCAGCACATTACGTAGGATCAAAACCCCTTGCCATTGTCCTTGGCGTCTCATCAGCTCTCATTGTTCGCCATGTTCAGAGAGTCCAGTTTTATCCCATGCTTTTTCAGTCACAGTCCAGCTGGCCTTGGTGAGCTCCCAATACATCAGCTCCGCTGTCTCAGTGGGTGGGTGCACCCCTCGTGGTCCCGACTTCTTTGCTCTTGTTCTCCCTCCTTCTGCTCCTCATTGGGACCTTGGGAGCTCAGTCCAGTGCTCCAGTGTGGGTCTCTGTCTCTATCTCCATCCATCACCAGATGAAGGTTCTATGATGATATGCAAGATATTCGTCAGTATTGCTATAGGATAGGGTCATTTCAGGTTCCCTATCCTCAGCTGCCCAAGGAACTAACTGGGGACCTCGGCTTGGGCACCTGGGAGCCATTCTAGGTTCAAATCTCTTGCCAACCCTAAGGTGGCTCCCTTAACTAAGAATTGTGCTTCCGTGCTCCCCTATCCAACCTTCCTTTATCCCAATCCTCCTTTTTCTCCAAGTTCCCCCCTTCCTCCCCTTCTCCCTTTTCTCTCCCCATCTCCCCTTCCCCCCATCCCACCCCACCCCCAAGATCTCAATTTTCTCTCCGGCAGCTTTGTCTACTTCCCATAGCCAAGAGGATAACTATATGTTTTTCCTTTGGTTCACCTTCTTACTTAGCTTCTTTAGGATCACCAATTGTAGGCTCCGTGTCCCTTATTTATGGCTAGAAACCAATTATGAGTGAGTACATCCCATTTTCATCTTTTTGGGTCTGGGTTACCTCACTCAGGATAGTGTTTAGTATTTCCATCCATTTGCATGCAAAATTCGAGAAGTCATTGTTTTTTACTGCAGCATAGTACTCTAATGTGTAGATATTCCACACTTTCTTCATCCATTCTTCCATTGAAGGGCATCTAGGTTGTTTCCAGGTTCTGGCTATTACAAATAATACTGCTATGAACATAGTTGAACAAATGCTCTTGTCATATGATAGGGCATCTCTTGGGTATATTCCCAGGAGTGGTATTGCTGGGTCCAGGGGTAGGTTGATCCCAAATTTCCTGAGAAACCGAAACACTGATTTCCAAAGTGGTTGCACAAGATTGCATTCCCACCAGCAATGGATGAGGGTACCCCGTCCTCCACAGCCTCTCCAGCAAAGGCTATCATTGGAGTTTTTTATTTTAGCCATTCTGACAGGTGTAAGATGGTATCTCAAAGTTGTTTTGATTTGCATTTCCCTGATCACTAAGGAGGTTGAGCATGACCTTAAGTGTCTTTTGGCCATTTGAACTTCCTCTGCTGAGAATTCTCTGTTCAGATCAGTGCCCCATTTTTTAATTGGGTTAATTAGCATTTTAACGTCTAGTTTCCTGAGTTCTCTATATATTTTGGAGATCAGACCTTTGCTGTTGTGGGGTTGGTGAAGATCTTCTCCCAGTCAGTAGGTTGCCTTTTTGTCTTGGTGACAGTGTCCTTTGCTTTACAGAAGCTTCTCAGTTTTAGTAGGTCCCATTTATTCAATGTTGCCCTTAATGTCTGAGCTGTTGGGGTTACACATAGGAAGCGATCTCCTGTGCCCATCTGATGTAGGGTACTTCCCACTTTCTCTTCTATCAGGTTCAATGTGTTCTGACTGATAGTGAGGTCTTTAATCCATTTGGACTTGAGTTTTGTGCATGGTGATAGATATGGGTCTATTTTCATTCTTCTACAGGTTGACGTCCAGTTATGCCAGCACCATTTGTTGAAGATGTTTTCTTTCTTTCATTGTATACTTTTGCCTCCTTTATCAAAAATGAGGTGTTCATAGGTTTGTGGGTTAAAATTCGGGTCTTCTATACGATTCCATTGGTCGACTTCTCTGTTTTTATACCAGTACCACACTGTTTTCATCACTGTAGCTCTGTAATAGAGTTTGAAGTCAGGGATGGTAATGCCTCCAGACAATCCTTTATTGTATAGGATTGTTTTGGCTATCCTGGGTTTTTTGTTTTTCCATATAAAGTTGATTATTGTCCTCTCAAGATCTGTGAAGAATTTTGATGGGACCTTAATGGGGATTGCATTGAATCTATAAATTGCCTTTGGTAGAATTGCCATTTTTACTATGTTGATCCTCCCAATCCAAGAGCAAGGGAGGTTCTTCCATTTTCTGGTATACTCCTCAGTTTCTTTCTTCAATGCCTTAAAGTTCTTGTCAAATAGATCTTTCACTTCCTTGGTTAGAGTTACCCCAAGATATTTTATGCTGCTTGTGGCTATCGTGAAAGGTGAAGCTTCTCTGATTTCCCTCTCTGCTTCCATATCCTTTGTGTATAAGAGTGCGACTGATTTTTTGGAGTTGATCTTGTATCCTGCCACATTACTAAAGCTGTTTATCAGCTGTAAAAGTTCTTTGGTGGAGTTTTGGGGGTCGCTTATGTACACTATCATATCATCTGCAAATAACGAAAGTTTCACTTCTTCCTTTCCAATTCGAATCCCCTTGATCCCCTTATGTTGTCTTATTGCTATTGCTAGAACTTCAAGCACTATATTGAAGAGGTATGGCGAGAGTGGACAGCCTTGTCGTGTTCCTGAGTTTAATGGGATGGCTTTGAGTTTCTCTCCATTTAATTTGATGTTAGCTGTCGGCTTGCTGTATATAGCTTTTATTATATTTAGGTATGACCCTTGTATCCCTAATCTCTCCAATACTTTTATCATAAAGGGATGTTGAATTTTGTCAAATGCTTTTTCAGCATCTAATGAGATGATCATATGGTCTTTTTCTTTCAGTTTATTTATATGATGGATTACATTGATAGATTTTCATATGTTGAACCAACCCTGCATCCCTGGGATGAAGCCTACTTGATCATAATGGATAATTTTTCTAATGTGTTCTTGGATTCGGTTTGCCAGTATTTTGTTGAGGATTTTTGCATCAATGTTCATGAGTGAGATTGGTCTATAATTCTCTTTCTTGGTTGAGTCTTTGTGCGGTTTTGGTATCAGAGTAACTGTAGCTTCATAAAAGGAATTTGGCAGTGCCTCTTCTGTTTCTATATTGTGAAATACATTAAGGAGTATAGGTATTAGGTCTTCTTGGAAGTTCTGGTAGAATTCCGCATTGAAACCATCTGGTCCTGGGCTTTTTTTGGTAGGGAGGTTTTTGATAACCTCTTCTAATTCTTCGCGACTAACAGGTCTATTTAGATTGTTCACCTGGTCCTGATTTAACTTTGGTAAATGATATTTATCTAAGAAAGTATCCATTTCCTTTACATTTTCCAGTTTTGTGGCATATAGGCTTTTGTAGTAAGATCTAATGATTCTCTGAATTTCCTCTGTGTCTGTGGTTATGTCCCCCTTTTCATTTCTGATCTTATTAATTTGCAAATTCTCTCTCTGCCGTTTGATTAGTTTGGATAGGGGTTTGTCAATCTTGTTGATATTCTCCAGGAACCAGCTTTTTGTTTCATACAATTTTCTATTTAATTATGAGTATTTTCCTCCTCAAAATACTTCCATGAATCCCCATGAATTTTTTTATGACAAACGTCAAGATAGTTTGTGAGGTTTATACATTCCCTGTAGGGTCTTTTCGTGCCTCTTCAGCCTTGTTGCTTGAGTTTTCTCTCCAAAACATTTTACTACACCAAACACAGAAGCAACAAAATAATTTATAAGAGAAAGTACCTTTAACTGAAACAGGAATGTGTATGGGTCTGCACACACTGATGAGAGAAAATCATGAATCAGAAATATACAAAACTGGGTAAATAGTTATGGAAGCTTCAAATACTATAGCTTGCATTGATAGGCAGAAAATCCACATCAGGATCAAAGGCAGAAGAACGTATAGAGCCCTGATTCTTGAGCTTGGCTAAGCACCAGAGTGAGCAGGAAACCCAGGCCATAGCTTCTAATGCAGATTCAACCAGCTCTTCGGACTCCCAGCTGCACTCCACCCTGAGAGTCTTTGCTTTAGAGAAACTTACAAAGAGGTGTCAGAGAGGAGGTTCCCAGTGGTTTCCAATTTAGAGAATCAGGAAAAGGCAGAGTACAGTTGGTGGCTTCATGAGAGATCATGTGTAAGCGTCATATAGAGCAGTTAAGATCTAGAACACGGTGGTGGCAAAAAATGGAGTGAAGTGGAGATTCAGGAACCTTTTCAGATTGTCTGTATAGACAAAGCTTAAATTGTGTATGGTCAATTGAAAGATTTGTAAAAAAAAAAAAAAGACACCAAATTGGTCTAAGGTAATATTACCTTTTTCCCAAAGTATGACATAAAATGATGAGCCAGTCTATTAAAATAAATGAGTGATGAATGAATGAATAAATAAATAAGTAAATGGAGATGATGAGTTATAGGCTATGCTATAATACAGACCATGATATCAGGGTAAGACACTTTGTCATTTTCTGACTCCATTTATGTATTCATGTGGTAGACCTTTTGTGGGCATCTTCATTTTGATTTACCATCCATGTGTGAGCTCGCCAGTAGTTTCATGTTAACTTGTGAGTTTCCTTTAAAAGAATTCAGATGTAAATGCCAGAGACATTCCCTATTATCAGTCAGAATGACTGATATTATCAGAGTCACAGATGCCCGAACATGATTGCAAATACTGGCTGCTCATCTTCCATCTTTTACATCAAACATCTTGTACAAGGCCAGTCTTTTTTCCCACAAAGCCTCTCTGATTACATCCATCTTGGATCATAGTCACCCTCTAAACCCCCACAGTGCCCAGTCTGTGTCTCTCGTGTTCTATAGCTTCCAGGACAATGGCTGATTCTAAGCTTGCATCCATCTTTCTTATTGTTAACACATTCCCAAATCACACTCTCTACTCCCTGCCTCAGAGAGTGACTTTGCATTTTTCATGAAATGTTCAGACAATCATCGTTTAAATGAACACAATTTCACTTTTCCAAACAAACAATTTAAAGCCATGGCAGCATTTGTTCCTCAATTTGATTGATTGATTGATTCGAATGTACTTGATTGTAAAGATAATGGCAGCTTTTGAAGAAGTGCGATTTTCAGTGTGAGAAAATTATATTGAAGGAATTTCAACAATTAGCACTTATTTTGTGTTCACAATGTTAATTTAGATTATTGAAGGAGGAAATTATTATATTCCATGTTAAGTTGGGTTTCTACAAAGGGTGAAACCCTTTGTCCAGTCAGTGTTCTGTTGTGTATTTGGAAATCTGAAAGCTATTACATCTCTCATCCTCTGAGGTACATTCTGAGACTGTTTAATAGGATATAGAATCAGACAGAATGTCAAACTGTTCCAGAGACAAGCACACGTTTTGTAGTTGTGACCTAGTCTGTTTGGTGGCTTTTACTTTGTTCAAGGAGCAAAATATTTTGAGACATTAATATAATGCTTTGTCCAAGGACTACTTTTGACTCACAGAACATCATTATATTCGATTCATTTGGGGGGCATTTTTTATAAGCCAAGTGTCCAAAGGAATACATCTTCTGGAAGGATTTCAGAAAATAGTAATAACTGCCTTCATTATTTTTAATTAACCATGGATAAACTAGCTAAGGAAAATTATTCTTAATATATTAATAATTTCTTTATCAATAGAGCCCACACAAAGGTTGAGATAGAATTCAGTGATAGGCTGCTTGCCTAGAATGCAAAAGGCCCTGAGATTCATCCCTACCATTACAAACATACACACAGAAGAAAAAAAGTGACAGAAAGACACACACACACACAAACCCCCATAAATGCACACATCAAAAATGGAATGTCTGAGGTTTTGTTTTTTTCCACTTATAAAATAGATGTACTGGATTAGAGAGATGGATCAACAGTTATGAGTACTGACTGTTCTCCCAGAAGACCAAGGTTCATTCCCAGAACCCACATGGTTGTTCACAACCATCTGTACCTTCTGTTCCAGGGGTTCCAACACTCTATTTGGCTTCTATTGTTATTGTGCTCACATGGTACATAGACATCCATATAGCACAATATCCATATGTGTTGTAGGAAGCTGCTTATTTGTTCCTGGCTGCTCAGCCCAAAAATAATCACACAGAAATGAAGACGTAAGTCACAAACAATGCCACACCAATTTGGAATTATGATTAATAGGGTGGTATTTATTTAAAGGGGGAAAAACTTACAGATCGCCGCCCCAGACAACAGCCCTCTACACAACCAGGAAGGGAGTCTAGTCACCGGTGGAGCAGGAAGTGAAGAGAGAAAGGAGAGGGAAGTGGCTGCTTTTTTAAAGGGAGAGAGACCACGCCCCAATGGGCTGGTATCTCAGCAGCTATAGGTTGGAGGAGCGGGAGGACCTCCCGCAACACAGAAACCATATTATTGCAATACTGTTTGGCCAATAGCTTTAGTGTATTTCTGGCTAACTCATATTTTAAATTAACCCATCTGCATTAATCTGTGTATTGCTACAAGGCTGTGGCTTACCAAATAAAGTTGTGGCATCTGTCTCTGGCATGGTTACATGGTTCTCTTGACTCTGCCTTTTTTCTCCCAGCATTCAGTTTAGTTTTCCTGCCTAGTTCTACTTGGCCCTATCAACAGGCCATGGTAGTTTCTTTATTCATTAACCAATAAAAGCAACACATATACATAAGGACCTCCCACACCACATATACATAAAATAAGTAAGCTAATAAAAATATAAAAAGATGTACTAGTGGAACTGGCAAGAACTATGTGACTTCTTCAGGGGACAAGGCCAAAGCATGCATGGCTGGCTCTTTTTGTGGCAAGACCCTGGAGATTCTGACACACTTGAAAAGAACCTGTGGACAGTTCACTACTTGATTCTGGGCATGACCCTGGGAGTGTCTGTGCTACATGCTCTCCTTGCTTTCACCATGCTTGCCACACTGCTTGCCTGAAACAGTCACAGTAGGTCATGAAGCTTTTTATTATTGTTATTGTTTTTATTGAGCTACATATTTTTCTCCACTCCCCTCTTTCCCTCCTCCCTTCTATCCTCTCCCATGATCCCTATGCTCCCAATTTACTCAGGAGATCTTGTCTTTTTCTACTTCCCATGTAGATTAGATTCATGTTTGTCTTAGAGTCCTCTTTGTTGTCTCTCTGAGGTTGTGAATTGTAGGCTGGTTTTCTTTGCTTTATGACTAAAAGACACTAATGAATTAATACATGTTATATTTGTCTTTCTGGGTCTGGTTACCTCACTCAAAATGATGCTTTCCAGATTCATCCATTTACCTGCAAATTTCAAGATATCTTTATTTTTCTGCTGTATAGTACTCCATTGTGTAAATGTACCACATTTTCTTTATCCATTCTTTGGTTGAGGAGCATTTGGTATCAAAAGAACAAATAAACCAATAAGAAGTGGGGTACAGACCTAAACAGAGAACTCTTAACAGAAAAAAATCTAAAATGGCTGAAAGGAATTAAGGAAATGTTCAACATCCTTAGCCATCAGAGTAATGCAAATCAAAACAACTCTGAGATTCTATCTTAACACTTGTTAGAATGGCCACGATCAAAAACACTGATGACAACTTATGCTGTGCTAGAGAGGATGTGTGACAAAGGGAACACTCCTCCATTGTTTGTGAGAATGCAAACTGGTACAATCGCTTTGGATATCAGTTTGGTAATTTCTCAGAAAATTAGGAAACAAGCTACCTTAAGAACCAGCAATACCACTTTTGGGTATATACCCAAAGTATGTTCAATCATACCATGAGGATATGTGCACAACTATGTTCATAGCAACTTATTAGTAACAGCCAGAATCTGGAAACAACATAGGTCATGAAGCTTAATATTACATATTTGCATAAGTGTTCTGGAAAGAATGAATTTTAACCATGAGAGTTTTAAAGAAATGTTATTAAATAGATGATATCAAGAGTTAATGGAAGCATTGTGAGAGCTGTCTTCTCCCATCTTATATCAAAATACAGTGATAGCCATGAATTTTTGAGAGTTTCTTCTTTATATCAAAGTAAGTTTCCTCATACTTTTTGCTTGCTGAGAATTATTATTTTGCCCCATAGGATTGCTGTCTTCCATTGCTTAGTATCTAGAAACTTAAAATATGTATTTTGTCATTTGTTGGTTGTTTCACACAAGATAGGAAGCCCAATCCCTGTCATTCCATCTTGTCCAAAATTGGAAATCTAAAATTTCTTTAAAAAACTGAGCAAATTAATATGAAATCCAACGGTAACTAGATTCAGTTATGGCTACTATGACAACCATTGCTTCTGAAACACAGGAGTTTGGAGTCTCCAAGTGAGGCTAGTTTGCTGAGATGAGAGTGGATACTTGGTGATCCTGCCAAGAAGCCATAGGGCTCTTTGTTTCTATGACCTAGGAGGTCACTTTCCCTTTCAGCTTTCAGTATGACATTAAAGGAGGGTGTTTAGAGAGAGTAGCTTTTGAACATTAACCATCCAGCACATTCTGTGTCAAACTTAGAAAGAGGAGACTAGAATTGTTTGGGCATGATGACACATTGCCATCATCCCAGGCTCAGCAGAGTTAGGAGGATCTGAAGTTGGAAGCTCATCTGGACTATGTAGTAAGAAGCATTGTCCCCAAAAGAATGAAAACTTTATAGATATGTGTATGTTAATGAGTTTATAGGTGCACAGTCTACTGGAGGATGTGGAGACAGAGGTTAGCTTCAGGTGTCACTGCTCAAGATAACTTCTGCCTCATTTTCTGAGGGTTGAAAGGAATTACTGAAGTAGAAGTGTCTAGCAGTCTCTCAGACTATGGAAACTTTGGCCCCACATCACTTAGATTATGGCTAATGTGCTTCTTGGGTATAGTATCCAAACTCTCTCCATGTCTCTGTCTGTCTGTCTCTTCTTTGCCAAATCACTGGCCAAATCCCCCACCAGAAAGCTTATCCATTGGTTTATGGTCCATGCTCAAGCACTTCTCTCACACCTAGGGAAGTTTGATAAGACATGTGAGGCCAGAGTCTAATTTTGAATAAAACTTTTCCTGATAGATGGCCACTGTTTTTTCTTTCTAAGATGAAGATGTCGAGCTAGGTCTTCTTATGACCCATATGTGATTCCATTGTGTCTAGAGCTGAGGATGTCTTGATCTTCTTGGGGTATCTATCCATAGAACAGTCAGAAGCAATGCATACAAATAAATTATAATGTGAGTACAAGTATAAGAAATAGTATTATAGTAATAAGAGAAACATATTTTCTGTCTCCCAGGCACTCTTATATATCTGCATATATGCTATCTGACTGAGTTTTTGCACAGTCCAGCCATGAGGTATGGACAGTTATCTCTCCTTCTCTAGTAAGCAGGAGCTAGAGGAATAACTCAGTTAATTAAACATTTAGTAAAGCATTTGTTGTGCCAGCAAGAGGACCCGAGTTCTAGATGTATATAAAAAAGGCAGGCATGGTGGTGCACCTGAGTTCCCAGAGTGAAGAAAGCAGAGGTGTTGTAACAGGAGCGGCGGGCTACGTTCCTGGCACCCGGCCACCTGCACGGCTAGCTTTATACCCAAAATAATTACATGGAAACTGTATTCATTTAAACACTGCTTGGCCCATTAGTTCCAGCCTCTTATTGGCTAGCTCTTACATATTGATCTAACCCATTTCTAATAATCTGTGTAGCACCATGAGGTGGCTTACCAGGGAAGATTTTAACCTGCATCTGTGTCTGGTGGGAGAATCATGGTGCTAGGTAGGAAAGCCAGGCAGAGAGAGAGAGAGAGAGAGAGAGAGAGAGAGAGAGAGAGGCAGAGAGAGGCAGGAAGATGCCAGCAGCTGTCAGAGAAGCAAGTTGTGAACTAACAAGCCACAGGCCTGACCAAACAGGCCAAATAGTTCATAATTAATATTACATCTCAGAGTGATTATTCAGGGACTGGCAGGCAGGAGACAACCCTCCAGTTACACTGTCTCACAAGCTGAAGTCGAAGGCATCCAGAGGATTAATAGCTGAAGTGAACCTCTGGCCTTTACACTAATCGGCAAACACCTATACACTTCCAAACACAGGAGAACACAAACACATGCTTGCACAGACACACCCAAACACAAGACAGGACTGGCCTCCTCCCTCCCTGACAAGAGAAGTTGTCCCACTTCAGTGGTCCCGCCCACAGCAGTGACAGCCATCACACAGAGAGCTGCTATGGTGTTCTAGTGTAAGGGCAGAATGTCTCAAACAGCCTATGCAAAGTCGGGGGAGGAAGCAAACGTCAGGGAAGCTGTGCGATGCTCCCTCCATTGCTCCTTCACAAATGAAAGCGGCCATGATTTCTCCTAACGGTTAAAAAAAAAAGTCCTTGTAATGAAGAACTTGGTTTGCTTGACTTTTCTTGCTTAAATGACAGGTCAGAACCTTTCCATCCTAGCTAATGGCTGCAGATTCAGCCAGCCGAGGGTTTCCAGGAGGGATAATGATGAGGTGCTTGGCTCGGTCTGCCTGAGGCACTGCCTGCAGGTTTTAACTGCTCGGCCATCATTTAATAACTGGGACGGCAGGGGCATTTCAGTTATTTTTAGCCTGTCGTCTTGACGCATTGTAAACCTTTTAAGCCTGAGAAGTTTTTCTTAAGTGTTGCAGCACTCTGAAAACAAGAAGAAAGCCCGGTGTTGGGGGCGTCTGAGAGATTAGTGGACAGGCTGTTCCCAGCAGACAGGTGAACTCTGACCCACAGGAAGGCGATAGATAATTAGAACTTGGGAATCTTTTTCAAAGGGCGAAAGTGGAGTGTCAGCCAAGTGCTGTTTAACTTCCGGTAATCTTTGCAGGTTTTAATGAGAGAACAGGAGGACAGGGATGATGGAAAGGCTTGCAGGTAGCTGGGGAGAGCTGTGGCCAGGGCTTGTGTCTCTGAGTCCTTCCAGATTAACCCTTTCATATCTTCCTTCTCTCTAAGGCCAAATATTGATGATATTCACCAATTCCCCCACCTCCAATTTCTCCTGGACAACAGGCAAAGGACTGTTCTGTCCAAAGCACAAAATGCAAGTGATTTCTGGCTATTCTGGGGTAGCTAGGGAAACATGGTCTACCAAGAACACCTATTAAAGCCAGGGGAGGGGGCACTTGCCACATAAACATCAGGACAGGAGTTCAGATGCCCAGAATTCCAAGTGAATGGCAAGTGTGCTTCACATTCCATCTATAATCCCCGCCTTGGAAGTGAGATCAGGGAATTTCCCAGTGCAAGGCAAGATCTCCAAGCCTGATTGCCATTCTTCCTCAGCGAATAAAGTGGAAGGTCAGTCGAGGATGATTTCCCACTGTAAGTGGGGACTGCTCGTTTGTTTCCCACAACACATAACACATAAACGATATTAATTAAAATTCTGTTTGACCAACGGCTTAGGCATATCTCTAGCTAGCCCTTACATTTTAGATTAACCCATTTCTATTAGTCTGTGGCCTACCAGTAAGGTTCTGGTAATTCTCCTTTGGCAACTGCATGGCATCTCTTTGCCTCTGCCTTCTTTTTCTCTGTATCTTTGTTTGGACTTGCTGTCTAGCTGTATTCTGCCCTGCCATAGGCTGAAGCAGCTTCTTATTAACCAATGGTAATAAAGCATATTCACAGCATATAGAGGGGAACCCCACATCATCCCAACATCAGCATAGGGCCTCCATAAGCAAGTGCATACTTGTGTACATGTACCCCTTGTACACGCGCGCACACACACACACACACACACACACACACACACACGCACAAACACATACACCAAAAGAAATGGAAGAAAAAAGTCGGGAGAGCCCTCCTTCAGTGGCATATCCATGATGTTAACTCTTGCAAGTATACTGACTACCTACATTGTACAGGGCACTGAAGCACAGGAGTAGGTGACCCTCGAGGTCTTGTTTCAGGAACCCCTAAATCACTTGGAGAGAAAGTTTATGTCACAGATTACAGGATGGTTTGGGGGAAAGAGAGCACAGAGACAAGGAGGTGATGATACCTCGGGATAACCAGGCTTGTCCTACAGAAAGGAGGCTTTATGGGCAATTGTATCTGGGAGCACCTGGCTGGAAGAGGAGGGGAAACCACCCAGAAACAGCACATTCAAGAAGGCTTTTTCTCATGGGTTCCAGTGGGCTTGTCAAAGTACAAGGTGGAGGATGTGAATGGATGCAGACACACATAGCTTTGACTCTTCAGGATCATTCCCTTGACTTCTGCTGCCCTCAGTGGACCAACTGGGCTGTGATTTATCCTAGAAATTATCCTCTACTCAGTTTCACCAGAGCATACATTTTCCAAGGTTGTTTATTTCCAGCATGTCCATTATACAGAAGTATAGAAAGACATACACACCACACATACACACATACACACACTCACATAAACATACATACACACACTCGCAAATACACACATACATACATACACATTCACACACACATACAAACATTCACACATACATACACACTCATACGCACATTCACACACACACTCATACATATACATACATACTCATACACACACTATTAGCTGTTAAGTTTTAGAAAAGAAGAGGGGTCACTAGAGAGATAGATATGAATCTACCTCCAGGCAAGTGGTTTATTATCTAATGAAACAACAGTATCTGAAATAGAGTGCCATCAAGTCCAGAAACCTATTCTTTTAGGGTCTACTGTGAGAGAGTGAGGAGGAGAAGTTATACTCTGAAGAAACAGTCCAAGGTCATTTGGCATCCTCTAATGGGTCTTAGCTAAGGCAGGAGTTGAAGAAGTCTCAAGGACATTCCCGAGTAAAAGGAACAGCGTCCCTAGTTAGTGTGTGATCCAATAGGGTTATTGGTTCTCATCTGCTGCCCTTCCCTGTTTGGACCCTTTAGAGTGTTGCTCCCTGGAAAGTCCAGTTCCTAGGAAATCAAAAGTGGGTTGGAGGGGCACTGGCTCTTGTAGGAACTGTAAGAGAAGGAGATTTGCTATAGGGTCTGGGTTCTGACATTAAAAATGGAAAAAGAGGGAAAGAAAGATTGATATCATTGGATGTCTATTGTGAACTGTAACTATGAGGCTTGCATAACTGCTCTTATTAAATGTTTATCATTTTGTGATATATATCATATATATATGTGAGATATATACATCCATAAAACACATCCAATATAACTTAAGAATCATCATAATAGCAACTTGTTAAGTTGTGAAGATAAGCAAAGATTAAAAAGAGAAAAGAGACAGAGCATGGTGGTACAACACCTTTAATCCCAGCACTTGGGAGCCAGAGGCAGGTGGATCTCTGTGAGTCTGGGACCAGTCTGGTCTGCAGAGCAGGACAGCCAGAACTACATAATAGAGAGAACTTATCTAGAAAAAGAAGAAGCAAGAGGGAAAAGAGGAGGAGAAGAAGAAGGAGAAGAAGAAGGAGAGGAAAGGCAGGAAAGAAAGATGAAGTAGATGGAGAGGGGAGGAGGAAGAGGAGGAGGAGGAAGAAGATGATGATGAAGATGAAGAAGAGGAGGAGGAAGAGGAGGAGGAGGAGAAAGAGGAAGAGAAAGAGGAAGAGAAGGAAGGAAAACAAGGAGGAGGAGGAAGAAGAAGCTGTATTCAATGGAAAAATAGAAAAGGACTAAGCCAGCTAAAGAGGAAAGAAACACCTTCAGAATGACTCCAAAAGTCCAAGGATGGACACATGCAGAGGAGTCAGTGGGCCAAACAAGGCTAATTAAATGGAAATAAATGAAACGTTAGCACTGTAAAAAGTTTTATATATGATGAAAAGTCATGGATATTTTAACTGCAATACTTGCATTTACAGTGAGGGGTAACAGCTTGGATTATATAAGAGGAATGCAGTCTTGATGAAGTAAGCAATTTATAGAAAAGGGGCACCAGGATAAAGGAAGATAAAAAGCAGTAAGGAAGCCATTTAAACAGTTCAGATCAGATGTGGTAATTGTCTGGTCTAAGTAAATGACACACATTCTAACATTCTAGAGCGGACACACACACACACACATACACACTAGCACCACCACTAACAGCATCAGCAGCAACAGAACCAGTGGATGGCAGACACAAAGAAACATTTAGTATATATAAATGGTATCGTTTTACTGACCAAACTGAATGTCAATGGTGGAAAGCAAGACTGAAGCAAGGATGAGTTATAAGTTTTTAACCCAAGACACCGACACTTCTTAGAGTAATCACCTCCCTTCCTCTTCTTTTTCTGTATAATAGTGAATTGCAGAGGAGTCATTTTGCATAAACTATTCCTTTTGAGGTAGCCATTTGGAGACTGATAATCTAGATCTTGGTGCCTAAGGAGACGATCTCCCCAGTGTTGGGTAAGACTGTGGCCTGGATTAGGGTATGAGACTGACATCCATAAGGTACCACATTATCCAGACCATCAGACCATCTAACTGATAGAGGGAAAGATAAAAGTCACAGAAAGCATCAGAGAAATGCCAAGGTCCTTGGGCTTGCCTAATTATCTTTGTTGCCCCTGTTGAAGGTTTGCTTTCCTATAGAGGGTCTAACGTACCTTTTTTGTTTTGATCTTCTTCATCACTGCATTAATTAACGTTGCATTGAAAAGAAAATATAATTAAAAGTAATTCACAGTAATTACAGCCTCATTGAGTACACTGAATATTAAGAACGACAACATCTTTCTTCTGCCCGAGGAGCCATCTGTCTCTTCGTAGTCGCCCTTGCCCTCCCAGGGCTGGGAATTTTTAGCCATGAACGCAACCTCACACTGTTCTGACTGTCACTGGGAACACTTTCTATCAAAGTAAGGAACTGAAATAAGGTGAACCGTGCGTTATAAATGAAGACACTTGAGAACTCTCAGGTGTCTCCAGGCTATGCCGGGAAGTGATTAATCTATGCAAGGACTTCGCCCATCTATCTCTTGTCTGTTCTCATCACATAAACACAGTTTTCTGTTTCAGCCCCACTACAGTTGTTGGAAGGAGGGGGTGAGGCGATGAATTAAATGAACACCCACTCGATAATTCCTGACCTTTCCCTCCGTGTGACAGTTTTATCAGTCAAGCTGGGAGATAATATGATGAGGATAAAAAGCTAATATTCCTTCCTGGTGAAGAAAAGAATCAATGGCACTTCCACGCACAGCTTTATTGAAAAATGGATGATAATGGCTCAAGCAACCCTCGACCAGAGAAAGCTACTTGAAGCTACATTTAGCAAACCTCTAAGAAGATGAAATATAACGGCAGTTGTAGATAGACCCACCAAAGGAGCCAGGGGATATGTCTTCGAATGATCCAGTACCACATTTCCCCCAGTCTACCAGATGAACCCAGCCAAGGACCTGATATAGTGACTGTTCTCCTTTGGTGACCTTAAAACCTTTATCCTTCCATGGCCAAGGGGTGCGGTCTTGCCCCATCTTCTGTGACTCCAGGTGGGTGGAGAAAAGAAATGCAGTCATTTATAAAATTTTATCATCACTAATAATTAGAGCTTTAAAATAATTATGTATCTCTGTAAAACTGACTTCTGGCCTCCAGGGGAGAGATTCAAGTACATTCATTCTTTCTTCCCTCAAGGCATCTAATTAATCTACCTCCAAAAAGGAATGTTAATCTTAACAGTCAGAATATAAAATACTAAGCAGAACATGTTCTTGAGTTATAAATAAAATTATGAGGTGGGGGAGGATCCTCCTGATGCTGAGGATGTATGTGTCTGTCCTCTGGGGTAGCGGGTGGTAGATTTTAAGCAAAGCTTTCTCCTTCATTGGGTTTCTGGAGACCTCCATGGGAATTTGATCTGAAACACTGAAGACAAAGGCTAGATTAGTTCTCTGCATTTGTATGCTAAAGGGCCGAGCTGGGGAGCCAAGAGTCTCTCTTATGATTCCAAAATGATGCCTGGTCTTAAGTCCCAAGGAACGGAAGGCTCTGTGGCCTGGCTCTCCTCCTGGGCATCTCTCCCCTTCTTTCTGTATTGATTTCTTCAGAGGGATTATCCCAGGCTCACTTCTTACTTCATGTTCATTCTTTGTAAGAAAACATGCCCCAAATGAAGGCCCAAGGAGTACCCGAGAGCTCTACACACCCCAAGCACACAGAAACATTTGTGTTTCTTCTTACTAAGGATGAGCTACAGACTTCAATTCACACCCCTTCCACCCAAAAAAATGAAAATGCAAGAGCCTTTGTTCAAAAATGCTGTGAACGTCAATGTGGCAGCTTCAGAGCATTAGAACAAATAAGAACACTGTAAGTATGGTTCTCATGAGATGAAATATATCTCACTCATGAAGCATGCCTTGATCTCTGCCAGACCTCCTCTGAGGAGAGCTACCACTCACATCCCACCATGGTGTAGACTTTGCCCTCCTAGCCTAGACCTACCCAAACTATTAGCTTAATTGCCTATGTGTTCTAGAACCAATTTCTACATGTTATTCTTGGCACATTCAAAAACTAACCATAATACCATTAAATTAAAGAAATGGGCTTGCCATTATCTTCTGATTTCCACTATGGAAATGAAAGACCCCAGCTTAGCTGCTGTAACGCCATTTTGCAAGGCTTTCACACAAACAAGTATAGGTTCAAGGTAAAGTTGGTACTCCTAGGCTGCCAAACAGGATATCTATGGTCAGACATCAGGCCTAGGAGGGGAATGAAAAGTTCTGGGAAAAACCACATGTACCCTAGATAGAGCCAAGTCAGCTATTATCAGATCTTCATGTCCCGGAGGAGCTTGTCCCCAGGTGAACCCATCACCTCATCCGAACTGACCAATGGAATCCCTGTAATCATGCATGCTTCTGCCGCCCGTTTCCATATAAAAGACCCCCTACCCAGCCCGAGGGCGTGCAAGTCTTCCAAAGAGACTCTGATGCCCACAGGTACCTGTGTACTCTCAATAAAGAAACCTCTTGCCAGTAGTCTCGGACTGTTCCTTGGGTTCAGGGGTCTCCTCCTGAAGGAAGGTCCTCTCTGAGAGTCTTTCAGAAAGACTAGACTACCTTGCTGTCACTTCAATCCTCTGACAGAGCTTAAACTACAATGACCTTTCTCCTGACCTTCCTATCCAAGCTGGTTTGTATCCACTCCAGCCCTTGATCAGACCACAGGCTTCTTCTACAATCCCAACATTAGGACAGCTGACACAGGGTATCCTCTCAAGATGCTTGGCCAGCCAGCATATCTGAATCAGTGAACTAACCCCAAGTTCAGGGAGAGACTCTGTCTTAAAATTAAGGTGGGAGTAAATGAGGAAGCATTTATTTCTGGCCTTCACACGGCCCTGTATGCACACAGGCATGCTCATGCACACACGTGTACGCACAAAACATATTTTCTAAATTTTTCATCAGGTAACAAAACAGTTCTTACATGCGCAACACAGCTGTCTGATTCCATGACTCAAACCTGCTTCAGATTCACTGACAGGGACACATCTACACTGTTGTGTAGCAGAGAGGCCCCCTCAGATGAAAGGGCATAAACACCAGAAAGGAAAAAGAGAACCCTGTGATGCTTTCACAAGTCCATATGTTTCCAGTGTGTAAAGTCCCCTTCCTAGGAGGTTCACTGATTCTCAGAGTTTAACCATGACACTTCCTTGCTGCCTGATTGTCTTGTGTTCTGAAGCAGAACTCCAGGGCAGTTCTTGCCTTCTCACTGATCTCTCAATGGCAGTCACATTTCCCTGGCTGTCTTCACTCCCTGGGCATTCACAGCCTTGCAGTCCAACGATACACACCTGCACCTGTTCCCCATGTTATGAATCGACTCCTAGGCAGCCTGTGCAGGCTTCTCGCAGCTCCCTGTGTCCTCCCCTGGTGCTTTCCACCCTGCAGATGACTAGAACGTGGGGCCTCCCATTGATTTATTTTCATGTGTCTGAAGGAGAGCCAAGGATGAGGAAAGGTGTTGCCCTTTTCCTCTGTCCCAAGTTGCTTTCCCCAGCTTTTCACCACTCGGAGCATGGGAATCAATAAACACAACAAACCATTCTGATGCCTTGTGTATGTCATAGACATTTATGCTATCTGTCTTCATGCTAACTTGAATTAGGGAACTTCCAGTTGGAATGATGGAAGCATTCTATACCCCAGGATCTCAGTTGCTCCAAATACCCAGCATTGATGAGTATTTTTCTTTGCCCATGTTTAAGCAGATCATTTGCTCTTTCATGTTTTGGAAATTATTTTGCCCTGAGAGTTATTAAGTATCCAGTTAGCTACATCACCAAGGTCATGTGCAGCCTAGGACCAGGAACTCCTCCCTTGGGTCTCTGTAGTGCACATGCACACAGCGCATCTCTATCACTCAAAGGGGATGTATGTGCGTGCATGCCTGTATCCAGTCAGGAAAGCTGGCTCTTCCTCAGGGCCGCAACAGTATTCTTCAGTTTCCTACAATAATTAATTATTTATTCATCTGGAAGTCATTATGATGGATAGCACAAGAAGGATGTGTGGGCAATATAAACAGCCAGTGTTCACATATCACATAGAAAACATGAAGTCCATCCTGTGTAATGCCACTCTTGCCGTATTAAATGCCCAATATGACTGTCTGTCCTTTCCTGAGTGCTCTGTTTTTGACCATCCATACACACCCTACGCTCTGGTAGTTCATATACAAAACTGTGTCTGCATATTAAGTAGAAGTAAGTCCTGTCTGTGCACATTTTTAATGTCAAATTGTAAAAGTTACTGTTAAGTTCTTTATTCTTTAATATGCCTATTGTAATTACTATTTTAATTTAATATTTGTGTGTGGGGTGTGTGTGTGTTGCTTTGTGCATGTGTGGAGATCAAAAGACAACTTTCAGGAGTCTGTTCAGTCCTACCACCACTGGGGTTCTAGGGAGTGAACTCTGGCTTTGTCATAGGCACCTTTACACACGGAGCCACCTCGCTGCCCCGTCCTTTAATAATATTTTCAATACAATATCATCCAGATTTCTCTCTGACCTCCTCCAATCAACATCTCATTAAGTTTTGTGATGGTCTTCCTAGATAGTCCAAGGTAGTATTCTCCATGCCTTACCCACCCAAATTTGGGGAGTACAGATGTGACATGCCATTCCTGGAATTCCTCATATTATTTAATAGAGATGAATTGCCTTAGGTATATTTGGTATTAAGACTTCAAGTGCAGAAGCTTAAATTAAGCCTCTATGTACCAGGTTATGATTCATGTACTTAAACAAAGCTTTATTACTTTGCCTAAAGTCTTTGAGTAAGTTCTAAGTTTTACATATTCATAAATATAACTTTAACATATTAATAATATTATACATTCTCAAATTAAAATATATATTTGTTCTCCTTATTGTGGAAGGAATGCTTGCTCATCTGTAGTGTTCTCTACTTGATCATAAATGATGATTATTTCTGTACATAGAGACGCACCAAGTCTACTGAGCATCCCTGCTAGTTCAACTGTGGTGTCTGTGGTCTCTCATGTTCATAAAACCAACAAATCTCTAATAATTACATGAATGTGGAAAGGAGACTGGAGGGGGCTCAGAGAGAGAGCCAGGGGTGTCAGGGTTGGAGCAGATGAGGGGAAAGAGGAATGTACCAAAACATACTTTGCTTGAAAATACCATATGAGATCTAATACCTTCTCTGCTAATTTAAAAAATAAAAATTAAAAGAAGTACAACTTTTCTTTTGGGTTATGGTTCTGAAATAATGGTAATTAGAACCAACCCACAGAGCTGTAGTTAATAAGAAGAGATGGAGAAAATAAGAAGTCCCCTGGAAGATTCTTCTTGACACCACTTGAAAGCTAACATTCCTAAAGCACATAGTCATGAACAGCGAGAAATAAAATGTCTTAGGCTGAGTGGGTAAAAACACTTGCCATCAACCCTGATGACCTAAGTTCCATCTACATGGTAAATTTGGAAATATTGCCACTATTTGTTCTCCGATAACAACACACACTACACACTACACACACATACACACACACACACGTGCATGTGCCTGCAAATAAATAAATATAATGGTTTTGGAAGAGATAGTTAATGAAATCCGGTTAGAGTTAGGAGAAATAGATCATAGGTCTAAATAGTTAAGAGGCACATGAATGTAAAATGCCTGTAGAAATACAATTTACGATACTCATGTATTGACCGTCATAAAGAGGAATAGAAGTCAACATTAAGACTGTTGTCCATCTGGTTTATCTGGAGTCTAGGTGCTGCCATTCCGTGAACAGATGAGACTGAAAGACAATGTGGACCCTGGCCACAGCAAATCTCCATAAGCACAGTTAGCTAATGTGGCTTATGTGAAAATTCCAGAAGCAAAAGAACAGTAAAGCCTGATACTAACTAAGCAGAGTTCCTCCCTCATCCTGGGACATGATGCTCCACTTCGGAATCCTACAGCCCATCCCCATTCTCCGGTACACTCAAGACTTCTATGTTTGTCATTGCCCAGGTTATACCATCTGTATATCCTCCCAGCACAATTCAGGCGAATTCTGCTGATGTGCTGCCTAGAGCTATTCAACCTGTTACTCTAATGAAGCTGCCTGAAGCTTAGCTTTCCTTGTCTCTATGGAGAGATACATCAGTATCCTCTAACATGTCTAAATTTTCAGAGACATGAGGAAACTGAGCTTTCAAAGTTTAATTCAAGTATGGTTTAAGTAAGATAGTCACATAGTTAAGCTAAAGTATTTTCAAGACGTCAGTCATTCTCATAAAGGGGATGAGGTGTGGACATTTATAATGAATGTTACTACTTTAGGGAAATTGTTATTATTGTTGATGTTCCTCTGACAAGTGGCTTCTCTTGGGCTAAAAGTGTTAACTTGAGCGGAACAGATCTTTAGAGGAATCAAGTCCCTTTTTATTTTTTTTCATGTGTAAGGGTTTTATTTATTTTTTAATTAATTTATTTATTTATTAAAGATTTCTGCCTCCTCCCCGCCACCGCCTCCCATTTCCCTCCCCCTCCCCCGATCAAGTCCCACTCGCTCATCAGCTCGAAGAGCAATCAGGGTTCCCTGATGTGTGGGAAGTCCAAGGACCACCCACCTCCATCCAGGTCTAGTAAGGTGAGCATCCAAACTGCCTAGGCTCTCCCAAAGCCAGTACGTGCAGTAGGATCAAAAACCCATTGCCATAGTTCTTGAGTTCTCAGTAGTCCTCATTGTCTGCTATGTTCAGCAAGTCCGGTTTTATCCCAGGCTTTTTCAGACCCAGGCCAGCTGGCCTTGGTGAGTTCCCAATAGAACATCCCCATTGTCTCAGTGTGTGGGTGCACCCCTCGCGGTCCTGAGTTCCTTGCTTGTGCTCTCTCTCCTTCTGCTCCTGATTTGGACCTTGAGCTTTCAGTCCGGTGCTCCAATGTGGGTCTCTGTCTCTGTCTCCTTTCATCACCTGATGAAGGTTAATATTCAGGAGGATGCATATATATTTGTCTTTGGATTCACCTTCTTATTTAGCTTCTCTAGGATCATGAATTATAGGCTCAATGTCCTTTATTTATGGCTAGAAACCAAATATGAGTGAGTACTTCCCATGTTCCTCTTTTTGGGTCTGGCTTACCTCACTCAGGATAGTGTTTTCTATTTCCATCCATTTGTATGCAAAATTCAAGAAGTCCTTGTTTTTTACTGCTGAGTAGTACTCTAATATGTATATATTCCATACTTTCTTCATCCATTCTTCCATTGAAGGGCATCTAGGTTGTTTCCAGATTCTGGCTATTACAAACAATGCTGCTATGAACATAGTTGAGCATATACTTTTGTTGTATGATAGGGCCTCTCTTGGGTATATTCCCAAGAGTGGTATTGTTGGGTCCAGGGGTAGGTTGATCCCGAATGTCCAGAGAAACCAAAACACTGCTTTCCAGAGTAGTTGCACAAGTTTGCATTCCCACCAGCAATGGATGAGTATATCCCTTTCTCCACAACCTCTCCAGCAAAGGCTATCATTGGTGTTTTTTATTTTAGCCATTCTGACAGGTGTAAGATGGTATCTTAAAGTTGTCTTGATTTGCATTTCCCTGATCGCTAAGGAAGTTGAGCATGACCTTAAGTGTCTTTTGGCCATTTGAACTTCTTCTGTTGAGAATTCTCTGCTCAGCTCAGTGCCCCATTTTATAATTGGGTTGATTAGCCTTTTACGGTCTAATTTCTTGAGTTCTTTATATATTTTGGAGATCAGACCTTTGTCAGTTGCAGGGTTGGTGAAGATCTTCTCCCAGTAAGTGGGTTGCCTTTTTGTCTTAGTGACAGTGTCCTTTGCTTTACAGAAGCTTCTCAGTCTCAGGAGTGGACTTCAACTTTGCAGCTAAGTCTCTGGGATGGCTATTATCAAAGAACCAGAGAGCCAGTTCAGGCTTGGCCCATGAGCTCATCACCAACACAAGCTGCATTCCTTTACAAACCTAAAAAAAATTAATTTGTTTCAAAATAGTTTTATTTCTTCCTCTATAATAGGATGGCTTCTTTCATTAAAAATTAGATCTCTTGCAACAAAGTCTTCTGATAAACAAAATATTCAATCAGAGATGTATTAAGGAATGAAAATGAGGGTCATATTCCTCATCCAGACAAGAATGTCAACTGTGCTGAGCTTAGCTTTGTCTTACTGTTTTCCTTCTTTCACTATTTTATATAGTGTTAATCCTGATTATTCAGCACTGAAAGAATAGATGGGTGACTCTTAAAGATTTCTTTTCCTTTCATTTATGTGTGTGGGGAAGTGGGGACTATGTGTACATTGAGTGCAGCACCTACAGAGGTGAGAAGGAAATTATTTTAGATCACCAGGAGTTATAGGTGGTTGTGATATGCATGGTGGGAACAAGGAACCAAACTGCGTCTTCTATGAGAGTAGTTTGTGCTCTTAACTGCTGAGACATCTCTCCAGCCTTTGATTTTCTTTCTTCCTTTAAAAAATGTGTTTGTGTTCTTGCATGTGAGTGTTCATGTGTACATAAATCCACTTGCATTCATGTGTGTGTTCCTGTGTGGTTTAGAGGTCATAGGACAACCTTAGGAGGTGGTCTTCTATTTCCATCTTGTTTGAGAGAGGGTCTCTCGTTGTATACTGCTACACACCAGGCTGGTTGCTCCATAGCTTTTTAGGCATTTTTCTGACTCCACCTCCTATCTCTCCAGAAGAGAACTGGAATTGCAGACGTGTGCTATTATGACCAGTGTTACATGGGTTCTATGGATTTAAAATCTGTTCCTTACGCTTGCTGATCAAGCACTTCACACACTGGGTCTTCTTCACAGCTTGATAATGTTTTTTTTATCTTCCACACTGTGAATTGTGAAGATGCACAGACTTCTGCATATTAATATGAAGCAGAATGGAGTTGCTTTTATTCTATCCCTTAAAAGAGATACCGCCAAAGACTCAACCTGAAATCAGCCTTTGTGATTTTGAGTGGCAGAAAGGAATACAGTGGTTTATACCAGACAGAATAATTACTCTTGACTCATTTTGTATCACACAATAAATGGAGGAGCTCTTCATGGCCACATTTCTTTATAGACACCTTTCTTTCTTAGCACAAAAGGAAGGTTTTTTTCCTCCATTGAACAAAAACAAACAAAAAAGCAGCCCCAGTAAACACAAATCCCTCCCTTAGGGCCTCAATTCTCCCTGTCACTAGGTTTTGGAAGATTATCCTCCATGCCACTGCTTCATCCGTGAACATGAAGGTCTCTGTCTACAGATAATGGTTTTTGTCACAGTGAACCCATTCTCAATACATATGTGATGACTAAAATGACCACATAGATCATCATCTAAGACAAGTTGTACTTGCAAGTGAAAGGGACATTATTAGTAATCAAACATCAGTGGAACCTATAAAGACAAAGAGCATGTAGCCTTGATTTACACAATCTCTGAACAAGAAAGCAAAGAGCTGTTGTATGAGTTTCTTCTATCTATGTGTTGCTTTCATTGGTTAATTAATAAAGAAATTGCTTGGCCTGATAGGTCAGAACATAGGTAGACAGAACTGGTAGACAGAGCTGGGTAGACAGAACTGAATTCCTGGAGGAAGAAAGCAGGATCAGAGATTGCCGCCATGGAGCCAGCCGCCAGGTCAGACATGCTGAATCTTTCCTGGTAAGCCACGACCTCATGGTGACATACAGAGATGTGAGAGTTAGGCACTAAGAAATTAGAACTAACGGGCCAGGCGGTGTTTAAATGAATACAATATGTGTGTTGTTATTTCAAGGTATAAGCTAGCGGGGGGGGGGGGGGGCGGGAGCCGGGCGAGACGAAAAGCAGCCCACACCTAATACAACAAAGCAACAAAGAGCTTTAACCTTCTGCAAGGATTTTAACTGCTGGGTCCTTTGGATTGTCCCAAACCCCTTTACTCTATGAGACATCTCATCACTGTAAATGTGATTATAGATATTGATTGCCAGTTTGACAAGACCTAGAATCATCACCAGGTATTAGATGATATTGTTAACTGGTCAGAGGTCACAACCTCCCCACAGCCTAGAAGCTTATCTCAATAAACTCAGCAAAATGGACTCTTTCCCTCCAGCAGAACTTCCTGCCTCTACCTGCCCTTATCTGGAGAACATCCCTAAAGCTGGACAACTGACCTCACTTCAAAAGCTGTCTCTAAAACCAGATGCCTATTTCATCTTTAGCTTGACACTTGGCATAGATCCCTGCTGAGAAGACTTGTGCTAGGGGCTCTATTGTAGAACCCCACTGCCACAGACTAAGCCTTGTGATAGAAGCGTGCCATTTAATGTAAATTAAGATTTCTTCCCAGGCTCTTCAATCTTATATATTCCTTATATCTGAAATAAAATCAAACTGATTCACCAAAATCGGTCTCCTGGAGGGTTGTCTCTGTTCATGCTCATGGGCCACCAAAACTTTCTATCATCCCATCTGCCTCTTTCACCTCTTGACCTGGTGGCCAACAGGCCCAGAGAAAAAGAGGATTCCCACAACTAGGAGATGTCTCTGGAGACATGAAGAAGAAAATGTCTCTGGGCAAGTATGTATGGGATTTTCCTGATTAAGTTAATTGAGATGGGAAAGTCCATCCTAATTTCTCTGTTTCCATCAGTCTTTAGGGTTTCTATTGCTGTAAAGAGATGCTATGATCACAGTAACTCTTACAAGGAAAGTATTCAATTGGGCGACTTACAGTTTCAGGAGTTAAGTCCATTATCACCATGGTGGGACATGGCAGCAAGCAGGCAGACATGATCCTGGAGAAAGAGCAAAGAATACTACATCTTTGACCTGCAGGCAACAGGAAGTGAACTGAGACACTGGGTATGACTGGAAAATATATATGAGACCTCAAAGCCCACCTTTTCAGTGAAACACTTCCTTCAACAAGGCCTCACCCACTCCAACAAAGCTATATCTCCTAATAGTGCTAATTCCTATGAGCTTATGTGGGTCAATTACACTCAGACTACCACAGTCCACTCCCTATGCCTCCCATAAACTTGTAACCACATCATAATGCAAAATGCATTCAGTATAACTTCAAAACCCCCATAGTCTATCATAGTCTCAACAATGTTTTAAAACTGAAAGTTCAAAATTGACAGCCCACCTCCACAGTGATAAACATGAACCAACAAAGCCATGCCTCCTAATCGCGTCCTTCCCTATGAACTATGAATTATGGAGGACAATTATATTCAGACGACCACATCATCCCATGAGTTGTGGTCTCAGACTGAATACAAAGAAGAAAGCAAACTGAGTACCAGCACTCATTTCTCTCAGTTCCAAACAGTGGGGACAAGATGGCCAACTACCTCAAACATCCGCTGCTGAGGCTTCCCTGCCATGCTGCACTGCACCTTTGAACTGTGAGCAAGAACTGACCCCTTCTCCTGCAAGTTGCATTTGTCAGAGCTCTGAGAAATGCAACTAACACGGTGGGTTTCCTCCTATTCCTCCTGTTTCTTCCTCACTTCAGGGTCCATTGCTATTTCATTTGCTTCATTCTCTTCTGTGTTCACATTACAAGGTGTAGGTTATGGGAACCTCTCTTCATGGAAACCCAGACAGAAGGATATTGTCTCTCATTCTCATGATTCCAATGTGAATTTTTGTTTAAAACTCTCATGATTCTAGCCTTGTCTTTCCCTCTGAGTTTCAAAATCATACCCAGAACCATAATTTACATAGACTTTTGGTAAAATACTGACATAAAAAAGTAATTGGATAAATTGAAAATTGCCTCCTGCCAAAAAAAAAGCCATTCTATCATGCCCCCAAATTTGGCAAAGGAAATTTTTCATCTACATGTCATCTCAAGCAGCAAATCTGATCAACAGCTGTTTTTAGCTAGGGTAACTATCTGTTTTAAAAGAAATTGTTGGAAGTGAAAGAATTACAGCTGGGTATGCTAGCACACACCTGTAACCATAGCTCTCTGGAGTCAGCATTCAGGAGGTCTGGGGTTTTAAGCTGAGTGTATAGTCGGATTCTGCCGCAAAACAAATAAATTAAGTAAAAGACACAACAACAACCACCACCAACAATCATCTCAAAATCTTAGCACACACATCCACACAAAACTGGGCATTTCTTATTTGTATTCATGTCCAGGGTGACCCATAGCAGTCATTCAAGGACCTTCTAAATGTGGCCTTGAGGTCATTCTATCGTCTCTTAGTCAGTAAATGGGAGGTCAAAGAGAACGTGATAAAGGTCCCTCTCCTTACTTCCCGAGCTCATGGAGCAATTCTATTTACACAACACTGACAAACTCCCACCTGGATTCACCAAGATTCAAAGTAATTAAGAATCATTCATTAACTCTATACAAAGCCAAAGGAATGGCTTGGTGAACATCTGCCACTGTCTGGAACACCATCTTTCTCACTCCCTTTCCTCCTCAAGCCTTAGTGAGTCCTCTATTTAGTCCTGCTCTGTTGAATGTTGCTTGTTTTTATTTAAGACTCAAAATCCCTGCCATAACTCTGTAGTCACATGCTTTTCTCTTTGTATAACTATAACACAAACTCTTTTTAGAGTTTAAATCCCAAGACCTCAAAGTAAATCCCAAGCTCTTCAGCTTGGAGTGACTTTCTTCTCACATTATAGACATATTGGATACCCTTTAATAGTTCATATCGGCTGTTCCTTAAGTGGACCCAAGCCATGCCGAAGTTCCCGAAAGACCTTACATGTGCTTTCAAATAGTTTAATTCATTCACATGTCTTTAAATGATCAGCTCCACTTGCTCCATCCCCATTCTAAGTCATAATGCCCTTCTCTCCAGGAAGACTTTCCTGAAGTCGCCCATAGACTTCTCATCTAGACCCATCAGTGCCTCACTGCTGGGACACAAAACCACTCTTTCTTTTATCTAAGTTCTATTAGTTCTCTGTGACTCTGTTCAGATTGTTCATGAATTTGACAGGACTCAGAATCCCCTAGGAGACACAACTCTGGGTGTGTCTCTGAGGGAGTCTCCAGAGAGGTTCAATTGAGATTTAAAAAATTTAAAAAGATGCCAGCTGCAGGTAGGGAGTCTCAGACCCACTAATTCGTAAATGGCACACCAGCATTCACCTCTCTGGTTCCTGACTATGAGCACAGTGTGGCCACGAGGTCACAGGCCTGCTCCCATGCCTTCCTTGCCACAAAGAATCTAGAATGGAAGCTGTAGTTCTCTCCAGTTCCTCCACGGTTGAATCTTGTCTTTAGTATCACCTCCTTAAATACATCTTTCTGCTTTATTTGTTCCTACTCTTAAGATCAGTTAATTTTTAGGTCCTCCCTGTTAACTGATCTGTTTTGTTTCTCATTCCTTCTTCCCTTTATTTCTTCATCTATCTATCTATCTATCTATCTATCTATCTATCTATCTATCTATCTATCTATCTACCCATCCATCCATCTATCTCTATCTATCTACCTACCTACTACCTACCTACCTATCTATCTATCTGCCTACCTGTTTCTTCATTTCCTTCCTTCTATTCTTGCAGAATATTCCTTTACACTGTGTGAATATGCTTCATTGTGATTGGCTTAATAAAGAAGCTGATTGGCCTGTAGCTATGCAGGATAAGGTTAGGTAAGAGAGACTAAGAGGATGCTGGGAAGAAGAAGGGCAGAATCTGAGGGGACACCATAAGTAGCAGAGCCAGCAGGATGGGAAGTATATAGATGAAGTTAACAAGTCTTAGGGTAGCGCATAGATTAATATAAATGAGTTAATTTAAGTTATAAGAGTTAACTAAAAACATGCTTAAGGTATTGACCAAGCATTTATAATTAAGATTAAGTCTCTATGTGGTTATTTGGGAAGTAGATGGTGGGATAGAAAAGACTGCCTACACACACTCTCTCCCTTTCTTTCCATATCTATCCTTTAATCGCTCTATTCTTACCTTCCTTAATCACTTTCTATTTTTATTTTTTTGAACATGGGGTCTTGCTATATAGCTCAAGTGGCCTCAGGGTTGCAATCCTCCAACTTCTGCCTCCTTCTTTTTCATTTCAGAAACTATAATGAGCATACTACTGACAGTTAAAATTCTCCAAAGCATTGTTGAGAGCTGTCACACTCCCTCTGCCCTGATCTTTACCGCTTCCCTGAAGGATACAACTTCCTAAATAACAGCACTCTTTCAGACTAGGCATTTAAGGTCTTTTGCCATCAGATCCCTCAGCCCCCTCTACCCTTTCCTCCCTGGCATCCCAGCGTGAATGTGATGTGAAGCAAGCAGTGTGCCTTCCATTCTGCAACTACGCACAATTTTTTATTCTCCTTTCTACTCACTTCCATGGCTTGACATGAAATTCACCACGACCTTTACTTCACTAAACCCAACCCCATTTAAGAAATGAAGCTTCCCTCAAGACTTTTTTTTTTCCTTTTTTGGTTTTCTGAGACAGTTTCACTGTGTAGTACTAGCTGTCCTGGAACTCTTTCTATAGACAAGAGTGGCCTCAAACTCACAGAAATCAGCCTTCCTATGCCTCCTGAGTTTTAGGATTAAAGGTGTATGCCACTACCACTCAGCTAAAATGCATATTCTTAATTTATAATTCATTATTTAAGATATATAGCATTCAAACATCACACACACACACACACACACACACTGATCTGAACAGAAATTTGCTTTTGAGACAGTCTCACAATACAACCCTGGCTGGTCTAGAAATCACAGAAATCCACCTGCTTCTGCCACAAGAGTGATGGAATTAAAGGTGCATTCACAGTTAGGTATAGGCAATCTACATAGCAGATGCCAACTAAAAACAAAACTACCCAGCTGAATTACAGTGGATGTCCTGTGACCAAATTTCCCTGGAACTAACCACAGCAGCAAATAAAAATACGATTTTCCTCTCATTTTACTTCTGTACTAGTCTATTTTTCAAAATACTTAAGGCACCCTAATGCTATAAAGGTAAGTGTTTGGTTTTGCTCACACTTCTGGAGACTAAAAGTCCAAACTCCTCAGAGCCAGCTCTGGCAAAGGTCCTACCCTGGTCTATCATGTTACCATAGATGGCGAGGGTGGTGTAGTATGTAAGAAGAATTTATTTCGCCAGAGAGCCAGAAGACTGAGTGCCACAATTTCTTCTGTAGGCGTGTTTACAACTCATATGAGATCTCCCACTAGGCCTGTGTCTAGTTCTCCTTAGATCATTAACTCAGGACTTTCTCCATTTGCCTGCCCTGTGTTCCTTAGCTTTTTAGAGATATTATTTTTTAGCAGCATTCACTATAAAATACATGTGCACAAAATTCACCTCAGAATCTTTTCAAAAAATGCCAGCCTTGGGAGCTGGAGAGATGGCTCAGAGGTTAAGAGCTCTAGCTGTTCTCGCAGAGGGTCCAGAATGGATTCCCAGCACCTACGTGGTGACTCACAACCATCTGTAACTCCAGTTTCAAGGATCTAATGTCCTCCTCTAGCCTCTGCAGGCACCGGGCACAGAGGTAGTGCACAGACACATATGCAGGAAAGCATACCTACCTGTAAAATAAAAAAAAATAAAAATTAAAAGACCAAGCAAAGCACAAACCACTAGACACAATAGATAGAGTTGAAGAATACAGGGAAACAATCCTGCTGTGCAGGAAGTAAGGAACACAGCAGCAACCCAAAAAGTAGACTTCCCAGAGGAAGCGGGTTTTATTGGCACATTCCTCAGGTGGGAAGTTGTCTCCTCAGAGTGGCTGGTAGAGCGTATGCATGCTACAGAGGACACAGGCAGGCTGCTGAGCTCCAGTCCAGCCTGGATTTGAATCCAGTGATAGCTCTTCACTACCTATCTTCTACCAGGAAGCTAAGCCTCTTGCACTACTCTTCTTTGTCCTGCCAAGTGAAGGCCATGATTTATAAGGTGTGGGGTGGTCAGAAATGACTTATGACAAGTGACACAATACAGACACTCGAACAGTGTTAACCTTTGTAAGGCCAGAGGGTGTGGAAACAAGGGGGCTGTAGAAATGCGTACAGAAAATCTAGGGAGACCAAGTTAGCTAGGTAAGACAAGACAGGTGCTGTAGATGCAATACATATGTGCTTCTGTGTGTGTGTGTGTGTGTGTGTGTGTGTGTGTGTGTGTGTGTGTGTGTGTATGTATGCAGGGAGTGTCTGTGTGTGTGTGTTTATGTCTGTGTTTGTGTGAGAGTATGTGTTTGTTCCTATCTGTGTGTCTCTGTTATTGTGTCTATTTATGAGTATGTATAAATATAAGTGCTTTTTCTATATGTAGACTATGTGCCTGTGTTTTGTGTGTCCATGTGTGTGTATGCACATGCATGTATATGTGCCTATGTAGGGGTGTGTGCACCTATTAGTTATTATCTGTTTGCATGTCTATGTGTATCCATGCATATGTGCACATGTCTGTATAGGAGTGGGGTTGTATGTTTCTCTGTGTGGTGTTCATGTGTCTGTGTTTGTGTGACTATACATGTGTTTGTATATGGATATAGATGCATCAGTGGTGAAATGGGTATGTCTCTGTATGTATGGATGTCTGTTTTTATGTGTGTCTGTGTTTATATATCTGTGTGCATGTATGTATATGTTTGTGTGTGTGTGTCTGTGTGCATGTGTTTGTGTTAGTGTGTGTTGCCCTTTTCTTTATTTTTAGTTTTAGGATATATTTTACTTCCATACTAAAGTGAAATTCCTGTTTTATTCTAAGAAATCTAACAGAGAAGGAGAAATGTGGACATCGAAGATAACACAACTCCACGCCTTAGCAGTGTGTTCCCCAGGACCAACTCTGTCTCTTCCACCTGGAGGAAAGGCAGCAGTGTGTCCTGGGGAATGTAGCCGATAAATGGCTGCTGAGAGATGGCAGGATTCTTCTTCCTAGAATAAGGACTGACAGAGATCTTAGGGACACTTGATTATTTAAAGGGTCACAGAAAGTATTCGGCTCCTTTTCCTTCTAATTTGAATTCCTTTACATTTACAGAGCAATATTAGAGGATCAAAGAATAAGCCAGAAGTGTCGACTCGAGAGGAAACATTGGCCTCAGCCTGTAAGAGTCCCATCATTAGTGGTAACGAGAAGATAGAGTGAGAGCTGTGTCAGCTGCAGGGCTCCATGTTCACTCAGGGCCACCAGCCAGACATCTGTCAGCAGGGAGGCAGAGTCTGCACCTTCCTCTGGGAGAAAAGTGAATCCTAAACACCTTTTCTCTGCCCCAAACACATTAGTTTCATTAGAGTCTAAAATGCTCTACCTCAGTCATGCTTATGCTAATGCTGTTAAATCATGACTAAATCCTTTGTTTTATTCCTCTTTCCCTTAGTTGAAAACCATGGTGACCCCAGCCAGCTCTTGTGAGTTTTCTTCCCTTCTACCTCTGACTGTTGGAAGAACAACTGGCATCCAGTTGTTACAGGCAATGATCAACATTAAGTAGAACATTAGCCAGAAGAAAGACCATCAAAATCCCAGGAAAACCAAACTCATACAAATGCTTCATTGTGTGTTAAATACACACCTCCTGGTCTGAGCTGATTAGTAAGCCCAGCCAAAAATTTAAATATATACTATATATAATACTATATGAAGAATATGAAATAAAAAGGTATTCAAATCAAATTAGAAGCATGCTAGTCATTTGAATAACATGTAACGAATTCAGTAGTAGAATGTATACTGTGTGCATCTTCAAATCTCATTTTTTTCTATTATTTATTTAACACCATTATGGTGAAAAAATATTTTAGACTCCTAAAATTCAAATTGCTTCATGTTAGTTCAGGTTCTTTCATAGTGTAGCCCGTGGACTGTCTTGAAGAATTCTCCATACATTCTATGTGCATTTCAAAGGATAAGCAGCTGCTTCCCTCCTCTCATAGGTAAATGTGCATACTGCTTCTGTGGGATGTAATCCTCTCTGGGTACCCTGTAGCTTTGGTCAATTTCCCTGTTGATTTGTGCTCGCTTGTCTCACCTACCTCCATGTTTTTCCCCATTACAATCTGCTGGTGGCTAAAATGCCTCAAGCAAATGACTTTTTCATGAGTTCATGGCTCACATTGGGCACCAATTGATGCATGATTAATAAAAACTCAGAGAGAATTGGAGTTCAACCTGAAGGTCAAAAAAGCAAAACAGAGGTCTGATCTCCAAAATACACAAAGAACTCAAGAAATTGGCCAACAAAAGAACAAATAATCCAATAAAAACCAAAACAGAGTACAGACCTAAACAGAGAACTCTCAACAGAGGAATCTAAAATGGCTGAAAGACACTTAAGGAATTGCTCAACATCCTTAGTCATCAGAGAAATGCAAATCAAAACAACTCTGAGATTCCATCTTACACCTGTAAGAATAGCCAAGATCAAAAACACTTATGACAACTTATATTGTGGGGAAAAGGGAACACTTCTGCATTGCTGGTGGGAATTCAAGCTTGTACCACCCCTTGAATGTCAGTGTGATTATTTCTCAGAAAATTAGGAAAACACCTTCCTTCAAGACCCAATAATATGACCTTTGGCTATATATCCAAAGGATGTTCAATTGTGCCACAAGGATATGTGCTCAACTATGTTCATAGCAGCTTTGTTTGTCATAGCCAGAACCTGGAAATATCTTAAATGTCCCTCGACCACAGAATGGATAAGAAAAAAAAAGTGGTACATTTACACAGTGAAGTACTATACAACAGAAAAAAATAATGACAACTTGAATTTTGCAGACAAATTGATGGAGCTAGAAACATCATTTTGAGTGAGGTAACCCAGACACAGAAAGACAATTATTATATTTACTCACCCATAAGTGGATTTTAAACATAAAGCAAAGAAAACCTGCCTACAATTCACAATCCCAGAGAATCTAGACAACAATGAGAACCCTAAGAGAGACATACATAGATCTAATCTACATGAGAAGTAGAAAAAGACAAGATCTTCTGAGTAAATTGGGAACATGGGGACCATAGGTTGAAAAGGAAAGGAGAGGCAGGGAGAGGAGCAGAGAAAAAATGTAGAGCTCAATAAAAATCAATAAAATTCTTAAAAAGGCATGTACCTCTGGGATTAAAAGCATGCACCACCTGGTTTCTAAGGCAACTCATGTGACTGCTGGGAATAAAGGTGTATGTTACCACTGCCTGATCTGGAAAGCTGACCAGTGGGCTGTTTTACTCTCTGATATTCAGGCAAGCTTTATTTATCAAAATACAAAAGAAATGTCACTACAACAATCACAGCCTCTCTTCCCAAGGGACAAGGATCATCATCCCGGGCCAGTGGGAAGAAAGAGTTTAAGAGGTGTAGGTATCAGATGATTATAGCAAAACAGGAGTTTTCAGGCACAGCAAGGAAATTGTACACATAAAGTCAGAGCAGCTGGGACTGTGTGCACAGGACCTGTACAAGATCAAGTCAGACAAACTCCTAGCATGTACCAGGGAGGGGTTCATGAAGTTCCCCCCTTAGCTGAGGAGCTATTGACAATTGATCTCTGCTTGGAGTTACTTTCTTCAGGGATATAGCTTCTAAGAGACTATTCATGCTCTAATAGGTGACCCAATATCCACACATGTAGCACAATTAATAAAAAACCAGAGACAGATATTGGGGTTCAACCTGAAGGTCAGAAAAGCAAAATAGCCAGCCACTGGCTCTTACCTCTACCTCAGTCCAAAATGGCAATACTGCTTCAGGAATCCTCAGGATGAGACTGTGTCTGAGAGCTGCCTCCTCCCATCTTATATTCCTCTCTAGGGCTGGGATCAAAGGCATGTACCACTACCACCCTGTTTCTATGGCAAAGTAGTGTGGCGATTGGGATTAAAGGTGTGTGTCACCACTACCTGGTCTGTAAGCTTGACCAGTGGGGCTGTTTTACTCTCTGGTCTTCAGGCAAGCTTTATTTATTAAAATACAAATGAAATATCACTACACACACACACACACACACACACACACACACACACACACTGGCAACACTAAGTGAATTCAATGGGTCTTTAAAAAAGAAGATAAGAGATAAGGAGGGAATAGTGGGGACAGTAAAAAGACAAGAATTGGAGGGGAGATCTAGGGATGTGGCTTGATAAAAGCACATTATATGCACATATGAAATTCTCAATCAATAGAAAATAGTGCTAAAAATGAAGTTGAGTATTGAAACCCCTGACTCCTACTGCTCAGCTGTCTTTCCATAAAAATGGGTATCTTGTATGCAGTGTATATTTGAATCATGGATTTGTCTGTGCCTTCAATTTCTATGTTTCTATGAACTATTTGATCTATTTGCTATTATTGAAAACATACTAATAAGGTTAGAGTTACTTCTTCATTTTGGCTGTTTGTTTCATTGTAGCTAATGCCTGTCTTACTCTAGTCCCATGGTGCTGCTTTCTTCTACACTGGATATTTTTCTAGGATACCATTTGATTCATTTGACTTTATATTTTTTTCTCTTACTACATGTGGCACTTGTGAGTTATTTTCTTAGTGGTTTCTCTGGGAATAAAATTAGCATGCCACCTAAAAAGAATGTTTAAATTAATACAGCCATGAGTTCAACAACACACACAGAGGTGTTCTGTGCACTGTAGAGCGAATTTAAAATTTATAAGTAAAGACTTAGACATTCTTCTTTATGCATGGGCTCATACTGCATGCATTTTTAGAGCTGTGTAGATTGTTCTGTTAAAATTCTCCCATAAGTTGGATACACTGAACCATCTAGAAAAAGTACTTCTTTTGTAGTCAGTAGAGTAGTATGAGGTAGAGGGAGTCATTGCCCTAATAGTCACAGCTGTTAGTATCTATGAAATGACATGTCAGTCAGAATGAACTAGGAAACAGTTCATTCACCTGAGTATGTTAGCTCCTAACTTTATCTGTGGAAAGTTGTATCATTAATCATCTCAAAATCCCACTCCTAAAGACACAGGAGATACAAAGCTATTTCTAACCCTCCATGGAGTATGCATGATTTGGACATTACCTTAGTTATCATCACTAACAAGAATCCAGCATGAAAGAAAAGTGGTTTTTCTGCTCTTTTTTTCTAGAATAAGACTCACAACATAATATAAAAATAAAAGTAAAAATAAAACAATAAAATATAAAGCAGATAACCTTAAGCCCCTTCATCTCCCACATGTCCTCGGGTGGAAGAGCTCATTAATTCATTGTTCATTCTATCCCATGCTCTGTATTCATATTTAAGATTGTTCTGTTGAAACTGAAAAAAATTATAAAGCTGAAACAGGATAAAAATACTCTCAAAATAAAAGAGAGAAATCTCTCTGCCATCAAAGAGGTTATTAGTATAAATGGGGAGCATCGCTTGATGGCAGGAAGCAAGTCCTTGCACACAGAGGACCCTTCATCTAAGAGCTATTCACACCCAAGAGATAAAACCACTCAGATTACAGGCCCTCCACGATAGAATGAACTCCACAGATACCAGCTCTTGACTGTTACACAGGTTAGCCAATTCCCCCAGGGGCAACCCTTTTGTTCTCCGGGTGATATGTGAACTCACCTGTCAATTATGTCATCCTTATGGTCTGTTCTTATAAATTTGGCTTCCAGCCCAGCCCTGTGCAAAACACCACTGATGAAAATAACTGGGTACCTCTTGCTTCTGGAATATGAAAAAATGAATCCATATCTGTGTCAGGTAACTTAAGTCACGAGGTGACGATAAATGATTCATGGAGTAAGAACCATAACACTAAAAGGTCATTTTTTTTCTAAGCTTCGGGCTTATTATGGGTTTTTTCACTGCTGTGTTCTCTTCCTCTGGTATTCAGTGATGCCGAAGCCACTGTTTCTAACACCACTGATTCCAGGATGGGGGAAGGGTATCACGATGAAATCCATGAAGCCCTGGAGCTACTGCTCAGCAGCTAGGGACTACAGTTCTGTTCACGGGTCATTGGAAAGAGCAAGTCATGTGTCCACGTGTGATGAGAATGGGCACAGTGACAGGTGATCCTCTAGTAGGACAATCCATTGAGAGAGCTGCATCTGAGGCGGTGGGCACACCATGACCACACTCTCTTAAAAGGCTCATCAAGCTGTGGTGAGATGCAAAAGCAACTTACAGGAGCAAAGGCTTGGGATTCACAGTTTTGGGTTGGAGTCTTCATGGATGGAAAGACTTGGGGATGGGAGCTTGGGGTAGTTAGCTGCACTGCAAGCATATCAGGAATCAGGAAGATATGAATGTTTGTGATCACTTTACTTTCTCCTTTCTACACAGCCCAGGACCCCAGCTTAAGAAAAGGAAGAATCTACAGAGGGTGAACCATCCCACATCAATTATCTGAACCACTATTAACCCCACAGACCTGGCCAGAGGCAAGTTTCCTGGGTGACACAAGATCTAGTAAAGGGGACAACTGAGACAACAAATAACCACAGAGATCCTGTCTCAAAACATAGACAGGCAGTGTCTGAAGAAGGATCCCAAGGTTTTCCTCTGAGTGCCACATGTGTGAACACAGATGTGAACATTTACCCCCATACACCTGTGCACACAAACACATACAAAAGGAGTTAAGGCCGCAACTCTGATCTGAAATGGAACTGAAAGTACTATATTCTTAGGGGATGGAGGGGAGACCCACATAAGACTAGGCATTCATTCACACGTGCCAGAGAAGATACCTAGATTTTATCATACATGACAGTTATTATAATAAAAGAGGACTGAGATATCTTCATGCTGACGTCCCGGTGCCTCTAATCTACAAACACCCGCTCTGTCTGCGTGGAGTACATCATTTCCCCTGACAGGAGGCTGAGTGTTTTCCACTTAAGAGAAAGAGACAGAGAGGCACTTGGGTAGAGAAAAGACAGAGGCAGAATGTTCTAGAACTGATATTTATTTCAAGTGTCTCCAGGAAACTACAAATATTTTTGGGAAGAGGAAAACTTGATACCATGAATGACATGGATTTTACTTGGCAGGCTAGATTATTTGAAATGAAGCCAATATTAATTAAATAATAAGAATTGGTTATTTGAACATGTGTGAAACATACAGAAGACATCCTGGTATTAGCAACTTAATAGAAATTCACTAGCCGTGTCCTTTGCACAATGAGACTGGACATAGAAAGACCCATGGCAAGCTAGAATATATGTCATAGTGACCTCGAAAAACCATTCACATTAAATAGAACCTATCTTATTATTGAATCTATATTGTATCATAAGTGTTATGCTATTGGAAATGTGGAGGGTTGGAAGGATTTTGCTTATACATCTACTTTATTATACAAATGTACATTACATATATTCTCTATGATTATTTTCACACTGAAATAACTTTTCAAAAAACTTACTTGTTCTTGTAAACTTCTAGCACACACATACACAAACACCTCCTTTATGGTTTACATAAAACACCTATTACAGGACCCAGCATAGAGACAGATGAATGCTGGTGGTCAGCTTGCTTGCACTTCTTATTTCCCCCAGTACAAGTATGTCTCTCTCCTTCAATTAGCCTAACCTAGAAACTCACCCCACAAACATACCCACCAGGTTTTCTCTGTGGTGACTTAAAGTCCTATGAAGTTGACATCAAAACCAACCATCTTCCTTTCTTTGATTCCCCGTTTTCCTTTCTTATGTAGCTGCTCAAAGAGAGTATGCTCCACCTCTTTGCCTCTTTTAAGAAGGGATCCTATCCCGTTTGTTGGGGCTCCTCTTTATGAACTACATTAATCATTGTCTCCAGCATGTAGCTGAAATACACTGGTAGAGTTCAACATATACCTAAGGATTTCAAGGACATTCAGGTCACAGCCTTGGGATTGATATAAATTGACAGAACAACTCGCACTGTACAAGATCACAAAAGGGCTACAATGCAAACTGGGGGTCCATTTCCAGCCCCTATATATGCTAAAGACATTTGTAATCACTTAACTAAACATAACTCACTTTTAAGACAAATTATACCTAATACATTTCTCATCACAGTTTTAAGATAATATTTATTTCCCATCCCTGCAGCCCCTATTAGATTACATTGGCAGGAAGTCAAGACACACAGAGCCCCCTTCATCTAACCAAAATTAATATGAAGTATTAATTGGAGGTACTTTGGCACACAATAGTGAAAGGTTCCAGTTAGAAGCAAATGTGGCACAGAGATCAATATGCATAGTAAAATAAATGGCTGGAAAAACGGACCTGACTCTCCATGTCAAAGGAAGAGACGAGTGACTGAAAATCCTTCCTCAGCATTGTTTGTAAGATTCTCAAAACTGACGTAACTCAGGGAGTCCAGAACCAGAATATTTACAAAAATGCAAACATTGGCATTGCCCACAATCAACTGTAGCTTCAAAATATTAAATGGAAATCTCCATAAATTTACAATTCATATATTTTAAATGCATGTAATTTTGAATATCATGACAGAGCCTCATACTTTCTATATATACTATGAGTCATGAGTCATTGCTGTGTCCAGTGTATCCACCCCGTATGAACTGTCTACTCACTACTCAGAGTAGCTACTACAGTGAAGACTGACTTGCATCTTGTATTCCGGCAGTTCTTATGTTACCTACCAATGACTCCGAAGTACAAAAGAAGCAATTCTGGCAGATTTAATGTGCCCAAACAAAGTCTCTAATATGGGGCCCTAAAATAAACATGAGGGTTTATCATAGGTGAGGTTGTATGGTAAAATGCAAAGACTCCTTAGGGTGAGCTGCTGTCAGAATTTTCAGACATTTGCTCAGGGTCATATAAGATAGCTCTATGAGACTGGAAGCCTTCCTCCCCACACAAAGACTACACAGGAGCCATAGACCACACAGTTTTATCAAGTTCAGGAGAGGGAATCCAGACCAAGGTCAGGGTACACTATCTACCTGCAGGGGGAGCCAGAGGGGGTTGGGGGAAGGGGAAAAGGAAGCTCTGTCCTTTTTTAATATCATCCTGGAAGCCAATTCTACCCTAAATAAAACCATTTACAGTTAATCATCTTCCAAAAGCTACCCTTTTCCAAACACCATCACGTTTGGACTTACAAGTTTTGTGAGAACACAAGCACTGTGTTCATAATCCGAGCTAAATCATCCTCAGGCTTCTTCACTAATTATCAGAGACTTGGAACCCACTCAATACAATTAGGAATGAAAGGCACAGCCAGAAAGAGGGCTAGGCTGCCTCCTCCAACACAGCTGGCCTGCTGCGTTCAGAGGGCCCTGCATTTTGGCATGACTCCCTGCTAGTATTGTCCTATCATTTTTTTATGGCTATGTACAAGGAGTCCCCTGTTTGTATTTCACATGGTACCTGAGTGAGGTTGATATAATCACACCACCCATGAAAGAGGACTTGAAAAGAACAGGACTTCTACATGGAAAATGGATGGATGAGAAGAGATGGGAATTTGTGCCCAGGATGAATATGCCATTAGCAAATCACAATACAAGGCTCAGTTGGATTCAACTTCAGTGAGGCAGGACTAAAAGGAACCATCCATCTCCTCATCCTCACGCACACATGTGTCACTCATGCATGGAATAATTCACAAAATACGGAAACACTACCCTGCTGTGTCTCCCTCTTCCATACCCCTTCACGGGTCCAACCAGTAATTAGATCCATCTTCCATTTCAGACTCCGTGAGCTGGGACACTTCTCTCTGAGACTCTTGTCTCTACGTCTGATAGACATCATAATCTAACTCAAAAGCAAAGGAGGAGGAGGAGGAGAAAGGAAGGAAGGAAGGAAGGAAGGAAGGAAGGAAGGAAGGAAGGAAGGAAGGAAGGAAGGAAGGAAAGCTAAGAAAATGAGTTAAAAAGGGTTCTGACAATTTTATTTAACTACAACTGTGCTTGCTCTGTCTGTCAGCCATCTTTCCTCAGTTTGAGGCAAAGCTGAAAGTACATTGGAAACATAGTTTAGTCCTTGGCAAATTAGTCTGAGTGGTTTTTGTTGTTTCTAGTTTTTGCAGACTTCATGAGCCCTGTACTTACATCTCGGCAGCTCTACCACTCACACTTCTGACTTCTCCCATGTATTTCCAACTCCCTCTCATGACCTTTTCTTTAATTATTGTTGTTGCACAGACACACGCACATATACACAAGCTACAGAGATCACTTTGTGCTCCTCTTTGTTACACAGGATTGAGTACTCGGGATAACTTAGGTCTGAATTGTTTGAAAGTTCTTTGTTTATTTTACAAAAAACTCTTTTGATAAAATATTCTGTTCCAAGACTTTCTCTTTCTTGTGAAAAAATTCAGAAAATTAAAGTGACGGCGAATTACAATGTTGGACAGGTATTATTCTGACTGCGTTCTCCAGTGAAGACTGCTGCCATAAATGTTACATGTTGATGATATGTGCCAACAGCTATCAACTTCAAAGGTATCCTTACTTCTATGCAAATAAATCTTTGGGTCTTTGCTTACCACTCTACCAGCTTCATGAATTTCTTAAGCCACTTTTAATGAGATCAATAAAGGGTTAAGAAAATCTCATGCAATAATCTCTCTAACCACAGCATGGAAGCTAAAAAGCTCACAATAGAAGACACAGCAATATTCTGTATTTCTACTGAGTAGTGGAACATTTTTCATTTTTCCAAGCACTTTGACATTTTCCTTGGAGTACAACATAATATAGAGACATCCCTCTCAGACAAGGAGCCATCTTTTAAATGCAGAATTGGGTGCCAGGCTTTCTCTTAAGTGTAGTTCGGGTTTATTGAAAATAAACAGAAAGCGATTTCTAGTTTCATCAAGAAAGACTGGCAGCGTAGAATGCTGCTGCAGGAGGCCAGTGTGTGGGAACCAATGCTGCTTACGGTGACAAACTCATTTTATATGGTCAGAAAACATGAAAGAGTCTATTAATTATGCTGCAAACTGAGAGGAGAACAAACCACAGAGCAGTTTTAGAAATACAGGGAGAGCTGACTAGGAAGCCACAGAAAGTAGAATTATGGGTACAGGTAGGATTCAAAACATGTCCGTATCAGAACATGACCAGACCTAAGATAAGTGTGAAGGTTCTGGTAACTCAGGGCTCCTACATCTCAATATAAGGCCCATGGGTCACTGCCTGGAAACATGTATTGTTCAACAGTCTCAGAACATCAATATTCCCTCTGAGAGGGAGAAGCTAATTCAACTTACAAAACTCAGGAAGTTCAAAAAGGTCACAAGATTCAAAAGGTCCTTACCCATGGGTATATTAGCAGCAGGAAAGTGTTGGATAGAGGAGCCTCTCATTAGTGGAATTGTCTGCAAATTGGGCAGGGAGCCTCAGAGATAGAGTTTGCATGAGAATCACCTATGATGGGGTGGTATTTTTGGTGATGCAGTTGTTCAAGTTTTCTATCCAATGGGAATGATGCTTGTTCACACATGGCAAGAAAACACCACTCAATGTTCAGGCTCACCCTGAAACTACCATTTAAGATGTACATATCACAGTATCATATGGTTTGCAATGTACAGTTTTGCTTTGCTTCCTGCATGAGCTCATCCCAGGAGCTGCCATGATAGTATTCCTGGCCTTCACACTTGATCTACCCTCCCAAAGCCCTTCCTTTTGTTACCCTTGGCTCACTAGTGATACCCTTTTCCCTCTTGTATTCACAGACACATTAAAATTATCATTGAAAAGGTAAGAATAACATTCCCAATTTTTCAATCAATAAAATGCAAGGTTAAACTAACACAATAATATAATGAACAAAATCTGAAGCTAACAGATTAAGAAGAAAATTATTTTTTAAACTCCAGTGAAACACTTTGATCTCAGATCACATATTAAAAATCACTTTCTAGGATACTGTTGGGTGAGACAATGATCGTGGCTGTTATCATTTCCAGAGGTGTTAAAATGAAGTACTGTAGATGACTTGGATTTACAGCACTATGTGATTAGGCTGCAGGCCAAGGTCTCGGGAGTTGCTCCTTCTTCCGAATCCTTCAGTAATAGTTTGCCAATGGCCATTTTCTCCCTGAGTCCTCTCATAGTCTCTCACTGTCTGTGTCTAAACCTTCACTTCTTCTATGTCACATGGGCTTGAATCCCACCCTTACAGACTAATTTTAAACTTAAAACTCTATTAAAACTAACTTTAAACTCTATAAAAAGCCCATCTCCAAATATAGTCACAGTCTGAGATATTAGGAGTTAGCACTTTGAGATATGACTTAGGAAGGGCAGAGTTCACCCTACAGTAGTGATAATGTTGCAATATGAACCATTTTCTCATACCACAGAGCTTCAGTAAAGGATTCAGCATAGAACTAATATAGGAATAGAGTTAATATAGGAATATAGCTAATACGGAAGCAGAGTGGTGGGACTAGAGCAATAGCTTGGTAGTTAAGAGCACTGGCTGCTCTTTCAGAGAACTAGGTTCAGTTCCCAGCACCCACATGGAGGTTTACCACCATCCAGAAATCCAGCTCCACGGGATCAATATGTGCTTCTGACATCTATAAATACCAGGAACAGACCTGGTGCCCATGCATGCACTTGGGTAAAATACTCATACAAATACAGTAAAAATAAATAAAAAATCTTTTTAAAAAAGAAGCATCAGAGTTACCTTGGGTGAGGAAATAACTTGGTTAATATGCACTTGCCTATTAATCACAAGGCCTTGAGTTTGGTCCTAGATGTGAGAAGAAAAAAAAAAACAGAAAGCAAAGAAAAACTCAGAATAACGGAAAAACATATTTCAAAATTCAAAGTCCAGAAATAGTTATTTGTACAATTTTTATTTGGCATCTAACTTACACAAAAGGATAAGGAAATAAATTATTGTATAATTATTATGGATCAAACATTTACCCACATAGAAATAAAATTAACCTAGCTTTCTATATTATAGAGTTTACAATGCAATTTCCAAGTAATTGAAAAGTTAACTGAAAACTGAGCCAGGTGGTGGTGGTGCACGCTTTTAATCCCAACACTCGGGTGGCAGAGGCAGGCAGAGGCAGAAGCAGGCAGATCTCCATGAGTTCTAGGACAGGTTCCAAAGCTACAGAGAAATCCTGTCTCAGAGAAAAAAAAGAAAAGAAAAAAGAAAAGTTAACTGAAAATAACAAGCCGTAATATCTATTCAAGACACAGTAACTTATTTCATAGAAAAAAAAAACAGTCATTTCCACATAAAAACACAACTCCAAATATAAGGCACAAATGGAAAAAGCACAATGATTTTATGATGTTAAAAATAAAAACTAGAGACAACACATAAAAGAAAGAAAACAGAAAGGATAAAAATGTTCTACATAAATGAAAGCTGAGGCTCCCAGTAATTGTAAGTTATTAAACAAAAATTGTAGTTCACGGAGGACTGAGCTGGGTCATAGGGAGGGGTTTCTTTAAGAAGGGCAGATCCTTGTTCCTGAAGTCGTCCCCAACCCCCAGCCCCACAAGAACATCTCAATTGTTTTTGGCTGCTAGATAATTAAATAAAGTCTCTGTGATGGAAAAACTCAGCCTGTTTCTTTGTCTCTCCCCACCCCAGTTTTCTCTTCTGTCTTTTGTCTTTTCTTCCTCTTCCATTCTTTTCTTCTTTTTGCTTACTTCATGTCAAGTAGGTCAATAGTAACTGCTAAATGGTAAAAACAAGCAATTTGTTAGGCTTTCACCAACTGGTTTATGACTTCTTTTTAGCATAATACTGAGAATTGACATGTGGGCTCAAATGGAGCTCATCTGCATTCTTGGTTTGATCTCTAGAAACGCACACGCCTCTATTTCATTGCACTGGTGGGAATTAAAAATTACACCTCCGTCCATATGTTCAAATATCCAATATTATTTCTACTACTTCATTCTGACCCTCGGGCTATAGAGAAAAGTCACTCACTCTCCCTAAGGTGAAGCATCAAAGCCCAGTGTTGCATGGGAATGAAATGAAATTCTAAGTCTGTGGTTAGAAGCAAATGACTCGGTTCACGTGCTGGGCTTACAACAGAAGCCTTTCCCCACTAAACTTGACAAAGCACGAAACACATCAAACTCATACTCTCAATTGCATAGGATAACAATCTAGTCCAAACCACTCAGCCCAGGTGTGTTCAGACGTGAATGCCCTGAAGCAGAGTGGCTTCCAGAGTATAGCTGGTGACATTTTGCATTGGACTAAGTCCTGGTTCCTACTTTTATTAGCAATGCCACCTTGACACATGCCTCAGTCTCCCTGGATTCCATTTTCCCCAACTGTAAAATAAAAGACACACTCGTTCTCTATTTCAGGTTGCTGTTTGGAAGGAAAGGGGACATTGCAAATGCAGGGAGCTTGACACTGGTCCTGTGTACACTCTGCACGGAAAAATAACATTATCATTGAAGTTATTTTATTCCAAATTATGTGCAAGAAAATCTAACATTTTGATTGCTGGAAAAATATGAAATTACTTTTAATATTCAAAATCTCAGTCAGTTGATACAGTTTTCACTATTAGTGCCATAGCTTTCAATATAGTTTAATTTGCACATCCCCAATAGTCTACAAATTACACCATGATAACGCATGTGCGTGGCACACATATCTATATTGCAGACCATAGTCAGAGGTTTCTGGATTTGCATATAGAGTATATTTCTGTCTGCAGGAGGTCAGTTAGACCACATCTGAATTTGCAAAACCACTTAGGAGAACTCTAACTCAGCTGAAATAAGAAATTATTCTTTCTGGGTTGATGAGATTATAGATTCTTCTTTTAAAAAAAAATCTTCTTTAGACTTTTGTGCATTTTTCTGTTTTAATGAACACATAATATTTTTAAACGTGAATGAGTCTCATTTTAAAATAAAAGTAATTGGCACATGAATTATAGATGTTGTAGGTTTTAGTGGCTCTTGATATGAACTGATAAATTAAATAAAAGATATAGCATGGTGTTATGAGACATCATTGACATTGGAAACGTGACCAGACTGACCTTCAAGTTCAGATTTTAGTTTCCCTGGAGCAGAAGAGAATGATAATTTAGATAGCTCATTTAGCATGAATTTTATAAAGTCTGTATTGTTCATTGAAAATATAATTTATCTTGACTTCTACTCAGTTCAGAGCAAGTGGCACAACTAACCTTCTTCAAAGTAGGGTAGTCTAAACTCAGAGTCATTTACCACTCACTAAGTCATTCCATGATTTAAAATGCTGACATTTTTAAACTTACTAATCTGTGGGTTTGCTGGAAGTTCTTTAGGTCTCAGCTGGATTTGGCCAACCTCAGCAGCACTGAAAGACACAGAAGTCAGAACAGCAAGTGGGTGAGGGGTGAAGGACAGGTCCTTTAAGTGTCTGGTCATTGAGTACCTATTAGTAAGGGGTCACTAGTCACTTCTCTCTGGCATGCTGGCATGGATGTGCTGGCATGGGCATTGCAAGAGTCCAACCTATGCCAAGAAAGGCTGAGCATGGAGCTGATACTTTATTAGTTGTGCTTCATTCCCTTGTTTCATGCAATCCACCAGAAGGGTCTGGTTTTCAGATGCAAAAAAAAAAAAAAACTTTGACTAAACATAGTGAAATAACAAGTCCACTTGCTCAGCTGCATAGGACCTGGATGTAAAGCAGGGAAGAGTTGGAGTCATTGCTGGAATTGTTTAGTGATAAATATTGCTTGATCTCATGAAGGTGGAGTTCTGAATAAGAAATAACCCCATAGCCTCATTGATGTGAACACATGTTCCTAAGTCAGTGATGGAAAGGCCAGGGAACCTTTAAGAGGTGGAACTTCCCTGTAGGAAGTACATCACTGGGGATAGACTTATAGGTTGCATATTATAGCCCCACTTCCTGTCATCTCTCTGTGCTTCCCTATGACTTCTCTGCTTCTCACCTGCCAGACTGACCTCACATTCCTTCTGCCATGACTTCCCCAACATGATGGGCTGTATTCCTCTCATGGAATTATGAACCCAAAATGAACCCTTCCTCCCCTGGGTTGCCTTTGATCAGAGCGTTTAATAACAACAGAAATAAATAATGCAAAACAACTCAAGCAAGCAATGTCTGATCTTATGGCAAGGGTAAACTCCCTCTCCATCTTAGGCATGCTTGCCAGAACTTCCTGCAATAGCTCACAGGGCCACTCCAGACCACAGTTCTTTTCATGGAAGAAACCAATAGCATACTAGTTTAAATGAACACAAATAAGTGCTTGAATTTACCTGTGAAATGAGTAAGAATGTTTCAGAAGCAGTAAGCTTCGCTCGCTCAGCAAGGCAGCTATGTTATAGGGTGTATTTTCCCTGGGGAAAACCTAAGAGTGGCTAGTGGTTCTTATACTGAGCTCACCTACAAAGAGGAGGCTGCATGGCAGCTCATCCGCTCACCCACAGGGACAACAGACTGCAGGAGCCAGAGCTTCCCTCTTGCCTGACAATCCTCATCTCTTTTCTCATCACTATGTGGTCCTCAGATGTTAATTTCTTATTTAGAAAGCAGGAAAAAAAAGCATCTATTTGAGATTATACCTGTTATTCTGAAGCAGAAGGATGGTTAATTTGAGGCCAACTTAAACTACATAGTGAGTTTCTGGCTATCCAAGACTACATAGTGTCATCCGGTATCAGGAAAGAAAATCGTACACTTGAACTGCTGCTTCTGTAGCACCCTGAAGTACAATGTATTTACTAATGCTAGCAAGACACAGGACTCTGTAAGAAAGCTGTATCAGCATCAGTAATTGACTCCAAATGACTCTGTTCTGTAGAAGAGGGAAAAGAAAACCAGAAACTGGAAATCAGATGTTTTTTAATAAATGTAATTCACTCTCTCTTCTTCTCTTAGGCTTAATACAACCAAGTATATAAACTTATAAGCGTACAATATTCACTTGGATTTATAATATATATATAAATTTCATAAAAACCACAAAAATCAGGAAATTACATGATATTTTCAGTGGTATTATTTCAAAATCTTATCATTAAGTTCAGATAAATCTGAATTTTTCTGACCAAATGTATATAGTAATTGCTATTTCAAAAAGAGAAATTGAGCATCTAAGAAAATAAAATGTCATACTTATTTCTAAAAGCATATAAAACATTGCTAAGGGTCAACAAGATAGCTGAGCAAGTAAAGGCACTTTCCCCCCAAGCCTGACAACCTGAGCCCAGTTCCTGGAGCCCACACGGTAGAAAGAAAGAACCAATTATTATATGCTGTCTTCTGACATTCACACATGTGACATAGCACACTTAATCACGTTTACACATATTAACAAACACATGCAAATAAATTTTTAAACTGTAAAAATTATTTTAGTTAAAACATTATTTTAACTGTGTATTGTGGTTGGAATGTTATTGTCTTCTAAAATTTCATAAACCAAAGGCTTGGTTGCCAGTTACCAAGTACGGTATTAAAAGAAGGTGGGACCATTAAGATGTGGGATCCAGTTGAAGAAACCATACTCTTAAAGATGTGATGAGGGACTTCTCCACCATTCTTCTTCATGTCCCACTGATTCTTGGCCATACTGAAGTCATTGTCTAGGTTCCATCATATCCCCCTGTAGTTATTTATAATCTACACTGTTTATGGCCCCAGGTCCGTAAACAATGGAGCAACGAGATCATATATTGAAACCTCTGAAACATGTCCTCCAAAATCAATCTCTTTCTTTTTTTCTGCTTTGAAGTTGATTATCCCAGTAATCTGTGATAGAAAACGGATAGACAGGGAGATGTTGGTCATCTTAAAAATTGGGTCTGATATTAATGGTTCGATTGATACATCAAAAACCTGAAAGGGCTCTTGGAAGTATCATTCTAAGTGAAAGAAACATGTCACAGAGAACCTCATAATGACGGTTCTAAACTTTTTCTAATTTTCTATAAGATTATGTCTAAATTAGAAAAGGTTTATAGATACCATGTGGCTTACTGGACTAAAGCCAAAAGTACTGGAGAGGATAAAAGAGTGCCTGTCAAATGCTTGCTTTTTGTTTTGGTTGGGGTTCCCCTTTAGAAGTTTGAGTGGCATGAATGTTCTGGGGTGATTGTCATGACGGTAGTCTACCTTTGAACATGTGAACACCATTTTTTACTGTAAGAGGGTGAATGTATTTAAGTAAATTATAGAAATGGTGAATGAACAGTGGAGAAGGAATAAGAAAAATCCATGTTGGACCTTAGACAAATATTCATGGAAACATTCAAAACCCAATAATGAGAAGAATACCTCCTATTGATGCTGGTAGATTGGTAAATTTTTTTGTTGTTTTGAAACAACCAACTTAAGACAAAAGCATCTGGCTTGACATACAGTTTGAGGATGCATTCACCATGATGATAAAGTTTTCCATTCAGGAGTTTGAGGTAACTGGTCATATTGTATCCAGAGACAGGAAGCTGGGAGTCCTGGAATGTTTCTGTTCAATTCATTATTTCCTTGTCATTCAACCTAAGAGCCCAGGCCATGGATTAGTGCCACCCACAATTAAAATGGATCGTTCAACTCTAGATCAACCCACTCTAGAAAGTCCTTCATAGGAAGGCCCAGAAGTTCATCTCCTTCTTGGTTCTATATCCTATCAAGTTGGCAATATTAACTATCACATTAACCTAAACTTCTGAAACAATGTAGCATTAGACAATTAACAGTGCAAGTGTGTAAACAGGACCACCTGTGAGGATGGGTACTGGGTAGTACAGACACATTGTATCATGGGGAACATCCTTAATGCCTAAGAACTCAGCATTAAGCAAATCATAACACATGTAAGCAGAGGTATTTAGAGAAATGTATTAACCATGCCATAGTCATATTGTGATATTTCAAAATGCCTCTCTAAAAACGATATATTAAACAAGCAAAGAGTAGGAAAGGTTGCATCCTCTAGTCTCAATACTTAATCATGTAGGACCAGGAACATAAAGAGCTCAAGATTGGCCTCAGCTTTATAGAGATCTAAAAGTCAATATGGACTCCATGAGACATTGTCTCAGAGCAACAGCAACAATACCAACATTCAAACACGACTACAGAACAAAATCTATTATTGGAGTGAGGATGCAGCTCAGCTGGTAGACTGAATTCCTAACAAGCATGAGGGTTAATAGCTAGTATTGCATAAATGAGCTTTTGAAGAGATACGCTTACAATCCCAGCAGTTGAGGAGGCAAGATGATCAAAAGTTCAAGGTAATTAATCCTTGACTGTGAAGTGAGTTCAAGGTCAGCTTGGGCTACATGAGACAATGTCGCAAAAAAAACTGAAATAACGAAATTGGGGATAATATACAAATTGCCCTAAGTCAATGCTATGCATCGCCTATCCTTCTCCACCCCAAGACATCATGATTTGTTGATACATAACTAAAATTTATAATTATTGACCTTATACTAAGTCCTAAAGTGATTTTTAAGGTTTGTTGATGAGTGGTGTATGTTGGACACAATTTTTAACTGGACTAAAATCAAAGAAGAATTATATAATCTACCAATAAATACAGAAAGAAAAAAGAAAGTGATACGTGAGGGTGTTTTTAAATATCCTGCCCAGATAAAATCTGGATTATACATGGGATCACAATGTAAGATTCCAGCTATTTATAATTTAAAAATGAGAGATAGGATAACATTTCCAACGTGCAGGTAAATAAAATAACTCAATGATTACACAGGCTAGGTTTTCAACACGTAATTAATTAGCTCAAAAAAAGAGATGTTGAAAGTAATTGACTTAAACTTTTAATTTATAATCCCCAAAAGGAAGTCAGAGGTCTTTTTGGAGAGAAAAAAAGAGATTACTACAAAGGGAGTGTGGTGTGCTCGATCCAGGTAGCGGAGAAATATTCTAGAAGCTTCTCCCGACCTTAGTTTTGCATGACAGAGCATGAAAAGCCCACAATGTAGTAACTGATATGCACATGGGGGAGAAGTGGGTTCTGTGTAACTGTTTCAGAAGGTCATGATGGCTTCTGGAGCACAGGCGTCACTTCTGCCCACCACTCACTTACATCCTCAGACTGCTTTCCATTTCTTAATAAACCATTTCTATTTTTGAAAATAAGAATAAAAATAAAGAACTCTGAAGATAATAAAGATAAAAAATCAATGACTGAATATATATCTCTATATAAAAATCATGTGGAGAAAGATGCATGATGTTATAATAACAAACACAAATAAAAGAAAAAATTTCCTGTTCACACAGGTAAAAAATGTCATCAAATGCTAAAAATCACACATATTAATTCCACTCAAAACTGTACAGGAGTTTTCATGAGAACCCAGTATCTCAAGTTAGGATGCTCTTGTAGAAGAAAGGACCACACGTAATGGAGATATTGAGGGGGGTGCAGAAATATGCGACCACAACAATAAAATGTTATTGCCAAATGATAACAAAAACCCAGAATAATAAAGGTACATAAACAAACTCTCAGTAGAAGAGACAAGAGAGTCCACAATATTTTAGTGACTAGATATATGCAAACTGTGAATATAGAAATAAACTTCTGGTACATTGTGCTGACGTCATTCTAGAGCCCCGGGGAAAGAAGTAAAGTAAAACACTTGGAGAAAGCAACATAGGGCATTATCTTCATGTACCTGACATCCTGTGGCATCTAACGAGAGCAAAAATAACCCCAGAAGAAAGTGGATCATCATTGATATCAGCTGAATAAGCAGCTTTTAGTTGGGCGTGTGCGTTATTAAAAACAAGAAATGGCCTTCTGGGCTGAAGAGATGGCTCAGAGGTGAGCAGGATATACTGCTCTTGGCACCTATGAAAGCAACTCACAACTGCTCCAGCTCCTATGCTTCTGACCTCTGACCTCTGCTGGCGTCTGCATCCACATGCACTCATTCCTAATAAATATACACACATATGCATAATTAAAACTCAAATGAGTGTTTTTAAATTAAATTACCTTAGAAATTTCTAATATACTAAAGAATAAACAAGACTACAGATCAGACTAGAGACTCATTAACTTCTTATCAAGGGAGAATATATATACATATATGTGTGTGTCTTTGTATGGGTATATATGCATACATGTATATATATTCACATAATAAAATTGTAAACTATGATATCAAAGAATTAAATAGGGTATAAATCACTTGGAAAATAGTTTAACAATTGCTTGTAAACGTATTTTTACTCTTACTATACCATACAGGACTGAATCAGGAAATGTGTCTATATAAAACCTAGCTGGTGAATGCTTTGGACAACTTTCATTCAAAATGACCCGAAGTTGGAAGCAGTGGAGATGCCCTTTAGTTAAGTAAATGAATATAAAGCATGATCCATCTGAAAACTGGACTCAGCACTAAAAAGAAATGAACTAGCAAGCTGTTAAATGACATGGGGAAACTATAAATGTATGTTGTTAAGTGAAAGAAGCCAATCCAAAACCATTCTAGGATGCCAACAATATGGCAATCTGGAAAGGCAGAGATGGGGAGGCAGTAAAAGGATCAGTGATTGATAGGGGCCTGGGGGAAGAAATAAAGGATGTCTTGTTAGGGGTGCTATTTCTGTGATGAAACATGACCAAAAGCAACCTGGAAAGTGTTTGTTTGGCTTACATATCCTGAATCACAGTCCACTGAGGGAAGCCAAAGTAGGAATTCAAACAGGGTAGGAACTTGGAGATAGGAGTTGATCCAGAAACCGTGGAGGGGAGCTGCTTACTGGATTGTTTAAACTGCTTTCTTAGAGTACCTGGGACCACCAGGACAGGGGTGGTCCATCCCACAATGGATTGGGCTGTTGGGGGAACGTGTTCATTTGTTCCTGGCTGCTCTCATTCAAAATAATCACTCAGAAACTATATTATTTGCAATACTGTTTGGTCAATAGCTTAAGTGTATTTCTAGCTAGCTCTTATACCCTAAACTAACACATCTTCATTAATCTGTGCATCACCACGAGGCTGTGGATTACAGGCAAAGTTTCAGCAGGCTCCAGGAGAGGCACCTGTCCCTGGCTGCAGCTACATGGCTTCTCCCTGACTCTGCCCATGTAAAAGCTGTGTCTGGCAAGATAATGTATGTCATTCCAATGCTACAGTAGGTGGAAACTGCAGGATTATTGGAGCTTGCTTACAAGTAAGCCTAGCCCCAGACATAAAGTTCCTGGCTCTGTGAGAGACCCTACATGAAGGAAGTAAGACAAAGAGTGACAAGGTGGGACACAAAATTTCTCCTCTAACTTTCATGCACACATGTGAATTAGTGCACCAATACATGTGCATACATACTTGCAACACACAGACACACAGACAGACAGACAGACAGACAGACAGACAGACAGACACACACACACACACACACACACACACACACACACATATATATATATATATATATATATATATATATATATATATATATATATAGAGAGAGAGAGAGAGAGAGAGAGAGAGAGAGAGAGAGAGAGAGCAAGCAATGTAAAATACATCCAGGCAACTCTCCCCACTCGTACCATGAGGCAAACATTAATTTCTTCTAAATTTTGTCCTATAATATTGTGTATGATTTCCTATAACCTTTATCTCATTCTTAATCACATTATAGTTGCCTCATCTCTCCATTTAGCAGAGAGAAACTGAAGTTGAAGTGTTAGCACTTAGTTTTCCTACCCAGCATGCACTTCTTAACATATTTAACCATGGCCTTTCTAGCATCCTGGTATCTTCTCACTATTTCCTACTTCATCATGTGTCAGTATATATTCTTACAAATATTTAATTGGACCCACCCTGAATCAATTTAAACAACATAATTGCAATAATATAAAAAGAGGGTGTTCTAATTTCATACCTATTGATGTGACAAAGTAGCCTGACAAAAAGCAACTTAAGGGGGAAAGGGTTCATTTTAGCTCACAATTCAGGCTACAGTCCATCACTGTGGGGAAGTCACAGGCCAGAAGTAGTGGCTCACAGCACCACCACAGTCAAGAGCAAAGTGGAAAGAAAGCATGGGCTGATGTGGGAATGACTTCTTTCTAATCTGTTGCTTTCATTGGTTAACTAATAAAGAAACTGCCTTAGCCCTAATAGGACAGAAAATTAGGTAGGCGGAGTAGACAGAACAGAATTCTGGGAGAAAGAAGCCAAATGAGTGAGTCACCATGATTCTCCCACTCCAGACAGAAGCAGGTTAAGATCTTCCCTGGTAAGCCACCTTGTGGGCTACACAGATTATTAGAAATGGGTTAGATCAATATGTAAGAGCTAGCCAATAAGAGGCTGGAACTAATGGGCCAGGCAGTGTTTAAAAGAATACAGTTTTCGTGTAATTATTTCAGTGCATAAGCTGGCCATATGAGCGGCCGGATGCCAGGGAAGCAGCCCCGCTGCTCCTGTCTCAACAATGGGCTCTCCCATGCATGGTTGTTTGTGCTTAGCTGGATTTCTTCACTCTTGCAGTTCAGACCCCCCCAACCCAAGGAATGGTGCTGCCCACATTGGCTTGGGTCTTCCCATATCAATTTACTTTAGTAACCTCCCCACAAGTAAACTGAATATAGATAATCCCTCAATGAGACTCTTTCCCCTAGTAATTCTAAATTATATAAAATTGATAATTACAGCAACCATCACAGTTGCCACTGCACACATCCTTCCCTGTAACCAGATAAATACTTTTTAACAACTCCTTGGTCAGAATCCTCCCAATTCTACAAATGCTTCAGAAATCACATGTTTTGTCAAGGTTAATCTTCTGTCACTCTGTAAATGACCTTGACCCGAACTACACAGAGAATGGAGCCAGCCAACTGCAAGGAAATTTCTCAGCCCCATAATCACCTCTTCTTCCTCTTCTAGAATTTCTTCTTTCCTTTCCAAGTCACCTACAGTCTTTGAACAAGACTCTCCAATCTTTTCTAGAACATTATCCTATTTATTATCTAAGTTTTATACTGTGTCCATCAAAAGAAAACCTGGAGACCAAAGATGACTTAACTTCTCTCAAAATGGATCTATGAGACATGTTATAATGCTCCAAAGTTGTGGGTTAATGAGAACAAATAAATCTTTCATTAATGAAAAGAAAAAATGCATACATTAACAAATAATGAAAATAAACCTTAAATACAATGGGGTGTAGTAATATGGAGCGGCGACGGGGCTGCGTCCCCAATGCCCCAGCCGCCTGCCTGGCTAGCTTTACCCGAAATAATTACACGGAAACTGTATTCTTTTAAACACTGCTTTGGCCCATTCCTATCTAGCCTCTTCTAGGCTAATTCTCACATATTAATTTAGCCCATTTCTAATCATCTGTGTAGTGCCCCTAGGTGCGCTTACCGGGAAGATTCTAGCCTAAGTCCATCCTGGGTCGGAGCTTCATAGTGTGCGTCTTCCCTGGAGCAGGTAGCATGGCATCTCTCTCTGAGGTGTCTGCTCCGGAGAGGAGAGCTGTGGAGTCTGACCTCACTTCCTCTTCCTCTCGGCATTCTGTTCTGTTTACTCCTCCCACCTAAGGGTGGGCCTATCCAATGGGCCTAGCAGTTTCTTTATTGCTTAGCCAATAAAATCAACAGATTGATATATGACACTCCCACATCAATGGGGTAACTCCTCTATCATATCTGAGTTACTGAAGATTACAATTGGATGATCCCTACAGGAAAGAGAGATAGGAGCTCAGAGGAAGGCTTCCACAGAAACATGGGGTCAATACTTTTGTTTCAACAAGGGAGCTTAAGAACTAGCCCAACTGGAAAGTCTCCTGCGTGCTTCCCAGATCAAGGAAACAAGCCTGCTCTTACGTCCAAGGGCTTGGCAGACTTGTGAAATCCTGCATAGCTTTATAGTACATATTTCATTCTTATTTTTCAGGAATTAAAACAATGTAATTGTGACCCCACATTTAACGTGCACTCAAGATGGTATCTGTCCCCATCATTCTCTGATTTATTCCTTTTTGTGGGGTTTTAGTGTCCATCTTCATTAGCTACACCACATTTTAACAATTCTGTTGTAGACAGAAATGCAACTTTCTTCAGTTGTTGACCTGTGTAAAATAATATTTGGTGTATAGAAATGTAGCTATGGGTAGTAAACTTGGTTCACAGGTGTCAAGATTGGAATTCAATCCCCCATATCACAAACAAAATATGCTTTTAATAAATCCCTCAAACTTGTCTATTAATATCCAAGTGCAGCTGATCTAGGCAATGTTCCTAAATATGGAATGGCAGGATCATGTTTATGTAAATAGTCAAATGGATTAATATAAGTTGCATGTACATATTGCTTTTCAATGTTGAATACACATAAATTAGAACTCACATTGACCAAAACTGTGAACACTATCAAAATTAAAAATAACAGATAAATGCTCATAGTGATATAATCATAAGCTATACATAAAAGCTCAGACCGTCAACATACTTATGTTAATAAATCTAGTAGTGTGAGAAATGAAATGAACAAAACCTGAAAAACATTTGCAACATCAGAGTTTTGTTGCTTTAAATAGAATAAATAAAATGCTGCAATAAAATATTAAAGAAACACCAAAACTATCTGTATAAAATTAATTTATCCCCTGCTCAAACTTATTTCAGATACAAGTGAATTGTTGGACAGGAGATCATTTGTTCTTCCCAGCCACTCAGCTAGCTTAGACCCAAAATAACCACACAGAAACCATATTAATTAAATGATTGCTTGGTCCATTAGCTCTAACTTCTTATTGGCCACCTCTTACATATTAATTTTACCCATCTCCATTAATCTGTGCCTCACCATGAGGTCGTGGCCTACTAGCAAAGTTTCAGCACATCTATCTCCAGTAGCTCTATGGCTTCTCTCCAACTCCACCTTCTTCCTCTCAGCATTCAGTCCAGTTTTCCACACCTGCCTAAGTTCTGCCCTATCAACACGCCACGGCAGTTTCTTATTCATTAACCAATAATAGCAACACATAGACAGAAGGAGCTCCTACACCAGTAGATATATCTTACCTTTTGGGATTACAAAAGTCAAACTTTACTTCTTATACACTGTTGGTAAACAACATGATAATACAGTTACCTGGCATGCTTTGAATAATATTACAAAGTAGGGGCTCAGTGGTCAAGAACACTTGACTGTTCTTGCAGGGAAATGGAGTTCAGTTCCCAGCACCCACAATGGGGTTAACAATTGCCTGAAACTCCAGCTCCACAGGATCTAAGAAGTGTACTCACATCTCTCTCTGTCTCTCTCTCTCTGTCTCTCCCCCACCTCTCTCTCTCTCACACACACACATATGCACACATACATACATGCATGGACACACACAATGTTTTAAAAACATTAAGAACTAGTATTTAATACAAACTTGTGTTAGGTTAAACAGAACATCAAGTACTCCATTGTATTAATACATCTTATCCTTATTCCACAGCCTTGAGATAACTGCAGACTCCAAATATTTTCAAGGGTTGAAGAGAGACATAGACAAGTTAAGTGACCTTCTGATCATACTATAGTACAAAGGTATCTGGGATTAACATTTGCCTTGGCTGGAGTCATGTGCACATGCAGGTGTGTCTGCATACGTATATGCTATACTTAAACCTTTTCTTGCTTCTAGACTCTTTTTCACCATTGCATAAGCTCTCCCCAACCTCCTCACTACTCTCTGCTTCTCCTCTGTCTTCCTCCTCCTACACGTGGGCTTGTCTTCCACTACCTTTTAATTTTTAAAAACAGTCCTTTTAATCTTCCTTGGGCTCATTTTATGATTGTTTATTTATGCATGCCATGATTAATTTAAAATTTTTTGAGATGTGCAAATTACAAGAAGGCAATATAATTGCATGCATAAGAAGTAGAACATTTTAAATATTCAAATTAGGTTAAATAGGAGAAGTCTATCAGTACGTATGCATGGGAGGGGATGCACCCTGCAGGGCAGCAGTTGTCTTTAATGCTGTCCTGAAGCTCCTCTCATTGGACAAAGCAAAACTGAAGGTTTGGTTATATTTCAGTTTTGTTTTTCCCATGCATCCAAGTAATTTGCATTTCTTGTGAAAGAAAAGCTTAAATTTATTTTAAAGGCCAAGGATGCAATGCAATAGGTAGAGTGTTTGCAAGTGTTTGAGTTCCAGGCCCAACACCATATAATTTCAGCATGATGGTATGTGCCTGAAATCCCATCACACAGAAGGTGGAGGTAAGAGAGATAGAAGTTCAAGAGTATTGTTAACCACATAGAGGTTGGGGCCACTCTAGGTTGCTTAAGACTTTAGACCCACCTTCATGGTAAATCAAGTGATGGATTTTCATGTGATAAACCTTCCAAACAATAGAACATTGATCTTCAATAATCAGAGATGGATTATTTAGGGGTAAAATACTGACCTTCATTATATTAAATGAAGCGTCTCTTTCTGTGTGTGTGTGTGTGTGTGTGTGTGTGTGTGTGTGTGTGCGCGCGCGCGCACCACATGAGTGACATGTTGCTCACAGAGGTCAAAAGTGGGAGGGCAATAGACACACTGAAGTTGCTGAAGATTGCCTACCACAGGTTTTAAAAATCAAATTCCAGTCTCTAGAAGAATAGAAAGTGGTCTTATCTCCTGAGTTACCTCACTAGCCACAATATCAATCCTTAATCAAACTTAAAAGTAGCAAATACTTGGTAGAGATTGGACAGCCTATCTTAAAGTTGACTGTTCAGAGTAACCCTAAATCTATCTCACTTGCCTGTCTTCACAAGATTTTATTGTGAAGTTTATCAAATTGGACATTGATTTCATACCTGGCAGGGTTGAAACATTATGCTAGGTGTTCCACGAAGAAAAGAATGATACAGATGCTCCATCCCCTCTTAAGGAGAGAAGCACACCGAAATTTAGCAATAAAACAACATCTTCATCAGTTGAATCAAAAAGATAAGCAAAGAAGCCCAAAGAAGGAAGAGGTGTACTCTGCTGTTTTCTGCAGGATTGGAACAGCCTCAAAACTTATATACATGTAGAGGTCAAATTGATGGATTTGAATGAATTAATTGAATTCCAGACAAGCACTATGACAAAATGAATACTGAATGAACCCCCGGCAGCAGAGCTGAACACTTCAGATAGGTGATTTGGGGACAAACCTCTTAATTTTACTGAAACTCAATTTCCTCTTGTAAGAACACAAATGATAATAATAATAATAAGTGCCATAACCCAAAATTTGCTTTTAAAATGAAATTTAATAATATTAGTAAAAACTATGTGCTAAATCATAAAAAAATTAAAATAGAAGCTACAGTTTCATATTTTTATTTTATTTTATTTTTTGAGACAGGGTTTCAACACCCCTGACTGTCTTGAAACTAGCTTTTATAGACCAGGCTGCTCTCAAACTCACAGAAATCCACTTGTCTCTGCCTCCTGAGTGCTGAGATTAAAGGCGTGTCCTTCCACCATCTGGCTTCATATTTTATTTATTTATTTATTCTTATTTTTAAAAAATTAAATATGTGATATCTTCATCCCTTCTTGTTTCCAAAGTTTAGAATAAGAATTTTATTTATTTATACATTTATTTTTCTGAGTATATATACATGCTTGTGTGTGTCTGTGTCTGTATGTCTGTGTATATGTCTCTGTGTGAGTCTGTGTGTCTATGTATGTGTCTGTGTATATGTATGTCTGTATATGTCTCTGTGTATATGTCTGTGTGTATATGTCTCTGCGTGTGTCTGTGTCTGTGAATTACTTATCTCAGATATGGTTCCTCAGCAATGCCTTCACCTTGGTTTTCAAGACTGGCTCTCTACTGACCTGACGCTGGGGATTTGCTTAGACAGGCACACCAGTGGATTCTAGATGTCATCTGGGGCTCTAGCTCAGTTCATCAAGCTCTTTGTGGATGAGCTGTCCCCAACACCCAGAAATTGCTGAAAAAATTGTAGAGTTGTTGCTCAAGTTCGTGGTGTGGAACACTTCTCACTTTTGTTTAAAATATGAGCTATTGACTTGTAATTTTCTACAAATGCTTTTAAGGCTCTTTGAAGTGGACCTCTTTTTTAGAGAGAGCTTCATCTGCAGTTTCCATGAAGAAATCTGCCCAAACCAGATTTCTGTCTTTCATTGTGTTCTGGAATTAAAGGCACATACACCGCTGTACCTGCCTTTTTTATTTGGTTCTAGGGGACAGAACTCAGTTCTCATGCTTGCCCAGAAAGCATTTAATCAACTGAGCTATTGGTCAGCCTTTTCCCCATAATTTGCCATGGTCATGAATCACCACTTCTATTGCTGATCAGTTGCTACACCTGCCCTCATTTGCACCCCCAATTCCATGCCCTTTAAAGCTATAGCATGACATCCATTTTTATCTAGTGCAACAGGGAACTCGCTCCAGTCATTGGCATGACTGTGAGCACCACATGAAAATGCCTAGAGGAGCTGAAGGATGGGGTCCATGAAGACAGCCCCAAGTCGTTCTAGCATTGCTTCAAAGAAAACTAAGTGTGCGAGATATTTCACACAGTGAGTTCAACATCAGGAACCTCTCAAATAACCCTGGTTTCAATCATTTTGCCTTAAGTCTCTGTCTTAAGTCATTTGTTTCCTAGCAATAAATAATTACACAGGCACTGACGGGCAGGAAAGAAGCACAAGGTATACCCCGGACCTCTTAAATTTCAGAATTCTTATCAAGGATGAAAACGAGAAGGAAATGGCAGCTAGTATGACTGGCAAAGTGGTCCGCCAGGGCTGAGAAGATGCTGCTTTTCCCTTTTTTTGTCCTAGCATTAATCTTTATACTGACTTGCCAAATCATGCTCAGTTGACCTGCGCCAAGCCAGCAGAACAAGCAAGACAAAGGAGATCAAGGGAGGAAAGCACTGTGAAGTCAGCAGCAACCTTGTAGGTCTCTGCATGTCACCTCAACCTTACCCCATCTGGAGGAAAGTTAGTGCCACACGCAGAGCTAATATTTTAAGTCGCCAGATGAACAACTAGCTCAGAGCCAAATTCCACAGGAAACGGGTACACTGAATTGTCTTACCTCTGAATAGTCTTTCCAGCCCTCATGACAAATCTATTTTCTAAATAGAAATTTACAAAGAAAAAAATATGAAGACAAAGAAGGGAAACAAATTGCAATTTACAAACGACTCCCCAGTTGATGCCTCTGAAATAACGTTCTATGAACAATGGTCTGAATATATTTATGCACAAGATGGTTTTTTCATCTTGCAAACAGTGTACACAATGATTAAGGATGTAAAATTTTCTAAAGAACAGCAGGGCAACGCTTAGTCATAATCTTTGTTTTTTATTCCCTTTCCTGAGTCCTCTGTGTCTTAACTAAACCATTGTTTCATTTGAATTTGTGTGAATCCCTGTTACAGATAATGAAAATTTATCTCCGTCTATGGAAGAATATCTCCTCTTGGTATTTTCATCTTTCTACCTAAAAAAAAAATACCCTTCAAAAATTCTTCAATTCTATAAATGTATTAAATCCATTTTGGATCACCGAGTCTGATATGCTTAATGATGCTTCCTGAGTCAATGTCATACCTAACACAACAGAAGTAATTTAAGAAGATTAACTGTAAACAACACATTCATAACAAGTTGGGATGATAAATTCTATGTTATACGTAATTTTTAAAAATATAATATAAATAAAAGACTAACTTTATATAAACTATTAACAAAAGATTTACTATTTTCTTAAAAGAATATTAAAATTTTAGGCATCTAAATTGAATTACATTTGCAAAATTAAGACAAATTTCAAATGTTATAGGCTTTATTGAATTATGTATAATAGGTATGCATGTAATAATATTTATAGATTAAAGTATAGGTGTACAAATTGTCAAGCAAAAAAACCAGTTTGTGTCCTGATAGAACTATGTGTTTGGAGAGAACTTTATTGGGCTTTTATGCATACATCTTTTTTTTTTTTTTGGATTTTCGAGACAGGGTTTCTCCATAGCTTTTGGTTCCTGTCCTGGAACTAGCTCTTGTAGACCAGGCTGGCCTCGAACTCACAGAGAACCGCCTGCCTCTGCCTCCCGAGTCCTGGTATTAAAGGCGTGCGCCACCACCGCCCAGCTTATGCATACATTATTATAGAACTACCAATGTAGGTACACAGACACTGACATATGAAATATAAAATGTTACTTTATGTGTACAAAAAGGATATTTGTTTCCAGCTACTCCTATTTAGAATATTGGAACCAACTTCCTCACACTGGTAACTACACAAAGAATTCTCTCAGAATATCTATCACAGTAACAAACTAAAACACTTAAAATTGTTTTGAGGTAATAATAGACTCACAGAAAGTTACAAAGAAACAGGCTTTCTCTGGATGTTTTATATTTTTTAAATAGTTGGTTCTTTTGTTTTTGTTATTATTGTTGTTGTTGTTTTTAAATGACAGGAATTCTCTGTAGCTTTGGAGTCTGTCCTGGAACTAGCTCTTGTAGACCAAGCTTGCCTTGAACTCACAGAGATCTGCCTGCCTCTGCCTCCCAAGTGCTAGGATTTAAGGTGTGTATTACCACCACCCAGCTCTAAATAGTTGACTCTTAAATGATTATGGTCCATTATCAAAATGGGAATTTTACATCAACACTGATGTTTGTATGAGTCTGTGCCATTATATATATATATATATATATATATATATATATATATATATATATATATATATATAAACTGTAATCAGCAAGACAGTCTAGACCTGTAACTGTCCCATTACTACAACAACCTTGATGCAGCTCCAAATCCCTAATCCTGAAAAGCCCTCATTCCTTTGTCTGTGGGACCTTGCCAATTTGAGCATGTTATATAATGAAAGTGCAGCATGTTACATTTGGAGATTTATCAATGTCGTGGGCACCAAAGGTTCACACCTGCACATTGGAGAGTCACATCCCATGCTGTGGATGGATTATGACTGTGTGATTCTCATCCACTGGTAAGTTCTTATATTGTTTCAGGTTAGTGATCCCATTGCTAAAGTTGAGTGAAGAAGTATGTAAATATCTGAGTACCCACACAAGTTGTCGTTTTTTGGAGAAGTACCCAAAAGAGTAGCTGTGCTCATCATATGCCTTTTGTAGGTGGTTATTGTTCATCTTTATGAGGTATATATAATTGTTTGCCAAAATTCTACATACATTTAAACATACATATGTCTATATATGACACTCATCACCAGAATCCCGGTTATAAACATATCTACCACCGCTAAAAGTTTTTATGTTCTGTGTTTATTTGTCTGTCTGTATGTCTTTCTGCCTGTGTCTGTCTCTCTTGTGCTGTCTCTTTGTCTCTCTATCTTTCTCCCATGTTTGTATGTATATGTGTATTGTTGTTATTTTCAACTTTTTTGTTGTTGTTTATTTATTTAGTTTTGTAAGAAACTGCCAAACTATTTTTCTGTATGTATGCATTATTGGCAGACACATTTGAATGACCTAATTTCTCTCCTTCTTCAGTCACATGGAACCTTGTGAGTATTTTGTTAGCTATGGTTACAGGTGTGTAGTGACCTTGTATGGATTTTAGCTTGAGTTTCTTTAATGTTAGTGATGTTGGATATCTCTTCATGTGTTTACTTTATTATCACATCTCTTTTTTGAAATGTAATACATTGCTATTTTCTTTTATGCTTGTGGATGTTTTGCCTGCTTGTAAGTCTGTGCACCATGTGAATGCCTGCTGCCCATAGAGTTCTGAAGAAAATTCAGATAAATTTCCTGGGACTGTAGTTATAGACATCATCAACTACCAGGTGGGCACTGGGAATAGAACCTGGGTCCTCTGGAAGACCAGCCAGGGCTCTTAACTGTTGAGCCATCTCTCCAGCCCCTCATCTTTCCTCTTACATTTTCCTCATTTCTGACTTGAGTGCTTTGGTTTTTACTGCTCCGTTTTAAGAGCTCTACATGTATACTGTATACAGATCCTTTGTCACTTGTTAATTGCAAACAGGGATCATTTTAAAGTACACAACTGAGGTAGGGAGTTGGACACCTCTACCTTCTGACCTCTGAAGTTGAGATGAAGCTCCTAGGTACCCTGTGATGGCTGTGATGGCACATGGAGAAGTACGCTGTTGTGTTCTGACCTGCGCAGGTATGTTCTGATGTGTGTGCACAGGTGTATTCTGTCATGCACAGGTGTGTTCTGACATGCGTGGGTGTGTTCTGACGTGTATGGGTGTGTTCTAATGTGTGCAGGTGTGTTCTGACATGCACAGGTGTGTTCTAATGTGCACGGGTGTGTTCTAATGTGCACGGGTGTGTTCTGACATGCGCGGGTGTGTTCTGACGTGTATGGGTATGTTCTAATGTGTGCAGGTGTGTTCTGTCATGCACAGGTGTGTTCTGACATGTGTTTGTGTGTTCTAATGTGTGCAGGTGTATTCTGACATGCACAGGTATGTTCTGACATGCGCGGGTGTGTTCTGACGTGTATGGGTATGTTCTAATGTGTGCAGATGTGTTCTGTCATGCACAGGTGTGTTCTAATGTGCTCGGGTGTGTTCTGACATGCGCAGGTGTGTTCTGACGTGTATGGGTATGTTCTAATGTGTGCAGGTGTGCTCTGTCATGCACAGGTGTGTTCTAATGTGCACGGGTGTGTTCTGACGTGTGTGGGTATGTTCTAATGTGTGCAGGTGTGTTCTGTCATGCACAGGTGTGTTCTAATGTGCACGGGTGTGTTCTGACATGTGTGGGTGTGTTCTAATGTGTGCAGGTGTGTTCTGTCATGCACAGGTGTGTTCTAATGTGCACGGGTGTGTTCTGACATGCGCGGGTGTGTTCTGACGTGTGTGGGTATGTTCTAATGTGTGCAGGTGTGTTCTGTCATGCACAGGTGTGTTCTAATGTGCACGGGTGTGTTCTGACATGTGCGGGTGTGTTCTAATGTGTGCAGGTGTGTTCTGTCATGCACAGGTGTGTTCTAATGTGCACGGGTGTGTTCTGACGTGTATGGGTATGTTCTAATGTGTGCAGGTGTGTTCTGTCATGCACAGGTGTGTTCTAATGTGCACGGGTGTGTTCTGACGTGTGTGGGTGTGTTCTAATGTGTGCAGGTATGTTCTGTAATGCGCAGGTGTGTTCTAATGTGCACGGGTGTGTTCTGACGTGTGTGGGTATGTTCTAATGTGTGCAGGTGTGTTCTGTCATGCACAGGTGTGTTCTAATGTGCACGGGTGTGTTCTGACGTGTATGGGTATGTTCTAATGTGTGCAGGTGTGTTCTGTCATGCACAGGTGTGTTCTAATGTGCACGGGTGTGTTCTGACGTGTATGGGTATGTTCTAATGTGTGCAGGTGTGTTCTGTCATGCACAGGTGTGTTCTAATGTGCACGGGTGTGTTCTGACGTGTGTGGGTGTGTTCTAATGTGTGCAGGTATGTTCTGTAATGCGCAGGTGTGTTCTAATGTGCACGGGTGTGTTCTGACGTGTGTGGGTATGTTCTAATGTGTGCAGGTGTGTTCTGTCATGCACAGGTGTGTTCTAATGTGCACAGGTGTGTTCTGACGTGTGTGGGTGTGTTCTAATGTGTGCTGCTGGAGGCTTTGTTGGAGGAACTGTGGTGGGAGGAGGGAAATGGCAGGAGGACTTTGAGCTTCCAAAAACCCACCCTAGGCCCAGTGTTGCTTTCCTGCCTACAGATCAGGATGCCGCTCTCAGCTCCAGCCCCTGTCTGCCACCATGCTCCCTGTCATGATGATAATGGTCTAAACCTCGGAAACTGTAAGCAAGCCCTTAGTTAAAGGCTTTTCCTTGGTCGTTGTGTCCCTTAACAGCAATAGAACAGTGTTTGAGACAGAGAGAATTAGAGAAAACACCAACAGGACATGGAAAAAGACGTAATGGAAGGAAAGATGTCAACAATATTTCAATTATCTAACAAGTTAGTGCCATGAGCAATAGCAACTTAATGCTGGCAGAAATCTCTTGTAAGTGGGGTGTGACATATCCATTCTCACCTGACAGAATCGTGACTTATCCATTTTCTTTAGCCGTTCCCATTGCACAAAGAGACACTGACTTATGTAGAAAGTATGCATTCTTGTGATTAGATCTATCTTCTTTGTAGAAATTGGTCAGGAAATGTGAGTAGGGCTCTTAGAGCAATCGCTAAGATGTGTGTGAGGTTAACACAAAGAATAGACAGTGTTGAGAAAAACGTTAAACCTCCTCTTCAGTATCCACACACCATGAGAACAATTTGGACCTTACTTCTAAGGTTTTTAATTCACATTTTATTTATGTGTATCCAAGAATGCACAGGCATGTGCATAGCCCCACACATACATATGCAGAGGTCAGAAGGCCAGCCTGTCCTGTGGGAGTCACTTGTATTTCTACCATGTGGGCCCTGGGAATCAAATTCCTTTATCTGATGAGACATCACTTTGGCCCTAGGTCCTATATAGAGTGCACTGATCACCTTCTGTTTGTTTTCAAGTAGAAAAATGGCTGAGTGGACTTAAATTGGGTAGGGATGGGGAATGCGTGCATCTTTGTGGGTGTGCTTGCCTGTGCAGGCCAATGTGGAGGCCTGATACTAACACTGGAATACTGATCAGTTGCTTCTTTATTTGGGGACAAGGTCTCTCTGTGAACCTGGAGCTCTCCATTTTGGCTAGACTAGATATAGGTAAGACCCCAGGACTTGCCTGTCTCCAACTCATTCATTGGCTGTTGTTGTAGGGTCATGTTGCCAAGCCTACCTTGCTCTGTGGGTGCTGGAGATTCAAACTCAGACCTTTGTATACTTATACTTTATCCACTTGGCCTGGTGGATTTAAACTTTAAGATTGAAGACATTTGTTCTAAAGGTAGAGAAAAAAAGTAGAGACCAAGTTTGAAAGCTATTACAGCATAGTTCTGCACAAGCTTAGAGGTAGCATTTATTCACAACCTCCATGCCTGCAGCTATATACATACAAAATATATTAGAAAAGGTACACAGAGTCTAAATGTCTAAATCTGGAGTATACAATTCCTATCTACCACACAACACATGGATTTGCTTATGACTCAAAACTGGTTCCATCACAGTAAGAACATAGAACCCACTTATTTATTATACAGTATTTAGTCATGTAGTATGTGCATTACAGGCAATTCAGCTACACCAGCATTCCTCAGCATGAGGGAACCACTAGAAGCAGAGGAAACTCACTCTTTGGGCCTGGAATAAGAGTCTATCTAGAATGCATGTTTCTGATCTAAGGATATCTGTCAACATACATGCGTATTTCTAGTAGAGTCACTTAGTCACAGGCAACAACATCTTCTGTTCTGATTAGCTTATAGCATGATATTGGTAAAGTATAATAGTCCAAGGACTGAGGAGATCAATCAATTGGTGAGATACTTGCTACAGAAGCAAGAGAGCCTTGATCAATTTCCAGAACACATGTGAAAAAAAGTGAGGCTTGACTATGCATGCTTGTAATCCCTGCCCTAGGGAGGTGGAAATGGGTGAATTCTGCACTCATCAATCAGCTAGCATTTTGGCCTACACACACACAGCCCTGCACACATGAGAACAGAAATACACATACAGAAGAAGATGGACAAATAAAATGAAAATTATTTATCTCAAAAGGGACAGAAAAGGTTATATTTCCCAGTTGTCATCTGGACCATGGCCAGCTGCTGTAGCTGAAGTGATGAGAATATTTCAAAAATGAGATGTTGGGGCTGGAGAGATGACCGATGCCTTCTTTCTTCCTGAAGTCCTGAGTTTAGTTCTCAGTACCTGTATAGGAGCCCCACAAGCACCTAGAACCCCAGATCCAGCAGTTCCTATAGGTTCCCTGACTTCCCTAGGCACCTGCACACGTGGACACACCCTCAAATAGACATACTACACAAAAATACAGATAAAACAGAAATTTTTACTTAAAACTTAAGATGCAGATCAATGGAGAAAGACCCCAAATGACCTTTGGCCTCCATTGGCAAATAGGCTCCATTGTACAACACACACACACACACATACACACACACACACACACACACACACACACACACTAAGATATACAGAAGAGGACACATATTCCCAGAAAAATGAATGAGTGGCCCTGAGATTGTTACATAGAGAGAAAAAGAGGTCTTTCGGACATTGTATAAAATTAGGTTCGTGGGTTTAGATATTTAGTTTCTGTTTGTTTTTCACTTCACTCCTGATTTATCACTGTCTTCCAAACACTGTATGGTCTCTACCAGCAAAGGAGGGTGCTGGCAATGCATCTTCGGTAGAGGGATCTCAAGAGGAAACAGCAGACTCTTAATTGAGGCCTTGGCAGCCTACAATCTCACTTGAAGAAAAAGCCCTTTGTTAATTTTTGCATTCGGAATCAAGACCATTGGCATATAAAGATCGCCCAACCCCCAAAGATTATGATCCACTGCCCGGTTCTGCTTGCAATTTTGGAAACAAAGTCAGATTGGGAGAGGGCACATTTGGCCAACATGTTTGAAATATTGCTTTTCGTATATTTCTGCTGATAACAGAATTTTGTGAGCACCATATTTGAGATGGTTTTATCTGATATTTCTGGGAAGAAACCTCAACAGCTCTTTGCCACCAATGTTCTATCTACTCTTACCAGGGTTTTTATACTGTCTCAAGCTCTCTGATAAGCACTGGGATTTATAAGACAGACCCCAGTTTTATGCGATGATTTCTAAGATGATTAAACATTTTCCTCTATGATAAAATAATCTTTTTCCAAAATAAGCTCATTCCAACAATTAATATTTATTATATTACTGATATTTGCCAATATATTAGTATCGCACATGTAACTAAAATCACAAACATAACACATTTAAAAATCAGACAATAATAAACACTTATAATTTGTATTTGTTTTTATCTTGTATGTGTGTGTGTGTATTATGAGAATATGAGAATTGTGTGTGTATACGTGTGCACATGTGTCAACAGGTTCATGTGTGAATATAGGTGCTCACATGCTATGGAGCACATGTGTATGTCAGAAGGAAACCTTAGAGCAACTTACCTCCAATGGATTGTGACCAGGTCTCTGACCAATGAGTATGGCCATGAAGTTCTAAGAGTTCTTCCATCTGCAGTAAGAATTCTGGGTCTGTAGGCCAGTACTATCCCTTCCAGCATTTAAAATGTTTTTTCTGGAGATCAAATTTCGGGTCCCTACACATGACAGCAAATGCTCCCCACTGAGCAATGTCGCTAGCCCCCTGGGTTCTTTGTTGTTGCTGTTGTTTGCATACTACAGCCTAACAAACTCTTCGTCTACACCCCACTCTTCGGGAAACATTGGCGTAGAGCTCTCTAGCTGGACTGTAAGTTTCTTGGGGTGAAGAGGCCTTCTTTTATTTTGGATTTCCTCAGCACCATTGACACACCCTGCCCAGATGTCTGCGCTTTATGCAGGCTCCATTTCCACAGGGAGACTCGGTGCGTGTTTGTCTTCTACCAAATGACATGGGGATGGCCTCAGCTGAGCCTGGCCGCCTAGGCAGTCTGTGCACTTTGATGTCTCAGGCCCCATGATTGATGCAACCGTGTTATTTCCTGAACTCTGTAGAGACAGCCCACCTCTCCATGGCCACAACTCACTTTACAAGGAAAAAATTCCCACTGCAGTTCCCGTTAGATTTGCAATACCTTCCAAATGCAGGAAACTACATTTCAGACGGCTCCATCTGTCAGTCCAGTAGCTCGGGACTGCTGTTAAATCTGCCATATTCCTTTTTATTTCTTGTTCTTTCAAAGAGTAAGGAAGGGGCTATATAGGAAAGACATACCAAATTAACCATAATTCACTGGTCTTTCTTCACCAGAAAATAATTCCGTAGCTTATGGCTTATTTTTAGCCTTATAAATAATTTCTCTTTTTATTCAGGCAGGCATTTATTTTAGTCATCGGTGACAAGCTGTGAAGAACAGGCTCCAGCAGCCAAGGAAAGCATGCTTCTTTGCTCAGTCTTGTAGGTAACAAAGTTAGTTTTGGAATTTATGTTTTCAAGCCCAAATCCAACTCTTCTTCCTTGTGCACTGGGTAAGCACTTGCCCACGGATGCACTCATTTTAATCACTTCTTCTGTGTCAAGCCTGGGCTACTTCTCAATAGTTACTAGCCTTTAAATACAAAGAACTTTAAAGCCTTGCTGTCACAGAAGGTACACACTTAAGTGGGAAGAAGGAAAATGTCTACGGTGACTTCGGCCTTCGATAGCCCTTCTCAGGTCTGTTTGTGTCACTGACCACAGAGGAACTTGTCCAGGTACTCATTCTTTGCAGCTAACATGTCACAAACATGCAGGAAACCTAAAGCAGCAGAAGGCTACGTTCCATCGGAGGTCACAAAGTGAAGCCCCCACTGTGTGTGTGTGAACGGATTGTTATTTGTGTGGAAGTGCATATGTATGTGCATGTTTCTGAGTGTGTGTAAGCTTGCATGTATATTTGCATGTTTGAGTTTGTACATGTGTGATTGGGCATATGTGGCCATGCATTTTGCATGAGTTTGTGAATGCGTACACGAGTGGGCAAGCTCTCTATCAACTACGCCATCGCCTCAGACTCAGGCAGTCTCCATTTTTAGGGCTTATCCCTCTCCTCCATTCTTTTGAGAGATGGAGGTCCTGAAGGCTTTGCTTCCTAGAGACAGTGACAGAAGAGACCCCTTCTATATACAGCTTTCATTCTTTCTTAATTTACTTTCTTCCTATCAAAAAATGTCCTTTCTCATCTTCATAATGTTCATTTGTCCTTAAAGTTTCATAGGAAGCTTCTGGAGCAGCCATCCCCTCCTGTAGCCATTAGACACATATAGAGTGTACATAAATGCCATCTGGGAATTGCACCAGGACTTAGTGACATCCATGAACCACGCCAGGCCTTAGCCGTTTGCTGGTTCTCTCAACCAAACATACTTACAAGAAGTGTGTACTGTAATTCAGAGAAGCAATCAAAAATATGCCTGCCATTCATTGACTTTTAATTGATATTGTTCTTTTCCTGATTTTACAAATCAGAAAGCATTCCAAGTAGAAAATCCAAGCTATTCTATACTTCACAGGATACTAAAGCCACTGTGTGATGTCAACAGGGCTGTGAGATAGAGGAGCCTATAGGTTTCTTCTTGCTTCTGTCATGAGAAGCCACAAGCTCTATGGCTCAGCACCACAGAGATTTGTATTTTTCCTGGTTCTGGAGACTTAAAAATGGGCAATCACAGTGTTAGCAGGCTTGATTTTGATTTTTTTTTTAGGCCACTCTCCTTGGCTACCAATGACTCTTGGCTGTCCCTTCATGAGGCCACTCTCTATGGTTACCAATGACTCCTTGGCTGTTCCTTCATGAGGCCACTCTCCATGGCTACCAATGACTCCTTGGCTGGCCCTTCATAAGCCCTCCCTCGGTGCATAAGCATCTTTATCTCATACTGTGTCAAGGCCAACCCCAACAGTCTCATTCTCACTTAAATACATCTTTAAAAGTCTTAAGCTCCAAATACAATCACAATCTAAGGTTCTGGGATTTAGGATTTTGATGGGTGAATAAAGGGGCATAACACAATTCATCCTGCAAAGACAGTCTATGTATGTTAATTATTATTCTGTATGCTAGCAATCAACAGTTGCCATTCCAAATTCAAATAGCTTCACTTATACTCATTTAAAAATGGAATATGTAGGTTAAATCTAATAAAACAAGTGTCAGCCCCACTAAAGAATTCTCAAACTCAAATAAACACAAACAGCAACAAATATATGAAAGATCATGTTTAAGATCTCCAGACACCAGAGGACTACAGATCAAGGCTACATTCAGACAGCATCTGATTTCAGTTAGAATCACTATAAAAATAACAATTTTTGGTGAGAATGTGAGAAAAGAGGACTTCTATATACCATTGATGGGAGTATAAAATCAAAAACATGGTGGAGAACAAAATGGAAGTTTCTAAAGCACACACACACACACACACACACAAACAACAAAAGACAAGTCTGTATGCCATTCTGATTATTCAGATACTCTTTCCCTGGGTACACAGCCAAAGGCTAGAAATCGGACCCCAGATTTACTGTGACAGGCTCACCATTAATTAAGAATGTAATCAGTTTATGTGGCCATTATAATGTCAATCAGTGTGTGGCCATAAGATGTGAAAGCCACACTATGGAGTGATATTCATCCACAGGGGAAAATAAAACCTATTATTTGCTGCAAAATTGATGGAACTGGATATCATTATATTAAAGCAAAATAACCCAGGCACTGAAGACAAGAAGGGCACACTCCCTCTTGTACATAAAAGCGACAGAGTTGAGCTGCCTATAAAACAAAGCTTGAGAACAGGGGTGGAGTGGTAGAGTGGTAAAGGAAAATTAGATTGAATCCATGAGTGTTATATGCACATGGAGAATTGTTATCAAGACCTATTAATATGTACAGTTCAAATATGTCAATCAAAACCAAAACAAGAAATCAAAAAGGGATGGAACCATGGAGAGAAATCCTGTGACCCTAAGTAGAGAGACAATATTCTCAGGATATCACTTCGCAGTTTGAACACAACATTCTACTCAATATCACTTCAAAAGAACCCAGTAAGTTGTTTGTTTTTACAATGACAAAAATTCAAATAGAAAGATAGAAAACTCAGAGAAGATTTTATGAGTTGGTTCTTATCCACCCCCATTTGTGTTTGAACCATATCCTCAGCACCTCTGAAATAGCCCATGGTGCAATCAAAATGCAGAGATATTTATAGGTGGGAACCTTAATGAGGTAATTTCATAAAGACAAGGTATTAAGAGAGATGCTAATCCGATCTCTCTGTTGTGTAAGTAAGCTTCGCAACATACATAGAGACGTCAGGGATGTGTGGGCATGGATAAATAAAACACACAAAAAAGCAACAAAAACATGATCATCTACAATCCTAGGAGGTGATCTACAATCCTAGGAGTTCTGCAAAAAGAACCTACCATTGCTTCTTAAGCCACCCAGTCTGTGGTATTCTGTTAAGGTGCCTCTAGTATATACAACAGTAAACATGACATTGAAAGAAAATAAAAGTCAGAAGATTGATTTCCCTACATACTGACAATTAAGATGATGTTGATGTAAACCAACAGGGAAAGCAGCCCCCAAATGGACACAGCTAGGATAACCTACAGGTCTTGGAAGAAAGAAGAAAGGAAACTCCTCAGAGAAAATGTAATATTTTGGAAAATTGTTTATGAAACAAAAGTGATCCTAATAAGCTATATTATACTCACCACTGAAATAACTGTCAGACAAAAAATGATACTAATAATCTATATTATGTTCACCGCTGAAATAATAACCTGACAAAAATGATCCTAACAATCTATATTATGTTCACCTCTGAAATAACTCCAAACATAAGCACAAAAATGTGAAGCTACTAGAATGTAACATGACATATTGTAAATCTAGCTGTTAATTAAATTAAACTTTAACAATAATTATGCATTTTGTATTTATGTGTACATGTGCACACCTATATGAGTTTGAGAACAATGTGTATGCAGATGCTTATCCATGCCAGAGGGCATCAGATTCCTTGAAACTGGAGTTGCAGACATTGGTGATCCACCTGAGGTGGGTACAGGGAATAGAATCAGGGTCCTTTGAAAGAGCAAGTGAGCACTCTTGACTGCTGACCTGTGTCTCCAGCCCCTAGCAGACTTCTCAGAGGCAACAACAAAAGCGTGATCCCATTCCTAGGGCACATGGACCAACCTTTTCCACCCTCCCCTTCCCGTTTTCCTTCCTGGTCCTCTGGAACCACTGTCCCAGTCTAAGGCTTTATATGCTCAGCTTTTCTTAGATTTCACACATAACTGAGATCAGGTGACATTTGCCTTTCCGTACCTGGCTTCCTTTAGCTGTCATAACAATTTGCAGGTCCATGCACACATACATGGTCCATTCTCACACATACATGATGTGTATGTCACATTTTCTTTAGCCACTGGAACACTTCAGCTGTTTCTATTTCTGGGCCATTGCTAATAATGCTGCTTGCCTCTTTAAAATCCTGATTTCGTCTCATTTGAATATAAAAGAACTAATGAGGTGGCTGGGTCTAAGAGAGGTGCTATTTTTTCACTCATACAAGTGCTTCCATGCTGTTTCCCACAATGACTGTACTAATTTACTTTGCCACCAACAGAGCACAAGAACGCTCTCCCAGCCACATGCTCCCTGGCTCTCGTTATCCTTGGGTTTTGCTCTGTTTTGTTGTTTAGATAACGGCCATTCGTGCTGGGGGAAGGTGATATCTTGTTGCATTTTATTTTGTGTTTTCTGGTAATTAATGAATAGCACTTATTCATATACCTGCAGGCCTTTTGCATGTTTCCTCCTGGCAAGCATATATTTATTACTATCGAGATTTTAAAAACAGCTTATAAATTCTGGATCTTGTCCTCCCATCCAAGGGTTGGGTCTCTTCTCTTGTCTTTGAAATCTGTTGCTTATAACTCTTACTATACAGAAGATTTTATTTAGATTTTTTAGAAGATATTTATTATTTCTTTGTATGTATATGCATGCATGTGTCTGCCAGAGTTTGTGTGCACAATATGCATGTACATTTCAAGAGGCCATAGAAGCTATTGGATCATCTACAACTAGACTTGCAGGAGGCTGTGAGCTGAGAAATGGGTGCTGGGAACTCAACCCAGGTCTTCTGCGAGAGCAGCAAGTTCTCCGAACCAGTGAGCTGTTTCCCCAACTCTTATTTGTTTTCTAAGACAAAGCAACAGTTTTGATATAAGTAGGAAGTTCCTGCTGCTGTTGTATCTATAGATACTATAATTCACTGGGTTCTTCAAAAAGCTAGGAAGACAGGACTTGAGCATTTTACTCTAGAGAAATAATAATTGCTATAGAAAGGTGTGTTTAACCTGGCTGAAACACACATACACACCCTCTATCTTCCTCTTTTTATCTCTTTCTTTAATATTATTCCACTAGTAAACAATTTCCATAAATATTAATTAAAAATAATTAAACAAAAAATAAAAAGGAAATGAAAGACATCTACTTTGTGAAAAATCTATCCAATTAATAATACTAAAAGCCTCAAGCTGAGAAAAATGGATTAGAAAGCCCTATATCCAATATAGGACATAAAACAGCAAAAGAAAGACTGAATTTAAGCTCTAAACTCAGATAAGGATGTGTGATATTTGGCTCATTGACTCTAATAAATGCATCACCCTGAAAAACGATGGTGGTGGTGGGTCACCTTTTTTATTTTTGAATTTCTAATTTTCACTTTTTCCTCCACCTTACTATTAACCTAAGAGTTCCTCAAAAATAAATCAAATGTGACAGCATGCATAAGCAAATGCAAGCTCCAGCGTGGAGAAGAGAAGTGGCATAAGGTCCTGTCCCCTAGAAGAGAAGCTATTGGCAATTCGTAGCTGCTTGGAGAGGGAAAGTCAGTTTCCTTTAAGGGTGTGGCCCCTCCTAGGTCAACCATACTCCAGAGGAAAGCTGCACACCCAAGAATATATGGACAGCGCAAATTGAACACCATGGTTTAATTTTGTTTGTTTGTTTGTTTGGTGTGTGTGTGTGTGTGTGTGTGTGTGTGTGTGTGTGTGTGTGTGTGTGAAGAAGACCCAAAGCTGCTTCAGTAGGGAAGGGGCCATACATCATACATCCTAGAGGATTTGGTGGAAGGGGTGAATATCATCAAAATATTTTATTCAAAATTCTCAAAGAACTAATAAATAAATGAGGGAGAGGATGACTAAGGACGTAGTGTTTCCTAGCTCAACACTGGGGAAGTTGAGACAGAAAGACTGAATTCTAGACCAGCCTGAGCTGGCAATACTGTCTCCAACAATAACAACCTAAAGAGTTCATAATTTAAAGATACTAGATTTTCATTTATTTAGTCTCCTGTAGCTTTAGAAACATACAAAGGAGTAACAAATTTTTTGTTTCTTCAAACTAAAATATCCAACTAATGCAACACAAACACACAGTGCTTATCTCTCCATATAGCCATCCTATAAGCTTTTCCTATAACTTTCATGCTATATCCGATAACCTGTGCTTTTATTGTGTCGCAACATATTTTTGAAATCTGTTGTTAATGGCAGGTACCAAGATATCATGCTTTTTAAAAAGTTGTAAAAAAGATTTTATTTTTTAGATAGGATATGTTTTATTTCATCAACACCCCACAGGTTACATTTCAGAGGACTTTTAGTTACTAAAAGCTATATTCCATCTCATTATTTTTAGTTTTCAGTTTTAGAAGAATGCCCTTAGACCACCCTTCCAATAAGAGCAATTTTGAGTAAAAGAATATATGCATCAAAAATCATGTTTAATGTTAATAAATTGCTTCCATATAAATGAATGTATCATTTATATTCACTTTTGAAAATTAGATGGTTATTAATGCTATCTAGGCTTACTTCCCTTCACTGAAATGCAGTGACAGGATGGACCTTCTGTTAGTAATGCTTTGAGGACCTTATTTTCGGTAAATGTTGCACTTTTAAGTCAACATTTACTGAAACAAAGTGCTCCTTACCTATTATTTTGCAGGAAAGGCAAACAGATTGCAATGGGTTGTGCAACTTGGCTAACTGAGCTTGATTTTTGCATGCCGCCATGTTTTGTCATGCACACACAGCATTGTGCTGTTATTTTGTTTGTTTGTTTATTTGTTTGTTTGTTTGTTATCATGGTACTAGGGATTGAGTCCAGGGCTTACTGCATGGCAGGCAAGTACTCTGCTACTGAATAATGTTCTCATCCCTCATGTTCTAATTTTCAATTTTGTAGCTACCTGTTTTAACAAACTTTAGCTGTCAACTTGACACAGCCCAGCGTCATCTCAGGAAGTCACATTTGGGGGACTGCCCAGATCAGAATGGCTTGTGACCATTATCTTGGAGGAATTACTCTGATTATTGATTGATATGGGAAGGCCCATTGGTGGCACCATCATCCCAAGGCAAGTGGACTGTCTGAGCATGAGCTTGTGAGTGAGAGAGTAAGAAAGTAAGCAGCATTCCTCCATAGTTTCTTCTTGAGCTCCTGCCCTGACTTTCTCAGTAATGGACTGTGACCTGGAAGTGCAAGCAAAGAAGCCCTTTTGTCCACTAAGGAGTTCTGGAGTTTATCATGGCAACAGAAAGTAAACTATAACCTGACCTTAGCAACATTTTCTTCATAAACTCAGCAACCTTTTTATTATCTCCATGTTCTTATATTTCTGTAGATTTGTGTTTTGCATGCATACTCTTAATATCCCTCTTCACATTGACACTCAAGTCACTAGAGAAAGCTAAGTGGCTAAGAAAGAAAATTACAGACCAATCTGACTCATGAACATTGATGCAAAAATACTAAATAAAATACTGGCAAATCAAATCCAAGAATACATCAGAACCATCATGTATCATGATCACGTCAGTTTCATCCCAGAGATGCAGGGATGGTTCAACATACGAAGATCTGTCAAAATAATCCATCAGATAAACAAGCTGAAAAATAAAAATCACATGATCATCTCATTAGATGCCATAATCCACCATATAAACAAACTGAAAAATAAAAATCACATGATCATCTCATTAGATGCCATAAAAGCTTTCTGCAAAATACAACATCTCTTCATGATAAAGGTCTTGGAGAGAGCAGGGATATAAGGAACATACCTAAACATAATAAAAGCAATATACAGCAAGCCAACAGCCAACATCAAACTAAATGGAGAGAAACTCCCAGTGATCCCACTGAAATCAGGAAAAAAGACTAGGTTGTCCACTCTCTCCATATCTATTCAAAATAGTTCTTGAGGTCCTAGCTAGAGCAATAAGACACCAAAAGGAGATCAAGGGTATACAAATCAGAAACAAAGAAGTCAAACTCTCACTATTTGCTGATGATATGATAGTTTACGTAAGTGACCCCAAAAATTCTACCAAGGAACTTCTACAGCTCATAAACACTTTCAGTTGCGTAGCAGGATACAAGATCAACTCAAAAAAAAAATCAGTAGCCCTCCTATACACAGATGACAAATGGGCTGAGAAAGAAATAAGAGAATCATCACCCTTCACAATAGCCACAAATATCATAAAATATCTCGGAGTAACTCTAACCAAACAAGTGGAAGACTTGTATGAGGAGATTTCATTTTAAAAACACCAATCCAATTGTCACAACATTGCTTCAATTTCTCTTTTTTATTACTTTTTAAGATTTTGGGATTTTTATGTGTATGTTATTTCTTTCTCTGTATGTATGTTGCATGCATGCCAGTACCCTCGGAGCCCTGGACAGGTCACAAGTTCTTTTGTAACTGGAATTACAGAGGGTTGTGTGCTATCAGATATGGGAACTGAAACCTGAACTCTGGACTTCTGCCAGAGAAGCAAGCACTCTTAACCGCTGAGCCACCTCTCCAGACCCCTCTTCAATTTTTTAGGCTTTCTCTACTGAATAAAAAACCAACATTCCATACATTCACTCTGTGAATAAACATTCTGAAAATCTGGTGGATCTGATTATTTTCCAGAACCACAGTGTTGCTATTTATGTGTTCCTTAGAAGATGTTTTACCAACTTTTCTCCAAAACATCTCATTGGTATTCTAATTTGGATGGCACAGGCTTTATAGATTAATTTAGAAAAATAACAGCTTTATGATATTGAGTCTTTCTAAGAATAAGTTATGACTACTATTCCAAGTTTGCTTTTATAACCCTCAGAAGAGTTTTAAAGTTTCCTACACATAAACTCTCAGTACTTTTTCTTCTTCTAAGGGTTTTTAATGTTTTTTCTTGGCACTGTAAATGGGATAGTTTCTCCATTACATTTTCTGTTTATAGTTAGTATATAAGAAAACTAATGATTTTGATAAAAGTTTTGCAACAAGAGAATTTTACAGGCTCTCTTTCTTTAATCTCTAATGGTTTTCCAGACATTTCTTATGAGTTGCAACGGTCTACAATCATCTTCTGCAAATAACGAAAACGAAGTGCTCTCCATTCTCACTTTTATAATTCTTTGCTTCTTCTTGTGTAATTGTACTCTCTTGGACTAAGATAATTGGCCTCCTTGGCCTCTTTACTCTAAATACCTCTTACAGAGAGCACATGAACAGGGCTTCTGAGGACTTGTCCTGTGCACCTGCTTTCTCTTTTCACTGATGCTGCAGTGGAGATATTGCCGGGAGTGTCCGCGAGTCATGCTAAGTTTTAAGAATCTTTGCTCTCTTCTTTTTCTCTCTCTGACTTGTGTTTTCCCAAGATTGTTGTGTGGATCTTCCGTGTTCCACATCGGTGTGTGGATTTGCTGTGTTCCACATGTCTGACTGTGGCCTGTACAGTAACGCAGTAACTATATCTGTTTGTTCTTTATAGATTCTATAAATGGAGGTTCAGACCCATTTCTCTCTCTTACATCATACTGGCAAAACGCCATTCTGTGATTATCAATATTCCAGCCAGCTGTCCAAAACTTTCCTGGGACTTTCAAAACCACATGGGGCTTTACAACAAAGCAAAGACATAACTGTTATCCTGCCCTGATTTTCTAAATAATGTGATTAATTACCAAAAAGTCAAATCTCTATTACCAGATTCCACTCTCCTAGCCACATCTCTGACACCTAGAGGAGCTGCTTCCTGGCCTCCTGTCATGCATTCTCCAGAGTGGATACAGAGGGAGTCGTCAGTCCTGGGCAGGGAGCATCTTCAAGAAGTAACTATCTGTTTTTAAGCATTGGTACTAGAAGGGATGAACCAAAAATGGATCTCTCACCATGCTTCAGTAAGCAGCTTTCATAACCTACTTCACAGCCTCACAGTATCCATCCACAGATGGTCCTCTCCGGGCTGGGCTGCCCCCTCATGTTGGGCTTGGTCAATTATTTTCAAGTCCAAATTACTTTCTTTAAGAGTGGGCACCTGCTCAACACAGGTCTTTATGGAAGAAAAACAAACAAACAAAAAACTTGCTTTTACCTGAGGAAACTTAATTCAAGTTTTGAGCTCATTTCTTCCTTCAAGCAATTTCTGTTGCAAACCCAATTCTGTGGTGGGATTTATAGAAGCCCAGAAAAGAATAGACATTTACTGAAAAAGAACTCAGGGATATGATGTGGATTAGAACTTGGGGGGAAAATAATAAAGCTACCGAGTCCTGAAAACACGTAGCCACACTTGAAAATAGACTGAAGATTGAACAGGGTTAATGTCACTATAAATGAACAGGAATATGGTCAGAATTACATCTATGTTATTAGCCACTTCAAAGGATTCACTTACCCTCTATTTTCCCCCTTAACTCTTCTTAACCTCATTAAAGGGAGCATTAGCATCTCCTTTCACTCGCTTCTGTAAATTAATAAATAAAAGAATAATTGCATTTTCAGGGGTGATCCTGGGGCTAACTAAAGAGCTGCAATTACAAGCGATCACTCCTAACCAAGGGGTCATTTAATTCCTTAGCTGATAGTAGCGTTTTACCATGCCTTTCTTAGGTTCTTCATGGACCTTCTGCTTGTTTCCTCTTTATCACCCAGGGCTCTAGTGCTTATGCACAACTAAATGTAACTGCTTGCTTGAGAGGCCTGGTCAAAAGCCCCCAGGGCAGAGAAAAAAAATGTGGATAATCTCACTATGGTATTTATAAAAAATGATGTGATCAGTAGTCATTATCTAGCAAGAAAATCCCTCACCACAGTGCCAATAAAGTCCTGCCCCTGGCTGGAGGGATGGCTCTATGGTTAAGAGCACTGGCTGCTCTTACAAAGGACCCAGGTTTGATTTCCAGCACCCACAGGGCAACTCAAGTCCACTTATTACCCAGTTTCAGAGGCTCTGACACACTCTTCTGTATGTGGTACACAGACATACATTCAGGAAAAGCACTCACACACATAAAAATAAATTGCAAAAATGAAAAAAAAATTGGGCCTTTGTCCAGATCACCTGAAGGAAATCTGAATACATTTCTTTTTTTTAGAGAACAAAGAATACAATGTGTAGACAAATGTTATCTGTCAAATACAATCAATAATATTATTGACATGGAATGAAAGGCAAAACGTGCTAGAAATATCAAGGTGTGATACAGGACTAAAATAAAAGTCATTTAAGAATCTTCACCATAAAGTAGCTGCAACGTGGAAGCTTGCATATAACCAGAAAGTATCAAACTCAAAATTATTCATTTACTGCCTATTAATTTATTTTGGAGAACTTTCATTTATATTGACAATTTTATAAATATACACAACACATATTGATCATAACAATATCCATGTTTGCCACTACACCAAACATCTGCCAACACATCCTCTTCCACTTTCTTGTCCTCTCCCTGTGTATGCATTTAACTGACTGCTTCCAATGAGAGTTGCCTACTGGAATGCTGATCTTGTTGGCTCAAGTCTATGCAACCCGTGTGTAGGTAACTGTAGCTGCAGGAAGTCCATGAATGCAATAGTCATGCCACATCCAGAAGACAGTGTCCCCCCAACACTCCTTTTCGTCCTATGAGTCTTGAATTCTTCTGTTCCTTCAGAGATGTTCCCTGAGCCATAAGGTATGGGCTTGGTATAGATATCTCATTTAGGGTTAAGCAATGAACAGTCAGTAATTATTAATACTCTAAGCAGTTGTGTATCTCTGCACTTCCTACTGTCTACTGTGTGAATAAACTTCTCTGGCCACTGTTGAGAACATCACCAAATCATGACTATGTATTTAAAATAAGTCTTATCCAGGAAGACCAATGGAACCGAATTGAAGACCCAGATATCAATCCACACACCTACAAACACCTGATCTTTGACAAAGAAACAAAACATTTAAAAGAGAAAAAAGAAAGCACATTTAACAAATGGTGCTGGTACAACTGGATATCAACATGTAGAAGAATGAAAATAGATCCATATGTTTCACCATGCAAAAACCCAAGTACAAATGGAGCAAAGACCTCAACATAAAACCAACCACACTGAACCTTATAGAAGAGAAAGTGGGAAGTACACTTGAATGCATTGGCACAGGGACCACTTCCTATCTATAACCCCAGTAGCGCAGATACTGAGAGAAACAATTAATAAATGGGACCTCCTGGAACTGAGAAACTTTTCTAAAGCAAAGGACATGTTCAACAAGACAAAACAGCAACTTACAAAATGGGAAAAGATCTTTACCTGCCCCACATTGGATAGAAGGGTAATCTCCAAAATATACAAAAAAAACTCAAGAAACTGGTGAGAAAAAGAGCAAAAACATCCAAGAAAAAAATAGGGTACAGACATAAACGGAGAACTCTCAACAGAGGAACCTAAAATGACTGAAAGACACTTAAGGAAATGCTCAACATCCTTAGCCATCAGAGTAATGCAAATAAAAAAACTCTGAGATTCCATCTTACACCTGTAAGAATGGCCAAGATCAAAAACACTGATGGCAACTTATGCTAGAGAGGATGTGAGGTAAAGGGAATGCTCCTCCATTGTTGGTGGGAGTGCAACCTGGTACAGCTGCTTTGAATATCAGTATAGCAATTTCTCAGAAAATTAGGAAACAACCTACCTCCAGACCCAACAGTACAACTTTTGGTATATGCCCAAAGGATGCTCAATTGTACCACAAGGATATGTGCTCAATTATGTTCATGGCAGCATCACTTGTCATAACCAGAACCTGGAGTGCCCCTCTATTGAAGAATAAATAAGGAAAATGTGGTACCTCTACACAGAAAATAATAATGACATCTTGAAATTTGAGGGCAAATGGATAGATCTAGATAAAATCATATTGAATGAGATAAGCCAGACCCAGAAAGACAAATATTATATGTATTAATTCATAAGTTGTTGACAGAGGTTTCTGTCACTGTTCCCTGGTCTCATAGCCATTCAATTCCAAAGAAGCACACAGAGGTCTACATCAATTATAAACTAGTTGACCTATTAGCTCAGGCTTCTTGTTAACTGTTACATCCCACATTAACTCATAATTCTTGTCTGTGTTAGCCATGTGTCTTGATACAGTCAGGCATTCTTATCTTGTGTCCTCTGCATCTGGGTGATGACTGCAGACTGAGCCTTTCCTCTTCCCAGAATTCTCCTGTTCTGATCACCCCACCTATACTTCATGCCTGGCTACTGGAAAATCAGCATTTTATTAAACCAGTAAAAGTGACAACTCTTTATAGAGTATAAGACTATTGTCCAACAGCAATAAGTGGTTTTTAGACATAAAGCAAAGGAAAACCAGCCTACAATTCATAATCCCAGAGAACCTAGATAACAAAAAGGACCCTAAGAGAGACATACATGGATCTGATCTACATGGGAAGTAGAAAAAGACAAGGTCTCCTGAGTAAATTGGGAGCATGGGGATGATAGGAGAGTGTAAAAGGGAAGGGGAGAGGATAGGAGGGGAGAGAAGAAAAATATATAGCTCAATAAAATCAATTTTAAAAATGTCTTAGCTTTTTAATCATAGGATTTGTCTTACTTAGGATTTTGATTGCTGTGAAAAGACACCATGACCACATCAACTCTTATAAAGGAAATATTTAATTGAGGTAGCAACTTACAGTTTCAGAGGTTTAGTCTGTTATTGTTACAGTGGCACATGGCAGCTGGGCATATGGCAGTGTGCAGCAGAACATGGTGCTGAAGAGAGAGCTGATGATTCTTCATCTTGATCCAAAGACAACAGTAAGTTAACTGAGACACTGGGCATGGCTTGAATATGTGTGAGACCTCAAAACCCACCTCTGTGATGACACACTCCTCCAACAAGGCCACGCCAATTCCAACAAAACCACACCAACTAATAGTACCACTCCCTTTGAGGGACATTTTCTTTCAAACCACCAGAGAATTCATCTGAGGGAAGCAAGGTCCATGTGTTCAACATATCTATTATTGTAAAGGGCAGACAGGTTTATGTGAAAAAGTTTATCTACACACATTGTGAGACAAGTGTGCCTATAATGACAGATGCCTGCCCAATTATAGCCATGCATGTTATTTACCAACAAAGAATATGGTGGAATAAGACACCTCATTACACACTCTCAATTGGAAAAGAAACTCCCATGGATTCCCAAAGTCTCTTTTGAGACACCTGCTATTAAGGATTCCATCCTTGTGGGATAAAGCTCTTGTTACAATAATTTCCACCCTCCTACTCTTGTAGAATATTTATATTATTTCAAAAACTCTTAAGAATTTCACTCAGGTTCTGTTCAGTGTTCAAAAACCCGTGCAGACATTTTCTCTAAATCGAAATATTGCTTTCTGAATGAGGGAGAGGAGTAAGACTCAGTAAGCTAAGGAAGCTCAAACGTGAGGAGAACCCAGAAAGCTCTAAGATTGACAGGGTCCATCTCCAAGGTTACAGAGCAGTAGATCACTGTCTGACTGGAACACACTGATGGGGCTGCTGGTGAGATGAGCAAGGAGAGCTCAGTGCACAGCTTTAGTGAATCATCGCTCATGGCGGGTGGGCTTCTCCATGTTCAGCCATCTTTGCACCACTCATGGTCCTGGGATAGATTCCAGTAGACTCAGCTCATTCACCAGATTGTGCCGGAGTCTCTACACGATTTGTAGTTAGCACTATATCTGGGGTGAATAGAGATTTGTAATCATCTCCAGAAAAAAAAAATCACTCCACACAAATCAACCCCATCAATTACACCTCAGGTGTGGAAGGTCAGCTTCCACGGTGACCTTAATCTCTTTTTCTATCTCTTGTCAAGTCGAAGTCACAAGTCTGACAAAGTCCTGAATTTACATGGGTATCAAACTAAATTCTTGCTGTTTTCCTTTCATTTTTACTCATTTGTATTTACCCATTCCCTCAAGTACTTTTTATCATATTTTATCAACCACAATCTTTAAAGGAACTTCAAATCCTATTATAAAAATGAGTGGTAAGAATAAAAATGTACATAGTAAATTAGATCAGGATAGCATTCTGACAGCACGTACCCATATCTTTTTCCTTCTCGGGGGAAGACATAAAGAATTCTGTCAGAGAAAACAAAATTATATCATTAGTGATAAACAAGATATATTCTCTTCAGTGAATCAAACGTGAAAAGTCCGTGAGAGGAGTACAGAAAGATCCAGCAGGATGGGACCCTCCAGATCACAGCACACAGGCAGAGAAGAGCTGCATGAAGCAGAGATGTGTCTATTGTTCTCCCAGTCAAAGGGCAAGGATACAAGAAGCTGGATACACTCCATTAAGCACAGGTGACGCTCACAGAGCCTGTTTGGGGAGTTAGATGAGCACCACTTGTGTACTTTGGTGAGAGAAACCATTAGGCAGCGGTAGGGACATGTGTGCGAAAGAGGTCAAGAGACAGCAAAGTGGTGATGAAATCCAGAGAATGTAGAGCGCCTGCCTCTGTCCGTACTAACCCCTTCACTATGTCACAAGGTAAGCATGTCCTCTGTTACTTTCACGGAGAGGAAGTAACACGCTATGCAAAGGACAGTAGGACCCAGGAAGAAAAAAAAATCTGAAGACAAAGAAATACAAAAAAGAATAGAGGTATTAAAGCAATTTGATCAAATACCTCATTTATAAAAATATAATTATTTAATAATGAGCACTTTGTAATAAATGACTACTTAAAAATTAGACTCATGTTGGAAAACATTTAGAAGAAAGTTCTTTTTAAACAAAGCACAAACCCCCAATGCTGCAAAGCAGGGGGCTCTTGGTTAGCTACAGAAAACATGCTACTGTTTCTGGCATAGTGCTAAGATGACTTGGTGGATAAGAGAATGTTCTTCGAACACACCTGACAAGGAAGTTGTGAAAACTACCTGAAGAATTCCTACAGATCAGTAAGATATTTTAAAAATCCATCGAAGTTCCTAACAAATGGAAGAAGAGAAGGACAACAGAGAAATGAAAGTGAAAACCAATGAGTTTTCCCTTAACTCCATAAAATAATAATAATTACAAAAATAAAAGGGGAAATGGCTCCCTAGCATCACTGATGAATGCTAGCAGGAAGCTCAGGCTCCTATTTCTCCACAGGAGCTTGGAAAACAATCAGAAGATATCAACACTAAATGTGTTAAAACTCTAGAAAGCAGCCCAGGGGTTACAATAGCACATTAAGTGTTGAATAAAGTAAAAGGCCAATTTAAAAAGGTTAGGGACGTTTTGTGGCATTTTGACATCCTCTCCACCCACTCTTTCTCCATCTCTGCAGCAACCGTGAAGTCTGCAGCTCCCAGTCCTAGGGTGGGGCTTCCTGAGACAGCACGTCATCCCTTACTCATACATGGTTGAGCATGTGTCTGAACTTGCCTAGGAGATAGCCTAATTGCCTGGCCAGTCCCGTGTGTCTTCATTCACCCGACATGGGCTTCACTCTGGAAGGACAAGTGGTAGACTTTGCTTGTAAACACCATGAAGCTTGAGAACAGCCCAGGAGCGGAATGGATTGGAAGATAACAATGATTTTGCCTGGAAGAGGTGGTTTTTGAAAGCTTAGAATCATGAAGACCTCCCAAGAACATGAGATAACTTTATCCAGGACAGAATCTCATATGATCAATAAACACGTTAAAGACTCAAATCCAAGTTCTCACTTCTAGTTAACGCACAAAGAAGCTTAAATAACGCTGAAAGAATGTTCTGGGAAGGAGCTGATACAAAAAGACGTGGAGAAGTGTTTTAATTTGCTAAGACTCTCATGGTCAGGACTGTCTCTGTCGAAACTCTAAAACTAGGTTAAGAGTCATCAGAAATCTCTTGTCTCTGCAATGATAACTTTGTAGAGCTGGAAACAGCTCAGTTTCAGAGTACTTTAGCTCAGCTGCTGAATATTGTAGCTCAGTTGTACAGGACTTTAGCTCAGTTGCTGAGTTATGGTGTTCACAAGCCTGAGCACAATCTGTAGTGGTGAGAAACATTTTGACAAAAGTCAGTAAATAACAAAGGAAGGACTTAAGCCACCCCTAATCCCCAAACAGCAAGAGTTTGGAGAAGTAGCCAGAGATTCCAAAAGCTACATTACAATATTCAAATTTCCAGTTTAAAAGCAAAAAATTAACAAACAACAGAAATAAAAAGAAGCAGAGACTATGACCCAAGAAAGGACCAGTATTAACAGGATAAAAATTGATTAAGAACCAAGAATTAAGAACCAACGAAGATTCATAAAGTAAAAGACTCAATATTTGCATGAATGGCTATAAACTACTCAAATTTTAAGAAATATGGCTCTGAAAATTAAAGACACTCAACATATGATAACATCAGAAACCAAAACAATCAAGGCATACTTAAATCAGAATGTGCAGAGCAACATCAAATGAAGATGCCTGAAAGTTGCAAGAACAAAATGGCGCATGAACACAAATGACCCTCCGTAAGCTTAGATGCGTTTTTCATGGATCCTAGATGAGAACTTATGGGTGACACTTTACTAAGTCAACATAATTCCTCACTGCAGTCTAAATATTTATCCTTGTACCCACAGATACGTGTAGTTCTCAATCCTCACCAAAGAAAAATCTCTGCAACAGATGGAGACCATTACAGAAAACCATATTCAGTTCCCAGCATCCATATGAAGTAGTCCACACCCTCTGAAAATATAATTCCAAGGGCTTTAATGGCCTCTTCTGACCTCTGTGGGCGCTGCACTCACATGCAAATTCCCATAAAGATACACGCACACACACAATTTTTAAAATTAAAAATAAATTCTTTAAAACCAAATATCATTATACTTTGGTTACATTTTCATTGCCTAGCATATTTTAAAGACAAATATATAAAATAATGATTTATAATATTATTAAACACAAAATGCACAGTCTGTGTTTGGATTTGTTTTTGACATAACAACATAACAAGGAAGAGGGTAGAGCTAGACGGGTTCCATGTTTTTGCATGCTAATGAAGTTAAATTGGTATCATTCAAATTAGATTATTATAAGTATAGGACAGGAAACATAACTCCTTTGGTTATCACAAACAAAAAAATGTATTTCAAAATTTATACAAAAGAAGAGGGAAGATTCAAAACAATTCTTTAGATATAACTCAACTCAGGGAAAGCAGAGACAGAAAATGGGGGAAGTCATTACTAAAAATAGAAAAACAAATAGAAAAATGGAGATGTTTTTCCTTGTCAGCAATTATTTTAATAAGAGCATATATATTAGACTAAACTAGATGGCTTTTTAAAAGATACATCTATGAGTTGCATACAGGAAGTATTTTTTAGAACAATGTCAAAAATATGTTGAAAGTGAAAACTGAAAAGATTTAAGAGAGTGAAGATGATTATATCAAAGTCAGTTAAGAATAGACTAGGTCAAATTTCCCTCAAGACATACACTCGATGTTGCTGAACAGCTCAACTTAGCAAGAAAATGGGACAATTTTTAAGCTTCCATTCAGCAAACAATAGAACTCCAAAGTTGAAAGAGTAATAGACAACCTAAAGCAATATTTGGAGACTTTATGTCCCTACTTTCAATAGCCAATAGATCCTCCAGATAGAAGAAAGATAAGAATTATTATTATAAAATACAGATTTGCATTATATTATACTTCATCAGCCCTAACACTTGTAAAACATCAGCAACAACAGCAGAACACTGATTCTCAGACACTCAATGAAACATTATCTGTGATATACTATACACAAGAATATCATGCACAGGATATACCATAAGCAGGATGTGCCATAAGGCATGAAAAAAGTTCAATAAACTCTACAACACTGAAATAATTTAAAGTATATTTTCCAACTATCAGTGGAATTATTAACAGAAAGTATGGTGGTTTGAATGAGAACAGCCCCCACAGGTTCATATGTTTGAATGCCTTGTCCCAGGTTGGTGGACCTGTTTTGGAATGATTAGAAGGAAAGGCTTCGCTGGAGGAGGTGTGTCCGATTACCTTTCTGCTGTGTTCTTGTTAATCAGAAGCCTTCAGTAACAATGTGCACATATGAAATCATTAATTCAAAATTTAATAGGGAAAGTAAACTGGAAGCTACAGGAAAAGACAGAAGAATTGAAGTGACAAAATATCCTCTGAGAACAAAAAGAAGAGAGAAAAATCAAAGGCAAAGGAGGATAGGATAAAGGGGGTTGTTTTAATAGTTAAGAAGTTAAGCCTTCAGGACCTAAAAGTTAAGAAGAAAAGTAGGACTATATCAATGTTTGTGTATTTTATCAGTTAGTTTTCCATAAACAAGACTCATCCTCAAGCATGTTGTCTTAAAAAAACGTTTGCTTATTTGAAAACTCAATGAATGAATGATTTGGGCTTAATTCGACTGGATGGCACCTCTGATGTCCTCCATATTTTTTCAGGTACATGTGATCATCAGCTTGATCAATGTAGTATCAGTTGGTCCCAGGCAAGACACTTTGATTCTACATGCCCTCTCCTCTTCCAGTATGCTGGCTCAAAATGTCCCATAGGGTATCCAAGTGACTTCCCACGAGACAAGCAGAAGGGTTCAAGGTGTCTTTAAGTTGGGGCCTGGATAGCATGATAGTTAAGGACTGTTGGCCCCAAAGTTCAGGGATCAGCTGCAATTCAAAGGGTAGGGGCATGTTTTATGTTCTCCTGGGAGAAAGTTAAAAATCACCATATAAAGAGGTATTAAGGCAGAAGGGAAATACCAATGGCTTTTTCAACCACTCTCAAATCCTACTCTGTCAGCCAATAATAACATGGAAACTGACTTTGTAATCAACATCCAAAATGTCCTAAGAGCTATCGTCTTCCTGATCCTCATGCATCGGTGCCTACATACTTTCTGTGCAGATTTCTAGGCTCTTGCATCAAAAAGAATCATCAGTTTCATAGGGTGCCAATATCTCAGTTTCTTCTCATCTTAATTTACAACTGTGATTTTAGATTTCAAATAACAGAAATAACAATTCTGCCTCATAGTTCCTTAAGGTCCATGGAATCCTCGATAGAGTATATATCTGAGAATAACTCCTAAACAGACGGTTCCTTCTAATTTGGTAAGGAGGTAAGTTGGCTGAGGATCTAAAGAGCAATACAAACATGCCAGGCGGTGATATCAGGGGAATCATTACAGGCAGAGAGAACACATAGCAGCAAAAGAAGTGGACATACAGCCACAGAAAACAGAGTCCTCAAAGTGTGTGTGGGAAACCCTGTGCACAGGGTTCAGCATGAGATGGAGAGTGATCAAGGCTGGATTGGCGGAAGCTTCCTCCCATAAGCATAGCATCTGAATTGACGCTCACTTGCTATCCTATCTCCTATTTTATTAAGGGCACCTGTCAACCTAAGTCTTTAGAAGTCACAGCTCTCACAGAGTGCACTCACGTTTCTAGGTCAGACGCCTTACCCTCACGTTTCTTCAGCTTACTATTCTTCATTACCTTCTGCAAGAAAAGTTAAACGCCACTTGCTATTGGTCTGTAGACAACAGATACCCCAAACCTGAAGTTAAGGTGGTGCTCTTCCACAGTGCTCCTCCACTGTCACGTCATGCTGCACATGCTATTTTTCTCCTAAGCCTGGCCTTTGCTGTAAAATTGGACTCTGGTGCAGGCTGGAGTCTTATCGGCAAGGCTGCTTGTTTACTGTTGCTCGTCCTTAAGATGTAGCCTCATTAAATACTCAAAGGTTAACAACCAAACCTTGTTTGCCTTGAGTAAATCATACTCAATTTTCTGGAGCTCACTGCAAACAATCTGTTCCAAACCGCTAATTAGGGATGAGAACAGAAAATGAGAGTCCAGACAGCAGTGTCTGCAGAGTCTCAAAGGCAGGCTTCAGTTTTCTCCCCTGTATCGACAGAGTCATTTGGTGTAAGTTAAGTTCATTCCTTCTCGGAATGAAAATGGATACCGAAGATGGGGGTTCAGGTCCTATGGTCCTCTGATCACATTGATGGTTGGTGGAAGGGTGAGGAGGACAGAGGGTGGACCAACAAATGTGTAAAATGCTTGTGAGTGCTCCCCACAGCTCGACTGGTAGTCACTGGAAGGTTTCTGAATGAGCTGGGTAGCTGGGTGCTTATTTATCAGGGATTACAGAGGGATATCTAAGCAGAGCTCAGTTGAGATCTATTTTTATCTGTCTGTTTATCTATCTATCTATCTTTCTGTGTGGGTTCACACACGTGCTTGCATGTGTCTATTGCCTCTTTTCCCCCCTCCCCATGTCTGTGTGTATATATACATGTGTGTGTGTATGTGTGTGTTGTACATAGGAAGGAATGGAATATCAATAGGTAACCTTAATCTTATGTCATATATCAGTCATAATTTTCTGAGCAATGAAGCATTAAATATTCATTAGCTTCACACAACATTTAAGGGGAGCTTATAGGCAATTCTACAGATATGGGCTTGGCTCTGCTTCTTACCTGTGGCCCCTCAAGAGTTTGTAGTCACTGACTGGGTTCTGTGGATATTAGCCTGGGTTTGGAGTACTCACCTCCAGTCCCTATGACCTTTCATGGTGTTTAAATAAGGTCTTAGGGAATAAAATGAAAGTTTACAAGGCCACATGACCTAGACATGGACCTGGACCTAGACATGATGTAGACATATTCTTACTTCATCCACTCAGTGTAGAACAAGTCCTAGAGCTGGTCTGGAATTACATAGCAACAAAATAGATTTAATCATTGGTTTTGCATTTATTTATTTTCATTTTATTTTTGTGTATGTGTGGATGTCTGCATGTATGTCTGTGTTCCACAAGCATGCCTGGCGTCTATGGAAAACAGAAGAGGATTCCCTGAAACTGCAGTTACAGATTGTTGTGAGCCACCATGTGGGTGTTGGAAACCGAACTTGGGCCCTCTGCCAGAACAGCAAGAGCACTTGAGCACTGTGACACCTCTCTAGTCCCAGGAAACACCTTCTGAGAAGTTACAAAGTCAGTAAGGAAAAGCAAAGATGAAATGGCAGGTGCAGAATTTGCACCATGCCACATTCCATCTATTGCATGCAGTAAGAAAGGAATAGCTTCCTTATGATCTGGGTCTCTGATAGGATGGATTTTGTGTGGACCGGTTTTATGTAAGAGCAGGGTGAAAGTATGTTAGGAGAGCAAGCCATTTAAGTTGATTTTCCTTTTTCTTTCTCCAATTTTTGCTATTAAAAACTCTAATAACACTTTAATACCACATTATCTCACTAAAGAAAAGATGCTATAAAATTGGAAGGTCTGCAGCATATACAGATGTTTAAATTGAATAGACTTGTTCCCTGGGAGAAATCTACTTCCATCGTACTGTGAGAACATGTGCGCTAAACACTCTTACGATAGTACCTGGGATGCAGGAGGGACACCAAAGAACAGTGTAGGAATGAGTGAAATACGGAGTAATTTGCAGAAATCTCTCATTTGTTCTTAGTTGCTGGTTTGGAAGCCTTTGGATGACCATATACATCTGTCAGATAACCTCATTAACTATGAATGGAGAGGAGAGGATTTACCCCAGAGCATTTAACAAGCATTTTGTGAAATCCTATCCATCCTTGACTTCCATCTTTCAGTGCAGAAAATCAAATAAAGGCAGTTCCGTGAAAGAAGACAGGTGAGTAAGGAGCACATTAGATTGGTTTTCTGCCTCTGTGTCAGTGTTAAATAAGGAAACAGTAGTTCCCTAAAGAGTTTTGGCCATACATATCCCAGAAGTGTTAGTACCTGTGGACATTTGGATAAGAACAGCCTCCTATAGACTCACAGATTTGAATGCTTGGTCACCAGGGACTGACACTATTTGAAAGGGTTAGGAGGTGTGGCCTTGTTGGAGGAAGTATGTCACTGAGAATGGGTTTTGAGGTTTTCAGAAGCCCAAGCCAGGCCCAATTGCTTGCTTGCAGTTTCAGAAGATTAGGTCATTATCAATATGCTGGGAAGCACGGTGGCAGGCAGGCAGACATGGCACTGGAGCAGAAACTAAGAACTTTATACCCTAATCCACACGCAGCAGGCAGAGAGACACACTGGGCCTGGCATGGACCTTTGAAACCTCAAAGCCAAAAATCTCTTCCAACAAGGCTATGCCTCCTAATCCTACCCAAGCAATTCATCTCCCGGAGACTAAACTTGTAAATACCCATGGTTATGGGGCCATTCCCATCCAAACCACCACAAATACCCTTTTAAAAATATCCAAATACCAAGAGAATTGTGTGATTGGGTTTACCAGACACAAACTTGACTCACAGTTTTGCCAAAGCACCATTGTACCATGTAGTATAAAAGGGATGGGGACATAGGAAAGAAAGCATGTGAGACTATGAGGGAAAGTTCAACCTCTGGAACAGGAACATGGATGCCCCAGGAGACAGGACACTGCTGTGCTTTTCTCTCCCTTGCCTTTTGCCTCATGGTCATAGAAGCCGCTATAGCCACACGGAATACCTGACTATATACATATACCTGAATATAGTGTTCTAACTGTAGCTTCTACTTATGGCTGGAGGAATAAAGAGGAGGGTCACCAAGTCAGGAACCACCAGAAAGATATAGCAAGACAGGCATTTAGGTAAGCAAAAAAGGCTCCTCAGAACTTTTGTGATCTCATCAAACTATACCATGAGAAAGGACTTGTAAAAACAAACTGTATAGATTTGATGTGATGTCCCAAAGGCTCATATGTTGATGGCTTGGTCCCCATCTGATGAATCCCAATCATTGTGATGATATTAACTCATGAGGATTCTGGACTAATCAATGGATTTATAATTTTTTGGCCTCACTGGGAAAGTATTGGGAAGTGGGGCATGGTTAGTAGAAGTAGGTCACCAGAGACATGTTGTAAGGAATAGCTTGTCTTTGGACAAGATGTGTGCATCTTTCTCTGTTTCTTAGCTGCCATGCAGTATCTCAATCTTACCACATTTCCTCTTGATGCCAGAGTGGACTATCTTGCTTCAGGGTCTATCCTCGCTAACTGCACTAAAATCCCTAAAACCATGAACCAAACTAAAACCTTTTTCCTTAAGTGCTTTTCTTTGTCACAGCCTCAAGAAGCCAAAGATGCTTAAAAAAAATCAACGAATGTAGCAACTACTAGTTAACTTCTATGGCAACTAGGAACACAGAGAAGAACAGACCCAGAGAACTCTGTGCAGGCTTTGTAAAGGGATCTAATACTGCTATTGTACTTACAGGAGGTTGTTCTAAATTTGTGGTTTGAAGTCAACTAGTTAAGTGCCAGTTGATCAGATGCGTGATCCCTGGTCAGTTACTTATTCATCACTGGATGGCCCAACACCAAGCAAACAGAAACAGCTCTAATTAGAAACAGTGCTTTTGTTTGTCTATTTTGTTTTGTTTTTTGTTGCTTTGTTTTGTTTTAAAGAGCAAGTACATGAAATTGGGAGGGGGTGTAAGCGTTCTGGGAGGAGTTAGATGGAGTGCTGGGAGATGGATAAACATAAACTATATCGTACACATGTGTGAACTTCTCAAAGAATGGGTGAAAATATTTTATATACAAAACAATTTTTAATAGAATTTAAATTAGACTAAATTTCATGATGTAATTTTCAAAGAGTCTAGGACATGATTCAAAATGCTTGTAGAATGAACAGGAAGAATAAAGAAAAACCTTAACTATTTTTGAAAAGTCATCATGCAGACAACAGAAAAATGACTAAGATGCTTAGTTATTGGACAAAGGCAGCAGATCATCTACTATAAAAAATTCTTATGTAAATATTATAAGTTCTTAAGGAAATAAAATTAAAAATCTCAGGGAAGAAAAGATATTTTCTTAGGGTTTTATTGCTGTGAAGAAACACCATAACCATAGCAATGCTTATAAAGAAAAAACATTTAACTGGGGCTGGCTTCCAGTTAAGACGTTTCATCCTTTATTGCCATGGCAGAAAGTATGGTGGCACGTAGGCAGATGTAGGTCGACATGGTGCTGGAGAAGGAGATGCGGGTTCTATATCCTGATCCACACCAGGCATGGCTTGAGTATCTGAAACCTCAAAGTTAGGCACTGTGACCACTTCCTCCAACAAGGCCACACCTCCTAATAGTGCCATTCTCTGTGAATCTAAGGGGGTCATTTGTTATTTAAATCACCACACATATGAAATAGGGACAAACAGAATTTTCAGACTTGAAAAAACACAGCATCAACAAAGACCTCATTAAACTAATTCACCATGGATGTAACAGAGCAACAAATCAGGAAAGTTCAAGACAGATCAAAGGAAATCATGTGAACAAAAGGAAACAGGTGTGCATCAAAAATTAATATTTCTGTAAGGTAATTAAAAACAATGCTGAGGACTACAAGAGATGGGTCAGCAATTACAAGAGCATACTGCTCATGCAGAGGACCTGGCTTCTATCCTCAGCACCAACATAGCGGCTCACAACTGTGGATAGCTCCAGCTCCAGGAACTCTGAGGCCCTCTCTGGCTTCTGAGGGTATTGCATACACACAGTTCACAAACACATATGCAGAGAAAACATTCATATACACACAATAAAGAAATCTAAAATAAACCAAACAAACAAACAAAAAAAGAATCCAAGTATAAAATCTTCTAACTTTGAATTTTTTTCTCCTTTTATTGAAAACAGAAAATTATCTCTAGCAGGTATAGGTGGGTATTCTGTCTTAGTTCTATACAACTTACTGTGTATGCAATATTGTGGGGAGATGGGTGTAGGAGCCTGTGGATATGTTGGAGGGATCAACCTGGGCTCACAGTCAGCTTGGAAGATAGACTGTGGGTGCAGCAGAGGAGTTATTCAGAGAGTATCAGTTCAGGGCAGCAAATTACTGCCTATATCCCTAGGACCAGCTGCTCATACCAGCAGCTTCTGAGTATAAGCTGGGGAAATTTCAGAGGAAAATGTCTGCTCTGCCCTGGAAATAAAGCCAAGAATCAACCCAAGTGCCCAACTGGATGGATGACAAAAAGCCTTTCTGAAATAAACCTTTAAACTTTCTCTCTGTGAGAACAGATACCACCAGGGACCCTTCAGAGTAAACAAAGCTGTCTGTCTAAAGCAGTCCCCATGCTTCCCGTAGGAAGCCAGGACCAGGGAACATCATCAATGATCCTGGTCACAGGGACACTGAAAACTCTAGACTGTTTGTTCAGTGAATTTTCAGACTAAGTAAAAGATGTTCCATTGAAAATATGCAAAGACAGAAAAAGAAAATTGTTTGTCTTCCTACTGTTTAAAGGTTTCCTTTCAGAGCCTATCTATAAATTCACCAAACTGTGGGCAGGAAAAGTGGCTCAGTGGATAACACACTTGCTTTGCAAGCAAGAGAACTAGAGTTTAGATGCCCAGAAACAACATAAAAACCAAGCAGGCGTGGAGGCTTGCATGTAATTTCCAGAAGCAGAGCAGGAGATACCCAGGGTGAGTTGTCTGGTTAGACTAGCAGAATTGGTGAGCTCTGGGTTCAGTGAGGAACGCTGCCTCAATAAGCAAAGTGGAAAGAAATAGAAGAACAAACCAGGTTTCCATTTGTCTTCCACATACATGTGCACGCATGGACATGCAGACCCACACACACTGGTGAACATTCACACATATGCATGCTCACTACATGCATGCGCATGAAAAATTCTGACTATGTAATATGGTAGTTCATATCTCCATGGATGAATATACACTTAAGCATAAACTGACATCTAAAGAAGTTGTGAGATGGGACTGTTCACTGACTCTCCAATATCTTCTTATAATGCATACCAATTCATTTTAATTTGCAATAGATTACTATTTATTTGATATTAATATTGTGGTATCATAGACACACCGGTAATTATCATGTTGTTCATAATATTGGGTGACTCGCCCATCATATTCTGTGGCTAGACTTTTGTAATGAGGTAACTTGATATGCAGCCAAACTATTTCTGGAAGTTTCTGTGCCAAGCAATAGACCAACAGATGTGATACATGGGGAATAAACATTTCCTTAGCTCTAGACAGCTAAAGACATTATATAGAAATAGACTATTTTTTTCTATTTTAGGTATTAACAATTGCCATGTTTCTTTAGAATTCTGAGCAACGATTCATGGCAAGTATTTATAATAAGCTATCATTTCATGTCATTGTGCCAGACTTCAGTTCTGCTTTATTGTTGATATTTTCATTTTACTCTTCTGTTTAATCTGTTCATTGGGTAATTTTCAACAAAACTTAATATAGAGAGTGAAATTTCTTGTATATACACACAGACACACACACACACATATATACATACATAAAATTTAAAAAGTCTCTCTTTAAAAGAAAGCAGTTCCTTCTACTGTAGGCCTCTGAAGCTCCTCATTTATTTTCTTTATGGCCACTTGAAATGGCATAGGGGATAACATCCAACTCAGTGTCAGGTCTCATGTACCTTTTTCTACCCTGTCTCCATCTCGTGAACCACATTTACAGGAGCTATTCAAGTTGCCCTAAAGAGGACACTATCTGGAGTGGAACATTTTACTCATGCCTGTATGAACAAAGCCATCAGAAAGCAGGCCAACTTAGTCCTGAAAAGTACAAAGTCAAAGAGCAGAAGGAAGAATTCTATCTCTAGATTAAAGGAGAAAACTTATTTTATCGACACATAGGATTTTTGTGTAGGCTTCAGAGTAAGGCAGAAGGTATGCGGGAGGAAAGAACCCCCAGTCATAAAATACGTGAAAACCAGAAGTCAGCAAAAGAGAACATTCTAGAACTTTAGGAAAGAAAACATCTCAGAGTTTGTCCATGTCTAATGGATATGCCACACTTCCTGGCCAGTATATTGAGGGCATTGTTGGCAGCATCAGACTGAGTTTATCTGGCTCCCTTTGCTGGCAGGACTGCTCACAGTGGGCACAGCTTATCAGGCATGGGCACAGCTCAAGCGCTGGCCAGCTTGCAAAGAGAGTTTAGCATTCCTATTTGTAGTCACTACCTTTCACAGGGAAAAGTCGAGAGGAGAAGGATGCCAGCTCAGCTTACTATGCATCCCAATGGACCCGACTTTCCCATCAACTCTACCATTCCAAATCAATCCAGTTAATCTAAATAATGGTTCTGGGCCCTCTGGTTGTCATTACAGAGGCTGAGAAAGATTCCATGGCAACGGAAACTGGTATTTGATGAACAAGTTTTAATCACTATTGGTGTCCTTAATGAGAAAGGGCCTGAAATCTAGCAGAGCAATAATATGCATATTAGCTGCTGGACTGAGCTGCTGAAAGCTGCACACATACATACACACACACACACACACACACACACACACACATACACACACACATATATGCACACAGGCACGTACTAATGCACACACACATACATGTACGTAAGTACTCACATACACACACATGTACAGACTATGTCCAGAAAGCAGATTATGGTCCTATCAACACTGATCCATGATGAAATCATTAATGATAAAAATAATACAGACAAAAATTACCTCAAATGCCTATTTGCTGACCTGTGATATTTTTCTTCTAGAGGATTTTCTACATCTGTAGTGATGAGGCGAGCAGGCCGCGTCCCACCACCCAGCTAGCTTTACCCAAAATAATTACACACAAATTGTACTCATTTAAACACTGCCTGGCCTATTATTTCTAGCCTCTTCTTGCTAACTCTCACATCTTGTTTTAACCCATATCTAGTAATCTGTGTATCACCACGGGGTTGTGGCTTACCAGGAAGATTGTAACCTATGTCTATCCCAGGCCGGAGAATCATGGTGTCTGCCTGTCTCTGCTTTCTTCCTCCCACTATTCTGTGTTGTCTTCCCCACCTACCTATATTCTGACCTATCAGGCCAAGCAGTTTTCTTTATTAATTAACCAATGAAAGCAACAGATAGATAGAAGACCCTCCTACATCACACATCAAAGTATGTACATCGTACTTTTGTGGTATGAGATATTCTGCAAATGTCAGTTTGACAAAGTTGGTTTATAGTGTTTTTCAGTTATTGGTAGAACTGGGAGTTTTCTGTTCAGTTTTTCTATTAATTATTGGGAGGTTTCTAAAGGCTCCAGCTAGCCCTATTGGTGGGCCTCTTTGTCTTCTTGGGTGAATCCATCTCTAACTAATGTTATTAGAGCCATTGTTGAGTGTGTGTATGCTTGAGATTATTATGCGTTTATGTTGGATTACCCCTCTTCTCATTAAACAACTTCTCCCTTTATCCCTCACTAACAGAGTTCATAATACATGATTACGTTTATATAAATGTTCTATTTATTTATTTATGTTAGAAAACTCAAACTAATCAGAGTAACGGAAAGCTCAGTTATGAGATTCTTTTGCAAAGTGCTGAGAGGATTCTAAAGGAACTTGAAGACTCTGTTGCAGGGATGCTTAAATCCACTATCTCATAAGGGTTGGTGTCCCAGATGTATGTGGATGCCATATCTAACTGAAATTGTTTAAGTACTTACTAAGGTTGTTGTGTCTCAGCTCTAATTCAACAAAGGTATTTTTTTAAACTCGCAGCTATTTTGGGCTGTGGGTCTCTGTAACTGCACCTATGCTGCTGGGTGATTCTTCTCTAATGACAATTGTGCTTGGGCCACTTTCCCTGCTACTGAGCTGCATGTCCAGCCTTGATATGAGGGTTTGTGCCCAATCTCATTGTATCTTGTTAGGCAATGTTCAGTGGATAGTCCTGGGAGACCTGCTGTTTTTCTTAGGAGGGGAGGGGCAGAGGAGGAATTAATCTGGGAGAGAGGAGATCTGGGAGAAGGGACTGGGAGTGGGAGGACTGAAGGGAGGGGAAACTGCTGTCAGGATGCAATGTATGAGAGAAGAATAAAAGTTAAAAATAGTTCTCACTTGTTTTAGTCAACCGTTCAGCCATGTTAAGACAATCCTAACCCATAGCAACACTGTCTCAGCCTTGCTTAGGGCAGTAGGAAACCAAGGAGGAGCTAAGGACTAGAGAAGGGCAAAGGGGTAAACAGAAGGAAAGTAAAATGTCTGCACCTCGAGTCCTGCTTAGTTTCCCTCCAGTGCATTTGCTTCCATTCGTTGGTGTGACTGGAGAGAGAAGCTGCGAAGAGGACAGAAGTCCAGGTTGGACCAGATACAGTAGGGGATGTGAGAGATGAGATGTGCTCCTCCAAAAGCAGCCCTCTTCCTGCACCTCTGAGCTGGCAACAAAAATTACAATAAGTTTAAAATTTATGAAACTGAAAAAGAAACTCAGAAACAAGTTAAGAATCTGTTTTATCCAATGAGGTGTTAGTGGGTAGATCATCCACACTCCAGCATGAGTACTAAGAATCTGTGTTATACAGTGGGGTATTAGTGTACAGATCATCCACACTTCAGCATCGGTACTAAGAATCTGTGTTTTTCAGTGGGGTATTAATGTACAGATCAACCACACTTGAGCATGGGCACTAAAAATCTGTGTTATCTAAAGGAGTGTGAGTGGGTAGATCGTCCACGCTCCAGCATGGGCACTGTGCCTAGGAGTCCTTGACCAACACAAAATAAACTCCGTGGGGGGGGGGGGAGAAAGAGAGACAGAAACAGAGAGAGACAAAGAGGGGGGAGGGGAAAAAGGAGGGAGAGGAAGAGGGAGAGAGAGAACTTGCTTTTGCTTTGGCATTTTTCATCTTATTTTTTGTTTGTTTGGAGTTCATTATTGTGTGGGTTGTATGTGTTTGTGTGTGTGTGTATGTGAGACAGAAAGACAAAGTACATAAAGTGTGTGTGAGAGAGAGAGACGAAGTACATAAAGGGTGGGTAGGGAGTATGAGGGAAGAGTTGTGGGAGGGGAAATCATGGTCAAATATATTAAATTAAAAACGAGGGAGAAAAGAAAACCCTGCAGAGGAAGGAAAAAGTAGAAATGTTTGCTGTCCATACTTAGCTCCAGCCCTGTCTGCTCCAAAGCCGCAGCGGCTGCTAAGTCTTCATTTGAAATGTCCTTCTGCTGCAGTCTACTCTGGTGGCTACTCCCTCAGTTAAGACAGGGAGAAGCAAATATGTTAAAGAGAGAAAACAGGAGAGACACAGAGGGACGCTTGTATACCCAGAAGGAAAATGGGTCTCAGTTTGACAATCATTGTCAACTTCCCCTACTGAGTGGAAGAAAACAAAAATGAATATCACCAAAGTTTTGAAAAAGACTTGCATGTGCCTGAAAGAGGAATCAGGAGCAATGAGGGTTTTCTCTGCAGCCGTCAACCTTTGATTCAAATGGAATCAGTCCTTGATTTGGAGCAGAGCTAGTGAGAAAATCCCACATGAAAGGGCAGAAAGACAGCAAGGGCTGGAAGACGGGGACATCTGCTGTGAGCCTGTGTTTTCTACACATTGCGGAAAATCTGCGTGAAATCTCAGATATGGCCATCTAAACAGGACCTGTACAAGGACAACCCCAGGGGACATGCCAGTATTGACGAGCGAATTCGCCACAAAACCACCTCCCTGGAGGAAGACCTCAGCTAATGGCTGCGGAGAGAGGGAGAATCAGTTTTCTCCAGGGATGAATCTCCTAATAGGTTACCCAATCCCAAGTAGTCAATGCTAAACACATATATCATGGGTAACACTAAAATGAACTCAGCAGATAGTGTGTGTGTGTGTGTGTGTGTGTGTGTGTGTGTGTGTGTGTGTGTATGCACGCACGTGCGCACGTGCACGCATGCAAATAAGAAGAGATGATGAATTGGAGAGGAAGTGGAAGGAACTAGATGGGAAGGAGTAGAAAGGATGTAAATACAACACTTCCTTTAAATTCTCAAAGACATTAAAATTTAAATAAAAAGAAAGAAATAGTAGGGGCAACAAGGGAATTCTGAGTTTGATTCCAGGTCCCAGCATTAACTGATTAACATTAGGCAACAGATTTCATTTAATTGGGCCTCCATTTTCTCAAAGGAGAATAATATTGATAATATTTTCAGTTGTAACTGAGAAGGAAAAGTGGACAGTTCTCAGAACTAACAAAGCAGCACAGGAAATACTAGAGTGTAGGCAAGTCAGCAGGAGCCATAGCCTCATACAGCATGGCCACAAAGCCAAGAGCTGACAACAATTTTCAGTATTTTTAAAGCTCCATTTAAAACCTTGAATTGACTCAAGATTAACTCTAAATGGTGTTCTTCATTTTGTATCCCACTAGGGTGAGGACACCTTAATTTACTGTCTAAATGGACACAATAAGAGGAGGTAAAGGTCATTTTTTAAAAGGGAAGTACATGTCTTCCAGCCATAAAAGATAGACTAGATGTTTAGTGGACAAGAAGGGCCTACCATACATCCCCATAAGGTTATCATGGAGTTTAGTAGCCAGGGTCTAGAGGAACAGAACTGGTGGGGAGAATATTTATGACAAATGCATCTATTAGATTATCTTACACAATACCTGCCAGTTAGCCCAACAGTGGCTGTGTGCATGCTGGAGAGGCTGAGAACCCCGTTGCTGTTCAGTTCATGAGGCTGGATGTCTCAGCAGTCCTAACCCAACACTGAAGACCTAGAGGACACCACTGGTCTTCAGTCCATGTTAGACAACTTAAGAGGCTGGGTTCTGATGTTCCTGAGAGATAGCTCCAATGCCAGAAGTAACACCATAGGTGCACGCAGTAGCAAGGACTGAAGGCAAGCAGGCAAGATCAGCATTCCCCTAGACCTCATTCTGTCTTGGTCACCAAAGGAAGGTTCTACCCGCTCTCTGAATGCTTCCAGGAGAAACCTCATAGATTCACCTAGCAGCATGACTCTTAGTTAATCCTGGATCCATTCGGGTTGCTAATCATCACCAGAATGTTAAAACAGAGCGTCACAGAGCACTTTCAGGAAGGAAAACCAATTTCACATGAGAAGCACAAGGGTCTTGGCACCTGGCAATTCAGAGGACCTTGCTTTTCTGCAGAGTTATAAAATCTGCGCCATAACCCAGCCTGGTTTGGTCTCAGCTGTAAACTCTTGGGAGACCCCCGTCTGTTCATACATTTTCCTTAGACCCATGTGAAAAGGAGCAGCCTGACTGTCTTCTTCCAAACCTGGCTTAGGAAAAAATGCAGAAAAAACCCAATGATGGTCAGATGACAATTCTAATTGTGGCTGTATCCTTGGGAACAAGAGAAAACTATCTGGAGCTAATTTGCTGCAATGATTTTCACGACAACAGCCAAGGGTATATTTTAACTACTATTTTGACTCTGATTCAATTATAAAATAAGACATGCTTAAAGCCAATCAGCCCTTGTGTTCACTAAGACTAGATCCGGCTCCTTAGATGCCTCAGTGGCATAGACAACAGGAGATAAAACAAGGCCTGCACATCCTGCCGTCAGAAGATACATTCTACGTTTTGCAGAGAGTGAGTTGATTTATGGCCGATACGCTGTTCAAACCCCATGCAGGCAGTTCATACCATTGATCTCAGACCTGCTTTTGACAGTCACTTTCTTTGGAGACCAGATAACCAGAAGTGAAGCTATTTCCTTTCAAGGTGTGAGCTTGGAGTCAGCAATATCAGATTTTTCTGGGCGGGAAATATGTAACTGTCAGCAAATACCATGCGAAAACTATTCTTCTCCATCTAAGATTGTAACATTTCCTAGAGTCTACGGAGTGGAGATGCTACAGCAAAAAGCAGGGGCGACTGGGAGTGGGGGTAAACAAATGGCCACCAAGCCTCATTAATTGTCCTTCCCACTTCTATCTAGCCTTAGCGGAAATTGGGTTGGACTCTACACGATGGAAGAGAGAAGGGGAAACCCAGTATTTCTTGCTGTGAATATGTGTCATTTGACTTCCCAGCCAGCGTCTCCAGATGGGTTTAAAGATCCCCCTCCAACTGATGTTACAAGGTCAAGAAAAGACAAACTGTATCTCTTCCCTGCCATCAGCACACGAAGGGCAAATATGTGGCACCAATCTTATCTGTCCATTGCTCTTACCCCTGAATATGAATCTCTGGGGTGCTGCAAAATCACAAGCCCAGCTAGAGATTAATCACATAGACTGCCATATGCGCTTAAAAGTCAAATTGGCGTAACTCAGAGGTGCATGAGGTCTGCAAACATGGTCCTGCAGTGCTTCTATCAGTGGGGACAACTGTCCAGGAGCAAAGGCTCCAGTACGGCTTGCAGAGCAGAGGTTCCCAGTATAGAGATTGTGGTGAGGGCTCATCCCAATTACTTCCTTTCAATGCTGCTTCACCAGCCTTTTCGTTGATTCTGTGAAGCACTAGGGCAAGTGAGATGGCTCAGTGGGTAAAGCCACCCACTGCCAAGCCTGACAACCTGAGTTCTATTCTGGGTCTTTTTAGAAGTCTGAGCAGAGGGAAGAATGTTCCCTGGGGATGGAATAGGATGACTTCTAACCCTTACTGACAGATAGCCAAATGCATATCTTTGTGCTATATGGGCCAGCTGCACATCTCACAACTTAAAGCACATGCACAATCCATCATGCATATACACGAGATGGCAAATGAGGTGTTTATTAATTTGCTTATTTATTTAGCATTATCAGAAGAATTTTACTTAATATCCTTAAGCCCTGGAAGATTAATTATGCATTAAAATGCCAGAGTATCTAAATTCTCTCATTGGTAAATCAAGTTTGAATACTAGTCACTCTTAACTCTATATGGAAGATAGAATTTATTTTCAACCCCCATGAAAGTTGTATCAGATTTTTCACATGTTACCTCTCTTTACAGCATTAAGAGACTGTCACAGAAAACTACAGCTGGGTCATGGGAGCCCAGCCCCAGTGGATTCATCAACAATATCATCCTGCATCTATGGTTCAGGGAACATCTTGGAAAAGGGAGCAAAAAGATTGTAGGAGCCAGTGTGCCAGGAACTAGACTGTAAAACAGGCTCTCCTAGAAATGGCTGAATAAACAAGACCAGAACAATGGCAGCAGCAATGGGTGTATTAACGTGGAATGGGGGAAATTTTGCAGGGTCCCAATCCTAGACGAAGAACTACAAGCAACTAATGACTTCTAGAAGAAAGAGAATTAACCTCTCCCCAGGATAAGCCCCTTTATTTATGTTCAATAGAGAGTGGTCAGTCCTGAAACCACAGACACACAAACAATAAAAATTCACTCTGCAGATTAATTATTATGCAACAAGAATAATCAAGGGAAAGGGGGTATTTTATTTTCCTTCCAGGTTATTTCAAGGACAGATTGACCTTAACTGAAACCAATTCCTGTTTAAGATGGACTTTTTACTCTTTCCTTCTACCAAGATGTGCCTGACCACAAATTGCCCATAGCAGGAGAAATGCGGAGTGTTGTTCTACTAGGAAGAGGCAGAAAAAAAATTGAGTAGAAAAGTGCTCTGGGTGGCTTAGATGTCCCTATGCTTGCCTACCTGGCCATCGTATACCCTGGCTGTTGTTGCATGACCATTCAAACCAAGCTGGATGCTGCAGGTAGCATATTATCTATGAAGCCAGGTGCACACAGCAGCACACCTCTTTCAGATAGAAGAAATATGGGGGCCTGCGCCCATACAACCCCTGACTTTGCTGAAACACTCAGGAGCAGATGGCTCCCACACAGTTGTTTCTCTTGGCACACAACCTTCCCGCTCTCAACCTGTAGTTTTGATCTCATACAGAGTTCCTCATAAGTAAAACAAGTATAATTTATGATACAGACAAACACGTTGCATCTTAAAAAGTAGGGTAGGACAATAGGCCTAAAATAGGACCACTAAACCATTGTATATTGTCAAACTATCTGTAATCCTGTAGCAATCAACTGGATGTGATCTCTGCAGGCTTTCCTCATCCTATGGAAACATTTGGTTATATTTTGAGACATATTGGTTTGTCACAGATGGTAAAGGTATGCCATAGGCATCTAGGTAATAAAGATGTGGGACATAGCCAAATATCTTATACACAGAAAGTTCCCCACAATAAAAGATTATCCAAGATGGCATGCCAATATTCCAGAGGTTGTGAAGTCTTTTCAATAATTTTTAAAAAGTAAAGAACAATCAATTCGTGGAAGTTTCTACATGAGATAATAACTGCATAAGTAAAGTGGACAGCTGCAGATTTGTAGTCATGATCAGGGTGGACTGGATGTGAAGGAGTTTGGAGCAAGAAAGAGTTTCCAATAGGGAGAAGTCTTAATGCTACAACTCATTCTCCACTTGGGTTGGAAGGAAAGACTGCATTGCAGAAGTAACAGGATCTATGCATCTTGCACCACAAAGCCATGTCCCTAGAAAGAAGCATGGTCACAAGAACACTGATGAGACTTGGGGGCAAAATTCTAAATGTATCACTTGTAAAAGAGCTGCAGGAATTGATAAATGAGGACCTAAATTTATAGAAGGGAGTCTTCTTATGAACCTCCTCTCTGATTTCCCCTAGTGAAGTTATAAGGCAATGGCCACAGAAGGCAGAGATGTTGCTATATGTAGGCTTAAACATAAATATAACAAGGTTTTCTGATGTGAGGTTTCCCTCTGTATTCTGTGAATATCATTGGTTAATAAAGGAATTGCTTTGGGCCTATAGCAGAGCTAAAGGGGAACAGAGGTAGGCAGGGGAAACTAAACTGAATGCTGGGAGGAAGAAGGCAGAGTCAGGGAGAAGCCATGGAGCCACCACTAGAGACAGATGCTTGGAAATTTACCTGATAAGCCACAGCTACGTGGCAATATACAGATGACTGGAAAAGGGTTAAATTAATATGTAAGAGTTAGCCAATAAGAAGCTAGAGCTAATGGGTCAAGCAGTAATTTAATTAATACAGTTTCTGTGTGATTATTTTGGGGCTAAGGAGACAGGAACTAACTAGCAGCCTCCCCACAACAGTTTTTTTTCTAATACGTACCTGGCTGCTATTGTTTGATGCTATAGTCAAACTTGAGTTCCAAACACAGCACCACACTCTAAAATCAGCCCATCTCCTAGTGAAAGCGTACATTCATTATATGTGTGCCTATGTGTCTCTCCTTTCTTCATTCCCTCATGAACCCAGGCAGGTTTCTAGGCCCAAGTCATGCTGGATACATCAGCAAGACTTGGACATTTCTCTGCTTGTCAATTGTTTTCAATGAGATACTTTGAACATATATTCGTGCTATAATCATCTTAACAGATATCATTATTATAGCCATAGGTCATCTGTCTGGGTCAAGTTCATCAGAGTACTTCTCCTGGTCTTGATTGCATTCATCACACATCTGTGAACCACTGTCAGGTTGGTTGGTTACCAACAGTAGGATATCCTGGGAAGTCCTAGCAGGATGCACTATACTTGTTTACACCCAATCTAGGAAGGTATCACAAGCATAAAAGACATCTTGGAGCCCAGGCTTAAAATTTTCAAAACATTATTTTGCAGTATCTATTCCACTACTCAAAGCAAATCACATGGTCTGACTCTGAAGAGGAGAAACTTACTTCTCCTCTTCAGGGAGCTTACAAAACCATGTTGCATAGGATGTGGCTGCTAGAAAGGGAGGAGAAATTTAGTCATTTCTGAAACCTACTTCCCCAATGTTGGTGATAAAGGTAGATAATTTATAGCATATGCTGTCAACCAATGATTATGTTGGCATTAATTGTCAACTTAATATAACCTAGAACCACCTAAAAAGAGAGTCTGAGTTAGAGATTGTCCATACTGTGTTGGTCAGTGGGAATGTCATGGGGGAGTAACTTGTCTTAATTGATGTGGAAAGACCAGCTTTTTATGGGCAGCACCATTCCCTAGGGAGGTAATCCTAAGCTTTATAAGAATGCAGAAACTGAGGGCAAGCAATCAAGTAATTATCTATGCATTCATTTGGTTCTGCTCTTGATGTTGGATGTGACACAACAAGCTATTTTATATTCTTGCTGCCTCAGGGTCCCTGCATTGTTGGACTGGGGCTAGAAACAGTCAGAGCTAAGAGGAACATTTTCTCTCCTGGGTTGCTTTGCATGAAGGTATTTTAGCTCAGTAACAAAAATTAAGGCAGAATAATAACTAACAACAAACAGTTTCTTGACCTAAATAATTACAAGATTGAACCTGGAAACAAAAATGACAAGGCTTAAGAATGGAGTAAATGTGACTAGTTCCCTAATTAAGCAAATGAAGCAAAAATTTCCATATGACCCATCCAATCTTTAGATCAATGTTCAAATCAAGATGTAATCAAATCTGTCAAGTGAGTGAAGACATAACCAGCAAGACAAGACAGTTCAGTGTTATAAATATGAGTAAAGGCTAAGAACTTAGAAAAAGGACCAGAGAAAGGCAAAAATCAAGCATGGTTGGAGGAGGGGAACAGAAGGACATGTTTCGTGAAAGTGACAAGAAAACTATGGACCAGGCAGCAAACAGGGTGGGAGACAAGGATTAGAGCTAGCTCAACAAAAATTGTCAGAGAGTCATTATAGTTAAGTGATTGAGGATATGAGACTCAATCTGTTCCAGTTCACATGTCCATGATAAAGTATATCTCTGGGAATGGAGGTGACGTTCTCAGCTATTGCCCAATAAGGGAAACACAGCATCTTATAGCAAGGAATAATCTCTAGCCACTTATAAGTGATTTTATATGTACTTCCAGTGTTCTAGTGAGAACTTGTCATGTAATATACTTAGATACATAGGCCTGAGAGAAGACACAAGAGATTACTAGTATGGCAGAACTCACATAGAAATTACTGCTGAACTTACCTAAATGTGAGACAATTCTTCAGAATTTCTGTTTCATGAAAGAGTCTGTCAGACATTCTGCAGGACATAGAAGAAAGTGACTGATAAACTGCCAATATAGGCAGGAACTGTCTTTAAAATTTCCTGCTTCGTGGAAAAGTCTGCTGGATACTATGGGACTGTAGGCTAAAGATGGATGCCCCAACAATATGGAAGAACTTTTGGTGACTCTCCAGGCAGTGAGATGTCTCTGTCAATTCTAGAGTTTTGTTTACAATGCACTTCCTGTTTACTTAGGTGATATTATATTTTTCTGGGGTCTTTGATGGAATTGAAGAATAGATACTTATAATTATGGTTTTCCTTAGTTATGATAAAAGACAAAGTAGATATAAATATTATAACTATATTTCTTGCTTGATACCTGTTCTGTAATATGTAATTTTTCTGTGTTAAAGTTAAAACCTTCCTTTTTATTTAAACAAAAAACAGGAGGTGATGTGGGATTTTGTTCTGTGTGCTGTGAATACCATTGATTAATAAAGAAACTGTCTTGGCCTATAATAGGACAAAAGAGTAGAGGTAGGCAGAAAAAATTAAACTGAATGCTGGAAGAAAGAAGGCAGAGTCAAGGTGAAACCATGTAGCCCTGCCAGAGACAGACGCTAGAACTTTACCTGGTAAGCCACAACCTCATGGCAATACATAGATTAATAGAAATGGGTTAAATTAGGAGGTAAGAGTTAGCCAATAAGAAGCTATGGCTAATTGGTCAAGCAGTGATTTAATTAATACAGTTTCTATGTGGTTATTTGGGGGTTGAACATTCAGGAACCAGCAAGGGACTATATACAACAAGAGAATGTTTTAAGTGTGGCACACTGTAATGTTTCCAGGCAGAGAGTTCATCACCCTGAGAGTTCTCCACAAACTGCATTGGTTCTGTGACTACTCAGATGTCATTTTCTTCCCTGAGTCCTACAAGCCTGCATGCTTAGTTTGGAGTTCTAGCCTTCACATATTTCTCAATCTGCCAGGCTTCTTCCACGGGTCCTCCTTTCCAACTGGCAATCTGAACTCCTTGGAAAATAGTACAGCAAAGAAAATGCATGCTAAATATCAGCCCTCCAGCCAGATGTCAGAGACAGCATGGTGACAACATTTCTGGCACACTGTTTTGTGACTCATAAGTGAGAGGACAGATGTCCGGGATACTGGGGTAAAGAACAACTGGAAAGTAATCACCAAGATCCTTCAGATGTCACTCCTGTGACTCCAATCTGAATGCTTAGATTATTACACCCACCTTCAGATGATTTTCTTGAGTTCTTACCATCTTCAATCCTCTTCAAAATTCTTCTCTCGAGAGCGGTGAGTGCCTGCCTACCGGGCAGGCCTCAGGGTCCCCTGTAGGGGACCCTGGGCACCTTCAGCTCCTGAGCTAGGCTTCCTGTGCGCTCCTGGATACTGCCCCTCCCCCCTTGCTCCATTCATCCTGTTGGCCCTGGATCATTGGGCTACCGGCGGCCCTGTTTAGTTGCTGAGGAATCCCATCTGGACAGGTGAGTGTGTGCTATCCAGGGGCGGACTGTCCCGGAAGAGAGCACAAAAACCCCCCTCCCCCAGCTCCTTCTGCAGGGCTGTCTTTCTTTCGCAAGACCCGGCCCCCCCAGCACCCCTCCCCAACCCTGCCCTGCTGTATGCTAGGATCAGTGCTCAAGAACAGTTTTAAGCTCCTACACTAAGGCTACCCACCCAGAGCGGTGAGTGCCTGCCTACCGGGCAGGCCTCAGGGTCCCCTGTAAGGGAGCCCGGGGCACCTTCAGCTCCTGGGCCAGGCTTCCTGTGCACTCCTGGATACCGCGCCCCCCTTGCTCCACTCATCCTTTTGGCCCTGGATCATTGGGCTACCGGCAGCTCTGTTTAGTTGCTGAGGAATCCCATCTGGACAGGAACGGTTCCTGCTTCTACACTGAAGAGATATACCCAGAGAGTCAATCACAGCAAAGACTGGACCAAGACACCAGGCCTCTCCTGGCTCCATTTGAAGGAAGAGATGGGAAGGCGCCAATGCAAGAATTCCTCCAACAACCTGATAGGCAACATGACACCACCAGAACCCAGGGATCCCGAAATAAGAATTGTACACCCTACTCCTGAAGAAATAGAAGAAATCGACTCAAAAGTGAACTATATGAAAATAATAGAGGAACTTAAACAGGAGGTGAAAAACTGCCATAAACAATTAGAGATTACAAACAAAAAGGTAGAGGAAATGAATAAATCGCTCAAAGACATGCAAGAAAACCAAGAGAAACAAGAAAAAGCAGACAAACAAGTTAGGGAAGCGGTTCAAGACTTGAAGAATGAAATGGAAGCAATGAAGAAAGCACAAACCAAGGGAAGAATGGAGATGGAAAATCTGGAACGAACAGAAACTACAGAGACAAGTACTAACAACAGATTACAAGAGATAGAAGAGAGATTGTCAGACACTGAAGATACCATAGAGAAAATAAACACACTGATCAAAGAAAACAGCAAAACCAACAAATTCTCATCACAAAACATTCAGGAAATCTGGGACACAATAAAAAGACCAAACCTAAGAATAATTGGAGTAGAAGAAGGAGAAGTGCAGCTCAACGGTACAGAAAATATACTTAATAAAATTATAGAAGAAAACTTTCCCAACCTGAAGAAAGATGTACCTATGAAGGTTCAAGAAGCATACAGAACACCAAATAGGCTGGATCAAAATTCTTCTCTCATAACATGTAGACCCATGCTTTAGATCCTCAAGCAAGTGTAAAGTCATCAGACCTAAGTAGCCCAGGTATGCCTTATATTGCTACTAAGTCAGTTGGACCAGAACTGGAGAGGAATTGGAAGAGTTGTGTACATTATCCTCCCAACACCTATCCCTCCATATCTGTCTTCTATACCATGTCTTCTTCCCTCAGGGTTCCAGCTTTGTGATTTTTGTGCATGTAGTTAGAGCTTTCAAATAAATTCATTAAGAATCAAACGTTGCCTTATTTGAAAATAGTGGATAAGCCTAATAACTTCACATACCAATACACATGAGTCCATAGCTTCACATGTTAACACATATGAGTCCATAGGTTTTGATCTTTAAACCTCACTTAATGATTAATAAAGACAGAACTAAAGCTTCATATTGCCTCATACAGGTAGCCATGAGGTAGGTTCTACTTGTATGATATCAAACTCTCATACATGCTCCTGAAAATTACTCTAGTGAAACTCACTGGAACACACACACACAGACACACACGCACACACACACACACACACACACACACACACACACACACACAAGGACACTAAATGGAGGCCAATTGGGAAGAGGTTGGAGATTAATTGGATGGGGGCAAAAGAAAGTAACAGGAAGGGAATATGATCAAAATATTCACATATATAAAACTGTCATAATGAAACTCCTTATTATGCATGATCAATGCACACTAATAAAAACATAATTTTTAAAGTTAAAAAAAGAGGCAACCCCAAGTTGAGTTGCACCTGATTGTCATTACATCTGTCACAGAATTATCATGCCAACCTCCTTTGCACAGGCTTCTGATTTCTTGCTCCTAACTGCCCACAGTTTTTCTTTTCTCATAATTATATTAAATTAGATAAATTAAAGTCTAAGCAAAACTAATTTTGCATAATGTCCCAGTCCATTTGTGCCGAGTCTCTAAAACCCTCTATGGTTTCTCTCTAGGCATCCAGGTAGCTAATTATTTCCCCTCTCAGCAGCCTCCAAGGCACTTCTGATCCTAAGTTTAGAACAGAGAATGATTCCATTTGATTAGGGGGAGAGAAGTGCCCACAGCTTTCCTGAGATAACATGAAAAAGTCCATCTATGCAAAGAGGATTGTGCAATTTAGTCTCTGAAGATTCCCCCGGATCCTGAAATAATGTGTACTGGAGCATAGGCACATGGTCATTATACCCCAGATTTCCTCATTTAGGAAATCAATTCTTAAACATCGGGGATATGCAAATTCAATTATTTTTGAACTGCAGAATGATAATGATGCTTTGCGAATGTATTAGCATACCCGCATGGAGCAGACTTCTTCTCCCCTGGGTGCCTTGCCACCTGTTGAACTAATTTGGCCTCATCCCTGGACATCCATCATGGTCTACATTTGACAGGGGCAGAGCGACTTAACCTGTTGTCAGAAGAAACTGTGAAGTCACAAGAGAGAGTCAGAACTCAGCAGAATACCACAGAGAGAAGACAAGAGCTAGAACAAACGCTTAGCCAGCCAGTCACTGGATATCATTAACAGCACACCTTGGCAAACAAGGACCATTGAAATCTAATTAAGAAGTTTCTTTTCTAGGCCATGGGGGATCTGTACAATGACACAGAAACAGCTCTTAACTGCATGGTGCTTGCTGTGCAAGCCCTTGGGATTTTGGTTCTTTGCTATTGTTCTTTTTAAATATTTCTGAGCCACAGGGAAGTTCTGTTGCTATGGTTCTAAAAGTGGAGAAATTCATTTAATTCTCCATTTGATTCTAAACTATTCAAAGAGAAAAACAAAATGTGTTGTACTTCGTCATTCCTTCACTGACTCAGAAACTTCCCAACTGCCTGAGGTTAATTAATAGAAGTAGAGATTGTAGAATAGGTGACAATAACATAGATACATGCCAGATTAATACTTAGGTAGATGATAAGAGGCAGATATATAACATATCTTAATGTATAGATAGATGATAGATCAATGCATATGTTAATACATAGATAATATAAAGATGTATGATAAGCATAATAATATAAAGATAAATGTATTCGTGTATACATTCATGTTACAGGATAAATACATATACATAGACACATAAATGTATACATATTAAAACATAGATACATAGGTAGGTGATAGAAAGATATATAGGTATACAAATAGATTAGATAGATAGATAGACAGACAGATACATGATGGATAAGTGAATAGATGATCAATAGCAGATAGATGATTTTTAGATAGATATGTCATAGATAGATATATAAAGCATAATATAAAAATGGATATACGTATAGATACAAAGATAGATGATAGAAAGCTAGATAAACATCTGATAGGCAGATAGAAGATATATAGATAAGCACACAGACATGATAGTTACATACTTTGCAAGTGCCTTACCCAATGAGCCATTTTCCCAACATGACATAAGCTATTTGTGAGCTATTTGTAAATGGCCTCTGCCTCCTTTTTCAGTTATCCTTCACTCATGGAGAAGACAGTGCACATGTTAACCTATGAACCTGTTGGAACAGTCTTCATACACCCTTCACACCATACATGTGCATCCTGATTGAACTCCTTAACAGCGAAGATACCTGAGGACATATGGAAACCTGGTAGATGCTCCATGGTGGAAATGGAGGCAAAAGCTGGGAGGTTTACAGCTACTTGGGAGAAAACAGAAAAGCAAACAAGCGATGAAAGTAGAAAGTAAAAACCAGCAGTCCAGTACTGGAGTGGAGAGACTAAAGCTCCTGTGCGATTGAAAAACAAAGGAAAGGTAATAACACCAAAGGATAAACTAGAAGAGGCCTGGGAGATTCTTTTTTAAAGCCAACCAAAATGATGTTTTCACATCCAGTTCTGATACACTAAGTATGAATGATACTCTATTCCTTTATATCTCATGAAAGCATTACTATAGTACAATTTGATGCTATTTGGATATGGAGAGGCTGAAATTATTAGGGACCTGGACACTATATTTTTATTATTCCACTAAAATGCAAATTAAATTCCCCTAATTATTTTTTTCTAGAAATACTTGTTCATTTTGTTTGACATCTTTTATGTAATTGACTGTAGAATGTAAGGCGCCACCAGAAACTATCCTAGCCACCAAAGCAAACATGGAGAAAAGCTCTAGGGGAAGCCCAGCCCCCAATCCAAGGGGCATCTAGACCAGGTCCCTTCTTATGGGACTCAGGCAGGAGCCCAGATGCTATAATGTAGATCTGAAGGTGGGGGACCTCTCCATCCCACGTATATGCAAACAACACAGAGAAATGCAGAAAGAAGGTTATCTACTCAAAAACTGCAGGAACATTTTCTCATGTAGCACTACCATGATCAGTTTAAATGGGGGTCTCAGACTGAGGTTATCTGGAGAGACAATAAAGGTTTGTTCTTTGATCCCTCCTCAAACTACCTAGTAAATAAATTTGGGAGCTCTGAAATTGAGTTGTCTACATTAAGCTGTTGTTATGCAGTTTGTGGAAGTACTGCCTGAGTGAGTTGTAGCTCTCTTCCAAACCTTGGTTTCCTCATCAAACCAGCAACAAAGAAATGAGTACCACTACCAAAGGGTTCAATGATGCCCAAGTCCCTGGCATACTCTATGTTCAATGCATATCCATCGTAAATATTACACTGTCCTGAGGTCAGCTCTCTATGGAAGGGCCAACAATGACATTAGATGGTGTACCAAAGAAGGTCTCATACCCAGATCCTGATCAGCATGCTGGAGTTGATGAAAGGTGGGTTAACAGTGCAGGCGCTGAGAGAAACAGCACAGTTGGGGGCTGCAGTAGGTGGAGCCAAATCACAGAACACCTCAGAGGACCTGGAAACTCAAACTTGGTCGGAGTACAGTGATGCAGAAGGATGAACACTTGAAAAATGGAGGCCTGACAGAGCCGATGCAGCCAGCTGTTGTACATCTGGGAATGATGCCTGACTAGAACAGATTTGTCTTTCAATTGATGGATTTGAACTGAAACCAATAGTCAATCATCACAAAAAGAGGCTGGGTGTTTGTTGTTGTTTTTTATCTTGTTTTCAATTTTTCTATAGTTTTGCTTTACTGAAATAGTTCAAAATGAAGATATTATTTATAATAAAATACATAATGGCTAAGATATAACTGTAATCACAAAAATCCTATTTTCTCAAGCTAATAACTTTTAGAAAAATATATATAAGTAATTTTCCATTTTTGACAGTTTCATATATTTATATAATAATTTTACTAATCTTCACCCCATAGTCTCCCTCCACACTCCTTCTCCCATTGGCTGTCATCTTCCCTCCCCACACTCCTCCCATTGGCTCCTCATCCTCTGTCCCCACTCCTTCTTCCATTAGCTCCTCATCATCCTTCCCCACTTCTTCCATTGGCTCCCTTCTTTGCTATGGCTGCCTTGACTCCTCTCTTCTTTCCACGTGTAGTTCAGAATAATTAAAGGAATGTAACAAAATGGCCAATATTAAGTAGAATCATATATTATGGGTTTAAATATTTTTGTAAAATTTCAAGAAGTTTTTTTTTTGTGTGTGTGTGTGTGTGTGTGTGTGTGCATATTGATGGTTTATGGTTTTCAATAAGTTGGAGAGACAGTGTGGATAATGAAAAGATTAGTAAGAAGGCACCATTTTCCATACAGAAATATGAAAGCTGGTGCTATTCTTGTTTTTCTTCTAGTTAAATTTAAGGATAGATTTTATTTTGAGATTAGGGCTTGTGTGTATGTGTATGTATGTATGTATGTATGTATGTATATTTTTAGTCCAGCACCAACTTTTAAATGCTAGCATTTCCAAGACCATTTTGAAACCAATCAATATTCCCCAAGACATGAAATTTTAGCCCACACATAAATGTGCTTTTTCACTTTTGATGCTTACTACATTATGCATGTGTGTGCATATGTGCATATCATATTATGATGCCGAGGGTGAGGCTCACATGCGGAGACCAGAGGACAACTCTGTGGAGTCAGGTCTCTCCTTCCACCTTTATGTAGGTCTAGGGGATCCAATTCAGGCTGCCAGTCATGCATAACAAGTCTGTTTACCAATTTTCCTGTCTCACCAGTCTGATGGATTTCTTACCACCCATAAAACATTCAGTTCTGCTTGGCCACTTTGTTTATGAAGACATAATTTATTTTTGTAAGATTTGGGATTAGTTCTCAGAGAGTTTATGTTGCATACTTATGACATCCACTGAGCTAGGCAGCCATTACTGTCCAGCATACAAAGAAATGTAATTGTAATAACTGCATATCTCAACAGGTATTCCCAGCAGGGAGACTCTATCCCCCCCCATGTGTGCTTGCGATGCTGTTTCACACATAATACATTTTCTTATTGCTTCTCTGCTTACAATGGATAATAACATTCTAGAGAAGAGAATGCCTTAGTCCCTGCGGATTCACTGTGGGAATTCTGTAGGACACTGAGATTGGACACATTTATAATTGTCCATTAAATTCAGTGGTAGAATTTGCTTCAAGTCCTAATCCCCCAGGGAACTGCACTTGATTTTAAACTCTCCTCAAGATGCTGCAGAGCAAGCAGGATGATTAAGGTTTGAAGAAGTCAAGATGCCAAAAGAAGAAACCCCACCATTGTCTGTATAAAGTTGGCTGTGTGCTTGCCCTCTAGTGATATGTATTTGGTAATGAGCCAGGAATCTAAAAAACACAGAGGGGAGTTGAAACAAAATGGCTGAGATACTTGCTACAACTTCCAATGGTTTCAAAATATTACAAATGTAAAAAGAGTAGAATTCAAGGTCAGCCAGGAAGAATGAATTTGTCTACACATGTCAGACTTTTAGCTACAATCCTAAGGTTCTTAAGGCAAAGTCAAAAGAAATCTGAGAATAGACACTCTCTTACCAAGAAAGATATCTGTCTTCCAATTAATTATTTTTAAAAACCTTTTAACAGATAGGCAGGTAAGGGCAAAAAACCCTCAACATGATCCAGAGTTCCATTAAAACAGTCAAGACAAAACTAAAGCAAATACACTGACCACAGAACTAGCTAATGTTTCTGATTAAACAAATGGTAGAACTGTTTTTCTACTTCTTTTTTAAATGTATATTTATTTTATGTGTATGACTGCTTCACCTGTATGTATGCATGTGTACCATATACATGCAGTACCTGTGGAGTCCAGGAGAGGGCATTGGATCCCCTGGAACTGCAGATACAGAATATTTTGAGAATCATGTGGGTGCTGCACCTGACTCCTGTGCAAGAGCAGCATGCTCTCATAACCACTGAGCCACATCTCCAGCTCCTTTCTAGTTACATCTGTTTGCTATTGTACTAGAGATCTTAGTCACTGGCACTAAAAGTGTGTGTGTGTGTGTGTGTGTGTGTGTGTGTGTGTGTGTGTGTGTGTTGAAGAGAAACAAATCTTATTTCAACATAGTGTGGTCATATATATAACAGACTCAAATATGAACAAACTTAGAATTACCTAAGGACTTTCAACAGGTCAGCATTAACAAGGCCAATGTAAGATGTATATCTATATATTTCATTAATAAGTGATTATAACATAAAGTATTTAAATAAAATTTAAGGTCAAAACATCAAATGCCTAAGATGCAACATACAAAAATACCTTTAGTGGAACTACGCAGAAAAATTAAAACTTTTTGCTGACAAGTTGAAATCCTTGAAAGTAATTAAGAGCTTTGTCATATATGAATTGAAAGGTAGAGTATTTAAGCCTGTAAAAACTCCCCAATTTGACCTATATATTCCTTGCAAACTTATTAAGAATTCAGCAAATGAGTCTTCATATATATTTGCATGCTAATTCTAAAACTCACATTAAAATGAAAGGAATCTAGAAGAGCAATTTAACATGCTGCCAGTAACATACACCACATCCTACAAGTTTTGAATAACTAAGAATACTATAGTGTGGCATATGGTCCCCCAAGTTGGAAATAACAGAGAAGAGTGTAGAACCAGACATACATATGTGGTCACTTGATTGACGTACAAAGTGCCACAGTGGAAGGACCCAAATCCGGGTAGTAAAAATAACTAGAGACCAGAAGAAAAGTTAGAAAAGCAACAGAAAAATTGGGAATTCTCTTTGCAAGGTACATTGTGAATAGAAGGGCAACTAAGTCTTCAATAAACACATGTGAGTCTCTCCCACCCACTTAGTCTTGTCAAAGAAAACCTACACCAGATGAAAAGAAACAGGCAAGGATATTTCATTCAAGACTCTGTCACTAGGGGAAAGAGATTCATTTCAACTCTACTTACGTAGTAAGTCAGTGGGCAAGGATCAGAGATCTGTAGAGGGAGAAGATGGACAAGGTGAAATGTCAACTGTACCTATTGGTTGAAACCCCTGGTCTCCTGAAGACACTAAATTCCATCTTTCTTACTGATTGCATTTCAAGAGGTTAGCTCCCAAATCCTAGAGGAAGATGCTTCCATGTTGTATAGCTGAATCAAGATTAGAAGAATATATGTGTCCAGAAGGAGAAGGAGGAGGAAGAGGAAAAAGAGGAAGAGGAAGAAAGAGAAGGAAGAAGAGGAAGAGAAAGAAGAAGGAGAAGAAGAAAAAGGAGGAGGAGGAAGAGAAGGAAGAGGAAGAAGAAGAAGAAGAGGAAGAAGAAGAAGAAGAAGAAGAAGAAGAAGAAGAAGAAGAAGAAGAAGAAGAAGAAGAAGAAGAAGAAGAAGAAGAAGAAGAAGAAGAAGAAGAAGAAGAAGACAGGGGAGGAGGATGAAGAAGAGGAAGGTTCTAAGCAAGGGACCCATGAGGCTGAGAGCCAAGAAGAGAACTACCTATGTAGGGTTTAATCACGAGGATGGGAAGGGCAGGCCATCTTGGTCAGTCACCTCAGAATAAAAAATTAAAACTATAGTGAGAGTTCATCCCTATCACACCAGAGGACTTAAAGCTTATTTTAGCAGATGAAAATGCTGAAAATAGCAAGTGTCAGTGAGACAATGAATCAACTAAAGTTCCTCTAAATTGATGTAAGGGGGCCTTTGCTAAAGGTACAATTCCATAGGTATGACCCAGAAAGTGCATTCCTCAGCTGACCTACAAGAACTGCAGGTACAGATGTACACTGAACAACCATGTGTATTCATAATAGGTTTATTCATACCTAAACACTTGAGATATCAAACAATACAGTTCATAAAATTTGGTATATTCCTATAAGACATAACAATATGATATTACCTACAATTGTTACTGAAAGAAATAAAACAAGACACATGTATGATTCGATACATGTGAGATTCATAAATAGTCTAGAATAATCAATGGTGAAAGAATTTGGGGAAAGATTCACTTTAATGAAAGTCTATATAGAGATATATTTACGAACTCTAAAGGCATATATTGAGAACCCGTTTGTGTCAGTGCATAAAAGACCTCCCTACTATCAAGCCAGACAAAAATATCCCAGGACAGAGAAGGGAAAGTGGGCATGAAATCCCACTCCTAGTGAAAAAGTTATCTACAATTGATACCTGCTAAGAAAGAGGGAAAATCAGGCTTTTTTTTCCATTGGAGTGACACTGGGTACAACATCCCGATGCCAGTGAAGGCTCCAAGCTCAGAAATAGTCTACCAAGACAAAATAGACTCCATGCTTTGTCTTTTTATTGCTTTATGCTGTTTTGTTTTGTTTTTTAAGAGAAAGAAAGAACATAAAATTGGATGGATAGGCAAGTAGAAACGATTTGGGAGGAGTTTGGGGAGGGAAAATAATATGGTTAACATATATTAAATGATATTCTCAAAGAATAAATAAAAACATTATTTGTAAAAGAATACTTTAATTTTTTGAGGCAGGGTTTCAGTATGTTGCTCTGGTTACATACTGGATATATGAACCAGATATATAGACCAGGCTGGTCTCAAACTCACAGAGATCCACCTGTCTCTGCATCTCAAGTGCTGGGATTAAAGGTGTATATCACTCATGCATGGCTGTTATTATTTTAATTTTTAAAATTTGATGTCTGTATGCAGGTATATACAGATGAGTGCAGGTACCTGTGGAGGCTACAGGAGTTTCAGGTGGGTGGAAGCCTGGAGGAGCTATGTCTCTAGCTTCTTAGCATCAAAACAGACGCCTGGACCAGTAAGACGGCTCAACAAGTAAGGTTGTTTGCTGCCAAGCCTGAGAACCTAAGTTCAGTCCCAGGATGGTCGGAGCAGAGGCCAGGCTCCAGAAAGTTGCCTTCTGACCTCCACACCTAGCCTGTGGCACACCCACCCAGCCACTCACCCTCTGACTACCACACACACACACATGAAATAAATAGATGTAATTTAAAATTTTTAATTGTGTTTATAAAAAGTCTTTAACACTTCCTTCGGTAAGACACTAACATGAGGGGTCAGACTGAAGGGCTGGTCTTCATGCGGCTACTGTTGAGAAATGCTTGTGTTTACTAGTCCGTGGAAGCTTGTGCTTACAATTTGTGAAATTTTCCCTAGAGGGGAAAGTGAAGCTAGAAAAATAGAGAGCTAAAGAGGGGAAGAAGTTGCTGAGTCCCGAAGAACCCCTTTTTCAGAAGGAGGAGGAGGAGGAAGAGGAGGAGGAGAAGTAGAAGGAGGAGAAGAAGAAAACATGGATGTGTGCTGAACGTAGGGAGGCCTTTAACTGAGGACATTTTGGTACTGAATTTGATGTAAAAACAGCCAAAGGCTGTCAGCTCATTTTTATCACAAGCAGGCAGGCAATTTGTGCATAGGAAAACACAGTGCTTAAATAGTCCTCGCCTTTCCTTGTACAAATGCGGAACCCGCACTCCAGCACCCAGGGTGATGACAGCCGTCACTCTCTTCTTGCTGCGGCTGTTTCACGGTCGGCATTCTAAAATTAGAGGCGAAAATCGCCTGAAGTTGGTGTTTATTGAATTTTCCCACTTTATTTTAAACTATAGCATTACAGGGGATATTGAGTGCTTCCTAATTTCCCTTGCAAATGCCTCCAGCCAACCATCACTGGGGACCTCTCTACTATCTGTGAAGAAAGAGCATTGGCTCAGTCAGATGGCCATGGGTCAAATACATATCTTTAACCTGATCTTTAGTTAGCATGATTTCTTTAGCAACTAACATAAAGATAACTTATCTCTGTTGAAGATTAATAGGAGTTTAAAATGATATCATTTTTAACAGCCCTGGCCCTGACTCTGTCTACACTTTAGAAGTTTTGAAATGAGAAGAAAGGGGGTGAAATGCTGTTTTAATTTATTTTTATTTCTATTTTGTATGTACTATGGGTGTCTTGCCTGTATGTAGATATTTGAGCATTGCTTGCATGCTTGGTGCCTTCAGAGGTCAGATGAGGGCATCAGATTCTCTGACACTGGAGTGACAGATGGCTGTGGGCTGCCATGTGGGTGCTAGGAACCAAACCTGGGTCCTTGGCAGTCAACACCCTTAACTTCTGAGACATCTTTCCAGCCCCTGAATATTTTTAACATCTTTTGCATGTGTGATATTTGCTCCTCCAAATTAGTATCAATAAACCATATAAAATTTTATTCTCATAGCTCAAACCAGCATTTCCACCATAATCATTATCTCCCCTCTAGGATGCACTAAGAATATATATTTATATATAAATTTATACATGTATCTATTGTCATGTCGTCTTTGGTGACTTTTGGGGGATGGAGCGACAGGAGCACCAACACTCAGATTCTAATAGCCATCCTCCAGAAATATAGCTGTTATGCATCCATTTCTTCACATTATACTGTTAACAGAGCTCCCCAAACCAGAGAAGATACTGTTCGCTTTGATATGTTTCATTTCACCCAGATCTCTACAATGAAGCCAAAAATTCATCAGTAGTTTTAGAGTACAGTGGAAATTTTCAGGATGACCTAAATGTCCTCATCTGCCTGATAAGACGCTGCATAGGTTTCTTCTAGGCACTAGTCCTACGAGCTAACTCTTGCTCGGAGCCCTTCTTCTTCTTCAGGACATGTGTCTTCTTCCAGTCTCTACCAAGAAGTGCCTTCATCAAGGGCCTGGGAAGCATCACCTTGAAACATATCATTAACGAAGGTGGGGTTCATGTCTCTGGGAGAGAAGAGACCCAACTTTCTCAACTGACGCTCAACAACCACAGCTGGTCCATCAGGATGCTGATCCCCTCCCTCCAGTCTTCTGAGTCCTCCCTACAGGTTCATCCTTGGGCTTTAAATTCCCTACCTTCTGATTCTGCAGAGTTGAGAGTAACTTCTCTTCCTTGGTGAAATAGTTTTAACTCTTTGTTTCTTTGACTCCATTTGGGGCAGACTTCCTTTAACAAGACTAAAGACGCCGAGCCCTTTTGCATGTTTTTAGGGAACACTGAGATACAGTTTTCTCTGTGAAGAGCTCTCTTCCCAAAAATCTTCACTCTCTGTGTTATGACTTGTAAACTGAGCCTATTATTGTTCAGTTTTGAGAACTTCGTCTCCATTATGAAGATCTTTCTTGAATCAGTTATGACCATTTGCCTTTTGCTGTAGGCACCAAAAGAAACTGCCAGGCCACAAGGGACTTTGTACTGCTGCTTGCTCCTCAATGAGCATCCTTCGGTGATCCTCCAGACTCATGCACGATAGCTCATTTCTACCCTGTGCTTTTCTTGTACCATGAGATTATTCACCTCATTCTAGATGTCATAAAGTCTCAGATTGGCCACCACGCACCCAGCTCACCTTCACTATCTCTGAACATTATTTGATTCATGTATCTCTGTGTCTTAGATGGATGCCTTGGAGCCAATGTGCTAGCTACTGGAGCAAACATTTGTTTGCTGAAGAATAACTGTTTTACATCAGAGGCAGTGCCCAAAAGTAATTAAAATACATATTTATTTTAGTGCATGGGACCATATTCAATTAAGAGTACTCATATAAGTGTCATCAATTAAGAAGTAAGTAAAGTTGTTACCAAAAGTTTAGTAGGAAAAAATAGAAGCAATCATTATATTAAAAATAAATACAACTTTCCCTTTAACAAATAAAAATTAATTATCAGAAGGAATAAAAATCAAAACTAAAGCAAAATATCATCGAATAAAATTGGCAAAGATTCAAATTATTATCCAACTGATTTAGTTGGTTAGTGGGAAGATGAGGAAACAGGCATATTTGTGCATTGATGGTGGTGGCCAAAAACCAGAGTAACTGCAACGGAAAGGAAATTTGTTGTGTTCTTAGTGTGTGTGTGTGTGTGTGTGTGTGTGCATATGTATGTATGTGTGTATTATGCGTGTGCATGCATGCACATGTGTGATTTATTTTGGCACAGTGTCTCAGCACTTATAAAAATTTTATCTTGAAGTTATATCTCTATAATAAAAATAACATGTATTATTATCCACAGTAATTATGAAATACTGGAAACAAACTCTGACCCTAGTAGAATGGTTTGAAAAAAAATCATGCTATAGTAGAGTACTTGGCAGCGATAAAGAAGAGTAATATTAGATTGGATATGGCGGTGCATGCCTGAAATTTTAGGAGAATGAGAGGTTGAGTCCAGCCTAAGCAATACAGCAAAATCTTATCTGAAAGAAACCCAAAATAAATAAATAAATAAATAAAGTTTTATAAATTGATAAAGATTTCCATTTGCAGTATTTTGGGGAGTTGTTTCTTAAAGATTTGGGTTTTTTCTATGTATATGAGCATTTTTGCCTGTATGTATGTAAGTATCTGTGTATGTGCATGGTGCCCTAGGAAGCCAGAAAATGATGTTGGATTCCTCTAGCCTGGAATCATGGACTGCTGCGAGCCTTTGTGGAGGTGCTGGGAATCAAACCTGGGTCCTCTGCAAGAGCAACAAGTTCTCTTAATCACCGAACCATCTCTCCAGGCCCATCCACAGAATATTTTTAAGTCAAAGATTAAAATGTGAAAGAGTACATATGATCTGTATGTTGTGTGAAAAAAAAATGAGAATAGAGAAATAAACACAAATACTCAAAAATGTATTACAAATTATGTATTTGTTTAGGTATTATAAATACATGATTTATTACCTTCATTTGATCAAAAGGCCAAAGATATATATATATATTTCTTGCTCTGCAAGTATGAAGACTTGAGTTCAGTCGATGTAAAATCCAGGCGTGGCAGCAACTGCCTGTAATCCCATTCCTGGTGAGCAGGAGCAGAAGATTCTCTAAGGTTTCTGGTTAGCCAGTCTAGCTGAATCACCACATTCAAGGTTCAATGGGATACTCTGCCTCAAAAATAAGGAAGACACTCTATGTCTGACCTCTCTCCTCCACATACACATGAACACACGTGAACTTGTACACACACATATACATAAGAATGAATAAAACTGAAGTTTTTTATGTTGTTTAAATTTTAATAAAACACAGTAGAAGAAAAAAGATTTATCTCTGATATTTTAAACAATAATTTTTCAATTCAAAGCAAAGCAATAATATGACTGCCAGATACATATATTTAATATCCAACCTTCTTTCTCACTCTATCCCTCTTGCTTGCTACCTGTTCTTCCCACCTTGCTCCCTCCTGGTCAAAAAGAAATGTTCTCATGGTAACACACAGAGAAAACATAGATGACATAGGAGTCAAATAACATATATAAAGAGAGAGCACTGAGATTGGACCATCTCACCCATCACACCTCCCATCTTCATCACTGCTCCTAGGTAACAGGACTGTGAAGACATTTATACATACTCAAGGACCAACCTTTAGAACCAGCTGGGCATATTTCAGTTCACCGACTCACTTCCCCCATTTCAATATTCTCTGGATTCTGTGCTCTGCCCCTCTCTCAAGGAGCAAAGAAGGTTCAAAACAGAGTCTCGGCCCTGCGGTAAGATGCTGAATTCATAAATTCTTGATTTGGTACATTACTGAATATTTTAGGATCTGATGTACTTTAGGTTCAGGCGAGGCTTCCATAAAGTAATTTGGAGATATATGAAATTCCCATTATCACAGGCGGAATGTTGATCCCTGTGAGATAAGTGAGCAGAATAAATATCTAATTATTTTAACCTAATCACTGTCATTCCTTTTCATCTCCCAACACACTTGTCATTTCTTATTGTTTTTTCATCTCCTTACCCCCACTGGCAATTTTTAAGAGTTGATCCTTCTGCGTTCCACAGGGATGAAACAGGCTTAGTGATGAAGGATCACACAAGTCCCCACACTTCCTGGGGATTACAAGCAGAATTAGCCTGGCTGCCTAATACGAAGCCACAGCTTGGGGGTAGAAAATGACAGGGTTATTTATTCTCCCAAATCCTGAGCATTGCTAAGTTGTTATTAATCATAGGGAATTCATGGTTGAGACAGGGATTTCATTGAGAGCCAGGAAACTAATGGGCTTTTAGTCTTTTTTGCAATATTCTTTAAACAGGGTCTCAACATGGGAGGGGGTGATCCACAGGTTCTAAAGACGACACAATTGAAATCGTGAAAGCCACAGCCTTGCCCACCTCAGTAACCACAGTGTTCTCATGAGGCTTTTAACGATTTTATTCCTCAGGCTGATATTTTAAATATTAATTTCCATTATATGTGGTGGTTTCGCCTTCATGGATGTCTGTGTACCATGAGGACGCCCGGTGTTGGCAAGGACAGAAGAAGGTGCATTGGATGCCCTGAAACTAGAGTTACAGACAGCTGTGAGCTGCCCCGGGGTGCTGGGAATCGAACCTGGGTCCTGTGGAAGAACAGCTGGTACTCTCTCAGGCCTGAGTTATCAATTTTAGACAACACTGATTCTCTCCATGAAATAAAATGATGAAGAAATCGCCATCCTGTTGTGCATTCGCTCCTGCTGCCTTACTTCAGTTCCGTCAATTATACTATTATTTCATTTCTTCCAGTCATTAGCTTGTCAGCTAGAACAGATAAAGGTTTTCCCAGCTCTACGAATACTGTAGAAGTGGTTCTGACTGATCCCACCACATGAAATGCAGAGATGGTTGAGATGACAGATAGGCTAATTAGATTATCATACATCATAAGCTCATGTCAGGACACCACGTCATACCCTTAACCATGGACAATTATTATAAATCAGCTCAAAATACAAAAGTCAGGTCGAGATGACTGCTCAGTAGACAGTGTTCTTCAAACACAAGGGACTGAGTTCCAACCATGGGAGTCCACAGAAGAAACTGGGCACGGTGATCTGTGACCCCAGAGTCACTGGAACCCTGCAGCTCACTAGCTTGGCAGCCTAGCCGAATCAGAGTATAAGCTCAGAGAGAAACCCTCATCAGAAAGTAAAGGTGGACAGTCATAGAAGAAAATCATTTTTTTTCTCCGACCTTCTTGTGAACACCCGTGCACACCCACACGCACAGATACACACAGCTACACTAACAAGAAAAGCACAATAAAACACATGCATATCAAAATAATATAAAATTTACAATTTAGAAGGTTGGATAATGGCTTTGTAATTACTTCTAAATATTTCCATCCCTTTACTCAGCAACATTTGCCGTTGTTTTATTTAGATGTTATGCTGTCAAAACTTTTACCATTTGCTTTGCTCTTCAAATATCTATAATAATGTTGGTGGTAATTTATATGATTGACTTTCAGGACTGAAATTGCCTCAAATGATATTTACGTAGTCACAGTCATGTGACTGTAATTCATGTTGAGTCAGGTGGTTGATCTTATAAAAAGAATTCTTGTTTGCTTGCCTGCTAATTTTTTAAAACAAGGTTTCGTGTAGCTCAGCCTATACAGAAACTCACGGTTGTCAAGTATGACCTTGCATTCCTGATTCTATTGTGTCCACCTCCCCAGTGCTGAGATTAGAGGTATATAATGCTCTATTATACCAGCAGGAGGGAGGGATGTTAATTTATGTCACTAACTCCTGTTGTCTTCATCTCACCAACATTCAGAACCTGGTTCTGTTTCTATCTCATCTATTGCTATACAGTGCTGATCATGGGCACATATTATCTTCTCTGACATTATTTTTTCTTGGAATACTTTTTCAGGAGGTCCTTTTAAAATCTGATGCCAAGACACCCAGCCTAGCTATGTAAAAATGGTTCCCAAGGTGACACAGGCCAAAACCTGTACTGCACAAACTTAGGGCTGCACAAAATGAGGGCTAACGGGGACTTAGACATTGAAATGTGTCTTGAGTCAGTAAGGCAGCTAATGTCCATCAGTAGGAGGGGCTTTGATAGTGGCCAAGGACAAAGTAGCCTCATTCAAGCCTGAGTGGACCTGCTGTTTCCATGTCACAGCAGAGTCCAGCTCCATAAGACACCAAACATAATGCCACTCTGATGGCTTTCTCTGTGCAGAGGATACCATGAGAGTGTGGGGAGAACCAACCAGAGTCCTGGGGACAGAGTGGTCAGTGAAGAACCAAGATGGTTGTCATGGGGTCAAGCTGGATCCTCACATGTAGATTTATTGTGATATTTCAAGGGTGCCTGCAGGGATTCTAAATATTTTATGCAATATTTATTTAGTGGTTTGCCTGGGTATTTGTCTCAAGGTTCAAAAATAAAAATAAAACAATGCAAAACTGCTGCAGGGCTAACCCCAAGCCACAGTGGGGATGATGGATATCAGTCTATAAATGTCTCTGCCTGTCCTTCAGAGGGACAATTCTGTATAATGTGCTTTGTGGTTCCTAAGAAGTTCACAGCAGGACGGAGTCTTAGTCACCTAAAATGCTCACCTTCAAATACTGTGTTTTTTATTGGTGGATACTGTTCCTGCACTGCCAGACTCTCACTTTTCCTCCAGCCTGCTTCTGGGGTCACCTCCCTACAGACCACATGGTCCCTACCTTATGGCCCTAACTTTGGCCCTGTTAGTTACAAGGACAAGGCAACCAGCATTCCTAGGAGCTTGGGTTGTCCCCAGAGCTATGTTAACCATCTGTTTCTCCTACAGCCTGTTCCCTTGTGTAGACAACTGACTTAGCTCCTGGAATGTTTTGGCCAGCAACTTCCTTATGAGGGACCCAGACAGAAAACAGGCAATGTGACTGAGACCAGCACAGTTTGCTCTGGAGGTGGACCACTTAGTGTTGGGATTTAAGAGGACCATTATATTTTCATCTATGTGATGTTTATCTGTCTTTACTATCTTCTCCCAATTTCCAAGGCTTTTCCCATGCTCTCCATAACACTGCCTGTGGTATAAAATGCTTATTCCACAACACACAAGGCCTCTCCCTCAGTCAACAAGGCATTTCCCTAATCTATTGGGCTCCTCCCACAGTCAACAATGCTTTTCCCACACTCTACAAGGCTTTCCCACAGCTCCACAGCTTTTCACCCAGGTTCTACAAATTTGCTCGCAGGCTCCAAGCCTTCTCCCATAAGCTCCAAGGTTTTCTCTGTTGTCTGCAGGTTTTTCCATAATTCCCACAGCTTTCTCCAGGATTCGTCCACAAGTGCTACACTCCAAGGCTTCTCCAATGGGCCCCAAGGTTTCACCCACAGGTTCTAAGAGTCATGATGGTCCACTTTCTTACTGGGGATAGAACCCAAGACATCACAAAGTCTAGGAAGGTGTTGTCCCACTAGGCAACATCCCGAGTTTTGCCTTTATTTTGAGACAGAGTCTCACCAAGTTGTACAGACTAGTCTTTGACTCACACTTTAATCCAGGAAGGTCTTGAACTTGTGATCTTCTCTCTTCGGCATCCCAAGTGGGTGGAAATGCGGGTCTTCATCATGAGCCCTAGCTATTGTCTATTTTCTTTAGGAAAAATCCCTGTGGTGTTTGGCTTCTGTTCTATGCACAGGCTTGTTCAGCATGGAGCAGAACTGTGAGATCATCTTTGCTCTTCTGTCTGAGAAGGTAACTAGTTTCTATGATGACTGTCTTTGTGTCTTCCCACTTTGTCATAGGTTGACTGCTGCTGTGCTTCTAAGGCTATGGTCAACCTTCCTACTGCTGCAACCCTTTAATACAGGTCCTCATGTTGTGTTGACTCCCAAACATAAAATTATTTTCATTGCTACTTTATAACTCAAATTTTGCTGCTTTTATGAATCATAAGGCAGATAGATGATATGCAGAATATCTGATGTGAAAGACTCAGTCACAACCCACAGGTTAGGAACCACTGTTCTAAGACATCCTTTCCTACTTTCTAGAATACTCATGTTTCCTCTTACATAAACCATGTAGCAGATAAGCATCAACAGATCCACCAGCCTTGACAAGACTCCTAGTAGCTGTGGTCTGTGAATAATGAGTGCACTGCTCCCTTCCTCTTCTCATTCATTTAATTTTTAAATTGTGTGTGTGTGTGTGTGTGTGTGCGTGTGTGTTTGCATATTCATGCTTTCAGGTGCCACAAATGCCCATGGCATGGGTCTAGAGGTCAGAGAACAAATTTGGGAGAATTAGCTGTCTCCCTCTACCATAGGTTATGGGTATCAAACTCTGGTCATAGCCTCGTAGAGCAAGTGCTTTTACCTACTTCTAGCCTTGTCATTTATTTTAAATAATCTTTTTAGGGGTACACCACATATATCCCATCTTAGTAACTACTTAAATTCATAGCCCTTGGATTGGGTAAATTATATCCTGTAATCCCAGAGCTGAGGAGGTAGAATCAGGAGATTATGAGGCTCACTGGCTAGCCAGTTTGGTCTACTTGGAGATATCCAGGTCAGAGACCCTGTCTCAATAAAGCAATAAAGGGTGAACAGTGCCTAAGGAATAGCACTGGCTGTTGTCCTCTGCCCTCTACATACATACATACATACATACACACACACACACACAAAATTTAACAATATTAAATTTTGTTAGGGTTAGAGAGGTTTCTGAACCATCACAGAATGTCATTTAGTGTGTATTGATGTTGTATCTGACAAGCCAGTTCCAGGTACCTCCCTGTCCTTTATTTTTTTTTTTATTTTTTAATTGATTTTTATTGAGCTCTACATTTTCCTATGCTTCCCTCCCTTTTTTTCCTTTGCCTTCATTCCTCTCACATGGTCCCCATGCTCCCAATTTACTCAGGAGATCTTGTTCTTTTCTACTTTCCATGCAGATTAGATCCATGTATGTCTCTCTTAGGGTCCTCATTGTTGTCTAAGTTCTCTGGGATTGTGATTAGTGGGCTGGTTTTCTTTGCTTTGTGTTTATAAACCACTTATGAGTGAGTATATATGATAATTATTTTTCTGGGCCTCAGTTACCTCAATCAAAATGATGTTTTCTAGCTCCATCCATTTGCCTGCAAATTTCAAGATGTCATTGTTTTTTTTCTGCTGTGTAGTACTCCATTGTGTAAATGTACCACATTTTCCTTATCCATTCTTCAATCGAGGGGCATTTAAGTTGTTTCCAGATACTGGCTATGACAAACAATGCTGCTATGAACATAGTTGAGCACATGTCCTTGTGGCACAATTGAGCATCCATTGGATATGTACCCCAAAGTGTTGCTGGGTCTTGAGAAAGGTTGTTTCCTAATTTTCTAAGAAATTGCCGTACTGATATCCAAAGGAGCTGTACTCCCACCAGCAATGCAGAAGTGTTCTCTTTACCCCACAACCTCTCCAGCATAAGTTGTCATCAGCGTTTTTGATCTTGGCCATTCTTACAAGTGTAAGATGGAATCTCAGCATTGTTTTGAATTGCATTTCTCTGATAACTAAGGATGTTGAACATTTCCTTAAGTGTCTTTCAGTCATTTTACATTCCTCTGTTGAGAGTTCTCTACATAGGTTTGTACTCCATTTTTTACTGGATTATTTGTTCTTTTAAGGGACAATTTCTTGAATTCTTTGTGTATTTTGAAGATCAGACCTCTGTCTAACGTAGGGTTGGTGAAGATCTTTTCCCATTCTGTAGGCTGTCGTTTTGTCTGGTTGATCATGTCCTTTGCTTTACAGAAGCTTTTCAGTTTCAGGAGGTCCTATTTATTAATTGTTCATCTCAGTGTCTGCGCTACTGGGGTTATATTTAGGAAGTGGTCTCCTGTGCCGATGTGTTCAAGTGTACTTCCCACTTTCTCTTCTAAGAGGTTCAGTGTAGCTGGCTTTATGTTGAGGTCTTTGATCCATTTGGACTTCAGTTTTGTGCATGGTGTTAGATGTGGGTCTATTTTCACTCTTCTACATGTTGATATCCAGTTATGACAGAACCATTTGTTAAATATGCTTTCTTTTTTCCATTTGATATTTTTTGCTTTTGTGTCAAAGATCAGGTGCTCAAAGGTGTGTGAATTAATAACTGGGTCTTCAATTCGGTTCCATTGGTCCTCCTGTCTGTTTTTTATGTTAATATCAGGCTGTTTTCAGTACTGTAGCTCTGAAGTAGAGTTTGAAGTCAGGGATTGTGATGCCTCCAGAAGTTCTTTTATTGTACAGGATTGTTTTGGCTATCTTGGGTTTTTTGCTTTTCCATATGAAGTTGAGTAATGTTCTTTCAAGGTCTGTGAAGAATTTTGCTGGGCGTTTGATAGGCATTGCATTAAATCTGTATATTGCTTTTGATAAGATTGCCATTTTTACTATGTTAATTCTACCTACCCAAGAGCATGGGAGAGCTTTCCATTTTCTGGTGTCTTCTTCAATTTCTTTCTTCAAAGATTTAAAGTTCTTATCACACAAGTCTTCCACTTGTTTGGTTAGAGTTACTCCAAGGTATTTTATGCTATTTGTGGCTATTGTGAAGGGTGATGTTTCTATGATTCCTTCTCAGCCCATTTATCGTCGGTGTAAAGTAGGGCTACTGATTTTTTTTTTAGTTAATCTTGTATCCTGCTACATTACTGAAAGTGTTTATGAGTTGAAGTAGTTCCTTGGTAGAATTTTTGGGGTCTCTTATACAAACTATCATATCAACAGCAAATACTGAGAGTTTTAATTCTTCTTTTCAGATTTTTTATCCCCTTGATCTCCTTTTGGTTTCTTATTGCTATAGCTAGGACCTCAAGAACTATATTGAATAGATATGGAGAGAGTGGACAGCCTTTTCTTGTTCCTGATTTCAGTGGGATTGTTATAAGTTTCTCTCCATTTAGTTTGATGTTAGCTGTTGGCTTGCTGTATATTGCCTTTATTATGTTTAGGTATGTTTCTTGTTTATCTCTTGGGTGAGTTTATTTCTTTTTGTTCTAAAGTTTTCAAATGTTCTGTTAATTCACTAGTGTGAGATTTTTCCAGCTTCCGTATGTAGGCATTTAGTGCTATGAACTTTTTCTTAACACTGCCTTCATTGTGTCCCATAAATTTGGGTATGTTGTGCGGTCATTTTCATTGAATTTTAGGAAGTCTTTAATTTCTCCCTTTATTTCTTCCTTGGCCCATTGATGATTCAGGTGAGCATTGTTTAATTTCTATGTGTTTGTGGGATTTCTGGAATTACTGTTGCTGTTGATTTATAGTTTTAAGCCATGGTGATCCGATGAGATACATGGGGTTATTCTATTTTTTTTGTATCTGTTGAGGTTTGTTTTGTTACTGAATATGTGGTCAATTTTTGAGAAGGTTCCGTGAGGTGCTGAAGAAGTATATTTTTTTATGTTTGGATGAAATAGTCTATAGATATCTGTTAAATCCTTTTGACTCATAACATTTGTTAGTTCCCTTATTTCTCTGTTAATTTTTGCTGACCTGTCCTGTGGTGAGAATGGAGTGGAGTGTTGAATACTCCCACTATTAGTGTGTGGGGTCTAATGTATGATTAAAGCTTTAGAAGTGTTTATTTTACATATGAAGGTGCCCTTGTATTTGTTGCATAGATGTTCAGTACTGAGATTTCCTCTTGATCGATTTTTCCCATGACTAATATGAAATTTCCTTCTTTGTCTCTTTTGAATGATTTTAGTTTGAAGTCTATTTTGTTAGGTATTAGGATAGCTATACTAGCTTGTTTCTTAGGTCCATTTGATTATAAATTTTTTTCAAATCCTTTACTCTGAGGCAATGTCTGTCTTTAGACTGAGACATGTTTCTTGTATGCAGCAGAAGGATAGATTCTGTTTTCGTATCCAGTCTGTTAGCCAGTGTCTTTTTATAGGTGAGTTGAGTCCATTTGTATTAAGGGATATTAATGACCAGTGCTTGCTATCTCCTGTTAAATTATTTTTTGTTGGTGATGATGTTAATTTGTGTGTTTTTCCCTCCTTTGGGATTTGTAGCTATGAGATCATCAACTGTCTGTGTTTTTGTTGATGTATCCAACTTCCTTAGGTTGCAGTTTTTCTCCTAGTACTTTGTGTAGGTCTGGGTTTGTGGCTAGGTATTGGTTAAATCTGGTTTTGTCATGGAATATTTTGTTTTGTCCTTCTATGGTCCTTCTATATGCTGGGTATAGTAGTCTGGGCTGGCATCTGCATAATGCTTGGCCAGGACTTTCTGGCTTGAAGAAGGATGCTTAAAAGAAATCCCACTCTAGTTCAGAATTGAGTATAATAGAGGTTATTCATTTAGGGGTAGACTCACAGATCACAATCCTCTGCTGGAACAGGGATTAGTAACCGAATCCCACAGCTGGAAAAGAGGCCAGATGCATGCTTTACATTGGCATAAATAGTATAAGAGGCCACGCCCAAGTGGGTGGGTAAATTAAAGGCTACTGGCAGTAGGAATTCCTACAGCACTGGCTTTCATTGTCTCCACTGAGAGTTGGGTGTAATTCTGATAGGTATACTTTTATATGTTACTTGGCCTTTTTCTTTTGCAGTTCTTAATATTTTTATTCTGTGTGTTTAGTGTTTTGATTATTATGTGGTGAAGGGACTTTTTTTTTTGATCCAGTCTATTTGGTGTTCTGTAAGCTTCTTGTATCTTCATAGGCATATCTTTCTTTAGGTTGGAAACGCTTTCTTCTATGATTTTGTTAAATATATTTTCTGTGCTTTTGAGTTGATCTTCTTCTCCTTCTTCTAGACCTGCCTGTTATTCTTAGGTTTGGTCTTTTCATGTTGTCCCATATCCATGTTGTCCCTGGATATTTTGTGTTAAGTTTTTGTTAGATTTAATGTTTTCTTTCACTGATGAGTCTATTTCCTCTATTGTCTCTTCAGCACTTGAGATTCTCTCTTTCATCTCTTGTATTCTGCTGTTCATGCTTGCATTTGCAGTTCCTGATCATTTTCTCTTCATTTCTGTTTCTATAATTCCCTTGGCTCATGTTTTCTTTATTATCTCTATTTCAGTTTTCAATTCTTGAATAGTTTCTTCCATATGTTTGATTGATTTTTCTTGGTTTTCTTTAAGGGGTTTTCTGAGGTCTTCTAATTTTTTGTTTGTCTTTTACTCCATTTCTTTGAGAGAATTTCTCATTTCCTTTTTAAGAATCTCAAACATTCTCCTGAAGTTATTTTTTTAAGTCATTTTCTTCAGCTTCATCTATAATTGGTTGTTCAAGTCTTGCTCTTGTAGGGTCTCTAGATTTTACTGGTGTCTTGTTGCTCTTTGTGGTGTTGTGTGTGTTCTTACCTTGTCTACTCACCTTTTCCTCTAATTGGGTAGTTGAGGCTGTTTATGACTCAGAGGATTAATCTTCCAGGTGCCAGTGGATCCAAGGCTTAGGTAGTTGCTCCTCATGGTGCAGTCAGTGTCACAGTTCCAGTTACCAGGTTAATCACTCCATGTTCCTGGAGGTCACTCAGTGCTCCTGGGGTTTGCTCTGCTCCCATAAAGCTTGCTGTCTCAGGCCTGCTCTGGCCCAGGTAGATGGCTCAATCCTACTCCTGTGGAATTTTTTGCCTCAGGCCCACTCCAGCCTAGGTCACTGGCTCAATCCTGCTCCTATGGAATTTGTTGTCTCTGGTCTTCCCCGGCCCAAGTTGCTGGGTCAGTCCTGCTCTGGCAGGGTTTGCTGTCTCAGGCCTGCTCCAGTCTAGGTTGCTGGCTCAGACCTGTTTCTGTAAATGTCCCTGCTCTGAATCTGCTTCTGCTCCCTTGGAATTCATTGTCCAGGCCCACTCTGGGCCAGGTCGTGAGCTCAGTTCTGCTCCTGTGGAGTTCACCATCCCAGGTCTGCTCCAGCCCAGGTCAGGTCACTGGCTTAGTCTTGCTTCTATGGAATTTGCCATCCCAGGCCTGCTCCAGCCCAGGTTTCTGGCTCGGTCCTGTCCTTTATTCTTATATTTGTCTCAAACACAGGATACAGTAGACTGACCTCTCCAACCTTTGCTTTACATCTGTTCATGGATAATCTTCCTTCCTGTGTTCACCAGAGATCCTGAGAAGAGGAATGTTCCCCAATGAGTATGATTAATTGGCATCTCTTGTGTGCCAGGAACTGACAGGGCCATGGATCTCTCCAAGCCACAGTTATGAGCTCTTCAGTAGCTTGACTCTCCACTTCCTCTGCTTCTCAGGCAGGGATTTCCTCCAGGGGAGGATACCACCAGGACTATTCCTTAAGAGGAGGACAACAGAGTGCAGAATGGCTGGACAGCACAATGACAACAGCCTGTAACTGATGGAGGAAGGTCATTGGCTAATAAAGGACCGCTCCTATTACTACATGTATCAACCAAGTTAAGAGCTTTTGCTGTTCTTTCCCCAAAACTGCTGTTCAAATCATCAAAACAGGGTCTTCTGCAAACTGATTTGATTCTCAAAGGGATAAAAGACATTTAAAGGGCAAGCCAACTTCATAAAACGACATTAAAAGGTTTGAAAGGGTGTTTTGATTCTAGAGGGTGTTTGCGAATGTCAAAGTAACATATTGATCACAGGCCTAGTAGTTTGTACCTGTGGTTTCTTAGCTCCTTGGGCTTAACTAGCATTGTTGACTCATGCTTGCAGCAAGAGGAATCTCAGCTGTCTTATTTTGCCTAAACTTTCCTGATCTCCTAGACTTTACCCACCTGCGAATAAAAGGTGCAATCAAATCTGTGATCTTCATAAGTTTTGTGCTATTTAACTTCTTATGTAAGTTCTGGAAATGGCTACAGGACTTAGCAAGCAAACTTATCCTATAAACCCTTACACAGTGGTAAACATTGGTTGCCACATCTAAGGATACCATTCTGAAATCTCTCTCTCATTCTCTGTGTGTGTGTGTTTGTGTGTGTGTGTTCTTGTGTGTGCATGTGCCTATGAGCATGAGCATACAGGGACCAGGTGCCAACCATGGAGTCTTCCTTAGTCACTATCTAGCTTGTTTATTTGGCACAGGGTCTCTCACTAGCACAGGAGCACAGGGCTCCTTAATTCAGCTGGACTGGCTGGCCAGTGAGCCACCAAGAGCCATCTGCCTCTGTGTTCCCAGCATGGAGATTGTAAGTACATGCCTCTATGTCCAGTTTCCTTGTGTAATTTCTGAGGATCAGACTCAGGTCTTCACATTTGCACAGCAAGCACTTTGCCAAACAACCCATCTTCCCAGACCTCTGATTCCAAACTTCTAAATAAAGAAAAAGGCCAAGTTGTAAGAGCCCTCAAAATCCAAATAAAGCATATAACCTTCCCACATACCCTGAGTTCAAGTCTCTATGGTGAAAGTATAGGACATTCTAGGATATTCTCAGTTGCTGATCTATACATGAGAGCTGTGAACAATAGGAAAAGATCAATATCATTGTGACAATCAAGCCATGGAAAAGCCCTCATTTGTAAACAACAAATAACATCTCCAACTGCAAGAAGCTAAGCATCTAAAAAGAATGATAGCAATGTATATATCAGAGTCAGTTTACGAAGACTTTTCAATAATAAGTAAAGCTGAGGCCATTGAGTTCCTTTCTTGTGTTTAGGTCCTTTAGGTCCTTTAGGGATCTAGACCAGGAATACGCTTCTGACATGTGATTGAGAGAGACAGTGGGTCTGTTTCAACATCATGACACATTCTTCTGTTTGTACACTCATTAGTACACACTCGCTTCAAAGGAACCCATGTCCCCCGCCCCACAGAATCTGACTAAGCACCAAGCGAGACTACTAGTGAGGAATCAACATAGTTTTAGCTTACAACTCAAAGAGTATATACTGTTGAATGAGACCATCTGCTTTTTAAGTTGGGCAGAGTAGAGACATCCATTATAAAAATGATAATATGCTCAAGGTAAACAAATTACAACACTAACAAAATGTGAAAATTGTTTTTTTTTTCTTGATCTCTGTCTAACTCTCCAGAGGGAATCCCTGCTAATAGTCTCTTATACTTCATTCCAGAAACTGATTGAATACAAGAGCAGAATGACACAGCATTTATACTCTCCTTTCCTTCCACCACCCCCAACACACACACACACACACAAACACACACACACACACGCACGCACCGAGAGAGATCTGGCTCTCTCTCACCTATGTCCCTATCTTCCCCTTCTTCTAGCTCACCACCCTTCCCTTCCCCTGTCCTTCTTACTTCACTCTCTCTCTGTATCTCTCTTCCCTCCCTTCCTTCTTTCTTTGCTTCCCTTCCTCCTCCTCCTCTCTTCTCTTCCTTTTTCCTTCCATTTCTCTTCTCCTTCTTCCCCCTCCTTTATTCCTTCCTTCTCTGTCCCCTTTCTTGCCTCCACTTCTCATACATGACAAGCATGAGATATTCTTTCTATTTACATACAGACACACATCAAACATTAATGACTATGAAACTCATCATATGGATATGAGAGCTGTTTCAATCACATTCCAAAGGTTATTTTTGTTTGTTTGTAGTAAAGGCCATGCTGTAAACACCCTTGAACACAAATTTTATATTTCCCCTTGAGATGGATAAAATCCATACTTTTTTGCTGCAATGATTTACAAAGTTTCTAATGTATACTAAAATTGGGACTGAAATCCTCACGTCACACAAAGAATCCCCAGGTTTCCTTTCCCAAAGTCACTAGCAGTGACCTTAGGACTTCAAATGGTCACTTTCCTATCTTTCTATATTTATTGATACCTACACATATTTCAGAATTATATTTGAATGCCTCATGCCAGTTTATCCCTGGAGATACCATCATGTAGATAAGAACTAGGCAACTTTCCTGCATGACTTTAATGCAATTCGTACACTTGGGAAATTTAAAACTCACTCAGTAATCTGATCTTGTAAATGGGCCCTAATTAAATTTTCTCATCTTTTTCCCACATTGTTCTTCACAAATTCTACTGGCATTTGATTATATATATGAATATACACACATACACACACACACACACACACACACACACACACACACACACACACTCTAAAGTAATCTAAGAAGGAACTTCAGTTAAGGAATTGCTTCTATCATATTGTCCAATGGGCATGTGTTTGGGGCCTTTTCTTGATTAATGATTGATATGGAATAGCCCAGCTCACTACAGTGGTGCCATACCTGGCCAGGTGGTCCTAGTCTGTATAAGAAAGCAGACTGAGTAAGCCATAGGGAGCAAGTCAGTAAGCAGCATTCCTCTCTGACCTCTGCCTCTGTTCTTGCCTCTAGGGTCTGGTTCTGAGTTCCTGCCTGGCTTCCTCAATGAAGGACAACAACATGTAAGCCAAATAAAGTTTCCCCCAAGTTGGTTTTGGTCAGTGTTTTCAATAGCAAAGAATCAAACTAGGCAGTTTCTATTTCATTTCTCCCTTACCTTATACACCCAACAGTGTCTCCCCACCCACACAAGGCAAAGTCAAACTTAGTGCACCACACACAAAATGAAGACATGAAAGTCAGAAGAAGACTGGAAGAGAAGAGTTCCAGAAAGAGAGCAAAAGGAATGAAGGAAGAGGGTGGGGTAAAAGAGGACTTAAATTAATCATGTAAATGTATGAAACTAGCAAACAATAAAAATACCCCAAGCTCTTAATTTGTATGGTGTGACATGTCTTCATACTAAATTTTAGTAAGAATTAACTCCTTACCATGTGCCAGAAGACCTATTGTCTTCCACACTTACTCTTTTTCATCCATGTTGACTTCATTCTCAAAGTCAGAAACAGTCCTCACTGTGTGGCCTTAAGTCTCACCATGACTGTTACTGCTTTCCTCACTGTGTGGCCTTACGTCTCACCATGACTGTTACTGCTTTCCTCACTGTGTGGCCTTAAGTCTTACCATAACTGTTACTGCTTTGGAGAAGCCATTTTCTGTCACATGTTCTTGTCTTCCAACATGCATAACAAATGTTCCGTGTCTGCCCCTTCTATACTCATTTCTGCCAACACCACTGGTCCTAGTTAACACTGACTGTCAACTTGATACAATTTAGAACCCACACTGGGGAAAAAAATCTCAATCAAGTAATTGTCTCTGTCATGTTTGCCTGTGACGTGTCTATGAGAGGTTGTCTTAACTAGCTTAACTAATGTAGAAGGGTTTGTTCTGCTGGGAGCAGTGGTATCTCCTGGAAAGGTGGTCCTGAGCTATGTAAGAAAGTGAGACAGTGATGAACTTAGCAAGCAGAATTTCTCCATGGTTTCTGCTTCAGTTCCTGCTTGAGTTCTTTCTCTGACTTCCTTCGATGACAGACTGTGACCAAATCAATGATTTCCTTCTCTAGTTGTTTTTGACCGGTGTTTATCACAGCAACAGAATGGTAGCTAGAACACCACCTGGAAGAGGACTTAGTGAGAGAGTTGTGCTCTGCCCACTCTCTGCACATGGTCCACAGAAGAATGGAAGAGATCTAACTGGTACCACATGCCACATCTGCACATGACAGGGACAGGCTGATGCCAAGGAAAGAAAAAAGGTCTTAACTGATCAGAGTAAGCTTTGGGAACACTTACTTATCTGTAGAATGCCCCCCTCTCTCTCCTTCCAGGGCCCCAAGCCAAGACCTATGTTCTCATGCCCTACAATATGAAAGGGGTTGAAGCAACCATTGATGCCATATAGGAAGGCAGAATATGTACTCTTTACAAGGCTGTTTCCCGTCTCTCCTAAAGATCCAAATTCCCACACTGTCACTTCAATTCTTTTATGGAACCATGAACCTTAAGATGGCAAGGATTTCTCTAACTCTCTATCACCAGGGCTTGACTCACATCTGGCCCAGAGTAGATCTAAAATAGTGTTTGTTGAAATATATATATATATATATATATATATATATATATATATATATATATTGTTTGCAAGTATTGCTATTCTAGAAGATGAGTCAAAGGTCACAAGGAATCCAAAAACTTAAAACATCTAAAAACTTAGTAAGTATGAAACCATGACAACCTAGCAAGTCTTGAATTTCAGATCAATAAGAGAAAGTTCAGATTCTTTTAATTACTCAATGCCCCAAATAGTCTCAGCTGTCCAGAATCCCTTCACACTCAAAGAATGTTTGAAGCGATCTTATTTTTCTTGCTTCAATGAGACCTTGTTACAGACTACAAATAAATTTACCTTAGTTTATGCTGAGAAAAAAGTAAGTTGCCACTGCAGTAGGAAAATGGAGTTCTGAGAGTCACAATAATGCCAGGATCAAACAGTTCATTGACTAGAAACTGATTGGAAGACTGAATCAGAAAAATGCGGTTGATTATCAGCATTGTCTAAGACAGAAGTTAGAGCCTCCCATCCCAGTTGTGTTCCACTGGTTCCTGACAGGTCTAAACCACCACCTTAAGGAAGTTTAATAGATTTCCAGTTGTTTTTAAATTCATAGGACTGAATTTAGACAAGTTGTGTTGATTTGAAACCAGACAGACAGCTAGAATCTGTATTTTTAGTTGTCAGAAATTACAGTGCGAATTTGACAAATATTGATGAGTTTCTATCATGGGACTCTGTGAAGTGCAATGCTTTTCACCTTTCTAATCTGATTCTTTTTGCTATGGAAAGAGCCCACTTTTCTCTAATAAGTTTATATAATCTTCATAACAGAGAATATAATGCATTGGTAAGAGAGTCAAGACTCAGTGTAGTTTAGAATAAACTAAGCTTGTAATGAGGCTCTTATTAATGGTAATTTTCCACAGTAGCTGTTTTCTGGGCACCTCACAAATTGCATAATTTATCTTATGCCTCTAAGTTCAATTTGCAGGTGTTACAGTGTCAGGAGTGTGTTGGGAGCCGTGATTACAAACAACACTGATAGATTCCAGTGCTGACAGAGGTCAGTCCCACCCCTGGAAAGCCAGAGAGAGTGGAGGCTTGTTTGCTCCCAGGACTTGCTTCCTTCTGGAGCTCTTTTCTACATCCTCTGAAACGTGACTCTCCAAAGAAGGTTAAGATTAATAGTGCATCAGGTTATAGCTAATCTCATCTCAATGTTTCATTCTGTGTGGATCTTATAACATTTGTGCTTCTGAAATTAGGGGATCTGATGCACTGGGGCAGGACCCAGAGGCCTCATTCAAGTTAGATTCATTACCCACTAAATGACTTCCTTAACAAATCTCTTTATCTCTTTCTATGCCATCCGTCACAATGCTGTCTCTATAGCACCCTTTACTAGAATGCAGTTGCTTTTTATACATTCCTGCTTTTCAAGACTTTCAGAAACTTTAAAGGTAGCAACATGAGCAAGGGAAAGAAATGAGTCTTAGATGAAAGAAAAGCATAGGCAGTCCTGTCAAATAGGGGTAAACAAAGCAAGTCTGTAAGGATATACAGGTAAAAGGGCAGAACCAATGGTGCGAAGAGAACAGAAATAGAGAGTCACTGGAGTGATGCTTTGCCAGCTTCTGATCCTCTATTGGTCAATAAGCTGAAATGGTCCATTGTGTCTACCATTGTCTATCACCGGGATGGTTCTACAATGACTTACAACAATGAATTGTGAGATTATGGGCTTCAATTTTTTTTAACTGGTTAGGGAATGGAGCAGACCTATCAGTGGAGATCATGAGTCAAAGGCAATTGAAATTAGTATTGGTAATCAGAACTGGAGTTGGTGCAGGCAGAAATAAAGATGCAAATATGAATGCAAGGCTAAAAAGGGAGAAGGAGATTAGAGCTGAACAGTAACCCACAAGGAGGTGTAGATGAGATGAAGCTGGGATGGAGATGAAGGTGGGGTGAAGATAGGGATGGGTATGAAAATAAAAATGAAGATAAAGATGTGGGGTGCAGTTGGAGATGTGTTGTGAGACAATGGTATTTTATCCTGTCACTTGTATTATTTTAATAAAATGCTGATTGGCCAGTAGCTAGGCAGTAAGTATAGGTGGGGTGACCAGGCAGGAAGTAGAGGCAGAGTGACGATAACAGGAGAATTCTGGGAAGAGGAAAGAGTCAGTCTGCAGCTGTAACCCAGACACTGGGGAAGCAAGATGAGAATGCCTCAATGATAAAGGTACCAAGCCATGTGACTAACATGCACAAGAATTATGGGTTAATATAAGCTATAAGAGTTAATAAGAAGCCTGAGCTAATAGGCCAACCAGTTTATAATTAATGTAGACCTATGTGTGTTTCTTTGGGACTAAATGGCTGCGGGAGCTGGTGGGACAGTAACCACCGTCAACAGAGATGTGGATATGGATGGAGACAAAGGTACAAGTGAGACAGATGATGAAGATAGGATGAAGGTAAAAATGGAGTTCCGGCTGAAAAAAAGAATAATGGAGCTTATCATGGGTACAAGTGAAAGTAGTAAAGATGTTTACTTAGAAGGATTGAATCACAATCTAGAAATACAAGACAGAATATGCTTTCAAATAGAACATTCAGAATGAACACATCAGACTAGTGGTCTGAATTGATTTGTTGCTCAGAGAAAAGTTCAGTCCTGATCATACTGCCATTACCTGGGCCCTCATCACATATCTACCAGCCCTTGGGACAATGTGCAGCTGTCCGAGTGATTCAGGCTCTGCCATGCTGTAATGAACGCCATACAAGATCCAGATGAGCTTCCAAAAGCATAGATGTGCTAAGAACACAAACTATGACATAGAGGCAAGACACATTAGAGGGGTGGTGTGTACGTGCATGCCTGTGTGAGGTGGTATACACATATGTCTAACCTTGAGTAAGTCTAAGAGCGAACAAGTCATGTTATCTATTTCTCTCTAAGTGGCTTCCTTATCCAGCAAAACCACTCTAAACCATCATTATATTCTACATATATTTAACTTAAGACTAGACATAGTTACCATAGTCAGAAGTCATTTATAACTACATTTACCTCTGTTTAAGTAGATAATAGAGTGGATTAGTAGTTTTTAAAAATGCAAAAGTATGAATACATTTGGGGAAAATCCTTTCAAATATTTTAAATGGAAATATTCTATTCAATGGTATTATTTTTTAGAATAATTGAAGACTCCCACTGGGTGGATTTGAGTATAGCTTGGAGTTAAGTTCTGCTCTGCATCTAAATGAAAACAAAATGTCCCATGGTGCTTACATGGGATACATGTTTTCAAAGGCTAGCAATTCTGGAAAAGAGAAGATTTATCATGGATATTCATTAACTCTTCTTTTTATGTATGCTTTCCAATTTGGAAGTCAGCATCTGTTTGTCCTTGTATTCATGCAAACACACTGCAGAAGGCAAGTAGGACTCATGAGAAAGAAAAGAGAGATTGAACACAAAGAACAAAATGAGGACCCTATAGGCAAGCTAGAGATTGGGAAAAGGGATCATAATCCCACAGTATCTGGTGGAAATTCCCTTCATACTACCACTTATTCATGACTTTGTGACTGCTGATGGTTGCAGCATTCAAGTGATAACAAGTCAAGAGTCAGAAAGCCCTAAGGTCCAAACTGTAGAGGTATACACCCCTCCTACAGATGGGTGGAGTAACTAGACCAGTATTCCCTTTGGTCTTTTTTCTTACAGAAACATTTATTTTAGAAACTAACACTTAGAAAATTGGACTGGTAGAAATGCAAAGAATAAACTATGTTAGTTTTCCTCTGTTCCCTGCTGTTTCAAATAGGAGGTTTTTCAAGGGCAAGAAGAAGGAACAAGTGGACTTTGAAGAATAAAGTGTTTTTCCATCACAAAGATTGCTATGCGGCTCAGACTATCACTTTGGGTTGAAGACTAGTTTCTCAACAATAAAGTTGCCTCCCTCTGGGAGACACAGGAACAAGGTCAGTACTCAGGTAGGAAGAAGAGACAGCCAACACAGGCGAAAGTGTTGTGTAGACCAAGCATCCACTCTGCCATCCATCACCACCCATATTATAACAAAATCCAAAGCAGTACTGCTAATTCATAAAGCTGATTCAAGAATAAATAAAATAATGACTAAAGAAAAAGAAATGTGTTCAATACTCTGGGGTCCTTTTCCTGGCTTGGTCTCACATTCAGTCTTACTTCAGAAAGACTGTTATTTCCTTTTTAAAAAAATATTATATTTGTTGTTACTGCCTGCATTTGTGTATCTCTCTCTCTCTCTCTCTCTCTCTCTCTCTCTCTCTCTCTCTCTCTCTCTCTCTGTGTGTGTGTGTGTGTGTGTGTGTGTGTGTGTGTGTGTGTGTGTGTGTGTGCATGTGTGTGTGTATGAACCCATGCCATGGTGTACATGTACAGGACAGAGGACCACATTCAGAAGTCAGTTCTCTCTTTCTACCATGGGTTTCAGGTATTAAACTTGGTCTATCAAGCTTGATGCAGCAAGTGCTTTTTTTTAATTTTTTTCAGCAAGTGATTTTTAATCTACTGAGTCGTCTCACTGCCCACAATATTCCTAATTCTTAAAGGTCTATCAGAGTCAAGTATGGTGGTCCATAGCTGTTATCCTAGCTCTCGGAAACCAAGGCAACAGGGTGGCTACACAGTAGGAGACTGAAGAAAGAACAAAAGAATAAGGAAGGGAAGGAGGGAAGAGAAAGGGAGAAGGAGAAAAAGAAACAAAGAAAAGTCTTTTCGGACATCTCTATTCCCGGGCAAGCATCTTTGAACAGCTACAACTTTAATAAAATGAACAAAGGTCTGATATTTAGCAGATATGGGACCTGTGAGTTGGGACCCTCTGTGCCTCAGTCTCATTTCTGAAAGGAGAGATGATCTCATGATGACTCACTTTGTATCAGTATAGTCCTGAGTGTTGAGTGACATTATTTACACTGGGAACTATACCTTGTCAATTCCATAGATGGCAGTTTTCTCTACCTAAGCTGTACTTCTGTGATATAAATCCATAGGCAGCAAAGAATTCACTCTGACCATTCCTAAACAATTATTTCTTAGTTCCATGGGCATGCAAACTTTTGTCCCTGGCATTTTTTTTCCTCTCTGACCTTCCTCTGATGTCTGGGCTGTTTCTATGGGCACTCCATGTCTAACAGGATTCCAGGTTTTCCATGTGAGTCTTGAGTTTGCCAACAAACACCTCACTAAATGTAGTTCTAATGAGAAGTCTCAGAAGGAGGTTGGCAATTATTTTCCAATCATTATTAGCTTATAATTCTCAGCTCAGAGTATAGTCCAAGAAAAGATAAATAAATATCTTAGAGTGAAAACATAAGCCAAATTCAAGAAAGGTACTGTCACAGTAAAACAACAAAATACCTATTTAAACAGGATTTTGGGCTAGGCACTGAGACAAATATTTTACACTAGAGTGAGGACACATCTCTCAGGGATGGAGAGATGGCAAAAATCATCTTGTAGATGGAGAGTGGCTAAAAGCACTTGTTGTTCTTCTAGAGGACCAGGTTCAGCTCCCAGAACCAGGTGGTAGCTCAAAACTGACTATGACTCTGGTTTCAGGGGAATATGATGCCCTCTCTCTAGCCTCTGATGGCACTGCAAGCCCTTGGTGCACACGCATGCATACATACATACGTACATACGTACGTACGTACATACATACACGCAGGCAAACATTCACGAATAAGATCAAAATAAAATTATTAGGAAGAGGAAACATACTTCCACCTATCTTCTGAGTGTGTCTTTTAGCTCTTTTCCCCATATTGTGTTGTTAAAAAACAGTCAGTCTTATGTTCTTTGTCTTTCATAAAAGGAGCCAAATCCAAGCTTCTGCCTCATCACAAAATGTCAAGGTCAATGACTCTGCCCACTATTCCAAGATGCACAGGAGAACGCTCACTGTGAGATAAGCTTGAGGAAGCAGGCATCCTTTCAAGAAGTAAAGCTAGGGCTGGTGAGATGGCTCAGGGGCTGAGAACCCCTGAGCCTGACAACCTGAATTTGATCTCCAGGTGTTCCAAGTTGACCTCAACCCAGGTACTATGGCTCAGGTGCACAAATGTACACACATGCACATACTGAATACATTTTTAAGTAGAAAAAATAGAGCTACTTGTTTCTGGCAAGTAGGTCACCAGTTCTGTAGCTGTCCCATTTCCACGAAGCTGGAAAGCCTTGCTGACAAAGTCACACACAAAACTGATCTCAATGAACTTGTGTTTTAGGCTAGATGAAATGAAGGAATAAAGCAACAATGAGGGGGATCCACCATCACACCAACCTCAGAGAAAGGATCGTTTGACTTCCCCTCCATCATCTCCTCCCAGATCCACTCCCTATTTCACATCCACCCAAGTTTATGCCCTCTTTTTTTTTCTTCAAAACACATCCTGTCCAAATCGTGCTACCCGTACGTGCTGTGCTATATAGTCATCCTCTAGAGTATGCTCCACCCACCAGGGAGCCCATCCCTAAAGAAAATGGACTCGAGTTCCTCTCCTGGAACGTATCAATTACCAATACCTCCGCAGCTAAGGGTAAGACTTCTTGACTCCCTCTTTCCTCCTTGCTGGGATTCGCTCAGGCTTGGACATGCCCAGGCCTCGTGAACGCTGTATCAACCGCATTGAGTTCATATGTGCGACTGACCTGTAGTTTTGATAAATATTAGGAATTATCAATTCAGCAGCACATCCCAAATGTTACACATATGATCTAAGAGAATGTATCTACGAGATTCAAAGGTAGTTTACAATATAAGAACCAAAGACTGATAGAAGGGCCAGGATGCCTACTGGCGTATGTCTGACAGAAACAATCACACAAGCAAAGGAAATGCGCAACACCCTAATCAGAAAGATGTAGCGAGCTGCGTGGTGTCACACCTGATGGAGATGTATGCTCAACTCCTGAGATGGCTAAGGCCTGACCTATGCTATGATCACGCAATGATTATCAGCTGCCTGCATATGCGTGAACCTATGGGCAGTGCCCACCTGGCAGTTCGGGATTGGCAGCCCATGCCTACTTAAGGGCTGGGAGAGGGTTTGCCCAGGGAGAGAGAGAGAGGTCAGAGAGAAGGAGGAGGAGATAGATTGCTGTGAATAAAGTCCTGAAAACTGCTGCGAGAAGAGCTCCGGGTGTTGCATTTTTCCTTGCTGGTCGAGGGCGGACGCGACAGACAGAAATGAAACTATTTTTAGATTCAATAACCTTGCATGCCTAAGTCTCTAATGACCCTTTTTTATTTAGATGTGTGTGTGTGCGTGTGTGTGTGTGTGTGTGTGTGTGTGAGAGAGAGAGAGAGAGAGAGAGAGAGAGAGAGAGAGAGAGAGAGAGAGAGAGAGAGAGAGAGAGAGAGATCTGGTGCCATTCCTTAGGAGCCATTCACCTACATTTTTTGAGACAGCCTCTTACTACTGTGGAGCTCAACAAGTAAACTAGGCCGCTGCCCAGAGAGCCACAGAGCTCTGAGCATCTCTGCCTTCTTAACCCTGGGATTATGAACTCACAACACCATGGGTTCTAGGGACAAAACTCAGGTCTCATGATTGCAAGGCAAGCACTTTACTGACTCCCCAGTTCCCTAATGACTCGTTCTGAAAGAAATGCTTGGAACTGAAATATGAGTTCAATAGAATTGTAGGACATAAAATCAACACGCAAAAAAAAAATGACTTGCACAAATAATGACCTACTCAAAAGAGACACAAAGGCAGTGATCCCATTTGCACAAGTCTCCTCCCCCAACAATAAAGTACATAGGAACCAATTTAACAAAGAAAGCCAATGACCTGTACTCTGAAATGAGACCGAGATCCACCCAGGAGAGAGAAAGAGCTGATCAATGCAGAGCTGACCTGAGCTCACCTCACACAGCCTTCTACAAGGAGAGCACACCATATTCTTTTCCTCTCGCTCTTTTAAGTCTAAGTTTTGCAACTAGAGACTAGCCGGCTGTATGACGCACACTCAATGTGTGGCCGGAGTTCATCCCAAATGACAAGGACACCTGTATTTGTTTTAAGTGTGCAACCCTCTACCACTAGGGCTTAATCAGAAGTTTTCTAAGTATTTAAACCTAGGCACAAACATTTATATCATGTTCTCCAGCTGATCGCCATGCATATGAAAACGAGGGCACCGTGGAAGTGATTAGAAAGGTGGTCTTCCTCCCTTCCCTGCTTATTCACTAGAGTTTGTGTTTCTTTGGTGGTCAGTCAGCCTGGCTCATAATGATGAGTGTATTTGTTCAATCTCCTTTGTTTGAAGAAATTGACATCCCCAGAACCACTTGAAGAATGCAACCCATGTTGACAGGCATAGATTCTGTCCCAAGGGAGTCTCCACCCCATCGTGACATCCCTCATGCACAGGTAGAGTGCTTGTTTCACTCCATGGCAACCCTTATCTACAGGCATATTGTTTGTCCTACCCATGACTTCCCTCATACAGATGCATATCTGTCCCACCCTGTGACAACCCTTATACACACATGCACAATGTCTGTTCCACCCCATGACACCCCTCATACATATGTGTGATGTCTGTCCAACCTTGTGACATGCCTCATGAACAGGTATAGTGTCTGTCCCACCCCATGACACCCCTCATACATATGTGTGATGTCTGTGCAACCTTGTGACACGCCTCATGAACAGGTATAGTGTCTGTCCCACCCCATGACACCCCTCATACATATGTGCAATGTCTGTCCAACCTTGTGACACGCCTCATGAACAGGTATAGTGTCTGTCCCACCCTATGACTCCTCTCACACACATACAGATTGTTTTAGAACCCAGAACAGAAGGGGGTAGAGCCTCCTGCAGCTTTGTCCTGAATTGAGACTCTTCATATGACACGTTGCTCAAAAAGAGAAGAGAAATGTTCCTAAATTCTCCAAGTCAGACTTTATAAGTAACTTCAGTGAGGCACAGTACATGCACAGTTCTTTAAAGTAACAAGCAATGTGACTTTTTCATGAATAAAAAATTGATTTTGAACTCAGAGAGCCTTATTTTACTCGGTGCTCTTGAACCTTGTTTTATTTGTTTATAATACTTGTTTATCAGACTTTAGGTGGCTCTCCCAGAAGAATTATGCATTCTAATGTATTCATCCATCACACACTTCTGACGATAGATGTATTTTTAGTGTGCCCTGCTTGCCCAGAATGAATATAGCAAGCGTGTAATATATCCTGAGGTGGGAACTGAAAGAATAGGAGACACTCCTCTTAGAGGTGAGGGTGGCGGGAAGATGACTTGAGGTTCACCAGCTTTAGAACGTGAAGGGTTCTCTAAGTCAAGGAAAAACCATGCTTGCAAGTCCATCAGGCAAGACTCATGGCCTGCTCAGCAAACAGCCTACAGCCAGTCTAGACCTAGCAGAAACCAAACAGGGACAGACTAGCAAAGCCATCATAAAACGCATCTACAGGACCAGCAAGACGGCTCAACAGTAAGATGCCTTCTCCCAATCCGTAGGAACTGAGTTCCATGCCCAGAATCTACATGGTAAAAGACAGAACTGACTCCCCAAAGATGTACCCTGGCCTTTACCTGAACACCATAGCACATTCACACACACATACTCAAACACACACAAAATAAATATAAAAACTTTTAAAAATAAGTAAAATGTCTCTTATGTGATTCTAGATAGATTCAGATTTTGTTATAGCCAACGATAATCAAAGGAAATTGTATATCTGTTCATTTTTAATTAACCTTGATAGTTATGAATATAACTTGATATATTATGAAGTATGACATTGTATTTTGATTGATGTGTACATTGTATAAAATGCAATGAATCTAATTAACATCCATTGCCACACCAAGTTATCATTGCTTTGTAGTGAGAGCACTAAAATTTTCCCAGCAACTTTGGAATCTACAATGACTATGACCAACTAGGGTCAACCCATAATGAAACAGGTCATTAAATCATATTCTAGTAATGGAAACATTGCACACTTGGACAGAATCTTTCATTCCTTATCCCCTTTGTGACACACTAAGCCCTCCTGATAAACCAGTGTCTTAGTTAGGGTGTCTATTACCATGAAGAGACACAATGACCACGACAACTCTTTTTTTTTTTTTATTTTTCGAGACAGGGTATCTCCGTAGTTTTTGGTTCCTGTCCTGGAACTAGCTCTTGTAGACCAGGCTGGCCTCGAACTCACAGAGATCCGCCTGCCTCTGCCTCTCGAGTACTGGGATTAAAGGTGTGTGCCACCACCGCGTGGCTGATCACGACAACTCTTATAAAGGAAAACATTTAATTGAGGTGGCAGCTTACAGATCAGAGGTTCCATCCATTATCATCATGGCAGGGATCATGGTGGCATGCAGGCAGACATGATGCTGGCTACATCTTGATCAGAAGGCAAAAGGAAGTGGACTCAGTATCACATTGAGTGAAACTTGAGCATATATGAGACCTCAAAGCCCACCTCCACAGTGACACGCTTCCTCCAACAAGGCCACACCTCCCAACAATGTCACTTCCTTTGAGGTCATTTTCTTTTAAACCACCACATAGCTTTTCTCCTCTATGGGATGGGATTTTTAGATTCTACAAATAAGTGAAATCGGGGCATACACCCAAATAATGGAAATTATTGTGATGAGAAGAAAGCTGAGCTCCTTTGCCCATTTCAGTATTGTTGGCATCTCCAAAACTCAAAACATGAAAATTATTTAAGCATCCATGAACAGGGGAATAGACACAGAGTTACATATACTCACAAGGGAATACTGAAACACCTATAAACTGCAGGAAACTTGTCATTTGAAACAACAGGACTGAAGAAGGGAGGATATAATCAGAGCATTAGCAAGACAAAAAATTAATTTTTACAAAATTAATTTGGCAAAGGGTTGGAGAGTGGATTACAAGATACACACTGAGGTATAATGACATATAACAGTCATACTGATCGCTAGTAAGGAGCAGACCAAGTACAGTTCACTGTACATGGGAGTGGGGAACCCATCCTCGCACCCACATCCTCTAGGGTCCTAGAAACCTCACGTCTTTACCACTAGACTTCATACAGACAAACACCTAGCAGAAATGTTCATGGAAGAGATCACTGGGAAAAGGGAATCTATGTTTTATAGATTCCCTGGATGGGACTTAGGATGTTAGCATTAACATGAAAAATCTCTATGTAACTGATATATTTTCTTTCTTACACAGGATCCCTCACCCCTCTCTTTTTCCCAAGCCTTGGCCAGCTATGTCTGAGATTCACAAGGATGCCTCACATAAATATTGAAAATTCTCATCAGTCCAGGCACCACCACTGTTCAAGCATCCATTGCCTCCAAAGCCTTGTGGGTATTGCTTTCACGACAAGAGAATCTACCTCTATTGTGCAAAACCTACCCTTGTACCATGATGACAAAATGGTCTTTGCAAAGAGGATTGTGTATTCTTTTTCTTCTTTCCCTTAAACACATGTAGTATAAGATAGGCATGTTAGTGTAAGTTACTGGAAGCAGAGCCTGAGACTGGAGACCTGCCATACTGATAAAATATTCCTAGGAGATGGAGATGGTTCGAGTAGGATGAGTCTAGAAAGGAGACTGAATGAAGAAGCAGCTTCAGATAAAGGTCAGCTTCAGGTTGGTCTGCTCCACAGTTTGCACCCAGAACTGCCCCTCCCCTTTCTCTGAATCATTACCAAAAGCCTACAGTTGGGCAGATTGTAGGCACATGACCGCTGAGACAAAGCAGCCATCACTTGGATGAATGCAAAGACTGCGGGAGAAAGCAGGTCCAGCAGTGGACAGCATTCGCAGTAGCTGGGAACTGGGTTCATCAGGTGAGTAAAGGGGGCCAGAGTGGGACAGCAGCCCACCCGCTCTGTGGGTTTTGGTGGCATTCTGCTGAAGCCCAGGATGTAAAGCTTAATTCCCTCCTGCATTCATTTCCAACACTCCAGCTTTCTAGAAAGAGCAAGAAACAAAAGAGAATAGCATATGGTGAAATATCAGGGTGACCCTTCTCCCTAGCAACAACATAGACTGCTGAAAAGCTGTGTCCCACTTAGTAGCAAGACGGAGGAGAGGCGTGGGGTCAAAGGAAATGCAGGCTTTCTACAAGCACCCTGTGGGCACAGCACACAGTTAGCCTGGTGGAGCATGAGCATCCACTCCGCTTGTGACCTAATTATATGCCCCTTGACTTCACAGCTTTTCTCACTGACCTTATCATCTCTGCTTCCCTTTGAATTTGAACCAGTATATGTCTTGCTTTGGCCAAGAAAATATGGCAGAAGTGTCAATGCCCTCATTCTGGGACTGTGTCTCAAGAGGTTTTATGTGCCCTGCCTGATCTCTTGAATGTCTTCCATCACCATGAAGAAACTAAACCCAGACCAGTACAGTAGAGAATGAAAGACACCTGGAAGGAAACAGACGTCCCCACAACAATCATTCTAGATCAGTCGACTGCAGACTGGCAGACTGTCCCAGCCTAAATCATCCATTGCTAAACTGCCCCCCCCAGCTGATTCGACACAACAACCACGAGTTCTTGCTCTCTGCTGCGATTTGTGATTGTCTCATAATTTCTGTAGCTATTACAGTAAATTAGCTGTAAATGTTTGTTGCATTCAATGTTGGTTTAACAAAGGCAGAAAGGATCAAGTTTATTATCTGCTCCCATTCCCAGGAACACATCCTCCCAAGGGCTCCCCCAAAGACCTGAGAATCACTGAGTGACGTCGCTGATAGACATCTGCAAAACATTGCCTGTTCTCACGGTCTGGAATACTTAGGTCCTGGCATGAAACCCATTGGACAAAGGATCCTTTACTGAAGTAGAGATAAGATGCAGGAGGAACAGGTAGCCATTAGTATGCACAAAGTCTGATATTTTGTCCTCTCGCTATGCAAGTGTTCCAAGACAGTCCCTTCTATCTCTATCTCTCTCTCTTTCTCTCTCTCCTTCCTCCCTCCCTCCAATCCCTCCATATCTGGCAACCAAAGACAATTAAGTGGAAAGGCACTTAAAATCTGGAGCCTCTGAAGCATTCTTTATGTCGCGCTCAATCTTGCTAGTTTCATGGGCCCATTTTTAATTTCATCTGGCAGCCACGCCAGGAGACAAGGAAGGTAAATCAGAGTGTTACATTTTATGGGGCCGTTGAGGCTACAGCTATAAGTAATTCCTGGGGCTTTTATTTATTCTCCTACTGTACGCAATTTAGTTTTTTCTTGGACTCTTTCCTCCTGTTGCATTCTGCAGCAGCCCGTCTCTCTCCTGCCCCCAATTCTGCTGTTTCTGGGAAGATGAAACTAGTTAAAATACAAGCAGGGCACACCCGCCTCCGATGGCTGGCTTCGCTTGCATTAGCTGCAAAGCCCTCATTTGCTCACTGTGCCCATCCAGCTTCCAACTGAGGCTGTTTGAAAAGAAAATTTTTCACAGTAAGAGATGATTTTCTACCCAATGACCTACCCTACATGATAATTTGTGAGCATCCAGCCATACACTTTGGGCTTTGCTCTTCTTTTCATATGAAATTCATACCATGAAGAAAGACAACTTTTCCTTCTCTGTGTAGTGTTGGACATTGGACTCGGGGCCTCCACACACCAGGCACATGTTCTACCACTAAACATACCCACATAGCCTGCCTGAGCTTGTTGCTTTCTTTCTATCTTTCTTTCTTTCTTTCTTTTTCCCTCTCTTTCTTTTCTTTCTCTGTCCCTTTCTCTCTTTCTTTCTTTTTTTCTTTCTTTGTGTTTTCCTTTTATCACTATATAATGGTAACTCCAAACTATCAAGGCAAAGCATGGAACTGTGGCTGGATAGTTAGTGGCAAGACAGGGGTCAATGCGAAACACTGTAGCTTTAAATTTGTGAGTGTGACTTTGTACCAAGTCTACCCCTGCCTCTGTCCCCACCTATCCTTGAAGAACTGGACTTGCTGAAGGGCAGAGACCATGCCTGTCTTTTGCTATGTTGTTTCATCCATTCAGTTTTGCTTTGGGTCTTAGAACCACACTAGATGCTCACAGAACATCTGTGTAACCCAGGCTCTTGGAAAATCTTTCTTATACTTGTGCACACACACAAACACACACCAGCACAGGCATAAAGGTGGAAGCAGTCAGATGAAGAAGTAACTTTGCCCACTGCTATACGCACCCAGCAGGCATTAGAAAGCAGGAAGTCAGCCCTGAAGCAGAGCCCTGCTGGGCTGAAGTGGGAAAGCATAGCTGGACACACCTTTCCCCAGGCTGAGCCAGGCTGTACACGGAGCCATCTAGTCATCTTCCTTTGATTGGACACGGAGCCATCTAGTCATCTTCCTTTGATTTTTGCCTTCCCCTTCTACTCGCCCACTCTGGTCTACGACACTGAGGTGTAACGTGAATGGACACAGACCTCTTTGCAAGCTTATGTGGAAATCGTAAACTTCATGGCAAACTCAAAGTGTGTCCCATGGCTCAGATCCTCAGCGAAGATCACACTGATGTCTTTCACACAATGGCAGGAATGATGGTGCCTTATTTCCCACACATCTACTGACCCTTCTTCCCCTCTCCAGACTTCTTTGTTCTTACTTTGCTCATTAGCTCTATCCCACAGCTGCCAGGATTCTCCACTGCCAGTCAAAATGGATACACTTACTACATGCAAACATAATGCAGCCCAGGTCCCCTCAAATGTGTTCTATAGCAAAGGATGTCCTTGAACTTCAGACCCTCCTGCTTCTAATCCCTGAACACTGGGACTAGTGGAATATGCTCCCACATGAGCTTATACTGTGCTGGGGATAGAACCTAGGGTTCTGTGTGTGTGCTCTAGCAACAGGGTCAAATGCTCAGGACAGCTTTATGAAAAATATTTCTTTCAGCACCTAGGGTCTACACAGGACTTAACTTTCCTCACAACACCAGATTATGGACGTTTAATAGAGTAAAAACCATTTGAACAATGAGAAGAATCTCTAGGATCCATCTCCTTTAGTTTAGAATCAAACTGTCTACCCCAGAGCCATAGAACTCCCTTGCTGGGGCCAATTCCTCTCATGCCAGGGAGCATAACGACAATTTTTATTACGAGTTTTAGTACCAATTAAATGAGATACTTTTATAAAAGAACATAAAATAAGACTAGCAGAAAAAGCACTAAAAACAATAATATAATGTGTTTGTATGGTAGATCTAAATTAGAATGACTAAATTATGCCAAGTACGGTTGCTTCCACCTCTAACTCTCCACTCGGGAGGCCACAGACAGCAGGCGGCTATGAATTTGAGTCAGTCAGAGGCTACATGGTGAGTTCCTGGCCAGGCCTGAATTACTGAGTAAGGCCATGAATCCAAAGGGGAGAGGGAGGGAGAGAGGGAGGGAAGGAGGGAAGCAGGTAGGCAGGAAGGAAGGCAGACTGGTAGATAGGGAAGACTATATCTACCCATAAAAATCAATAGTTAAAATAGTTCTTTACATCCACCCATGACATATGACAACTGGACACACGTTCCTTCAGGTAAATGATGACTGACTGTGTGTTCCCCACCCCTCAAAGCCCTGACTCAGGACCATTCTGTAGGACTTACACTCCAGAATTCAGAACTGGGTTTCATCTCAAGTTTTCTCTCCCGTGCTCTCATTCTAAGGTTCTGGAAGGAATGCAACACTGGCTTTTGAAAAATCGTTTGGAAGACTTCCTTTAGCCTCCACTTGAGAACCATTTAAATAGCACTACAGTTTCTGCTCTGTGGAGGCTGAAAGAATTCACGGGGAAGCCATCTGTGCCTGGCGCTGCTCTGAGGGAGAAGTCTCGCAGACCGGCCGAAACCTTGCTGTTTGCGCATGCGGATTCTTAGCACTGGAGCTTCCAGGTTTAATTTTAGTATTTTGTATTTTCCACAAAAAAAAAATCATCCACTTCAAAGTCATTTGAAGAGACTTTTGTAAATATTCCTTTGAAGTTCTCAGCATCTTCCACGTGTCAGTGGCTGACTCTTGCTTTCAGCTCGGCACTCTAATACATCCACCCACTTTTTAATTATTTTTTCTTGACCAGGCCAGCTCAGGCTGCCTGCTTTGCTTCACTTGATCAGCCAAACAAGTTTGGGGGTTACTTGCTTATTCAGCTCCTTTCCTATGTTCTGAGAAGCCCATTTCTGCATTTAACGGTTTCTTTGGGTTTTTCTCAAAGTTATGTGCTCTGTTTCTTGATGCCTTCTTAATATATAAATGACTGAACATTCATTTTAATGTCTTTGATTATTAACGCAAGAATGTGTCTGTTTTATGTGACTTCTCGTTCTTGGTCTTATTATATATTATTATGCTTAAGATGCTAAACTATCCATTTCATCACCTTTGAGCTGGAAATTCTGAGAGACACCTTTAATCTTCAGGTAATGTTTCCACTTGTTTTGGAGGTTGTACAAACAATGAATGTATCGTATAGGAGGTTTTATTGTGACATTTCTGTATGTGTACCTTAGCTCCCATTCCTCTCTTCTTTTCCTTACCCACAATTCCTGCTCCTTCCCTGCCTGTCCTAGTCTGCCCTTGTGTCTCTTTTAAACATAGATTCCAAAGAGAAAAAAAAATACCAACTTTTGTCTTTCTGATTCTGACTTACTTAGAATAGCATCGTGGTCCTCACTTCCATCCTGCAAACAGCAAGGCTAGGTTCTTCTTTGTGGCTGGCAATACTCCACAGATGTAGGTCCTGTATTAAAGAGCACATCAAATATGATAATAGATTATTATTTGTGATCCACAGATCTCACAATGTTGTTTACTTGCATTTATTATTAGTACCCAGGGGGAGAAAATTTTCCCCCACCCTGATGCTTTTGTGAGATTTTCCTCAATTTCCTGTAGTTTGAACTGTGTTTTGGAGTGTTATTAATCAGTGCATAAACTTATGTGTTTGTATCAGAAAATGCCTAGACAGACCTCATATCTTCCTCTCCTATTCTCTTGTTTCTACACACAGTTGGAATCGGGCTTAGAAGACTCTATGCTCTAACACATGTCACACTCTCGTTAGAGCAAACTGGGAAGCTCTCAACTACAAATATAATTTCATAAAAGGGAGTTTGGAACAGGCCTGAAGAGTGAAGGGCCCTGATTATTTATGATGTCGCTGCACATCTGCTTCCAGCACAGAGACTGTCACTCTCATCCGTCTCCTTCTCCATGGACTTTCCTTCCCTCCGTCCCTCTTGTCTAGTCAGCCACCAGTGAAGTCATCATGCTGGCTTTGACAGAGCATGGCCCCCAGAGCTGAGTAGACCAGGAGCTTTTGTAGAAACTGAACCTAGATTCAACCTTGAGCTTCTGTGCTCTTGGGCTCTTTGCCTAAGAGAGAAGTCTAAGAGAAATCTCCCCAATTCTGGAACTGTCCACACAATCCATATAGAACACTTTCAAAGCTACATCTCTCGTCCAAATGTTTATACTGTATGCTGATAGCTTTTCATTCTCTACCTCCCAAGCCAGGTCTCTCAGCTGAGTGTGATACCAGTCTATTCTGCCCTTCCCTTGGTAGCCTATGGGCTTTTACGGGCTGTAGCTGAGGTTTCTGCTGCTCTAGTTTTCTTCATAATCTCTGGATAATCTTTGGTATTCTCCTCATCTATGCTTGAGCCTTGCTATTCCACAAGTGGTCTGATGGAGGAAGGTCATTGGTTAAGTAATAAAGAAAACGCTTGGCCCTCATAGGTTAAAACATAGGTGGGTGGAGTAAACAGAACAGAATGCTGGGAGGAAGAGGAAGTGAGCTCAGACTCGACAGCTCTGCTCTCTAGAGCAGAGACGACATGCTCCGCTCTCCCGGGCAGATGCGAGATGCGATATCTCTGCTCTCTGAGGCACACACGATGAAGCTCCGACCCAGGATGGACGTAGGCTAGAGTCTCCCTGGTAAGCCACCTCGTGGGCAACACAGATGATTAGAAATGGGCTAAATTAATAGGTGAGAATTAGCCTAGAAGAGGCTAGATAGAAATGGGCCAAGCAGTGTTTAAATGAATACAGTTTGTGTGTTGTTATTTCGGGCATAAGCTAGCAGGCGGCCGGGGTGCTGGGGACGCAGCCCCGCCACCCTTATTACTATCAAACCTGGTGCAGAGTGGATTTCCTATTTGGTCAGTTAATTCTCCAGGAGAGCACTTTAGCCTCTCACCTAAAGCCCTTAACTCTTTTCACAATGTTCTGCCCCTATCTGTTTCCTGTCTGCAAGTCAAGAAATCTTCAATATGATAATACCCCTTCCATACACATTTGAAGATTTCCCCACCACCACCACATGCCCACCTGCGTGTGCCTCCAATTCTCCAGTGAAGAGGACTAATTCCATGGTGTGTTACAACAGACCACTTAGGTTGACTGTTTCCCAAGTTAGTCTCTGTGAATCCTGTCCCATTCAATACCAGACAGATTTCAATGTGCCCAACACACTCCAGTGTCTTCCACCAGGATTTTTGGATGTGACTACCCCTGTTGGATCCTCTTGTTTTGGATACACATTGTGTCAGCATGCATTGTTGGCCCCCATCCTCCAGTCTCCCTCCATTCCCATTTAACTGTGCCTTTTGTTATGGGCAACAATGTGTTCAATAGAAGTTCTAAATTTATTTTTTCAGGTCTGACCTTAGAGTGTTTGCTAACTTGGTGGAACAGATGTTACCATCTAGCCAACTTGAATCAACAAAATATCATTAGATGTGGAGCTTGAAATAGGTGTGTACAGATAGCCTGGAAAAGCTAGTGCAAGTCAGAGTTAGCCCTCACTACACTATGGTACATAAGACATCCCTAAAAATCCACTTACAGAATAAACTACCTTCTACTGAGTTCACTCAGGTAAGAAGATGGATTGGCAAAGTAATTTCTTTGCTAACTGCTTCTATTAGCTCCTGAAGTCTTATGATTCAATTTAGAAATATATATTATTATTACAAAAACACATTTGCATTGTGCATTATCTTTTCCGAGTATAAGTTGTGACATCGGTATGCAGATTTTAAACCCCGTTCAAATCCATTATTTTAGACTTAACTGTGCTTGATTTGAATCTTTTTTCTTTTCTTTTCTTTTTTTTTTTTTTTTTTTTTTTGCAATAAAAAGAAGAGTGCGGGTAGACAGCCAGTGTCACGATGATGTCACTCAGCAGCCTGTGATGCTGGGCATGGGGAAGGAGATCACTTGTCTCTTTTGTGGCTTTTGCCACGCTAAGGTGACTCTGAACAACAGGCCATCATCCCCTTTCATGTCTGCTCCCCACACAATCATTCCTCTTATTGTATCCTCTAATTGGAGAGGAAACCACCAGGGTAAGCTCGACTATGGGGACACCTCTGGTCTACAGAGATAGAAGGCAATCGACCGCTTTTCACTTGGCAGCCAACACGTCACCTGCTCTTAGACTGAGGACTTTGTTTCAGGGCACACGATTTTGTGTTTGTAATTGCTGAGTCATTTGTTATGTAAAATCAATTTCTCTTCCCAGAGAAAGATTACAAACTGTGGACTGATCAGTTGTGCTCTGAAATGGCCTCTCACCATCACCCTACCGTTTTAAAACCAAATGCTTCCCCACTCGCTATGCTTCCAGAATATTCTGTCTGACCGGCAATTGCCTGACATCACCTGGAAACTACTGGTGGAAGCTTTGATTGTGCCTCGTTCTAGCTTATCTCTGACACTGACGTATTATCTTGAAATATTTAATTTTCTAAATGATGTGTATATGTGCATAGCAGGGAGTTTTGCACATGCATGTAGGTGCTGAAGAGGACATCAGATCTCCTGGAACTAGAGTTACAGGTGCTTGTGAGCTACCCATCTTGGGTGCTAGGAATCAAATCCAGGTCCTCTCTAAGAGCCGTATGTGATCTTCACACCTGAGCCTTCTTTCTTGGCTCCCTTTTCAATGTTATTAACTGAATCTTTATGGTTGGTTTTGTTCAGTCACTAGTGCAATACTAAGCTTACAGAAAGTGAAGTCGTCATGGTTTAGCAAAGAGAAAGGAAAAAATTAAAGGCTTTATTTCTACTCCACGCTTTAGCTGTGTGGCTTTGGGCTCGAGATTTATCTGTCTGATCCACAGAGAGATTAAAGAGGCTTTTAAACACAGTTGTCTGGGTGCTTAGAAGGATTAGATGAGGCACAGGAAACACCTGCCCCAGTCCTGGAGCCCTGGTTAGTGAGAGTGGCCTCCTTTCTCTCTTTCTGTTCTGCATTCTCCTTCCAGAGAGCTCCACTGATGAAGGGCGGAGCTGTCAGGAAATGTATTTTACAAAGCTTTGGAATGGTCCTTTGGAGTTTGCAGAAGGGAGGATCTGATAGATACTCCTAAATCCATATAACATGAGCTGGGACACCAGAGAAGCGTCTCCTTTATCCTACTTCCCCAAAGGTAAGGCCAGGGAAACCCATCCTGGCTGTGGAGTCTGTTGTTCAGTAACAACTTACATTTGCATATCTCACTACATGCACAGCAAACGACTTAATTCCAGGAAGCATTCTGCATCTGCTTTTGAAAGTTAGAAAGCTGTGATTCAGAGAGGTTGGCAATAGCACAGTTAAGAGGTCCAGGGCTCGGTGCAAACCCGACATTGTGATGGCTATCTGCTCCTGTAAACTTCAGAACCCACACATTAGTGTGTTTGTTACTTCTCTTGCTACTGTAACAAAATACCCAGAGAGGAAAGATTTGTTTCGACTCTGGTTTCCTAGGGTTCTGCCATAGCTGCTTGGCCACACCCACGTGAGCAGAAGAAAGAGGAGAGCTGCTCACATCACCACAGACAGAAGCAGAGAACCAGGATGCTGTCACCAGCTAGTTTTGTCTTTTCTTCTGTTTCAGTCGGCTCCACGGCCCAGTCCAGGGGCTGGAGCTACTAACATTCCAAGTGGGACTTCCCCTCTCAGTAAATGTTCTCCGGAAATGCCCTCCCACTCACATACACTCGGACTTGTTCCTTGACAATCCACTGGATAATTCTAAACCCACGCAAGCTGACAGCGAAGATTAGCCACCACAGCTAGATACTGAATGTGTGTACACCAGGCGTCATTTTGAACAAAGCCTGTTTTCCAGAAAGCTCTGTCATTCTCTCGTTACCAGCATCTTTCACCCGGATGTTGGATTGGGTCGGTCTCACTCCCACAGAGAAGGAGCAGCCTGGCTCGCGGGAGCTCACCCAGTGGTTCACATTCACACCACCGGCACATAAAACTGTTTTCTTCTTAAGAAAACCACCGTACAAAATCAGAGCCTTCTGTGGCAGCGACTGCAGCACGCGAGGGACCTAAGGAAGCAGAAGAGAATGGGACCCACAGAAACTTCAGGTATTCTAGAACCCCAAAGCACAGAGTTCTAAAGGTACCAACCCACTCCCTCGCCAGACTCCGCCACACAAGAACTGTGCTTTGAGTTATAAAAAACAAAAACAGACCGCTGGTTAAATTACTCCGCTTATTTCTGTAAGGAAACAATTACACCTAATTACAGGCAGGGCTGAGGTGTTGCTTTCCTGGTGAAACCAAGGGGGCAGGCGTAAGTTCAAGATCTCATTAGCCAGCTTCTGCTTGGCTTCTAAATATACCCGATGTGCTTCCTGCTGGCTTTTTATCATGGGATTGATTTGAAGCCAGGAAGGTCTTCATAAGGGTTTGCTAAAATAAAACTCCACTCTGGAGGTTTCTTCCCGTGTGTGACTTTCGGGATTCTGCTGAGATGTATAAAATAGCAGGAAGTGGGAAGAGACTTATGCATTGCCGGGGTGGGGCACATCCTCAGCTCAGTACCTGAAGGCAGAAAATAGCCTATCTGTTTGTGTGTCCTCTGTGTCTCCAGAGATAGTTTAAGTAATTGACGTACCCTGAGTTCTAGTCCAATTTTATTTCTGAACTTTCGATTTTTACATTCAAAGTTTATATGGTTTTTAAATATAGAGTTTTATAGGGTTGCTTTATTTGTTCATCTGTTTATTTATGGGAACAAGGTTGGCTGTAGCTCAGGCTGGTCTTTTTTTAAATATTTTTATGGTTTATTTAACTTTATGTGCATTGGTGTGAATGTGTCAGATCCCCTGCAACTGGATCTTCAGACAGTTGTGAGCTGCCATGTGGGTGCTGGGAATTGAACCCTGGTCCTCTGGAAGAGCAGTCAGTGCTCTTAACCACTGAACCATATCTCCAGCCCCTCAGGCTGGTCTTGAACTTGTTATTTTGCCGAGGATGGACTTGAATTCTCCCTCACCCTGCTTCCACCTTCCGAGTGGTTGTTGGTATTTCCCCACCATACCTGGCTATGCAGTGTTGGGATTTAAACCCAGGGCATTGGATGTGCTAGTCTAGTCGTCTACTGACTCAGCTACATTTCCAGTCCTAGTTAGAGAAGTTTGATCCAATTTTTGAAATAGTAATCTGCATTAATGTGGTCAAACATAAAAGGGTCAAGAAATACGAGGTTAAAGAAGAACAGTTCTTATATCTGTGGGAAAATCCTTAGAATACTGTGCACACCTTTAATCCCAGCATTCAGGAGGCAGAGGCAGGGGGATCTCTATGAGTTCAAGTCCAGCCTGGTCTACAGAGAGAGTTCCAGCTCAACCATGGTTGGTGATGGTTAGTGAGACAGATTTACCATAAATCTGAGTAAGGGAGATTCTGCCACAAATTGAGCAGCATAGGAAAACCAGAAACAAACACAGGCCTGTTCAGGTTACACAAGGGAGGAGGACACCATTCTGTAATAGACAGAACTCTGGGGACTGATTCTAACCTACTACAAAACAAATGATGGCACTAGACCAACTATAGCATGAAAGAATAAACAGTAACCTATTGACTCTTTACTTGGCTTTTATTTGCTCATGACTTGTATCTTCTTTATTTACTATTTGATTTAATTTTACTGCGTTGTTTTTGTCCTTACTTGTTTTAGTTTTTAATCTCAGGTGCTCTGTTATTAGTGACATAAGCCTTGCTTTAGGAAAATCCGGTGTGAGTATGTCATGCAGTCTTGGTTCTGGCCCAAGGAGAGCGTCTCAGAGGGAGTCTGGCCATAGAATGTCAGCCACAAAAAGGAAATTACAGGAGCCCAGGCAGGGGTGGGGCCTGGCATGAAGGAAATCAAGGGTAGTGGAGTTCCTGATGATCACTAACCTGCTGGAAGATAAAGTGGCTTCAGAGGGTGGGTATCTGATGCTGTGGAGGGAGAAAGGCATTTTCTGTCCATTGAATGCAAGGTCAGCTGGGTATCCTGAAGGGGTCTCAGCAGTAAACTATCCTAGCATGGAAGCAGGCCTTGACTCAAACTTCCCAGCACCATAAGATGGATGGGTGAGAGGAAAGGCCAGGTGACAGAGGGAATAAGGGCAGCCAGGCCACACCATCCCTTCTTAAAATAGTGAGCAGCAGATAGAATATTCCCCTGGAAAAACTCAGGGCTCAAACTCCAAGGACCCAAGGTTTAGCTGACTTCTTGAAGACTCTGAGAGGAGCACATCAAGAGAGTGGAGGCTTAAGTAGTCATATCTTCAAAGGAACAAGGTGAGAGGCAGGTACCCTGGTTTCTTCTGACTCTTGTGATGAACAACTAAGTGTGAAGATGCTTGTGGTTCTAGTAGCTTAAGCCTCATAAAATGAGAAGAGGTGCATTCGCTGCCTCATCTTGTTACTGAAGGCAAAGGCTGGAGGTAAACACAAAAGCATCCTTGAAGGTTCTCCACATCCAGAGCTTAGGCAGAGCTTAGGCATGTCATCATGCCATATGGATGCTGCCATAGATGCTAATCACACAGAACACATAAACAAGGAGCAGTGGAAATGTGAGCACTGACTGACCAACATCCTTTTGTTTGGAGCTTCACCAAGACAAAGATCAAGATGTACGTCATGGGCTAAAGGAGAAAGAAGCAAACAGATCAGACAGGAGCTCTGCAGTACTGAGGCTAAAATTAAACCAATCTTTTAAGAGTATTTCATTCCCAATGATTTGATGGTTTAGGTTGTCCCAAACAAGATGCCAGAGACTCAAACTCACACCTTTAGAAAAGGATTCCTCCCTAACTCCCTTGCTAGAAGTGACCAAGGAAGACATAAAGGGAAACAATACCCACGGTGTTTCCACACACAGCCATGAGTCTCAGACATTTCAGTCATCCTGATGTACCACCAGCTCTGTGCCATTTCCAAATGACCATATTTACCAATCCCCCTTTTCATTGTGACCATTACCATGTCTTCCTTCAGATGAGTTAATGCAATGCAACCATGACTCACAGACTGCCAAAATCATAGAGAATTACAGTTGGCTATGAAATAATCAAGTCCAAAGATCCAGAATTTAAGTCTCAATATAGCAACAAAAGGGCTTTCTCATGGTTTTAGGGGATACAGTCCACATTGGTGGGAAAATCATGTGACAGATAACTTTGCAGGAAACAAGATTGAACTTCTTCAAATCTCAAGTGATCAGAAAACAAAGGAAAAGCAATTGAGCTTTCTCCAGGTTCTCTCCTTTTTCTCTTTTCATTCTTCTTGAGACCACAGCCCACGGGATGGTGCTACTCACATTCAGGGTGGATTTTCCCTTCTATTGATCCTATTCTAAAGGGTACTCATGGACACCCAGGGTGTGCCTTATCAAAGCAATAGCTCATTCTCAATCCAAACAAGTTGAGAGTTAGCCATCACAAGTACCAATGATTTAATTTTGCTTTTTGTTGTTGATGGGTTTTTTTTTTGTTAGTCCCAAGATTGCCTTTGGTCATATCATAACTCTTTCTGAGCCACTTTTTATTTTCAGATTTATCCAAGTCCTTGTCAAAGGAAGGAATGATGTCATTCTCCATCACAATTCTATCACATAGTTCCCTGGTGATACTCTAGAACTTTCTGGTACTTGGGTTATTTTTATTGCCAAATCAAAGTATAGAGAATAATCTATCCTTTTGCTTTTTAGACTCTTTTTGTGTGCCATGTAGACGTGAATGTGTGTGCACATGTGAACATGTGTGTGCATGCGGAGGCCAGGGGTCAATCTCAAGTATCTTTCTCCATTACGCTCCACTTTATTTTCTGAAACAGAGTCTTCTCACTGAGCCTGGGGCTTACTCATTCAGCAGGATTATCTGGTCAGTGAGCCCAGAGGATCCTTCTATCTCCACTTACCCAGTGCTAGGATTACAGACAATTTATGGGAGTACTGTCCAGATTCTACTGTCTCAGTTATTTCCCTATCCCAAATAGTCTTTTTCTTGGCATGTTTATAACCGTGACTAGCATAAGCTGTCATAAAAGGCTTCTCTGTGCTGTTACTATGTCTTCTGACTAAGCATTGTTTCTGATTTAAAAACAATACTCTATGATTGGAAGATGAAGTCCATCTAACAAAAGACACCCGATCCCTGCTTATCCTACACATACCCATCTAGCTGGTGCTGAGATGCAATTTCACAGATGTGATTAAAGTCCCAAGTCATCTTAAAATGCAAAGGCCATCAAATGGATGTAATTAGTTAGATGAGCCTTATCGATGCAGTGTTTTCTCAAGTGGGAACCAGAGAAAAAGAGGAGAGAACTGAAACACTGGGAGGGTCCAGCATGGCTGTGCTCAGATCAGATGGAGGAAATCTCACTCTGAGAAATGCAGACAGACCCAGGAAGTCAGGAGCTGCCCTCAGCGGACAGCCACCAATGAGATGCGTGCAAGTTCCTTAACTTCAGAAACCGTGTTGTGCCAAGAATAGAAATGAACCTAGAAGCATTGAACCTAAAAGCATCCCAGTCAGATGAATACTTGGCCATCCTCAGCCCCATGCCAGCCATTGAGAAGAAAGCAGCCATGACCTGCAGTATGCTCTGACCCACAGAGCTGAGACCTACTGAAAGAGAATCAGTTTCAGCTTCACTGTTATGAGAACACATTTTACAGCAAAAGAAAAAAAATCTATTATATCATCTATCACTTTTCTCATTCTCCCTTGTATATCAAAAGTATTCTTTTGTAATTTCTCTAATTCATTTCAAGGCCTTTGAGTGACACATACCAAAGTGAAAATTGTTTTTGTACTATCTGAGTGTGTGGGGGTTGGGGGGTGCTCAACACCCCCACACATTGGTTGCTCTTTTGATCATCTTCTGGCAAGCATGCAACTAAATATTGTTTTCTGACCCCACTGACTTCACCTTCCCCCCAAATACACATTCAGTAAATGATTTGATTCTACCAGGGCCAAAACACTAGGATTTGTTCCCTGCTTCTATTTCTATCTGGGTGTTTTGTTTTTTTCTGATGTGGGCTTGGCTTCTCTCATCGCTTCTTCCACTGTCCCAATTGTCTGTTCTGGTCAGATGTTATATTCTTCAATTCTCAATTGTCTCTTTTGCAAATATTTCTGCTTTCCAAATTTTTCTAGATTTTCAATCTCTTTACCTAGAATTTTCTTTTTCCAGAGGAACTATAGCCTAGTACTATGATTATGACTTAACATCCCTTATTTCCTATGAGTATGATGGCACACGCCCCTAATCCCAGCACCTGGGTGACAGAGGCAGTTGGATCTCTTGAGTTTGAGGCCAGCCTGGTCTACAAGGCAAGTTTTGTGATATCTAGGCACAGAGACCCTGTCTAAAAGAGGGGTTTTTTAATACTTATTTCCTAAATTGTCTCTTGACTATAGGCTTGATTTTTCTGCTTGTTTAGTAATTATATTCTAATAAAATTTGATTGCCCTTTAACCCTTGAGTCTATCAGTCTAATACAAACATTTCTACTAAAGCTAAACATTGAGTAAAACACTGAGCTCTGGGAGAAGAGACACTGTTGGAAGAATTCATGGTCTCAGCACCAGTGCCATCCCAGAACATTCACGAAACCTCAGTCTTAAAGTTGGTTGCAACTTTGCACCTCTTTACTGCTTGAGCTCATGAGTCTTGGTGAGCTCAGCAGTCAAGTGAGACTGCCTGGCTTACTCATGCTGTAAAGCTAAGAAAAACATCTGGCCTGCCCAAGGTGCAGAGTAAATGCTCACCAAAGACCATCCTTTCTTCTGTCAGAGCCTGGGGTGGATGGATGTGTGTGTGTGTGTGTGTGTGTGTGTGTGTGTGTGTGTGTGTGTGTGTGTGTTTCATTCCACAGTGAATCATAACCAAGAGGCATTCTCCCTAGCATAGTGCAAACTCCCAGAAGAGACCCTGCTTCATTTCTCCATAGTTGCCTTCATATTTCCACAGTAGAATGTTTTCATCACCACTGAAAATTCAAGGTCCACAAGACAGGTCAATGAAAGGGCAAACACCAAGGAAAGATGCTGCTTTATCTTTTGATTATAAAATATAACCAAGCATCGTGTGACAAGTTTACTATTCTTCCCAAGATGGGTATTGCATGTTAAATCATCTCAAGTAGCACCCATTTTAGGTATGCTTTGCTGTGCCCTCCACACTTCCCTCAAAAGGAAAGTGAAGGGATCCCATAGAACTATGTATTTTATGCAGTGGACCAGGTATTAATGATTTTCTTCCAGATATGAGGAAATAAATGGGCAGGTGGGATTTGAATACATACACGTGATCTCTATTCTTGGTGGCATACTGCTTAAATTACACAAATTCAACAGAAGCAGCCCTTCCTTTACTGTGTTATGCTGACAATATTTTCCCTGATCCCTGAGGTCATCTTTCCTTTAGGATGCTGTAGCCAAGCTTTAATTCCCCTCTTTCATTTTAATTAAAGCCTCCATCACCTATTGACTCTGCAAATTCTTTTGAAAGTGCCAGATGAGACAGAAGGTTCATTACGTTCAAATCAATTCCCAGTCTGGTTGTGCCTCTTCACAGACAGTGGGCTGAGCCCTATGGGTCTCCTGGAACTCTGCACAGAATGAGGACTGCCAAACACTTCACAGGACTGAGACTGCCCAGAGGCCTTGGCCATGCTCCTAGTGTCCCAGTAAAGTCTTCAACTCTTCCTGGACAACACTTCCCTTCCTACTGCAGAAACCATATTAAGGTAGTCAGGCAATCCTCTTTCAAGTGAGGACCTTGAACTTGAGGCTTTCTAGCATCTAACCTGGCTCTCCATTCATAAGCTCACATAAAAAAAAAAAGCTCTCAGGAAATGTCAAGATTACCATGTTTCACATCTTCTTTTTCAGAATTATAAAAATAGAGAAATATTTCTGATGAGTCATTATGAGAGATAAAGTCTTTTATCAGAGAACTGTTTAGCTTCTATTACATTATATTTGATGTCTTTGTTCACAAAGGAGGCAGCTAAGTTTCAAGTACGTTTAATAAGCCTTCATTGTCAGGCTGGTCAGGTGGCTCAAGTGTGAAAGCATTTACCATACAAGCATAAAGGCCAATGTTCATATTCTCAGAATCCACATGAAGGCTGGGTGAGGGTAGTGACCCACCTGTAATTCAAATAGGGTAAAGGCAGGGACGAAGGATCCCAGAGCATGCTGATGAGCCAACTGGCTTTACTGGCAAGTTCTAAGTTCAATTGAGAGTCCTTCCTAAATGAGAGCAACTGAAGAAGAGTCATGACATCAACCTCAGTTCTCCACATATACACACACTCAGCTAAAAACCTCCGCCAACAGATTGGCATGCCAACATGTGACAACTAAATCCGCCTAACACCTGAGAGAGCTTGAAAAAGAATTCTAGACACAAAAAAAAATAGTTAAGCATGGCTTTTTGGTAGCTGGCAATTTATTTTTTGTTGGATGGACTCTGTTGGCAGGGAGTTTAAGAAAGGTTGTCCTGACACTGCATTGGCAGCAAAAAAATGTATGGCTCCTTTAAGAAGGCTTCCTGGTCTATGCTAGTTGCATGAACAGAACATCTCTTGCTCTTTCAGGAGACTGAGCAGTTGAATGGGGTTTGTGAGCAGAGTGTTACAAACTCCTTAATAGTACCACATATACCTGCAGCATACTTGGAACTGGGGCAGTGTGCATGGCTCGCAGAGGCAGTGAACATAGCTATGCCATGTTGGACTGGGCAGAGCCAAAAGGCAAAGCAGCCTTATTCCTAGGCACACTCACTTAGCATTAAAAAAAAGTGCTCCTGGTCAGAAAATAATTATAAATACACATGCAATATAGACAAATCCAGATGGAAAAGACCTCTAAATCAGTCCCATTGCTATGTACATTTATTGTACATAGGCTTTGGAGAGATAATTTAAAAAATATAGACAGTTATAAAAGGAAGTAAATGGTTTAAAAAAAATAAAACAAAGTCTTTAAAGATCAGAGTATAGACAGTCATAGAGAAAAGGAGTAAAAAATAAGCCACATAAAGATGGAATATACACAAATAGTCTGAATTATGTATATTATTATGTTTTCTTTGAATTTTTTTGACTGTGAATGAGCTAAGTAGAGAGGGGCATTTCATTGTATGGGCTGCTAAGCTAAACCAACATATATATTTTAAAGGTATCTTGATTTCAAAATTTGGCTCTAAGGATTTATCGTTTTGGAAAAGAGGTTCTGCATTTGTTTCCACAGAAGATGAGAACCTGTGAAATCCTTCCAGACTAATGTTGTTTGATGGACCAAGACCCCCTAAAAGGTCGCCAAGAGCACCCCCCCCCAAAAATTACTTCACCCAACAAAAAGAAAGAAACAGTTTGGAAAGAACTACACCCAAATTCCCAAATATTATTTATAAATGTTTGTTTACATTTAAAGAGGGATATACTATAGAGATTTGCCTTGGTATGGATCTTGATTTATCGATACAAATTTTAGGTTTTGTGATATATATATATATATATATATATATATATATATATATACATATATATATATATATCTGCTCTTGATTAAGGTACTGTGTTTTTGCAGCTCCTTTAAAAATGTAATGTATAATGAAGAAATATAGGTTAATAAATAGTCATCTATAAGAGTCAAGCTTGTAGTCATGTTAGGTTTTCTAGATGTGCACAGATGTATTTCAGATGGATAGATTTTTCAGATCTTTCAAAGACTACAGAATATGGCATTTAAAATGTTTTAAGAACTTGGGACTTTTCATGACAATGAGACACATCTGCTCCTGGCAGCACTAATCTACTTCAAGAGGGTGATGGGCATCAAAGAGGCTCCTCATGAAGTTTGTTAGCCATTTGGGCAGGAAACTACTCTTGCCTGAACTGCTTGACTGGACTTATAGGACCCACAGGAAAATGACTGCTGAACTTGCTTGCCTAAGGAAGGTGAGACAATCCTTTGGGGTTCCTGCTTCCTGAAAGAGTCTGCCAAACATTCTGCATGGCACAGAAAAAAAGTGACTGACAAACTGCCAATAAAGGTGGATCTGTCTTTAAAATTTTCTGCTTCATGGAAAAGTCTGTCATATACTATGGGCCAGTAGGCTGAAGATGGGTGCCCAAAACCTTACAGAAGAACTTTGGGTAACTGTCCAGGTAGCAAAATGTCTCTGTCAGTTCTAGAGTTTTGGAAGTTGCTTACAATGCACTTCCTGTTAATTTAGGTAATATTATATGCTTCTGGGGTCTTTGATGGAGTTAAAGAACAGATAGTGATAATTGTAGTTTTCCTTAGTTATGATAAAAGATAAAGTAGATATAAATATTATAACTAATTCTTGCTTGATACCTGTTTTAGTTTATGTAATTTATGTTAAAGTTAAAACCTTCCTTTTCATTTAAACAGAAAAGGGGAATTGGTGTGGGAAGTACTTCTGTCTATCTTTTGCCTTTATTGGTTAATGAATAAAGCTGATTTAGCAGAACAGGGCAAGGCAAGAGTTCCAAGCGGATAGAGGAAGGCAGAGTGAGCAAGAAGCTGTGTAGCCCCACTGGAGACAGACACCAGACACCAAATGGAATTTTACCCTCAAGCCACAGCCATATGGCAACATACCGATTAATAGAAATGGATTAATTTAGGATATAAGAGCTAGCTAGCAATATGCTAAAGATATTGACCAAACAGTATTGCAAATAATACAGTTTCTGTGTGATTATTTTGAGTCAGCGTGGCTGGAAAATGAACAAGCGGCCTCCAACTACATATATAGATGCAGGCACAGAACACACACATATTAAAAAGTATCTGTTGTTTACTGAGTGTTGTGATCACAAACTAAGTCCTTCTATTCTATCCTACCTGGTTTTCACATTTTTCCTGAACAGAAGGAAGCACCATTTTCTCATTTAATTTGGAAGACAACAAATGAAGCCATACCTCAATGCATTCTTCTGGAGTGTGATTCCTTTATTTCCCCCAGGCTTATGTTTATTTAAAGCGTCATTAAACTGGAGCCTTGGTGAGCCAAGACCAGATGGACCAAACCGATGAAGAAGTTGAAACAGAGCTAGACAAGGCATGCTGTCTGTGAAGCCATTCACATGTTCTTCTCATGAATGGTGGTAGAAATCTTTGGCTCTGAGTGTACCTGGGGCTCTCTCTCTGCCTGACCCCAGATGCTGCAGGCCCACCAAGGAATCATGACAGATCTGAAACCCTGAGGAAGTTGTGTATATGCATGAGATTGAAAGCAGCCTGCATGTAAATTTCTCTACCCAGAGGCACTATCCGTGGTTCTTCCCAATTTTATGTTCAACAGTTCTAGCAAACACAACCAGAATATGGGATTGAATAAATACCAATGAAATGTTGCCCCTGAATTACAGACAGTAAGAAACATAGATTTCTATGTTAATGGTTAAGACAGTGTTAAATTTTTGATGTTTACAAATGTATCTATTAAATAAATGCTTTAATTTTATAGAGTACCTTTGAAGAAATTTCTTATGTAACTCATCCTTTTTTATTTTTAATCTTTACACTAACATGGTACAATAAAAAGTCATTTGTTTATATATTTATAGATAACGAATATGAAAGTAAAAAGCAATAAAATGTCATCCTGAAAGTCACATGGTTGAGTTAGGTACTAAGAATTAGATCCCTGTACTCAGCCTCTCTGTTCATTTCATGGTGGTACATTTGTACACACCTCAGAAGTATTCAACGTCCGTAACCACAGTATCTCCCACTGGGTGAAAAGTGGATCCTTTGCACACTCATCATGAAAAACTATTCTGTATGTGTACACTCCTCAGAATCATTCAACACAAGTCCATAACTACAGTATCTACCACCAAACAAAAGTGGATGCTTTGCACACACATCTTGAAAGCTAGGTTTTGGTCCCACTACAACCTACTCTATCCAGAGATGAAACTTGGCTACTCATGCATGTAAAAGGGAAGTAGCAGAAAATGAGTTCATGAATGTTCTCAAGTACTTTAAATTCTGTAATCAATAGTCTACACTCTTAACCCATCTCACACAGGATTTGATACTTCCCTAGACATAAACCTTACAAGAAATTCTATACTTGTTCCCAAATACCATGTGTGTGCATGTTAGTGTGCATATTCTTTTGTATGAAGGTGTTTGGACACATGTGTCTAAGAAGGAGGAGTTCAACAGTCAACAACAGGTTTCTTCCTCAACCACTCAACCTATTTCTTTTAATACATGGTCTCTCACTGATCTTAGAGCACACTTCACTTACTCAGCCAGATTGACTGGCCAGACAGCTCTAGGAATCTTCCTGACTCTGCCTCCTCAGCCCTGGCATTACAGGTACTGATGCAGGTGCTGGAAATCTGAACTCAGGTCCTGATGCTTGCACAGCAGACAGTTTACACACTAAACCATCTTCCTATTCCCATCACCTGACAATTTAAAATGTTAGATCAAGCACTGGGCATCACAAAGAGATCTTTCAGTATGACCTTAGTTGCTAAATAGATTCAAGTGAACTTTTAGATTTAAGAAGTGTCTCAGAGACTGTTTCTGAATTCTCTCTTCTATGATGGTCTGGTAACACCCTTAACATTGAGTTATAACTACAGAGAAGATAACTTCCAGGTACCTAGACTTCAACTTCTGATTCCCTGAATTTCTACTCTCTTGCTATGTATCTCTTGGCCTCATGCCCTCTGATGCTCCTTTCATTTTGTCTGTGGTTCAGTGATGTTAATTCTATCAGGTTAATGGAAATAAGTTTTGCTCATTTTCTTCCTCTCATCTTCCTCTTCTCTCTTTCTCTCCTTCTTCCCACCTTACTTACATATAAAAAGCCAGTTATCAACATACTTTCCCCAAATGATGAATGTCATGAATGTGGGAAAATACTAGAAAGAAACAGATTTTTGTTAATGACCTAGAAACCCAGACCAGAATGACCTTTGCTCCCCAGGCCAGGACGATGATGACCTTTGCTCTTGCTCCCCAATGTCAAGGACAGCAGTTCCTGGGAATAGCAGGCTCAGGAAGTAAAAGATCTAAAGAAAGATCAAATGACAAAAATGCAAAATATTCCAGATACTAAGCTATATATTTTCACATGCAAATCTTATCTGCTGCCTATACAAATCAAAATTTACAGATGGGCAAATAAAGTTGCATAAAAACTAAATCATTCTGTACTTAGAGTTAATGAATGTTGGAAACAGAATCTTTTACATTTTATTTCTTCTTTGACAATTGAATATACACGAATACAATGTTTTGATCAAATATATCCCTTGTCCCCCTTCACTCTTTCCAGAAACCCTGTAATACCCTCTACCAACTTCAACCCCCCTTCTCCTCCTCCCCTTTTTGCTATGCTAATAACCCACTGAGTCCACTACTGCAGTGGATCCCAGCTTTGGCTCCAGTTCATCATTCTTGTTGCTTCCTTATTTGCCCCCACATCTCTCATAATCATCAGGGTGTTTTATGCCCTTGGTGGTTCAATGCTTTGCCTTGATGTTGTTTCATCTTTTCAAGGAAAAGGATGTCATGGCTTTCACAGGGAGTAAAGGGATACTGAAGCAAACAACTACAGCAAAATAAACAACAAGTTTATTAATTTAATGAAATAAAAAAATCCTTGCTCATATCCACTCAAGTGTTCCTAAAGTTTCAACTTCCCCTCCTTGAAACAGGGCCCAAAATCCACACACACGCACAACTTCCACTGCAGTGGACTTATATATAACACTCACTAGAACATCAAACACTCCCCCAAAGTTCTGAAATATCTTTGTGGTGCATGCAAAAGGCCTCTGTGATGTTACAAACAGGAGGAATTCATTCTTTTGGACCAGTAGAATTTCATTATGCTGGGCCAATGAGATGACTCAGTAGGTAAAAAAATTTTGCTACCTGATGATTGGAATTTGGTGTCTAGTCCCACATGATAGAGGAGAAAACTGACTCCTGCAAGTGGTCCTCTGGTGTAGGAAGTCCTTCCTTCCTTCTGTGTGTTGTTTTTATTGGTTAATGAATAAAGAACTGGCTTGGCCCATAGCATGGGAGGAGGAAGGTGGAGTTAGAGAGGTGCCATGGAGCAGCCAGAGATATACGTGCTGAAATTTTGCTGGTAGGCCACAACCTTGTGGTGATGCACAGATTAATGAAGATGGGTTAAATTGATGTAAGAGTTAGCCAATAAGAAGCTAGAGCTAATGGGCCAAGCAGTGATTTAAATAATACAGTTTCTGTGTGATTATTTTTGGGCCTAAGCCAGCCGGGTGGCTGGGACAAACAAGTGACTCCTTACTATAGTCCTCTGACCTTCACATGTGTGCCACAGCACAGGTGTGCACAGAAATGCACACATGCCAAATAAATGCAATTTTACAAAAAGAATTTTACTGTACATACAAATCTCATGTATCCCTTCATCAGACTCAGAGTGCTTAGTAACCACACTGATGAAACTGGAGAACACTGTGTTAAATGAACTAAATCAGGATAAAAAGACTAAGCCCATATACAATCATTCATAGGCAAACTCCCCAAAAAAGATGATGCTCCAGGGTTGTTATGAGCAATGGGAACTGTAGGAGGGAGGGGTGGGAAAGACAGATGTTGATAACAGTTACTAAATTATGATTAAAAGAACTGCTCTATTACACATAGGGTGACTATTAATACTTACAATGAACTGCACGTAGTTTTAGAAGGCTAAAAGAAAGGATTATAAATGCATTCATGATAGCAAATATTTGAGGAGATGTTTTTAGCACAATCTAAACACTACATTACCCATATATGTATTCAATATTAGACAGTCTGCCATCAGTATGTACAGCTTTGGAATATCAGTTGCATTTTACAAAGTAAAAAATAGCAATAAAATATCTCGATGAGAAAGAACAATCCTTCTCCTAACACTTTAGTTATTGGTATCAATTTAATCCTGCAGCTTTAATTAAGATCCTCATGGCCTATTGATCTGTGCAGCATGAGATTTGCCCTAGAGGCAGAGGAATCTTATGTTAGATAAACAACAGTAAGCAGGTGTTGGGAGCACAGAGGAGTGAAGCTTCATCCAGCCAGTGTGGTATGGGGTGGAAACAGAAACTGTGGGAGGGTAGGGTGTGCCTGCCAACTTCCCCAGAGCTCTTATTCATGTGTGGAAATCCCAGTATGCCTGCCTTTCTGTCTCCAGGTGTCTCCTATGGAGAGAGTAGATAGCTGGCCCTGGTTGGAGTGTGGCTGGCCAGTGGCTGCAACGTTTTTCCAGAAAGACCAAGGTAACTGCTGGCAAACAGTCCTAGCTATGAGGACTCAAACTTGAGTTGATTTCTTCAGTTGAGTTCTTTTGAAACTGTTATCTTGACCAGATTCTTTGTATCATAATGTCACTACCACCACAATTGCCAACATATCACCCTTATGGTATTCTTATGGTACAAACATGTAGGGCTAGAACAATATGCATTCATTTATATAAATACATGGAATCAGGATGCCAAGGGGATGGATGCTATAGATTCAGATCCTGCCAAAGAGTACAATGTCTGGTGCTTGAATGAAAACATTCTGGAGAGATAGCAACACCTAAGACATTTTTGGTCCAGCATGATCTGTACCTAAGCCCTAAGAGACATGCCTTTCAGCATCCTTACTCTCAGGGAAGCACTTAGCTACACTGCACTGTGCAATGAGACCATAAACACCTATGCACAGTATTGGGAAGACTCGGCCCCAGGGAAAATATTACTGAGGTATACAACTAATCCTCCTGAGAGTGCTAAGCTCTCGATAGTTGGAGGAAAATAAAGCTAGAAAATTGTACCTGAAGAACTGCTTATATAATAAGGAAAAGGGAGACTTAGAAGGAAAGAGGGAATAAGGGCAGCGAAGCTATTTACCTGGGTACCTGTGTAAACAGTGGCATTAACAACTTAGTACCCAGGAGACAGCCCCATGAATTAGCCCCTGGCACAGTCTCCATTTCTCATGTAAAACACTGTGTCTCCTGGAGATTAAGTAGTGACTCCGTTGTCACTCATGTGAACCTGTGCTTTTCGTTATAATACCAGCACTTTAACGAAGAAGAAAAAAGAACAAAGGGAAGGAACAGAGGGTGAGATGAAGTCCCATGTTTAAATGTCAGATATATGTTATCAGGGCGTGGAAAAGAGAACAATAGTACAAAACTCTAAAAGGGAGAAAAGATCATCTCCTTCCTCCTTTTCTCCCTTGCCTCCTCATTATCTAATTTTTCTCTTCTCTCTTCAGGGATAAACATTAATATCCTTTATTTTCTGCATCCCCTCCCAAGAACAGTATTTACATCACTTCTCGGTGCTAAGCATGATCATCGATCTTTCTCCTCCACAGTGGAAAACCAAGACTCATCCTGACAACTCCCTGATTTCCTTTGTTCCCACCCATCCATCTATGACCAAGTCCTAGAAAACTTATCTCCAAGGAAACAGTTCAACTCCATGCTCCCCTTCATGCCTCACCTCCACTGCCGCGCTCCACACCGATACCTTCTGCCTAGCCTGATCCAATTCCTCCTGACCTTGCCACATTCATACTTGCAGTCTTTACTGTTATACACTCTATAAGCAGAGGTAAGTGTTCCAAAAGCAACTTTCGCTTCCATCCTGGCCTCTTGCTCACAGTGTTTAAAAGTTCTATGATTGCTTTCAGGGTAGCAATTGACTAACACTCTGCATCCTTCCTAAGACTCTCAGCTATAGTAGGAGCGCAGGGCCCTTTTGTTCCATCCCACCCAGCTAGCTTACACCTGAAATAACCACACAGAATTATATTAATTAAATTACTGCCTGGCCCATTATCTCTAGCCTTTTATTGGCTAACTCTCACATCTTGATCTAACCCATTTCTAGTAATTTGTGTACTACCACGAGGTCGTAGCTTACCAGGAAGATTCTAACCTACATCTGTCTCAAGCCCAAGATTCATGGTGTCTGCCACACTTCCCTTCTTCCCAGCATTCTGTTCTGTCTACTCAGCCCACCTAAGGGCTGCCCTATCAAAAGGCCAAGGCAATTTATTTATTCAACCAATGAAAGCGACACATAGAAAGAAGACCCTCCTACACCACTCAGCTCCTCTCCACCCCTTGCTTGGAGCACTTTGTGGTTTGATCTTCGCTCTTCTAGGGCCCTTTAGTTTCTCCTAGTTCTTTCAATGTTCTACGCTCTATTGTACCACAAAGGAATCATTTGTTGACACATCTGCCTGAACTCCATTTCAGGATCTCCCATGCTGCCTTTGGATTTCAGTAGACTGAGACTCAAAGAAAATGATGGCAGATACCAGAAGATAGTATTGGAGGAATGCACAGGATAAGGCGAAGAGGAAAGCCAAAAAAAAAGTTGGATAGACAACATGAAGAAAGACTGTGGAACCTTGGGTATGCCCAGGATAGGAACAACTGGAGAACCACCATAAATGGGCTGTCCATGCATGTTTAAGCATTGGCAGGAGTGGGACATAAATCATATCATAATGATGATGGTGGTGGTGAGACTCAAAGACCTTCTAGGATGGAACCAGTGGTAGCCGAAGCCAGGAGGACACCAATTTCTTCACCTCTAAAGGAGTCCTAATACCTATTTTACAAGGTAGTTCTGCAGAATAAAGGGCAGCCATGGGGAGTCAGCTCTATGGAGTTCAGAACACATACCTGGTCTTTATTATATTCCACACATGTTCCTGTCTCCTCAACAGTGGCTGGAAACCTCACCATGGCAAAAGCAAGGTGCTATGGGAAGGAATGAAAATGACGAAGGACTCATTTAGCCATGCTCTTGGGAGCAAATCCTCTTTGTAGCCAGTTCATGAGCTAAGGAGATTTTTTTAAATGTATTTAAAAGGATTGTAAAGAATAAGAACAAGGAAGAATAAGAAGAGGAAAAGGAAGACATAAAGAGGAAGAGAAAATAAGAGAAATAAGAAAATGTGGGAAAGAAGGGAAAGATAGGAGTAGGAGAAAGAGGGGAGGGAGGAGGAGGGGTTGGAAGGGTAAGATAAAGAAGGTATGAGGCTCCATAGAGGTATGTTCCTTTAGAACATACTTGCCAAATTTAGACTCCTTGAAAAGAGTATATTGTCACCTTAATTTTACAACCTTCACCTAAATTCTTCCTTCTTTTTACTTGCCAAAATATCAATTAATCTGAAGTAAGATGTTGGAAGTTCAGATCTGAGCAATGATGGTAGGGGAGGGGTATTTACAATTTTTACAAAAGCAAACGCCTGCTCTACACCTAGACTAAACTCCACAACACTGGCGTCACACGTCTGCTCAACTCCTGTGTGTTGCTCTCCAGACAAAGACCTGGAAGAGACTTCTCCCCTGGTCCCTTGGGGTTCTAGCTTTCTTTCTATTGCTGTGATAAACACCACGTTCAAAAGCAACTGGGGTGGGGTATTTTAGCTTGTAGTTCCCAGGTCATAATTTATTCATTAGGGCTGAGTCAAGAACTCAAAGCAGGAATCTGGACTCAATAACTAAAGCAAAGAAACACTACTTACTGGCTTGCTCTCCACGGCTCACTCAGCCTGCTTTCTCATGCAACCCAGGACCATTTGCCCAAAGGTGGCACTGCCCACAGGGCCTGGGCCCTCCCACATCAACCCTTAATCAAGAAGATGCCCCACAGACTTGGCTAGAGGCCCTCTTCCCTGGGGACCCTAGCAAGTGCCAAGGTCTCATCACCAACCTGCACACCTGGCCTGGGGCAGGGGTGCCACAGGAAGTCCTGGCAGACAATGTCATTGTTTACATAACTCTAGTCATGGAAACTCTACATCTCTCGCCATCAACATAAAATTCCACTCTGAGTTCAATTTAAAACCCTCCATAGAACTTAATTTTTGGCAGCTTTCCTATAGCTATAATTAATGAAGAACAAGTTTGAAACAGCAAATGCTGAGCATATGGGTATTCCAGAGACATATCAACATCATTATCAGGAAAAATGAGACGTCAGTCAGTATGTGCATAGAAGCTTTCAGATCTAGCCCAAATGAAAATTAATATCCCTCCCTTTGGTGCAATAGGAGTGAAATATAACACTATCCGCCTAATAGCAGGATTATTAGTGGCATGGAACACAATAAAGAATGGAGAATGAGAGACCACTGTGATTTTTTTTTCTGTATATCTGACACATTCGTGACTCTATGGACCTGGGGCAGACTAAGGACTAAAAGGTTATTCCCAGGCTGCAGAGATGGGTCAGTGGGTAGAAGCATTTGTTGTATAAATGTGAGGACCTGAGTTCAGATCCCAAGGCCCATGGGAAAAAAAGAGTCAAGGTGGTTGTATATGTGCCTGTTGCCCTTGTGCGATGGGGCAGAGACAGGGGGTCACTTGGGGTCCCTGATTGCCAGCTTAGCTCCAATCTGAGTGAGAGGCCCCTGTACGAAGGGAATAAGGTGGAGAGTGCTAAAGCCGAATACCGAGAAACCTTTTCTGAGAACACACACATGGATATTTGTACACACACACACAAACATGCATGCATAGACATACACAAACAGGCACATGCATACACACACACACAAATTGGTACAGGCATACACACAAATAGGCACAGGTACACACACACAGAGACACATGTATACACACACACATACACAAACAGGCACATGTATACACAGGCGTATAAACATGCAGAGGCACATACATACACACAGAGGCAAATGGACACACACATACACACATATACAATAAAAGTTTTACATTGTTTTCCCTAAGTTTTTGTTTCCTTAAGAGAATTTTTAGTTCCCAGAAAGATATTTTTAAAAGAGCAAAGATTTATCATCTGCTAAATAAGCAGCTAGCTGAAAAGAGAGGTTCAGTCTACAGGGTTTCTACTTGGTTGACTTGATAGTTTTGGCTGCTGTAGTATTGGGGACTGGACCCAGACCTCTGTATAGCTAGGTAAGAACTCTATGAATGAGCTCCACGCCGGCCAAATGTGCAGCTGCACAGCCTCAACCAAGGATGCAGTCCTGAAAAGCAGCATCATTTTCATCTTCTTTCATTGCAGGGCTTCCTCCCACTGGGCTCAGGGATCTTGTGGAGGGGGGTGGGGACTAAGAGGTGGTGGAGTCCATGATGAAACGAAATCTGCAGACAAGACAGTGGCACATGAACTCATGGTAGCTCTACGGGTACATGACCTGCATGTTATCAAGTCCCCGAAATCCTAGCATAGATGGGGAAGGGCTCGTGAAGCCCCACCCCAGCTTTCTTCAGTGAATCTGATTCCCTGAGAGGCTACCTGTGGCCAGCAGGAGCTCTGAGTGGACTCAGTGGGTCTAAAAACAAAGCACATGAAGTTGGGAGGGAAAAAATTTGGTGTGGAGGAATACAGGGGAGGACTCTAAGGGGTAAACAAGGTTGGGCTGCTCAAAGCACATTATATGCATGCATGAATTTCTCAAGCAATGAAAGATTTTTTTAAGGAAACTCTAGGTCTTAAGGAAAAGGAGATTAAGTTTAGTGAAGCCCCCTCCACCCCCAGCTTTCTAAGTGTTGCAAATAATCTATCATTTCCCTCATTCTCCCCACATCTGATAGATATGCAGAGCCTGCGATTAAAAAAAAAAATCCCAGAGCAGGAGAAAATTTCCACTGGTGACAAGGTTACAGACTTTATAAAATGAGGTGATGGCCCTTGGGACACCCTGGGCAGCCGTGGCACGGAAGATAGGAGGCCGTCGCCATCTGTAATTATGAGTTCTTAGGTGAAGATTCTCTAGGAAGTGAAAGTTTCTGTGTCAATCAAGCAATCGAAGTCTTCCCACTGCATGGGAACATTTGATTCTCTTGCTGTTTGCTTGGTGGAAGTCTCTGCTTCAATAGGAGCACTGTCAGGCGGGAAGACAGCTGCAGAGTCTGTGACCCTCACAGGTGAAGTGAGCAAGGTGAGCTGGGACAAACCCTGCCCTTTGAGATCCCTTCACAAATGGCTGTCAAACCAGAGAAGGTAGAATTAAAATTCCCTTTGTTAACCAAAGTAACCTGAGTTTTGGGGACTGGAGGAAGAGGCTGACCCTACTCTGCCTGAAGTTTCTGTCTACCTGTCTGCCTGCCCATTACACTGTCAGACGGTGACAGTCTTAAATTCAAGACAGGCAAGTGCATGGGTAAATGAGGGGAAAGAACTTAAGCATGAATGCATGAATATGCACAAACCTCCTCAAAGCCACAACCAGCCAATGAGGCAGTCCACAGATCTGTAGCTCAGGCCAGGAAGCCCGCACAAGGATGGTAATGAACAGGAATTGAGAACGATTCACACACATCCACTTCTCCCTGCAAAGCTCTGTGAGTATGTTCACAGGAACCTAAGCCTTTAGGAAATTATCAAAGGATCTTTAAAGCACAATGGGTCACGCTGCCGCCTCTGCCCTTTTATGTGCAATGACACCAGAGAAGCCATGTGTATTTTTAGAACAGCTAAGAAAGATTGGGTGGAGAGTATATTCAGTGTGGGGTCAGTAGGGCTTATTGATGTCCCTTACAGTGCTTACGTTCTTATTGTCAGCTGGTAGAAATGACTTCTAAGAATCCCCTTACCACCCACCGCGCTGACTCAGTTGGCACCAAGACACGGGGTGGAGGGCAAACATAATACAGACATGTCTCAAAGCTCTCACCACCAGAACTATGCAGGCAGGGGAAAGGCACCATGGGAAATGTCTTCCAATCGGCACATGGGTGCAGTTGTAGATAAAAAAAAAAACTTCCTTCTTTCTAATCTACACTAAGTAAAAGTAAAATTTCTCATCTCAGAAAAACACTTGATAGTGCCTTGGAAGAAATTGTAAACATGGTTCTGGGGAGATGGCTCAGAGGGCAGAGCACTTGTCTCACACAAGCATGAGGAGCCATGTTCAGATCATACACAGCAAGCTACACCCATCTGTTATCCCAGCTCCTCTGTGGCAAGATGAAAGACAGAGACAGCAGAACCCCCAGAAGTTTGCCTGCTCAACACAGCAGCAAACAATAGGAGATGCTGTTTCCAACAAGATGAAAGAGAAAGGCAGACACAAAAGGTTGCTCACTGAGCTCCACATGTGCCTTGTGGCATGTGCACACACACACAGACACACACACACACACATACACACATGCACACACACACACACATACACACATGCATGCACGCACAGTAGTACTTTCTTATCAGGACCTCCAACCCACAAATAATGACAGGAGGACTAACTATTAATTATGAAAGCTCAGCCTATAGCTTAGGCTTGTTTCTAACTAGTTCTTTTTTCTTTTCTCTGCAGTTTTGGAGCCTGTCCTGGAACTAGCTCTTGTAGACCAGGCTGGCCTCAAACTCACAGAGATTCACCTGTCTCTGCCTCCCAAGTGCTAGGATTAAAGGTGTGTGCTACCATCGCCCAGCTCTAACTAGTTCTTAAAAGTTAAATTAACCCATTTATATTAATCTACATCCTACCACATGGCTTGTGGCTGTTATTTCTCCTTTTGCATACCCTGCTTCCTCTGATGAATCTGACTGGCGACTCCATCTTACTTCTTCCCAAAGTTCTTTCTCTCCTGGAAGTCCCTCCTATACCTCCTGCCTAGCTATTGGCCATTCAGCTTTATATCTCATCAATCATAGCATTATATCTTTAGAGGGTGTACAGCTATCCCACCACACACACAAACACACATACACTTTTAAAAGATTGTACATATGGTCTTCACTTATGAGATTCATGTAATATAGAATATACTAAACAAGATCCCAGTGTATATGAAGTACCAGCACACATCAGTACCACAGACAAGTGGAAGATTACCAAGTTCACTTAGTGGTCCCATGCGATGACTAAACAAGAAAAGGCTTGCCACACAATCCTGATAGTCTGAGTTTGACCTCTAGATCCAGTGGTATAAGGAAAGGACTAACACCTGTAAATTATCCTTTGACTCCATATTGTAGTACGCATGTGCCCACACATACATACAGACCCACACCACACACACATACATACACATACACACACATACATATACATACATCACATATACATGCATACATACACATATCTGCACATACACTACACATACATACATACATATACACACACATCACACAACATACATACACACACAAACACACTAATATTGTAAGTAAATAAATAGATTCACTTGTGCACTTTGTAAGTACCAGTCTATCTTTGGATCTTTACATATGTAATACACGCCATGACCTTGACCCTAAGCAATGATACACACACAATGGTCTCTGGTGCAGCAAAATCACAGGAAGAGCAACAGTGGTGGGGACAAAGTCCCCCCACACCTCCATTAGGATGTCAGTGAGTAAAGTATGAGAGCTGTTTGATTACAGGATTTTGGACCACAATGCACCGTGGTGATAATTCAATGCCTTTATCTGTAACTAGCTATACCATAAAACAAAAGTATATAATTTTAAAGTAAAACAAGACATAATTTTACAAAATTATTGTTATAAATGTTAAGCTTATACCTTCACAAATACATAATGGCAGTCGACTAATAAAATTGCTAGTTTACCAAAGTTAACAAGTAGTAGAATTTATATTGTCTAGGGTGTATGTATTTGTAGCCTTTGTTGGCAATTTCAAAGTTATAATTTGGAAGATTTCTTTTCTCAGATATAAATGTTCATTTTATGCATAATTTTAAATTTAAAATGTTTTAATACACACATCACACACATACATACCACACACAGAGACACATCACATACACAGGCACATACACATCATGCATCACACATGCACACACACACACAATCAATCATGTGATCATCAAACCCTAGGCAGTTGAATTCAGCCCCAGACTCAGAGGGCCAAGTTTTTATCAACAGTCAATCTTTGGTTTTTGTCTTGTATGGACTTTCCTCCCACAGTGGCAGGTGAAGCACAGTGCAGTCATGGCAAAGGGATGAAGATGATGCTAGGAACATTGGGATTTGCCTAGTGATGACGCAAGCTGTCGGGAGGATGGTACATTGTCCTTCAGATCCTCCTCGATTTTTCTCTCCAGTTGTTCTCAGTCAGTGTCCTATGGCTGTGAAGAGAACCATGACCAAGGCAACCTATAAAAGGAAGCATTTAGCTGGGGGCTTGCTTACAGTTGCAGAGGGTTAGTCCATGATTATCAGGCATGGCACTGGAGCAGTAGCTGGGAACTTTACACAGGCAGCAGCAGAGATAGTGAGAGACATTGGTCCTGACATGGGCTTTGGAGACCTCAAAGCCCACTCCCAGAGACATGCTTCCCCCAACAAGTCCACACCTCCTAATCCACCCAATCTTTTTCAAACAGTTTCACTCCCTAGTGACTAAACATTCAAAGATATGAGTCTATGGGTACCATTCTTATTCAAACGTCCGTACATATGATACAAAAAAGTCAGTGTCTGAGGACATTCCAGAAGCATGAAGGAAAATCTGTCCCTTAACTATAGCTCTGCTGGGCTCTACTCTCCCCAGTCTTTCCTTTTTCCTCCAACTGCTTATGTTTGCATTGCCGCACATGCTGGTTCATGCCATGATGACAGATGACACCTGTGAAGGTCACTGGCCCACAGCTCTGTAGATCAGCAGAAGTTTTCTGTCATAGCTGCCTGAATTATTCCTGAGCCCAGGGAAGGAACACAGCTGCCAGAGTGAATCAAGAAGACATCGCCCTGGGTCTGTAGGAGGCTGAGGACACACAGCTGACTTACAAGCATAGGATATGTATTGTTTTCAACCAGCTCATCTTTAACCAAAGAAAGCAAAAAGCTCATAATAGCATCTTTAAACACATTGAAGACATAAAACACCTCCTTAAACATTCCCCCAGGCTGATCTCTCCTTTTTCTGCCTGTTTGTCATCATAGTCGAAGTTAATGACAGCTTCAAGAGCACCCATGCCTGCTCAATGGAGTCACCAGTAAAGCTAGTTTGTTTTCTATGCTGAATGTGTGGAAATTGCTAGCTAACTAAGTCAGCAATTATATCACACCTGGGTTATGGGTAAAGAAAGAAACATGACAACAGCATTCTTCTGTATAAGAAATTTAAGAGGATAAGGGGCCTTCTACCTGCTCTTTCGGAGAATCACTGATGTGGGGTTCCCGCCTCTGTGTGCTGTGAATACCATTGGTTAATAAAGAAGCTACTTTGAGCCTACTGCAGTGCAGAATAAAGTCAGGTAGGAAATCTGAACAGAGATGTAAAGAAAGAGTAGGCAGAGTCAGGAAGAAGCCATGTAGCTGCCCCAGGAGACAGAACAGATGCCTCTGTCAGAGCCTGCCAAAACTTTGCCAGTAGGCTACAACCTCGTGGTGATGCACAGATTAATGGCGGTGGGTTAGTTTAGGATATAATAGCTAGCTAGACATACACTTAAGCTGTCGGGCATATGATATTGCAAATAATATAGTTTCTGTGTGATTATTTCGGGTCTAAGTGGCTGGTAATGAATGAGTGGCCTCCGCCAATAGATCACTCAAGCTGTCTGTATACAAAAATAAAAGCCATTATAAATGCTAACGTGTGAAGGAATGGGGCTAGACAGAAAAACTGTCTTACGCACTTAAGAGTTCACAATCTACTATTAAAAATGGATACATGCTGGAGCTGGGCAGATGTCGCAGTTAGTAAGGTATCTGCCATACAAGCATGAGGACCTGAGCTCAATCCCCAGCACACATGTGGGAAGCACAGTGTCTTTAACCCCATGGTTGAAGAGCAGAAAACAGAAAATCCTTGAGACTCACTGCCCAGCAAGTCTAGGCAAATCAGCAACCTATAGGTTCAGTGAAAAACTGAGTCTCAACAGATAAGATGAAGGGAGACTAGAGAGATGGCTCATTGGTTAAGAGGGTGACAGAGGACGCAGGTTCAGTTCCAAGCACCCACATGGTGGTTCAAAAATCTCTGTAACTGCAGTCACTGGGGATCAGACTCCTCTTCCATAGGCACTCTACATATATGGTACACATCCATAAATGCAGGTAAAACACTTATGCACATAATTTTTTTAAAAAATCATTCTCAAAAAATAGGGAGAAGAGTGATTACAGAAGATTCCAGACATACGCACATGCATATGTGTACATACATATGAACACGTACATACACAAATGAATAACATGTGAAATGTTACCTCCTTGTGTGTGGTGTGAACATGAAAGTAACTAAGCCACCTAAGGTTCCTCGTGGTCATCAAACATGCTATGCTTTGAATACTGAATGAAATTCGCCGGTGGATGAGGGCTGTGGAAAGATACTGCTGTAACATAAAATTCAAGAGCACAGGGACGAGTTCCAGTGTGTTCGAAGGAGTCTGAGGAACCCAGGCTGAGTCACACCTTGAGGGGACTAGCAGGAGGTATGAATACCAGATGTGGCTGAGGACAGGGCCGAGGCTGCTTGCTACAGAACTGAGGAAGTCGTGGAAGGTGTTCTCTATAACCTCAGCTCAGGAACTGGATGTCCCATAGTCCCATCTATCTCTCGTTTTTAAAACACAGGGCATTGCCCTGGTGATGCCCAGATTCCATCCCAGAAGTTATTCTGTGTGCCTCACTCCAATGATCTATTTTGGCTTCTACCTGACAATATCCTTTTACTGAAACACCTAAAAAAATTGGTTCCAGCTTCAATTAAACAAGGAAATTAAAGACACAGAAGGCAATTAGAAAGCAACTCAGGTGAACTGAGGTGGGTGGATTACTTCTCCACATGGAAAGCTTGGGATTGTGGGTTAATTAACACCGTAGAGTTTGACTTCCTTTGTACATTACATTTACCTTGTACAAATGTAATCTCTTCCCCCAAAGTTCAACAGGAATACAAGAAAATGGTATTTTGGATGCAGGCAACTGGCCACAGGCACTCAGGCAAAGCAGAGATGAGATCACAGCTACTGTTTCAAGACTCTGCAATCGCCGTCCTGATCTGAACCTGATGTTTGTTCTAATGCAGAAGCCACTCTGCTCTTCCTGTCTTACCATAGCTTACCTTGCTGGAAAACACACCTGGACACATGGGGTTTCCATGAAAGATAAATACTTGTGCCTGCTGGTGGATGTGTGCACGCGTGCACATGAGTGTGAGGGTGCAGAAATGTGGAGGCCAGAAGAAGGAATGTAGGAAATGTCTGCTGTCTTCTTCAGTCACCCTCCACTTTGTTTCCGACACAAGGCCTTTCTCTAAACCTGGAGTCTCCAATTGGATTAAACCAGCTGTCCATCAAGCCCCAGGGATCCTGTTTCTGCCTCTCCAGCACTGGGATCACAGTCACCTGTCTCCATGCTCAGCTTTTTCTTTTTTTTCTTTCTTTTTTTTTTTTTTTGATTTTCGAGACAGGGTTTCTCCGTAGCCTTTTGGTTCCTGTCCTGGAACTAGCTCTTGTAGACCAGGCTGGCCTCGAACTCACAGAGATCCGCCTGCCTCTGCCTCCCGAGTGCTGGGATTAAAGGTGTGCGCCACTACCGCCCGGCCCTTTTTTTTTTTTGGACATGCTCAGCTTTTTACGAGAGTGATGGGATTGAATTTATTTCCTCATGGTTGCATTTTGAGCACATTAAAGACTGGACCATCTCCCCACCCTTGAAAAGATAAATTCCAAGCACATAGATCCTAATGAGTGCTATCTCAAAAAGAAAAAAAAAAAGGAATGACCATGAGACAGTATTTGAAAAAGAATAGAAAAATTTAATTAAAATATAAAAATAAATTATGATGATTGCATTAATTTTGTCTTTCTCAAACATGCTGGCCCTTTTTCTTTCATGTTATTGTTGACGTCTGTTAGCTTCTGGAGCCTTCGTATCCTATTGTGTGCCACAAAACAATCAAAAAGGTTCTTATGCTCATCCTACAGGCCAACACACAGGGGCAACTGTGCCCTCCAGGTGACAACTGGTAGTATCTGGGACACTTCTCATTGTCATGCTAAAGGGTGCACTCCAGACACATGGGAGGCCACTTCTGAGCATGCCATGTCACACGGATGAGAATTCTCCTCAAATTGCTGCCACCCTTAGATTAAGCTTCAGGCCCAGTTAACAGCTGCCAATTTTGAGCCTGCAATTCTGCATCTCACACCTGCTTGCCCAGTGTTCTACTCCAGAGTCTGCATCAGCAGCTGGGACAAAGCCCACTTCAGGGTCGCTGACCCTGAGTGTCCTCACTCCTTCCCTTGCCCTCCCTGAGTCTTGTTACACCGTCAACTCACTCACTCACACACACCCCATTTTGTTTCCTAGTTAAATGAAAAGATAGTAAATCATGTAAGGTCTTCCTCAGTACCCACTAGCCTTTCACATTTAGAGTCATTGAATAAGTCCCCAACTCTGGACAATCAAGTTTCCCCCTTTCCACTTCTCAACCTAGAACCTAGGAAATGTTGGAGAAAATCTGGCAAGCAGTAACATTACCAACCAGTAACAGGGGGATTTACTAACACACATACACACACGCATACACACACACATATCTTACTCTCAATGCCTTCCCTGACACTCACATTCCCATAAATAACTAGAGTTGACCTGCCAGATTTGAGGGTTCCATTTCTAGACTCAACTATCCAAAGATTAAAAATACTCATAAGAAAGCAAACATGTAGAGACAATTTTTCTTGTCATTATTCCTCAAAACAATACTATTTAGCAACTATTCACATAGACTTTATTGTGCTGAACAACACAGACAACCTGCAAATAGGTTGAAGTGTCCGAGAAGACTCACACAGGTGTATGCAAATGTGATTGCACTTTATAGAAAAGAATCAAGCCTCTGTGGACTTCAGTACCTGGAACCCAGTCTTCATGGCTACCAAGAGACTACTTTATTCAAGTCATTGTCCACTCTTGACTTCAGATTCCCACTTAGATTAACAACTTACATTAAATCTTCAAAGGAAAACCATATAGACATTTTTTCTCCCTGTAGAAAATGTTTCTTTAGCGCTGAGCTTACATTTAACTTCCTTTCTACCTGTCATCCAGTTAGTGACACAGTCTACTATTTTGCTGCTAAACTAATGTGAAATCACAACTTCAGAGTATCCTTCTGCCCCATCATTGACGTCACCCAAACTCATTGTATGTTGACGTCTCATGAAGCTGGTAAGTCAAGCTGTCTTAGATGTCTGCCTTCATCTATCTCGGTCTGTTTTCTTCTTGCTTGGAGTCATGATTCTAAAAGGTATGTTCTCCTTGATACTTCCATCTTCTTTTTCATACCTCAGCTAACTGAACTTTAACTCCTATTTGTTTTTTTAAAGGAGGGGGGCTGCAAGGTGTTACCTGCCTATAATCCCAGCACTTGGGAGGCTGAGGCAGGAGGATCTTGAGTGTACAACAAGGCCTAAATAGGACCTTGACTAGTCCACAAATGAAGAGACAGAAAATCATGGAGGTTAGGATGTACTTTTCTTTTAAAAACCAGTCAATAAATGCTGTAACTCTGTGGTTCATTTGGTCATAGCTAGGCAATTCTGCAGTGCTAACATAGAAGCAAACATGAAACAGACCTCCAAATTCCCATTTCTATTTCATAGATTAGTGTAGCTCTCAGACCTCATGAAAGATGTTTCTTTGTGCAGTGGATGGAGATTGATGAAGAAATTCAAAACTAGTCAATAAGAATCTGTATCCCTAATCTCTCCAAGACCTTTATCATAAAGGGGTGTTGAATTTTGTCAAATGCTTTTTCAGCATCTAATGAAATGATCATATGGTTTTTTCTTTTAGTTTATTTATATGGTGGATTACATTGATAGATTTTGCGTATGTTGAACCAGCCCTGCATCTCTGGGATGAAGCCTACTTGATCATAATGGATAATTTTTCTAATGTATTCTTGGATTCGGTTTGCCAGTATTTTATTGAGAATTTTTGTGTCGATATTCATGAGTGAGATAGGCCTGTATGTAATACTCTTTCTTGGTTGGGTCTTTGTGTGGTTTTGGTGTCAGGGTAACTGTAGCTTCATAAAAGGAATTTGGCAATGACTCTTCTGTTTCTATATTGTGAAATACATTAAGGAGTATAGGCATTAGCTCTTCTTGGAAGTTCTGGTAGAATTCTGCATTGAAACCATCTGGTCCTGGGCTTTTTTTGGAAGGGAGATTTTTGATAACATTTTCTAGTTCTTTGCGACTAACAGGTCTATTTAGATCATTCACCTTGTCTTGGTTTAGCAACCACTTTGGAAAGCAGTGTGGTGGTTTCTCAGGAAATTCGGATCAACCTACCCCTGGACCCAGCAATACCACTCTTGGGAATATACCCAAGAGAGGCCTTATCATACAATAAAAGTATATGCTCCACTATGTTCATAGCAGCATTGTTTGTAATAGCCAGAACATGGAAACAACCTAGATGCGCTTCAATGGAAGAATGGATGAAGAAAGTATGGAATATATACATATTAGAGTACTACTCAGCAGTAAAAACAAGGACATGCAAATGGATGGAAATAGAAAACACTATCCTGAGTGAGGTAAGCCAGACCCAAAAGGAGGAACATGGGATGTACTCACTCATATTTGGTTTCTAGCCATAAACCAAGGACATTGAGCTTATAATTAGTGATCCTAGAGAAACTAAATAAGAAGGAGAACCAAAGAAAAACATAGGCATCCATCTGAATATTAACCTTCATCAGGCGATGAAAGGAGACAGAGACAGAGACCCACATTGGAGCACCAGACAGAAATCTCAAGGTCCAAATCAGGAGCAGAAGGAGAGAGAGCATGAGCAAGGAACTCAGGACTGCAAGGGGTGCACCCACACACTGAGACAATGGGGATGTTCTATCGGGAACTCACTAAGGCCAGCAGGCTTGGGTCTGAAAAAGCATGGGATAAAACCGGACTTGCTGAACATAGCAGACAATGAGGACTACTGAGAACTCAAGAACTATGGCAATGGGTTTTTGATCCTACTGCACGTACTGGCTTTGTGGGAGCCTAGGCAAGTTTGGATGCTCACCTTACTAGACCTGGATAGAGGTGGGCGGTCCTTGGACTTCCCACAGGTCAGGGAACCCTGATTGCTCTTTGGGCTGATGAGGGAGGGGGAATTGATTGGGGGAGGGGGAGGGAAATGGGAGGCAGTGGCGGGGAAGAGACAGAAATCTTTAATAAATAAATAAATTAAAAAATAAAAGAATCTGTAGAGTACTAAGGCAACAATATGGCATCTATATGACCCCCAAGACTGAGAGACATTGCCAAAGAGTGGAGCCAGATGTCTGTGGTGGTATTTTGTTTGTGCTTTAATAAATAAAGCTTGACTGGCAATCAGAGTGCAGAGCTAGTCACTAGTTTGCCAAAGAGGCCAGGCAGTGTTGAAACACACCTTTAATCCCAGTACTTGGGAGGCAGAGGCAGATTTTGTGAGTTCAAGGCCGTCTGGGGCTACACAAAATGAAACCTATCTAAAAGATAATGAGAACCAGGTGGTAGTGGTTCACACCTTTAATCCCAGCACTTGGGAGTCACACACCTTTAATCTGAGCACTACAGAGCTGAAGACAAGAAAGATAAGGCTGGGTGGAGAGAGGAATATATGGCAAAAGGAGACAGGAGCACGGCATTCAGTCTGAGGACTTGTAGAGACAGGATATTCCATTCAGTTTGAGGATTTCATGGAGTTAAGAACTAGTGGCTGGCTTCTCTGCTTCTCTGATCTTTCAGCTTTTACCCTAATATTTGGCTCTGGGTTTTTATTATTAAGACCAATTAGAATTTGCACTACAGAGGTCAAGGAAGACCAGGGCAAAGCAGTATCTTCTGGACAAGACAGGACCATTTTACGCATTAACTTACAACAGAAGGGGCTGCCTGAATAAGACCTGCCCGAGACCTTGTGAGCTAAAGCTCCAGCACAAAGGGGCTCCGGAGTGCCCACCACTAACTGAGGCACTATCGACAACTGACAGCTGCAGGACTTGGGGGAAAGAGTAAAGAGTGACTATAGCTTAAATACATTGTATACAAGCATGAAATTCTCAACAATTAATAAAATGTTGTGTTTTAAAAATATAGACAATAACAGAATCAATCAGCCCTAGTATGTCCCATTATGTCTTGATATTTATTTTAATATTAATGGTCACTTTAGGGCAAGCCTTCAAAATTAATCAGTTGTAACTGGTTTTTCACCATTGAACTTTTTGTCTCAGAACACAGGAATTGAGGTTAAGATACCAAGAGAGGGGCTAGAGAGATGGTTCAGAGGTTAAGAGCATTGCCTGCTCTTCCAAAGGTCCTGAGTTCAATTCCCAGCAACCACATGGTGGCTCACAACCATCTGTAATAAGGTCTGGTGCCCTCTTCTGGCCTTCGGGCATACACACAGACAGAATATTGTATATATAATAAATAAATAAATTTAAAAAAAAGAAAAAAAGACACCAAGAGACATGGTTTGGCTTAAATGTGCTCTCTCCCTCTCTCCCTTTCTCCTTTTCCCTCCCCTCCCTCTCCCTCTCCCTCTGAGACTGGCAATCATACCACAGCATGTGAGATATTGAGAAGGTTTTTCCCCTGGAAATCAGAGTGATATTGACCAAAGGGGAGAACTGAAAGATAGATGGCCACAAGGATACTAGCCACATTTGTGGGGCTATAATTTTGTTAACCTTCTCTGGGTGGTTGAGTCTACTTGAACTGTTGTGTTTCTCAAATAACAACATATTCACTGAGCTTTTTTTTTTATTTCTTTTCCAACTTTAACACTCTGCTACAATTTTCTTGACATTCTCCAAGACCATTAGAAACTGAGGGAGTCTGTCTACTGAGTACTGCGGCTAATTCACTAGACAGGAAAACTATTTTTACTTTTTGGATATGACAAAAATTAAATAAGTGAATTGAAAATGTCATCTCAATATAATCCATTGGCTTATACCCATGTCCTCTGATCTGATATCTTTAAAGGCTGGTTGGCTTCACCAGAGTACATTTTAGTAGACAATGTTTCCCAACGGCATTAATCAATCAGGCTGAAAATCTATCAGTCCTCCAGGGGATTAGAGTGACAAGCAAGAACAGAGCTGTCCAAATGCTGACACTGGGGCCAGAGATGGCTCGGCATGTGAAGTACCTGAGATCACAAGTTTGATCCTCAATATCCATAAAAAGGCTGGGTGTGAGGAACTATTCATGCAACGCCAGTGCTGGAAATGCAGAGACAGAGGGATCATGGGGATCTCTGTCGAGTCAGCCTATTAAAGCCATGAACTACAGGTTAGTGAGAAAGCCTGTCTCGGAAAACAAGGTGTGCTGTTCCTGAGGAATGACACCTCTGCCTTCCACATTCCAGCCATGCACATACATGCCAACACACGTGGGCACACACTCATGCCTGCACATACATACAAAGAAAATGCTGATACTGACTTGAAATGCCTTTTCCAGCCCAGGTCTTTTCATCCAATTATATGATCAATGTCAATATCAGGTTCTGTCTCTAGAAACAGCAGTCCTGGAATCCAGGCCCATCACGTGGCCATGCCGCATGGATCTGTGACATTTTATAACATTTTTAAGTGACTTAGGATAAATGTCACTAGGCTACTGCAAAAGTAAATGAATGACCTTTAAATATGATCATTAACTAGCTCTTTCCTTGTCCAAGCATGACTCCCTGCCCTTTTACACAAACTCCAGATGTCTGATTTCTCTGAACCTGACCATCCTAATTAGCAGCGCCCTAATCTCTCTTTGACCATCTCCTGTTCAGAGTTAGAGAAGTTGTCTATCAACAGTCCCTGCCTGTAATGGAGCTTGGCTTCTGCCCTCCACATAGCATGCGATTTTCCTTCTATTAAAGAGAAAAGCTAGGTGAGATGGTGGTAAACGTATTGTGGAACATTTTTTTATTGGGTTAAATATTGTTCTAATTTCTCCCATTTGTTTTTTTTTTCTGATTTCTAATGTGTCTATGAGGAAATTTAAAGTTATATATGTGCCCTGCTACATTTTGTGAGTATCTGTGTCTATGTCTGTCTGTATCTGTGTATATGCTTGCATGTGTGTATGTGTACATATAAGTGTGGATATGATTGTGTATGTATATGATTTTGTGGGTATATGATTGTGTGTGTATATGATTGTGTGTGTGTGTGTGTGTGTGTGTGTGTGTGTGTGTGTGTGTGATGGGTTCCTATGGATGTCCTCATCTTCTCCCTTGCTTGAGATCTTTTGTTTGCCTCTATGTAAGTCAGGGCTGGGAGCTTTGGGGGAATTCTCCTGTCTCTGGCTGTCATCCCACTCTAGCTGGGCTCGGACTTCAGGCACTCGTCTGGCTTTCATCCAGCTTTGCCAGTAGTTCTGTGACTTCAGACTCACAGGCTTCCTTAAGCTAGCACAGCGAGCCCTTTACCTACTGAGCCATCTCCCCAGCCCCCACAACAACCCCTGCTTTATTTCCACCGGGCATCGCTGAACAGCGTTACACATGTGCCCGTGGTTCACAGCACAACCCTCTCTGGAGAAGCAATGCTTCTTATTTTAGATTCTCTATGAATTATGAACACATTCATCAAGTATCTGAAGATTTCTTTTACAGGTGAGATAAGCACTCAGAGATTTCTCCCTGGAGCTGTTAGTCACACGTTGAGCAAACTAACATGAAAATAAACCAGGGAGCTAGATGGGGAAGACTCTACTACTCACAATAGTGCTAAGTCGAGAAGGCTGAGGCCATAGCGCCATCAGTGTTGACATCCATGGCAGCAGTCACACTACGACAGTACCGCTGTCAAACAACACCATGCCTGCACACGGCAGAGGAAAAGCAGCAAGAATCGGCCCTGCCTGGAGGGCAGAGGACTCGTGTATACTGTGTGTTCTAACCCACAGCAGGTGCTTCTGTGTATGTAGACATGGAGTTGGCTTGCTCAGGTGGTCAACACAACCAGTGGCTCTATCCCGTGAAGCCCACACCCAAATCCAGGGAGACTTGGAAGGGATGACTCTGAGTTCACTGGAAGTGACTCTTAGGCAAAGAAAAGGAAGGGGAAGAGAGGAAGAAGGAAAGAAAGAAAGAAAGAAAGAAAGAAAGAAAGAAAGAAAGAAAGAAAGAAAGAAAGGAGGAAGGAAAGAAGGAAGGAAGGAAGGAAGGAAGGAAGGAAGGAAGGAAGGAAGGAAGGAAGGAAGGAAGGAAAGAAGGAAGGAAAGAAGGAAGGAAAGAAGGAAGGAAAGAAGGAAGGAAAGAAGGAAGGAAAGAAGAGAAACATTCAACCCTCCAGTGTCTTCACCTCCGAGGATGCTGTCATTTGTACTTGAGCCCTAAGAGAGTTTCAGTCCTTGGAAAACTTTATAAAGAAAGAAATCAGTTTGAGGACATTGTTTCAAAAGAGTTTTTTTTTGTTCATGATTATAAGTCAAGCAGAATAAAGCAAAGTGCAATAGGAATGGCAGAAGAATCCAGAGGGAAGAATACGGGGCATAGCACATGAACCTGTGTTCTCCCTGTGGGGCAAAGGCGCCCTTGGTGGAGTGAAGAGATGGACACTGCTGGCCTCCAAGCCAGAGGTGTGCTGAGCACCTCAGGCATGCTGTCCCCACTCGACTCTGCCATACAAACTGCCACCAGGCCCATTTACAAAGCCACTTCTCAGTTAGGTGCACACCCAGGTCCACGAACAACAGTGTGAACCTCGAAATCTAAGGTCATAAAACTCCAGAGTGTGCCTTTCCCCACCTGTTGTAGAAGACAGGCCTGCATCTTCTTTGCCACACCCCACACTACACTATGACTGAAATGGAAAATTGGGTAAGCACTTTCAAGTCAACCACCCCTCAGCTCTGGAGTCCAGCACCGTCCAATAGGGTTCTCACAAAACACGTCAGAAGTTTACCAGTGTAGAAATAAGAATGTGGAATGTCATCAATAACTTTGATATTAATTACACACTCTCATGACAAGATTGATATGATAAGTTAAATGAAATACACTATCCCTGGGGAATTCCAATCTCTTGGGGCCCATTGTTTCAACAGTCTGATAGGCAAAGGGAAGTGAGAGGGGTCTCTTCTCTTTATTTCAATTTAAAAATCTCTTCTTTAATTACTGTGTGTGTGTGTGTGTGTGTGAGAGAGAGAGAGAGAGAGAGAGAGAGAGAGAGAGAGAGAGAGTGTGTCAGAGGGCAACCCACAGCAGTCATTTCTCTCATTCCACCTTGAGAGCCCACCAGGAAGCCCACAGTGCTACACACAGCCCAGGCACCTGCGCAAGACAGGGCTAACTTCATTATTCCCTTCCTTTGTTTCCTCCCATACTTTCTGCCTAGCTGTTTCCTAAGGATCAGAAGGGTTTTTTTCCTTATTTCACTTGTTGGTTTCTGTTGTTTTGCAACAAAGCCCTCGGTAGATCACAGGCCCTTAACTCCTGCATCTGGCTCCAACCCAGGAGAACCGTGCCTGAGACTTGGTGAGACCTAACTCTTGAAGTCTCCTTGCACAGGTCAAGTGCTGTGTTTGTATGAGTATTAAATTTTAAAACATGGCATTCGCTACCAGCAATTACAAAAAGCTCCAAGGACAGACGCTTATTAGCCACTTTATCTATGCCTGACCCTACCACAAAGGATGTACTTCATAATGTTTGTTTGCTTCCATTCTGGCTTTAAATGAAATGCATGGGGGGCAGAGAGCACACACAAGATTACAAATATCTTCCTTTTCTGCATTTATATTTCTCAGCTCTCACTAGATTAGAGAAACAGAGATGAAGTTCCAAACAGAACTGGCTAGAGAAGAAAACAAAGACAAGTAAGATTCTTTAGCACACCAGTTATGCCAGGAACCAAGCCATATGCTAGGAACTAAGCCAAGTGCTTTAAATACTTTATCCCTATCAATCTTCAAGCTCCCATGTAGCAGATGAGAAAACTGAGTACACAAAAATTCTTTCACTCCTCCTTGGTGATCTACCTGTAAAGTCACAAAGGTGGAGAGTAACACTCACCTGTGTCGATACTACTCCAATTTCCAAGTTTTCACTGTTGGTTTCTTTCTTAATGGCGCCTGCATGCCATTGTCGAATCAACCTTTTCCTTAGCAGATATGAACAAATGTCTGCTCATCCCAGAATAAACACTGAGGACAGACAGCCCAAGTTTAACTTGGTATCTAGTGAGTTTGGAGGTATACCTACAGGGACATGGGTAAAAGGTTATCTACCACGATGACCACTAAACAGCTCCACCACAAACCTCACCCCACCATGGATGATGACTTCATGGTAGCAGCACCACGGAGGCCCTCAGTCAGTTAAACGTTTACTTTCTTCTTACGCTAGCATTTCCCAAGTTCACTTACATCTGGGTGGGAGGCACAGGAAGGAATGACTAGAATCCCAGATGAGGCTGCTATGGCCTTTTCGGTTTCTAGTGGGGAGTGTTAGTAGCTACATCAACATGGTCATAGCTATAATTGTATTATTCTGCTTATTTGGTTGCCATGGTTACTGAGCCATGGTTCTTCCTATTTTAAGATGGTTTCTGAGCCTTCATGTTATATCCAAAAGAAGAAGTCACACTATAGTAGTAATATACAAAATCATAATTTCTTTATGTCTCTTTATGCATTGCAGTTTGAATGTAAAATGTCCCTCAGAAGTTCACATATTTGAACACTTGGTTCCTGGTTGGTGACACTATCTGGGGAGGCTATGTAATGTTTAGAAGGTGGCACTTTACTGGGAGAAGAATATTCCTGAGAGTGGGTTTGAGGGGTTTACAGCACCATCCTGTCTATGAGCAAGCACTAACTCTCCCCACTATCTCTCTCCTGTGTGGAGTTGAGATGTGATATCTCAGCTTCATGTTTTCTTATTCCTGTGGCCACCATCTTGTCTCCTACTAAGATGGACCCTCTCTTGGAACCATGAGCTAAAATAAAACTTTTCTACCTTAAATTGCTTTTGCTTGTGGTATTTTAATTAAAGCATCAGAAAAGTAACTAATACATTACAAATAGATTTATAATAAAACAATGTTAGCAAAGATATAAGAACAAAACCCACAGCATCTAACCTTTTCACTATTGCATGTGGTTTATGTTTTTAGAACCCTCTGTGATCTGTGAATCTTCACAGAAATTCTGTGATCATCTGTTTTGTGAACACTGACTTGATGAACATTACACAGTAATTGAGAATTTATTTAACACTGCACAATGCTGGAAGTAAATGAATAAGGGAGGACTCACGTTTTCCTTGACAGAACAACTGAAATGTCAGTTGATGTGGGATTCCCTTATGTATGCTGTGAATATCATTGGTTAATAAAGAAACTGGCTTGGCCTGATAGGGTAGAACAAAGGTAGGTGGGGAAACCTAAACTAAATGCTGAGAGAAAGGAGGCAGAGTCAGAGAGAAGCCATGGAGCCACTTCTGGAGACAGACATGCTGAAACTTTGCTGGTAGGCCATGACCTTGTGGTGATATACAGCCTAATAGAGATGGGTTAGTTTAGGACATAAGAGTTAGCCAGATATATGCTTAAGCTATTGGCCGGTATTGCAAATAATATGAGCAGCCAGGAACCAATAAGTAGTCTGGATACTGAGTTATGTTTAAAAGGCCTAAGTTCTTTCTTAGCACTCTGCATGGCAAGGGGTTTCCAACAGGGCTTTGATGGTTTTCTTTTTGTCCATTAACAATTAGCAGTTAACCTTTCCATGTTTGGTTCTTCCTATTTTAGACCCTTTTTTACTATCAGGCTTCCCGGGGGTCTTCACACTCTATCCCTATCTTTGTGCTCTTACCACCTGACTTCAGCCTCCATTACCAAGAGAAACTTTTACCAAGAGAAAATTTCCCCCAGAGTGTCGGTTTCTTCACTGTATAATAACCATTCACTCCCTTGATCAATTCAGTTACATAGCTCTTGCTCCATCTCTTAAAAGATGCCACCTGACAATGGCTAAAGTAGATATCTTGTCTAGCAGTCTTCTCAAGTGCCTTTGCTTTGCTTGGATTTTCAAGCAGAGAGCGGGATGGACATGCTTGGAATCCCAGCACTAAGTAGAGAAAGACAGGTAAATCTCTGGATTTGAGGCCATACTGCTCTACACGATGAGTTCCAGGTCAACCAGGACTGCATAGTAAGACCTGTCTCAAAATAAAAACCTTTCATCTTGGGACTGGAGAAATGGCTCAGTGATTAAGAGTGCTTGTTGTTCTTACATAAGACCAGGTCTTGGTTCCCAACATCCACTTTGACTTCTTCCCTCTACTGATCTCTGTGGGCACTGCTCTTATATATATCATAACCACACACAAATACACATGAATTAAAATTTAAGTGAATAAATTAAACAAATATTAAAGCAGAGAACAGACATGTCAAATTCTCATGAAGACTTCAGTGGCACAGACAATTCTTCTTTACAACTGCTATCTGTTTTCTGTAGATTTCTATCAACTTAGGTTATGACTCCTGTGGAATATTCCTTTATGCTGTGTGAATATATGTTGCTGTGATCAGTTTAATAAAGAAGTTAGGTGGAAAAGCCAAACTGAAAATGACGGGAAGAAGAAGGACAGATCAGGAGAGTCACCAGCAGACACAGAGAGAAGCAATATGAGCAAACAGTACTGAGAAAAGATACCAAGCCACATGGCAAAGCATAGACAAAAAATATGGGTTAATTTAAAAGTAAGAGTTAGCTAGTAATATGCCTGGGCTATTGGCCAAGGATCTGTAATTAATATAAGCCTACATGTAATTATTTGGGACTGGTAGCCAGGAAAGAAAAGTCTTCCTATAAATCCTTTCTTCCAGTGGAGAGTGAATACAGGTTCTTCTCTGATGTCTGATGTGGGAGGTCCTTCTATATATGTGTTGTTTTTATTGGCTAATGAATAAAGCTGTTTCAGTCAATGGCTTAGCAGAGTAAGGCCAGGCAGGAAATCCAAACAGATATGTATAGAGAGAGTAGGTGAAGTAGCTATGCTATGTAGCTGCCAAAGGAAAAAGATACCAGATTCTTACCAGTAAGCCACAGCCTCGTGGTGATACACAGATTAATAGAAATGGGTTAATTTAAGATGTAAGTGCTAGCTAGAAATATGTTTGAGCATCAGCTAAACAGTGTTGTAATTAATATAATTTTGTGTGATTATTTGGGTCTAGGCAGCCAGAAAAATAGCACATTGTCTTCTCTTATAATTCCCAGCCTTCACCTTTTCCCATCCTTGATCAACATAGGTTCACATGTTCCTGCTCTTATGCTCTTACTTGGTCAGCTGATGGGGAAAAGTGCGAAGAGCCCACAGTCAAGAGCCCAAGTAACCAGCGTAACTCTCCTGCTCTTCTTGATACAGATGGTTACAAACTCCAGGGCCTGAGGTCTGATGGACTCAAAAGCTTTCACGTCTCTCCAGCATCCACACAATATATGGACCATGTATCATCCACATGACAGTTAATACTAATTATCAACTTGACAGGCTCTAGAATCACCCAGGAGATAAATCTCTGGGCATGTCTGCAGATGGATTTTCTAATTTTGTTAATTAAAATAGGAAGAGCCATCATAAGTATAGACTGCAGTCCTGGAGTATATAAAAAGGAGACAGGGCGTTGAGCACCAGTCTTCGTCTCTTCCTGCTTCCTGACTGTGGCTGTCATGTAGCCAGCTGTCTCCTAAGACCTTGCTGATATGGTTTCCTTGCCATGATGAACGGCAATCTTCCTTTCTTTGGTTGTTTTCGTCAGGTGTTTGGACTCAGTAATAAAAAAAAAAAAACAGTTAACAGAGTCAACATGACCAAAAGCATGTTGTCGGTAGGCATGTCTGAGGAAGTAAGCATTCTAGGTTTATTATACAACCCATAAGGCACTCATAAGTGCAAAATTACATGAAAAATGTTTCTGTTGATATAGAGTATGGACGTAGTGTTGATTGGAAACAACAAAATTAAGTTCTCTTATTTGTTTACGACCCTCTGCCTCTCCCTCCAGGCGGTTTCCCACCCTCTTGTCTGTTCCATGGTGTTCATGTTTGCCCCACTACTGAACTGGTGGGGTATGAAATCCCAGCATCTGTTTGCTATGCAGGAGCCTGGTTCTTCAAGGGTTAAAAACCCATAGCCTTCTGGGAAACATCTCTCAGAAAAGGCCTCTCTCCTCCAGAAAAGACTGAACAAAAGCTATTTCAGAGTGCCTTGCAGAAAAAAATCACCACCACCCTGCAGTCTGAGAAGTGAGAGTGTTGCCTGAATTCACACATCCTTTGTGTTCCTGCTGCAGGCCACTTTCTTCCTGGCTGAAAATAAGCGTGAAGCTCATTTTCCTCCACCTTTGTTTAATTAATAGGAACACTTCCCAGAGGATCAACTCCTTTAAAATTTTAATAAAGTTACTGAGCTCTTGAGTTGTTTTGCCGTGATACAGCGTCATAATTGCTGTGCCGATTTAGCCTTCTTAATTGTGCCTGCAATGTGCATACGTGCTTGAAAATGAAATGGGCTGAACTTCAGTAGAGACTTGAGTAGAGAGTACGTGAGTCTAGGTGCTTCCTATTGCAAAGATCTAACACTTATTGTGAAAAATGACAGTGGGCTATAGCAAAGAGGATCTGGAATAGGGCCACAGGAGAAGTAAAGACTCCTCTCTCTGTGATTGGGATTACAGAGCCAAGATTCTCTTGCTGAGTCTACACATCTGAATGGTTTAATCTGTGCCATGCCAGGAAAGCTGAAATGGATCAAACTTGATCCCCTCAGAAACCAAATGAAGTAGGGCAGGGGTAATGGCTTAGCCAATTAATATGCTCACATGCAAACACAGAGATATGTATTTAGATCCCCTGTTGGAGGAGGGCGCTTGTTGATTCTCAGCTGCCTGGCTAGCTTAGACCCGAAATAATCACATAGAAACTGTATTATTTAAATCACTGCTTGGCCCATTAGGTCTAGATTCTTATTGGCTAACTCTTACATATTAATTTAACCCATCTCCATTAATCTGTGTATTGCCACATGACAGTAGCTTACTGGCAAAGTTTTGGCACGTCTGACTCTGGCGGCAGCTCCATTGCTTCCCTCCAACTCCATCGTTCTTTCTCCCAGCATACAGCCTAGCTTTCCCCACCTAGTTTTGTTCTTCCCTGCCATAGGCTCAAAACAGTTCTTTATTCATTAATGGTATTCACAGCACACAGAGGGAACTCCCACATCACCCAGGACCTTCCACACCAATCCAGAGTACCTAGGGCAATGAGCATCTGTCATGGAGAGGCAGATATGCATGCACCAACACATGTAAATGCAAATGGAAACACATATGAACACACTCATACACAGGAACACATACATACACACACACACACAAAATAAAGGCAATGTGATACTGTAGCCTTTTGACAAAGATTCAGAGTCACTGGACCTAGAGACCACTATCATCTTTCAGATGGTACCAGCACCATTGTTATGTGGCTAGGCTGTCCCCACAACAAACGAAATTAAATTTAAATTGGCTTTAGCTATAAGGGTGATATTTTTGTTGTAGAAATTAAAATATAATAAAAATGTAATACAATTTGGTCAGATAAAAACTAGGCATCAGAATCAGATGATGGCTATTGAGTCTCAGAAGAGGGCATGTCCATAGATCAGAAGTGGACAGTGTCTGGAGGACATGAGTCTCAGAAGGGGCATGCGTAATGAGTAGAAGTGTCCAATGGCTGGGAGTGCCATGAAGGCATGATTTTCTTCCAACGTAGAGTCCAGAAAAAGTGAAGTGAATGGCTAGGGCAATAACCAGGTGTCTCTCAATCAACCGTGATTCAGCAGAAGCATGCAAGCAAGCCCTCGAAGTGACATCATACATCAGGAAAAGCAAATAATATCATAGATGTAAATAAAAATTCTCAAAGCAAAAACTACCAAAATTTACTTTCAGAATCATAAAAACTACAACTAGAAATGTATCAAGTCATTAAGTGATTTTATTAGTAATCTACAATTTTCCCTCAAAGATAAGACTTTGATTTAAAAAAAAAAGTCTTTGATAAAGATAAAAGCTTCTTATGATGCTGGCTCCATATTTTCCAGGCTTAGTAAGAGGATAAAAAAATGGAACAGATAGCAAGTACATTTCTATTTGAGTCTTACCCCTGACCTGGGATGAGATAGTGTTTCCTCAACAGCCGCTTATTGAATGAGTGTTGCATGGTAGAACTTTGAAACTGAGGCTGGGTTATCCACACAACAATTATCAGTCCAAACATATCAAAGAAGCAACCAAGCATATATCCACAAATTAGTTTCAGAATCACTTAGCCACTTGCCTTTAAACTTTGCAAATCCAAAGTAAAATGCTTCTAAGATCTGAGTTTATTCTGAAAGCCAGCGAGTAACCACTGGGATTATGGTAGTTGATTGTGGAAAGGATCTGAGTGTAAGTCTGGAGCTCCAACACAGGATGCTGTTGAGTAGGGCTCCTGGCTTGCATGAGGTAGTAAAGGCCCTGGAGCCAAGCATGGATACTCAGTCCAGAGACAGTACACCTCTCTGTGCCAAAGCTTAACAAGATCATTTTGGGGGATTTGATGGTGATTACGGGAAGTAGGGATAGAAACTGGGTTTTCCTTGTACTCTGGCAAGCAATGGGAAATGGTGAACAGAACTCAGAGAATCAATTTTCTAAAACGTGAAAATCTCAAGTTAAAGAGGAATTGAGAGATGGCTAGCCATGAAGACAGAATCAAACCTAGTAGAAGAAAACTCAATAAACACAGAAAATACCATGGAATGGGGAAAACGTGCAGTGTCTTAAACCAGAGAACAAGAGGAAATCAAAGTCATGACTAAGGTCTAACAAACTAGAACTAATGTCTTAGACCAGATGTAAGGCCATCACATCAATATTATCGCATGTAAATAACAAGTAAAAAATATAATGCCATCACCGTCGATATTATCAATGCAAATAACATGTTAAAAATGTAATGCCATTATAGCTAATATCATCACATGTAAATAACATGCAAAAAATAGAAAAAGAGTAAGGAAGGGAAAGGAAAGAAAAGAAAAAAGAAAAAAGAAAGGAAGGTAAAGGGAAAACCAGAGAGATAACTCAGCAAATAGGAGCAACAATTGCTCTTCTGGAGGTCCCGAACTAGGTTCTCAGGGCTTATCCTGGGCAACTAATTGCCTCCTGTAACTCCAGCACCAGCAGGCAGAAAATCCAATACCTCCATCTCCAACCTTACCTACATTCATTCTCTTTCTCTCTCTCTCTCTCTCTCTCTCTCTCTCTCTCTCTCTCTCTCTCTCTCTCTCTCTCTCTCTCTCTTTCTCTCTCCCTTTCTTTTTCTCTTCCTCTCTCTCTCTCACACACAAACACATACTTAAAATAAAATCTTTTTTTATGTAAAGCAAGGTCATATGGGCTACCTTTGGCTCCCTGTTGAGAGAAAGTTTGAAAAGAACTAATTTGAAAGTGACACATATTCAATCACAAATGCATGCATTTAATTTTCCACCTGACTCTGCTCAAGTCAGTGCAGGTAGTGGGTTGTGCAACTTGTCCACATTTGCTCATCAGATCCTCTGTCTACTCAGCTGTCTGGGAGCAGGAAGAAGACACAACTCTCAGATGGATCAAAGTAGACTAGAAGGAGAAACACTGCAAGTTCCCTGCCCCTTGCATAATTCTGCCAGTGGAAGCTGACACATTCTATAAGATATCACTTCACTACCATCCCTGCATCTTGCCATCACTGGCAGAAACCTCATTATTACTAACAGTCATAGAGCATTCTAGAGTACAGAGCCTGCAGATCCTAGGAAAGAAATAAAGTACAATGCAAACAAAAACTATTATTTTTGTATAAGAGGGGTATTATTTTTTTGTTTGAAACTATATGGGAGCCTTACTATGAGACGTTTGCAGCCGGCTTAGTGAGAAATGCAGCCAACCTCATATTTCTTGTTTCTGCACTGTGTTTTACATACAGTTTATACATTTTATATACACGTATTGCTGTTATCGTAAGTGTGGAAAGGCAGCCTTATTTTGAGAAGTTCATATATGAGCACTGTATTTTTTTTGTCCCACCACCCTCCCCTCTACCTCCTCCTATGTTCTTAAATTCATTACCTTTTCTTCTATAATTATTACACAAACACACACATACATAGACTCCACTGAATCCATTTATTGTTGCTCATATATACACATGTTTAGGGAGGAATAGGTAATAAATAACACTAAGGATATTTGAAAAATCTATAAAGCAACATAATAATTTTAATATTATTGAAAATACATATATGTGTATATGTTATAGGAGCTGCAGGCTGTGTTCCTGCCTCCCCAGCTCCTGGTCGCCTGGCTACCTTATGCCCCAAAATAACAATACACAAACTGTATTCTTTTAAACACTGATTGGTCCATTATATCTAGCCTCTTCTCTGCTAACTCTCACACCTGGACTAGCCCATTTCTAATAATGTGTGTAGCACCCCAAGTGCACTTACCGGGAAGATTCTAGCCTACGTCCATCCTGGGTCGGAGTTTCATCGTGTGTGCCTGGAGAGGGGAGCATGGCCTCTGAACTCACTTCCTCTTCCTCCTAGCATTCTGTTCTGTTTACTCCTCCCACCTATGTTTTAACCTATGAGGCCAAGCAGTTTCTTTATTACTTAACCAATGACCTTCCTCCATCATGTATACACACATATAGATAGATAGATGGATAGATAGATAGATTTACACATCACACACATACACACACTTTAAATGGAGTTATGCCCTGAAGGGCGATGAAGCTTCTACAAGAACCATAAGCTATCTAACTAAACTCCAGTGGTCAGCGAGGTAAACCTCCTCCCAGCAGTTGATCAGGAGAGCCCAAGAGTCCCAAACAATATAGGCTAATGTCATTGCCCTGGTCACTTCCCAGTACTTGAAGGTAAAAATCCCTATTGCTGAAGGCATCATGTACTCTGGGCACAGGACTTGGGGGAATCCAGCTGGAACTGGTCTTTATGTCACATTATAAAGATGGATTGTGATACAATATGACTTCCTAACTAAAAGAAGAGTGTGTTTACACACAGCAAATAGATTATCCATCTTCAGTCGTCTCGTGGTAACATCCCTGATTTGGGGAATTCCAAACACTAAATCCAACCCTTCTTGATTTTATGGGTTTTAGCCAGATCAATATGTTCTGTTATTTCTGCAAAGTGGCTCTGTTCAGAAACTACTCAGAATTCATACAACGGGGGTGGTGAGCTATGGAAGATGTTCGTATTGCTCACATATTGCTTACCTTTATCTATAACAAAATAATTTGAAAATTTAATGAGATCCACGTAAGGCCAGACATGTGGTATGCTTAACATAGAACAGGGCCAGCAGTAGCCCAAAGTAACTCACTACCATCTGCTTAAAGTTTCTGAAGAGTGGGGGGTTGTGAAAAGGTTTATATATGTATTTGTTTGACCCTAAAGAAACCCACTGTGGAAGTAGCTTATTTCTAGGGTGTCAAAATCCCCCATCAACCCAATTCCTTGAACAATTACAATGTCCTGGTATACTCCTGCCATACCAGTAAGCAGTCTATAATAGGATGGTCACCTATACAAATCACTATTACATGAACCACCATTACATAAATTTTTAAAACTGACTTTGCTTGGACGATATGATCCTGACTCACAAATATGATGACTCATTAGAGTCTCCATAAGAATTAAACTAGATAAGGCCCCATAAATTTTTTTCTTCACTAATTGTTAAACAATATCATATGATGTGTTTATGTGTACATTCATGTACATGTATATGTGTCTTCATAAATGTTCAATGTGCAGATGTCAGGTGTTGACACTGAGTGTGTTCCTTGATGCTCTTCTTAACCTAATTTTTGAGAAAGGGTCTCTCACTGAACCTCAACACTCAACAATTCAGCTATACTAACTAACCAGCCAGGGATCCTCCTCTTCCTCCCCACATCCCAAACACTAGGATTCCAGATTTGTGCCTGGCTTCCTGGATTCCACTGTACCTGGCTTTTAGTATGGGATCTGAGGATCTGAACTCGGGAATTTGCACCTGTGCAGCAAGCAATATTTTAACAACTGAGGCATCATTTATCTTCCCAGTCTCAGTGCCATTTAAAAAAATACGGTCACATAAATCATGGGGCTGTTGGGTTTGGGGCAGCTTCACAGCAAGGGTCCCTGCACCTGCTGAAGTTAATCAAGAACTGACAGCTCCTACTGTGTGATGACTTTAAGGGTTCCCAACCCTTGTTAAAACAAAGATTAACAGCCTGTACACAGTTCTACCTATACTCTCTCCAGGTGAGCCAATCATTGTCAGTCAGGAAAAGGCAGAAAGGAATCCACATGTGGAAATGAAGTTGGTTTTGGACTGGCATCTGGAATCTGCCCCAGACACACACACACACACTCCTGCCTTTGTGTCTTCCTCCAAGTATTCCTCACCAAGGACCACCTGGTACTGAAATTCCATCCCTTATGACTATAAGTCAAATAAGCATTCCTTTGTAAAGCATTAGGTATTCTATCATAGCAACAAAAACAGGGCTAATACAGTTATCAATATGTCACCTATCTTGTTTTAAATATGTTCCCCACTTTTTGCTTTGATTTGCAACTGTAAAGGAAATCCCATATATTGGGGCATTTCTTCATCATTTTTACTCATTTGTATTATGAAGCTACCAGCAAAATTTGTAATGATTACTCAAACTTATCCAATATTCAACCTATGCATAAACTCCAAATTAATCATTATTAATTAAAGCAAAGTAGGTAAGAAGACCTCAAGCTATACATAGTATGGTTGTAATTAGAGGATAAATTCTGAGACACATACATGTCAAGAGTGTGTCAAAGAGAAGTAGAAAACTCTGAAAAAATCATAAATGAATAAATTAGTTCTAGTCAAAAAGCTCCTAATGAAGGAAAGAATAGGACCAGATGTTTTCATGGGTTTTCCCCAAAAAAAGTTAAAGGAGAATTAGTGTCAATAGATATCAAGCTCATTACCACTTGAAGAACTAAGAATCCTTTTAAATTCATTCCAAGGTCAAAATTATCTCCATACCAAAGTTATCCAGACAAGGACAGGACAAGAAAAATTTGCTATCCAATATACTTGATGTAATTGCAGGCAAAATTTCTCAACAAAATATCAGCAAGCCAAAATTAAAAGTATATTCAAAAGTACAGATCAATCACCATAACCGAGTGGAGTTTGTCTGTAGGATGCAAAATGGCTAGACACACACAGATTAATAGACATGATACTGAATATTAAAAGAATGATGGATGAAAAATATATAGGATCATCTCAATAGATTCAAAAGGAACACTCAATGAGGCAGGTGCATCCTTGTGAGTTTGAGGACAGTTTGATATACACAATAAGTTCCAGACCAGCCAGTCATGGCTACATATTGAGACCCAGTCTCAATCAGTCCTCAATCAAGCAATCATACTAGGAATGGAGACAATGAACTTCACTATAAGAAAAATCCTGCCTGACAAGCACATGGGCATCATCTAACTCAATGGTGAAAATGTAACAACTATTCCTCTAAGATTAGAAACAAGGAAAGAATGCCAATTTTCCCTTTTATTTAACATAATCCTGTAAATCCCAGCCAAAACAAGTTGGCAAGAAAGAAAGACAAAAGTCATCCAAATTGGAATGAAATCTGCCTGCATATGATATTGTATGTACAAAACTCTAATTACCCCACCAAAATTGTTATTAATAAATTTAGTAAGGCTATACAACAGAAAATCAAAAGACCAAACACAATTGTATTTTTCTACTCTATCAACACAGAGTCAAATTTTTTAAAAAAGCAATTCCATTTGTAATAGCATCAACAGTACTTAGAGCCAGGCATTGTGGTGTACACCTTTAATCTCAACATTTAGAAGGTAGGGACAGGTGGATCTCTATGAGTTTGAGCCAAGCCTGCTCTACATAGTGAGTTCCAAGCCAGCTAAAGCTATAAAGTAAGACTTTGTCTCAAAAAACAAACAGCAACCAAATTAAGAATACTTAGTAATAAGCTTAACTAAATGGGAATTATAAATCATGAATAAGGAAGTGGAAATGGCACAAACTGATACTTTAGAAGACACCCTTTACAATAGTCACAAGTAATATAAAATATCTTGGAATAATTCTAACCAAACAAGTGGACGACCTGTATGATTGGAACTTTAAATCTTTAAAGAAAGAAATTGAAGAAGACACCAGAAGATGGAAAGATCTTCCATGCTCTTGTGTAGTTAGAACTAACAAGTAAAAATGACAATCTCACTAAAAGCAATCTACAGATTCAATGCAATGCCCATCAAAATCCCAGTAAATGCAGACCTCAAAATGATGCCCATGTGGCCAACTAAATCCAGGTAAAACCTGAGAGTGCTTGAAAAGGAATTCTAGACCAAAAAAAAAAATACAGAGTTTAACACAGCTTCTTGCTGTTTGCTGGCAGCTTGCTGCAGCTCCTTTAAGAGAGATTTCGTGATTCAGTCATAGCAGGAAAAAAAGCCATGGCCATTTTAAAATGCCAGCGTTCTGGGCAATGCTGCCAGTGTGACCTCTGGCTCTTTCAGGAGATGGAGAATTTGAATGGGGTCCAGACTGCTGCAGCTTGCTTAAAGGTAGCATGGACTGGCTATGTGCCTGGAAGTGGGGTGGTATACATGGCTCAGAGATGCAAGCAGCTACACTACGCTGGACTGTGCAGAGCAAGAAGGCAGTACCATATATACTATAGTAATAGGTCTGCTTAAATTTTAGACTGTGCAAGGCATGCAGGCAGTACTGTATTTGACACAGTAATGCCATAGCTTAAGTTGTAAGAAGGGCTTAGCATTTTAAGAAGTGCTTCTGGTAGAAAAATAATTACAGATATGCAATAGAGATAAATCCAGATGAGTCATAGTGATGGATCAATGTATGTAGGCTTGGAAGAGAGAAGAAAAAGAGTATAGAGAGTCATAAAATAAAGTTAATGCTTTAAAAATAAGGGGTAAAGTCTTTAAAGGACAGAGTACAGACAGTCATAGATTAAAAGGAGTAAAGAAAAATAAGCCATGTAAAGATGGATGTACATAGAGAGTCTGGATTATGTATATTAATGTGTTTTCTTTGAATTTTTTGACTGTGAAGGAGCTAAGTACAGAGAGACATTTCTTTGTGTGGGCTCTTAAGCTAAACCATCAGGTATGTTATAAAGGCATCTTATACAGGCTTCAAAATTTGGGTCTAATGATATGTTGCTTTGGAAAAGAAGTTTCTCTTTTGTTTCCACAGAGGATGAGAACCTATGTAATCCTTCTAGACCAACATGGTTTGATAGACCAAGAGCCCCCAAAAGGTTGCCAAGAACAACCCCCCAAAAATTACTTCACCCAACTGCTGACTGAGATGAACCTAGCACACATGATACAGCATGAAAGACCTGATTAAGAGTGCCCCCAAACAGCAAGAAGCAGTTTGGGTAAAGTAACACCCATATTCCCAAATATTGTTTGTAAATGCTTCTTTACATTTAAAGGGGAATATGATATAGATAAGAATAATTTTCACTGGTATGAATCTTGATTTATTGATACAAATTTAAAGTCAATTTTATTATATATATATATACATATATATATTTCTGCTCTTGATTAAAGTATTGTGTTTGTGTAGCTCATTTAAAATATAATGTATAATTAAGAAATATAAGTTAATAGATAATCATCTATAATACTCAAGATTGTAGTCATGTTAGATTTTCTAGATATATAGATATATATATTTCATTTAGATGGGTTATTCTTCAAATCTTTCAGAGACATATTCAGAATATGGCATTTAAATGTTTTAAGAACTTAGGACTTTTGATGACAGTGAGACACATCTGGCCCTGGCACTACCAATTACTTCAAGAGGAAGGTGGGTATTAAAGAGGCTCCTTAGGAGTTGGTTAGCCTTGCCTGGCCTGCATAACTGGACATGCAGGATCCACAGAGAAATGACTGCTGAACTTGCCTAAAGATGAGATGGTCCTTCGGGGGTTCCTACTTCATGAAAGAGTCTGCGAGACATTCTGCAGGATACAGAAGAAAGTGACTGGCAAACTGTCAATATAGGCAGACCTATCTTTGACATTTCCAGCTCCGTGGAAAAGTCTGCTGGATATTATGCAGCAGGCCTGTAGGCTGAAGATTGGATGCTCCAATACTACAGAAAAACTTTGGGTGACTGTTCAGGCAGGGAGATGTCTCTGTCAATTTTAGAATTTTGGAAGTTGCTTACAAAGCACTTCCTGCTTACTTAGGTGATATTATATCCTAGAGTCTTTGATCAAGTTGGAGAACTTATAGTTATAGGTATAGTTTTCCTTAGTTATGATAAAAGATAAAGTAGATATAAATATTATAACTGTAGTTCTTGCTTGATACCTGTTTTATTATATGTAGTTTTGCTTTGTTAAAGTTAAAGCCTTCATTTGTTAAAACAGAAAAGGGAAAATGGTGTAGGAGGTCCTTCTGTCTATGTGTTACTTTTATTGGTTAATAAAGGAACTGCTAGCTGGGTAGTGGTGGCACACGCCTTTAATCCCAGCACTAGGGAGGCAGAGGCAGGCAGATCTCTGTGAGTTCAAGGCCAGCCTGGTCTACAAGAGCTAGTTCCAGGACAGGAACGAAAAAGCTACCGAGAAACCCTGTCTCGAAAATCCAAAAAATAAAATAAAATAAAGGAACTGCTTTGGGCCTATAGCAAAGCTGTAGGGGAACAGAGCTAGGCAGGGGAAACTAAATGGAATGCTGGAAGAAGGAAGGCAGAGAGAGAGAGAGAGAGAGAGAGAGAGAGAGAGAGAGAGAGAGAGAGAGAGAGATGCCATGGAGCCACTTGAGACAGGTGCTGGGAATTTTAGCTGGTAACCTACAGCCTCATGACAATACACAGATTACTAGAAATGGGTTAAATTAAGATGTATGAGTTACCCAGTAATAAGTAAGAGCTAATAGGCCAAGCAGTGATTTAATTAATACAGTTTCTGTGAGGTTATTTTGGGGCTAAGCTAGCCAGGCAGCTGGGAAGACCAAGAGGCCCCTCCTGCAACATTGAAAGAACATTACTCAACTTCATGTGGAAAAGTAAAAAACCCAGGATAGCCAAAACAATCCTGTAAAATAAAGGAACTTCTGGAGGCATCATAATTCCTGACTTCAAAACTCTACTACGGAGCTACAGTACTGAAAACAGCCTGGTATTGGCATAAAAACAGACAAGAGGACCAATGGAACCAAATTTAAGACCCAGATATCAATCCAAACACCTGATTTTTGACAAAGAAGAAAAAATATAAAAAGGAAAAAAGAAAGCATATTCAACAAATGGTGCTGGCATAACTGGATATCAAAATGTAGAATGAAAATAGATTCACATCTATTGTAATGCACAAAACTCAAGTACAAATAGATCAAAGACCTCAACATAAAACAAACCACACTGAATCTCATAGAAGAGAAAGTGGGAAACATACTTGAATGCACCAGCACAGGAGACCACTTCCTAAATATAACCCCAGTAACACAGACACTGAAAGAAACAATTAATAAATGAGGCCTCCTGAAACTGAGAAGCTTCTGTAAAGCAAAGGACATGATCAACCAGACAAAATGGCAGCCTACAGAATGGGAAAAGATCTTCACCCACCCCACATCGGACAGGAGGTTAATCTCCAAAATATAAAAGAACTCAAGAAATTGGTCATTCAAAGAACAAATAATCCAATAAAAAAATGGAGTACAGACCTAAACAGAGAACTCTCAACAGATGAATCTAGAATGGCTGAAAAACATTTGAGGAAATGTTCAACATCCTAAGCCATCAGAAAAATGCAAATCAAAAAAACTCTGAGATTCCATCTTACACCTGTAAGAATGGCCAAGGTCAAAAACACTGATGACAACTTATGCTGGAGAGGATGTGGGAAAAAGTGAACACTCCTCCTTTTCTGGCTTGAATGCAAACTGATACAGCCCCTTTAGAAATCAGTGTGGTGATTTCTCAGAAAATTAGGAAACAACCTGCCTCAAGACCCAGCAATACCACTTTTGAATAAATACCCAAAGGATGCTCAATCATACCACAAGGACATATGCTCAGCAGAATTGTTTGTCATAGCCAGAACCTGAAAACAACCTAAATGCCCCTTGACCAAAGAATGGATAAGGAAAATGCAGTGCACTTACACAATGGAGTACTGCACAGCAGAACAAAATAATGACATCTTGAAGTTTGCAGGCAAATGGATGGAGCTAGAAAACATGATATTGAGTGAGGTAACTCAGATTCAGAAGGACAGATATCATATGTACTCACTCATAAGTGGCTTTTAAACATAAAGCAAAGAAAAAAACAGCCAACAATTTACAATCCCAGAGAACTTAGATAACAATAAGGACTCTAAGAGAGACATACATGGATCTAAAATACATGAGAAATAGAAAAAGACAAATCTCCTGAGTAAATTCTGAGCATGGGGACCATATGAGACAGTAGAAGGGGAGGGGAAAGGAAAGGGGGGATCAGAGAAAACTTTATGACTCAATAAAAACAATTTTAAAAAGACAGATCAATTAAAATAGTCAAAATATCTATAGTGTCAAAATAAGTCTACAGATTTAAAGCAGTTCCTCTCAAAATTATCACAGCATTTTTCACATCAAAGGAGACAAACATACTTACATTTGTACTGAGCCACAAATTTAATCTTGAACAAGAACAGGTTTAAAGATGTTACACTTCCTAGTTTAAAATTATTTTTACAAAGTACTTAATCAAAGCAGTACCATGCTGGCATTGAAAACAGACAAAATTGTGAGAGGAATGGAATAAATAAACCAGAAAAATTCTACATGAAAATGATCGACTAATTTTTGACAAAAACAGTAAGAATATACCTTGGGGCAGGGAATGGTATTGTCAATAAATCAAGCTGAAAAACAAGAAAGTATATGTGAAACAATGAAATCATAGTCTCACCTATAACATGCAAAAAATCAACTATAAAAAAACTCCTGAAAGATGAGAAAAAGTCCTTGCCATCAGTCTTAGTCATTATGGGGAGGAGAGGAGACAGGGCATAAAAATCACACACAACAATATAAAGCTATAAATAAACTCATCATTTGAAAGGGAAATAACAAAATGAAAAAATAATCCCAACAGAGTAGGAGAAAAGATTTGTAAGTAATATATCTGATAAGGGGTTATGATCCAAACATGTAACAAACTCAATCAACTCGATAGTTACCAAAAAAGAAAAAGAGAAAAAATACCTGATTAACTATTGAGCAAAAGACCAGAATAGATGTATTTTTTCCCAAAGAGTCATGCAAATAACTAACAGGTATATGAATAGGTTGACAGAATCACAAATCACCAGATAAATACAAATGAAAACTCAAACCACATGAAGCCATTTCTTTGTGCCTGATAGAAGGTTATCACTGAATGACGAAGAGATGTCAAATGTTGGCAAGAAACACAGAAAATGGAAGCCTTTGCAGTTTTATTAGTGTGAATGAAAAGTAGCACAGTCATATGGGAAACATATGGAGGTACCTAAATAATTAAAGTAGCACATATATGATGTATTATATATACATATGCACCATAAATGTGAAATGTCCCTGCAAGCTCAGCTATTTGAAAACATGATCCTCAGCTGGTAGTGCTATTTTGACAAGCCATGGGACTTTTAGGATGTGGGTCCTTGCTAGAGGAAGTGAGTTACTGTGGGTCAGATCTTAAGGTGAACAATCTAAACAGACCTGTTGGTCACGAAGAATTAGAAGAGGTTATCAAAAACCTCCCTACCAAAAAAAGCCCAGGACCAGATGGTTTCAATGCGGAATTCTACCAGAAGTTCCAAGAAGAGCTAATACCTATACTCCTTAATGTATTCCACAATATAGAAACAGAAGGGTCATTACCAAATTCTTTTTATGAAGCTACAGTTACTCTGATACCAAAACCACACAAAGACTCAACCAGGAAAGAGAATTACAGGCCAATCTCACTCATGAACATCGATGCAAAAATCCTCAACAAAATACTGGCAAACCGAATCCAAGAACACATTAGAAAAATTATCCATTACGATCAAGTAGGCTTCATCCCAGAGATGCAGGGCTGGTTCAACATACGCAAATCTATCAATGTAATCCACCATATAAATAAACTGAAAGAAAAAACCATATGATCATTTCATTAGATGCTGAAAAAGCATTTGACAAAATTCAACACCCCTTTATGATAAAGGTCTTGGAGAGAATAGGGATACAAGGATCCTACCTAAATATAATAAAAGCTATTTACAGCAAGCCAACAGCTAACATTAAATTGAACAGAGAAATACTCAAAGCCATCCCACTAAAATCAGGAACACGACAAGGATGTCCACTCTCTCCATACCTCTTCAATATAGTGCTTGAAGTTCTAGCAATAGCAATAAGACAACATAAGGAGATCAAGGGGATTCGTATTGGAAAGGAAGAAGTTAAGCTTTCATTATTTGCAGACGATATGATAGTATACATAAGTGACCCCAAAAATTCTACCGAAAAACTCCTACAGCTGATAAACACCTTTAGTAATGTGGCAGGATACAAGACAACTCCAAAAAATCAGTTGCCTTCCTTAACACTAAGGATAAGGAAGCAGAGAGGGAAATCAGAGAAGCATCACCTTTCACGATAGCCACAAATAGCATAAAATATCTTGGGGTAACCCTGACCAAGGAAGTGAAAGATCTATTTGACAAGAACTATAAGTCTTTGAAGAAACAAATTGAAGAAGACACCAGAAAATGGAAGGACCTCCCTTGCTCTTGGATTGGGAGGATCAACATAGTAAAAATGGCAATTCTACCAAAAGCAATCTATAGATTCAATGCAATCCCCATCAAAATCCCATCAAAATTCTTCACAGATCTGGAGAAGACAATAATCAACTTTATATGGAAGAACAAAAAACCCAGGATAGCCAGAACAATCTTATACAATAAAGGATTGTCTGGAGGCATTACCATCCCTGACTTCAAACTCTATTACAGAGCTACAGTATTGAAAACAGCTTGGTATTGGCATAAAAACAGAGAAGTCGACCAATGGAATCGAATAGAAGACCCTGACTTTAACCCACAAACCTATGAGCACCTGATTTTCGATAAAGAAGCTAAAAGTATAAAATGGAAAAAAGACAGCATCTTCAACAAATTGTGCTGGCAAAACTGGATGTCAATCTGTAGAAGAATGAAAATAGATCCATATTTATCACCATGCACAAAACTCAAGTCCAAATGGATTAAAGACCTCAATATCAGTCCGTACACACTGAACCTGATAGAAGAGGAAGTGGGAAGTATTCTACAGCACATGGGCGCAGGAGACCACTTCCTACGTATAACCCCAGCAGCACAGACACTAAGGACATCATTGAATAAATGGGACCTCCTGAGGCCGAGAAGCTTCTGTAAAGCAAAGGACACTGTCACTAAGACAAAAAGGCAACCCACTTACTGGGAGAAGATTTTCACCAACCCCGCAACTGACAAAGGTCTGATCTCCAAAATATATAAAGAAATCAAGAAACTAGACCGTAAAAGGCTAATCAATCCAATTATAAAATGGGGCACTGAGCTGAACAGAGAATTCTCAGCAGAAGAACTTCAAATGGCCAAAAGACACTTAAGGTCGTGCTCAACTTCCCTAGCGATCAGGGAAATGCAAATCAAGACAACTTTAAGATACCATCTTACACCTGTCAGAATGGCTAAAATCAAAAACACCAATGATAGCCTATGCTGGAGAGGTTGTGGAGAAAGGGGTACACTCACCCATTGCTGGTGGGAATGCAAACTTGTGCAACCACTCTGGAAAGCAGTGTTTCGGTTTCTCAGGAAATTCGGAATCAACCTACCCCTAGATCCAGCAATACCACTCTTGGGAATATACCCAAGAGAGGCCCTATCATACAACAAAAGTATATGCTCAACTATGCTCATGGCAGCATTGTTTGTAATAGCCAGAACATGGAAACAACCTAGATGCCCTTCAATGGAAGAATGGATAAGAAAGTATGGAATATATACGTATTAGAGTATTACTCAGCAGTAAAAAACAAGGACTTCTTGAATTTTGCATACAAATGGATGGAAATAGAAAACACTATCCTGAGTGAGGTAAGCCAGACCCAAAAAGAGGAACATGGGATGTACTCACTCATATTTGGTTTCTAGACATAAATAAAGGACATTGAGCTTATAATGCATGTTCCTAGAGAAGCTAAATAAGAAGGTGAACCCAAAGACAAACACATAGGCATCCTCATGAATATTAACCTTCGTCAGGCGATGAAAGGAGACAGAGACAGAAGAGCACGGGACAGAAATCTCAAGGTCCAAATCAGGAGCAGAAGGAGACGGAGCTCAAGCAAGGAACTCAGGACCACGAGGGGTGCACCCACACACTGAGACAATGGGGATGTTCTATCGGGAACTCACCAAGGCCAGCTGGCCTGGGTCTGAAAAAGCATGGGATAAATCCGGACTAGCTGAACATAGAGGACAATGAGGACTACTGAGAACTCAAGAACAATCGCAGTGGGTTTTTGATCCTACTGCACGTACTGGCTTTGGGGGAGCCTAGGCAGTTTGGATGCTCACCTTAGGAGACCTGGATAGAGGTGGGCGGTCCTTGGGCTTCCCACAGGTCAGGGATCCCTGATTGCTCTTCGAACAGATGAGGGAGGGGGACTTGATCGGGGGAGGAGGAGGGAAATGGGAGGCGGTTGCGGGGAGGAGGCAGAAATCCTTAATAAATAAATAAATTAAATAAAAAAACATGATCATCAGCTGGTAGTGCTATTTTGACAAGCCATGGAACTTTTAGGATGTGGGTCCTTGCTAGCGGAAGTGAGTTACTGTGGGTCAGATCTTAAGGATTATATCTGGACTCAGTTTTCAGGATGATTTCATACTGCATCCAAAGGGATGAAACTGCTACCTTGAGTTGTTCCTCTGTATCCTCACCTTCGTAGTGCTGTAGGAATTACTACAGCCAGAAGCCTTTAAGTTCCCCCCACCGCCGCCGGGCATGACCTCTTATACTATAAATGCCAATGAAAAGCGAGTACTCACTCTCTTTTCCAGCTGCAGGATTTGGTTACTGTTCCCCATTCCAGCAGAGGATTGTGATCTGTGAGTCTATCCCTAAATAAATAACCTTTCATTATACTCAATTCTGACCTTTGTGGAATTTCTTTTTAGCGTTCTTCTTCATCATTGAAACCCTATTCACTGCCAAGATATGAGAGCAGCCTGTGTTCATCAATAAATTACTGAGTAAGTCAAATCTGATATGCAAATAAATGTGAACATCAATTACTAAGAAAAAGAAGGAAATTGAAATTTTACCTGCTATGGTGCAAAGAGGGTTCCCCAAAGTTACACATAGAGAACCTAACCCCCAACTAACAGTATTATGAGGAGGTATCTTTAAAAGATAATTAGGTCAGGGGGCCAGCCTTCTCAAACAAATTGACAACTTAATTATTACTGTGGAATAGTCCTTTTGTATACAGTGAAGCTTTGTCACTCAAATTGGTTTAATAAAAAGTTAATTGATTAGTAGCCAAGCAGGAAGTATAGGTGGGACAACCAAACTGAGGACACTGAGAAGAAGAAGGGCAGAGTTAATGGAGTTACCAGACAGAAAGTAAGTAAGACATGCCAGAGATGTAAATACCAAGAGCCTTGGAGCAGCACATACACTAATAGAAATGAGTTAATTTAAGTTGTAAGAGCTAGTTAGTAATAAGCCTGAGCTGTCGGCCAAACAATTATGATTAATATTAAGATTCTTACTGGTCATTTGGGACTGGGCAGTTGAGACAGGAAAACTAAGTCTAAAATTATGGGGATAGATTTCCTACCACAAGAATGCATTTATTGCAAATGTTAACCTGTGCCTCTTGCTCTCGGCACTCTTACGATGTTTTGCTATAAGCCGTGGTGTGTTTTCTCTAGACGCTTAATCTTGGACTTCTCAGCCTCCAGAAATGTAAGAAACACACCTTTTCCCCCTTCTTCTTTATACACAATCCAGTCTCTAGTGTGAATAAACATGAGCAACACTCTGAGAAGAACATGACATGAAAGGGTAACTATGCACACACCAAAGCTATAAGATCTTAATCATATGTGAAATTTTACTGGCTTTTGGTATCTTATTTATCAAAATGGGTTGCCTTGCCTGGCCTTAATCTAGGGGAGGCTCTTAGTTTTACTGCAATTTTATATGCCATGTTTTGTTGATATCTATGGGAGGCCTGCCCTTTTCTGAACAGAAATGGAGGAGTGGATAGGGGGTTGCAGAGGGGAGTGGGGGAGAGGGGAAACTATGGCCAGAATGTAACATAAATAAACAAATTTATTATAAAAAAGAGATGATTTAAAAGAAATCAGTACCAAATATTTTTTCTTTGGAATTTTTCACATTTGGGAAATGAGCATTTATTCAGATTTCCCCATACAAACTCAACTACAAATGAATGGCAGTTTTTAAAGGTGATGTCTTCAGAGAAGGGGTCTTAATACCGGCAGGAGGAATGGTGTAATCAGGTACATCACCTTTTAAATCAACCCATTTTGATAAATAGGGTACCAAAAGCCAGTAAAAATGTCAGAGACAGCCCCTGCTCCCACTGTTAGGAGTCCCTAAAAGAAGACTAAGCTACACAACTGTCACATATATGTACAGTGCATAGATCAGTCCCATGCAGGATTCCTAGTTGTTGTTCAATCTCTGTGAGCCCCTCTGAGCCCAGGTTAACTGATTCTGTGTTTTTTCTTGTGGTGTCCTTGATTCCTTTGGCTCCTACAATCCTTTCTCCCTCTTTTCTGCAGGATTACCCAAACTCTGCCTAATGCTTTGGTTGTGGGATTCCCGGCTGTATGCTGTGAATATCATTGGTTAATAAAGGAACTGCTTTGGGCTATAGCAGAGCTATAGGGGAACAGAGCTAGGCAGGGAAAACTAAACTGAATGCTGGGAGAAAGAAGGGTAGAGTCAGGGTGAAGCCATGTACCCCACCCCCAAGACACTGGAACTTTACATGGTAAGCTACAGCTATGTGGAGATACACAGAATAATAGAAATGGGTTAAATTAACATGCAAGAGTTAGCCAATAAGAAGTAGAGCTAATGGAACAAACAGTGATTTAATTAATACAGTTTCTGTGTGATTATTTTGGGCCTAAGTGGCCAGGAACTAACTAGCAACCCTATTACAACACTTGGTTGTGGGCCTGAATCTGTTTCTGGCAGTTGGTAGATAAAGCCTCTCTGATGACAACTGGACTAGGTACCAATATGGTCACAGGAGATAACCAGTTCTTTGTTAACATAAAACATTCCATTTTGGTATAACACTAAGACTTACCAAAGATGTTCACTTTCCTCAACCTGGAATCAATCATGTAGAGTGTCAGTTCCATTTAGCAAAGAAGAGTGTTTAGCCTTTTCAATCTGCCCCTGGGGTGCTCAATTCTCCTTGACTATTGATTGTAGGCCTCTGTAGGTACCTAGAGGAGTGAGCAGATGAGGCAATTTATAAGTCAAAACAATCAGTATATTCTAGGGTAGTTGATTCAAATTTTAGGACACAAAGTTCTCATTTTACTTCTGACTACATATGTCTTTTATTTGCATGACAAAAGTATCTCAGTTCTTTGTTATATCAGCATAAGTGTTTATTACTATGACATCAGAAGCACTCTCAGCTTTGACCCTTTACCAACACATTCAGAAGCATGGGACAGTGTTATGTGATCATATTAAATGAATTATGTCAGCCCCAGAAAGGCAAATATCACATTTTTCTCTCACTCATGGATCCTAGACTTTATAAATACATAAAATTATGTATGCACAGGTGACAGGAAAGTAAAAGTCAGCATATCTTAGAGGAACAAAGTGGACTCATGGGAGAGGAAGGGCGAGAAAGTGGAAGGCAGCAGGGAATGAAAGAACTATGCCCAAACTATATTCTGAACTTACTGGAAAATGGCCTTAGGTACCCAGCATAGAATATATTAAACCATATACATACATATACATGAAGAAAGCTGAAACCTATCAAATAAATACCACTGTACATTGGTGAGACTCTATACTAGGATCTGGAATCTGGTGACTGTGCTTGAAGATGGGTTCTTCCAATCAGTACGTGTCCTGAAACCCAATAGGATAAGATTCTTCATCCAAATGGAGCAGAGCTTTGGACCTGAGCTTCTTGTCTACAACACAGGGATCAGGCGTTTAGTTTGTACACATAGGTGTCAGAGTGGTAGACCAAGCCAGCACTGCACTGGACCATCCTTGTGAAGGATGGATAGGAAGATCCTCCAGCATTTGAGTATCTGAGGCAGAATGGGGTGACTTCTAGGGAGGGAGGTCCTTACACCCCAAATTCTAACCTTAATCAAAATGGTGAATTTCTAAACTTCTTGTTTAAATGTGTAAAAACTAATGGCTTTTTTCTAGTGTAGTTTTGCCTTGCTCTTCAAACAATGAATTAACCATGATCTATACAGTAACTGTGAAACAAAAGGGATCAAACTTAAGAGGCTTTGCTCATACTGGCCCATCTAATTGTCATAGGACTGCATTTAAGACGGCATTTCCAGGGCTAGAGAGAGGACTCAGCAGTTATGAGTGTCGATTGCTCTTGCAGAGAACCTGGGTTTTGTACCCAGTACCCAGGTTGGACTGCTGACAACAGACAGGGAGATTCAGCCCCTGGCTTTCTGGGCGTTTTCACTCACACACATATATTTTATTACACACACACAGACACATGATCCAAATATTTAAAATTAATCTTTAAAAAGAAAAAGACATCGTGTTGCCTCAACTTCCACGTAGACTAAGTGATTACCTTCAGGGGCAATGAAGTTGTTAATTACAGACTAGGTAGACAGTAACGTTTTAGGGATTTGTCATGTTTCCTCTCTATTGACATCAATTTTTATTTTCTTCAACTTAAGAAATGATTTGCTTGCCAACTTCTAAGGTCTGTATCTAGGACAGACTATGCTGTGAGGGTAAGACAAACGTGATATTCTTCTTTATTCTTTTTCCATGAAGGGAGGATCTGTAATTTTTGGTGTGACTAGACTGGCCAGGCATGTGACACCGGATCTTCCTCATCTTGCTGACATACATCCTTGAACTCTACACATTGGGCAGACCAACAAGAGTCAAGCAGTCTGGGTGCCATCACTTACTCGTGAAGTACTCTCATATTCCCCAGGACAGCTGCGTACCAGGTCTGCTTTTACTGTTCAAAGACAAAGACCCAATCAGTAGCTCTCAGATGGGCCCTAGGTGTAGCAAAAATGTGTCTCTAAGAATGCTGTTTGTACATACTTGTGTAAAACTCCTGCATCCTGCCATTTATTCTGATGGTTGCTCCAAGGAAATGGCCAGCCTAATCCTTCTGGCAGTTTCATGTGAATACATTGAACAGATCCATTAAGCCTCAATAATAATCCAATTAATTGTTGAGAAACAAGAGCCTGGCTCTTTCGTGTGGTTTTTCTCACAGAAAGAGCAGGTGCCTGTTTATCTCACGGAGCACTGACCGAGTAAGATATTGATATTCTCCATGAGTGAGCGCTTTAAAATGGATTTGCTATCGACTGGCCCATTTGCTATTGTTAGAAACCCTGTTCTCTGCTGAGAGGCCTGTGACTTTTTTTCACCCCCATTAGCCCTGTAAATAAGTCCTCCTCTAACCAAAGAAATAAAATCAGGTTTACATGAACATATTATATACATATTTTCCTTAAAATTACACTATCAATTTCCCCCAAAACAATTTTTTATGTTTTGACTAGATTCGGATTTTTTGAGAATGTGTGTGAGTTATTTAAATTCTTTCATTTCATAATGAAGTTGAATTTAACTTAAATGATGGGGAAAGTACATGTTTGTGTGCAAGTGGGTACACAGGTGAAGGGGCAGGAGCACAGCACACGCACACCAGAGCCTAACCTCAGACTCTACCTGCCTTGCTTTTTGAGACAGGGCCCCTTGTGTACACGTAACAACACACACATATATACATACATATGTATGCACACCAAGGGACAACCTCAGATATTACCCACCTTGCTTTTTGAGACAGGGTCTCTCATTGTCTGTAGCTTGTCTTATTTAGATATGACTGTCTAGTCAGGGAGTCCCGGAGATATGCCTGTCTCTGCTTCCCCAGTATTGGGCTTACAGATTCATGCTACCACAACCAGATTTTTTAATTTGAGTTCTGGGTATGCAACTCTGGTCCTATGTTTGCACAGCAAGCATTTTCCTGCCCTCTCCTACCTCTTATTTCCTGTCTTACAGTTAGTTAAGACTCAGCTGGGAGGTGTCAGGTAGTGTGGGGTAGGGTGGAACTATGTGGAGATCTGATTCTGGCATGTGTCGTGAAGCAGAACTAGCTTTTTCTAAACTCAGTTCACTCACCTCAAAATGGAGTGGCCCTGGTTTCTGCCTCAATGATACATGGTCTGGTGCATTATAACCCCCAATAACTGAGCTGTATAGATGTGGCTATTTTTGCCGCCTTGCTCTTATAGACACTATATATATGTATGTATATATATATATATATATATATACACATACAAGAATATATATTCATGTATATATATACAAGAATATATATTCATGTATATATATATACAAGAATGATTTATGTATTTTTAAAAAAATCATTGCATATTAGTAATTTTATATTATATGACCAACCTATTTGTTTCATGCCTACCAAAATTAGGATAATATTTTAAGGGTGTGATCAAATTTTCTTTCCTTTACACACCATGAGAATTCAGCACAGGGGACACGGTCAGCAAATGACTCTAACATGTAAATAATGGGATCCAAAATGTAAAATATTCATACTGTTCAAAATCGATCCTATGCAACAGACTCTAAATCACTCAACAGACATCAACTTATCACATATTTGCCTTTGGGGAGGGGGTCAGCCTATTACTAGGGAGAAAAGACCACAGTTGTGTATGTGGTTGTCATATGACTTGTGATGACGAAATTGCATTGTACCTGTGGGCTATTCTACTACTAGCTAGCAAGAGATGCAAGATTCCTAAGGGTAAAGAATCTTTGCTTAGTCCCTAGAGATGCTCACTGCTCGTGGACATTCCTGAGCTGGGACTCTAAGCTTCCTTGGGTCACACAGGGTGTGTAGTAGAGACCAGAGACACCACTGACATGGTATAAAGATATATCCCCCTCATGACTGTCCCTATTACTCTAGAAAAGAGAGAGTCCTATCTCCCTCCCCCCCAAAATTCTCAATTTGAAATATCCCAAATAGCTTCATATTTGTGAACACCTAGCGCCAGTCAGTGGTTCTGTCTTGGGAGGGTCCCGAGGGCAGGGCTTGACAGTGAGAGCCTGCCTCTGGCTCAGATCTCTTCCCATGTCACAGGTCCTCTGCCACCCTGATGGACTAAAAGCCCCTGAGAAGAGAAGCCAAGATACTACTTCCCTCTGCTATATTATTTCTGTCAGGAAAAAAAATGGCTAATACAGAACCTGAATATCAAGTAGAGGCATAAAACTAACTCAGCTCCAGCAAAGACAAAAATAAACTGAAGAAATGGACTTCGATTCCCCATCTTTATTTCACAGGCAAACCACAGCCCTGAGCTATGGCAAGTACCTCACTTATTACTGCTCATCATCTGTGTAAATCAATGGTATCTCCAGCTTGTGGTGAGAGTTAAATAAGAGATACCGGAGTGTGTGGGGAACACACGTCAGTGTGTGAGCCGTCACTCAGTGCCAAGGAGAACCATGAACCATGCTGCAGAAACAGAACACATGAAAGGCCAGAGCCTCAGTGATCCTCGGGGGTCCCTGGACACCAAGATTTTCTCTGCCATAACCACCTATCCCTACCATCAAGTATAAATCAATCACAGACCCAAAGATCTGGTGTTTGGTGTAAGCAAAGAGTCATGGGAAAAAGCTGAGGAACTATTCATTCTGAAGGTTTGGCAGGTTCTTCTCACTACAAGCCCAGACAGTGTCCAAGTGTCTCTGGTCCACCCAGAATGCAAATGTTCTTCTGCTACACATCACACCCAGGTCTCGATGAATTCTTTTACCTGGAAGTCCATCTGTGAGCCACATTCTTGAGAGGTGACATCTGATTTATGACGTTTTTCACAATGATTCTGTTGAATATTTTCATGTGTTGAAGAGGATCAGAAGTTTTGAGAGGTCTTAGAGTTTTTAACTTCATCCAAGTTCCTTCTGGTAACAAGCAATGTATGGGAATATATCTCTGCAGCTGTCTCGTTGCTACCAAGGCTGACAGAAATAATTTATCACAGGTGGCTACTGCTGCGGCTGCTGCTGGTGGTGGTGGTGTGTGTATGTATATGCATGTGTCTACCTGTATATGTGTGTGCCTGTGGAGGACAGGAGTTGATGCTGAGTGTATTTCTTAACTGCTCTCCACCTTAAATATTTTTGTTTTGTTTGTTTTGTTTTGAGCCAGGGTCTCTCATTGAGTCTGGAGATCAAGATTTGGCTAGACTGACTGGCCAGCAAACATCAGAGATCTCCACAGATGGGATTCCAAGTATACACAGTCACAGCCAGATGTTTACATGAGTTCTATGGATTGAACTCAGATACTTGTGCTTGTGTGAAAGTACTTTACTTGCTGAATGGTCCCAAGCCCTGGGTTGCTTTTTGAGAACAGGGCTGTTACTTGCTACATGGCCTCAGCAACTAGACAACTACTTAAATGTAATCCCCCTGTAGAGGGAATAAATAAACCATTAGTACTTATATCCCTAAAACAGCTCTGAAATAGCCACAATGGATCAGAAAAATGAATCAGGCTCAGTATGCATTGAAAGTCTGGTGGCTGGACAGGCTCACCTACTGACAAACTGCCTTCCCCAAAACCACTGCAGAACTGAGCACTTCCCAGGATGAAAGAATGTATCTCTCAGACAGTCATGTGTTGCTTGTTCTAGTTGAGTTTTCATTACTGTAACCAAAAGACCTGGGGGTTATTTGGGCTCACAAGTCAAGGAAACAGTGCACCATACCAGGGAAAGCATGGATGCAGCTGGTCACACTACATCCACAGTCAGGATGCAGATAGATGAGTCTTGGTACCCAACTGACTTTAATCCTTTTCCTTTTAACTAAGTCCAGGACCTCAGCCAATGGGATGTTGCTACCCATGTTTAGAGTGTGTCTTCTCTCTTCAGTTATGGAAAAATCCTCAAAGACACAGGCAGAGGTGTGTCTCCTAGATGATCCTAAATTTCATCAAGTGGCGACTAAACACCAACCATCACACTGCTTTAGTAGAGTCACCAAACCCTCATAGACTTAAGACAATACAGCGTCACTATCTCCCCAGCTGAAATCCCGGTCTCAGCAAGGCTGAGCTGCTGAAAGCTCTGGAGAGAGCTCTTCCCCACCCTCTACAGCTTCACACAATCACAGGCTTCATGGCTTATGCCTCTTTACATCTTAGAAGCAGCGATGTGGGGTTGACTCCTTGAGTCATAAATATTTGTTTTATCTTCTCTATCCTGTCTTTCACTTTTAAGGGCCCCAACATGACCTGAGACTCAGTAAGAATTTAGGGCAGTCTTTTATTCTGCGCTTCATTGTCATCCACAGAGTTCCTCTCCTTACAACATAGACTAACTTACTCACATGCTGTGGTGACTAGGACTTGGACATTTTCTGGGACCCATTATTGTACAGATTACACATCTCTTTTGAATCTATATAAAGTGGTCAAAATTATATTAGCTGGAGAAAAACCACATCCACCCAATTCCACCTCTGTCAGTTCCTACTGTATGAACTAAAGCTACATGTTCAGCTTCTCTGGCTTCACTGGCTTCACTTTTAATAAAATGTTAATTCATGCTTGTATTAAATGGTTTTGGGAACTGTTTAGATGAATTAATAAATATAATCTGGATTTGTCACCTGCTATAGAACTGTTAATTGTCAGGAAATAGTGGTGCATCAGGTAATATAGGCAACTTTAATGCACTAGTATCCATACTTTGGTAGTTTAATACAGTGTACTTAGATTTTGATATGAGAATTAGAAGGGACAGACTTTAAATCCTGAAGTTACATATGCTTCCAACCTTCTCTGGAAACTCTGAATCCTCTCTATTTAACAATAAGTAGTTATTAATAAAAGAAATAAAATATCTTAAAGAAGGCATCTAGGAATCAGCTCTGGCAATTATCTCTATTGTGTCCCATTTGGTCACAGTAGAGAAGGTGGGAAAATGTAGCCCAGAATCCTCGGAAGACTTGTTGAAGAACCAGGAAGTCTATGACAAAGACAGCCAAGTAAATAAGATGCATATACCTCTGGACCACTTTGCAAGCAGAAAAGTCATTCAAAACTTGACTGATTATGAAGAGAAGAATCTAAAGAAAGTGGGAGACTGGGAAGAGATCCAGATCTATCGTCGCCTGGGATTGTGAACATAAGACAAGAATATCAGGTTGAGCATTACAGGGTGAGTGCTGAGGGGATAAGCTACTATGGGAGAGAGCCAAGATGCGAGTAAGGAAATGATGTTTGGACTCAGAGGTAAATTCTAGGTCTCGATATGGATGCCACCATCGGCAAACGGGCAGACATTTATGCCAAGAAATTATATGAATGGAGATAGAATAACAGGACCAATGAGCACCCTTAGGAGAGGAAGCCATATAAAGAAGGCAGCATTGTAGTTGGGCAGAAAATGAGGGTGGTGTTGTAGGAAGCTGATTGTTAATTCCAGGCTGCTCAGTCCTGAAATTACCACATAGAAACTGTATTAGTTAAATTACTGCTTGACCCATTAGCTCTAGCTTCTTATTGGTTAACTCTTACATCTTAATTTAACCCATTTCTATTAATCTGTGTATTGCTACATGGCTGTGGCTTGCCAGCAAAGTTTCAGTGTGTCTGTCTCTGGTGGCAGCATGGTTTCTCACTGACTCTGCCTTCTTTCTCCCAGCATTCAGTTTAGTTTTCCCTGCCTAGTTCTACTCTGACCTACTCTATCAACAGGCCAAGGCAGTTTCTTTATTCATTAACCAATAAAAGCAACACATAGACAGAAGAACCTCCCACACCAGGGTGGGAGTGTAACTAGTGGCCAACTGAAGAGAAAACTTGCAAGCAATGTAAAATACTACCAAGAAAGAGAATGGCAGTGATCATCAGAAGAGCCAGGGAAGAATGTCTCTGTTGGGTGTGGTTATGGGAAAACATCTATCAAGTAAATGAAAGAGGAGGGAGAGAGTGAGAGCAGAGAGAGAAAGCCAGTCAACACTGTCACAAGGCAAGGAAAAGAAAGGATGCTGAAGAAAGGAAAGACACTGGCAATTAGCAAGCTTCTATTTCTTTGATATAATAAATAATTTTGAGCATGTAGGTAGGTGATGGGAAGGACCAATGAAGGAAGAGGTGGAGAACAAAGACAAGGGCGACAAAGTAGGAAGCAGAGGGTTAAGAAACCCGGAGTCTGCATCCTCAACCTTCCTGTGACAAAATATTTAGAGATAGGGAAATGGGAGTGGGGATGCTCTGCTGTGGAATTTGTGGACCTGAAGAACAAGAATGTATGGCTGGATGTCAGCAATCCTCTGAAGACCATAAAGGGTTGATTTGAATCTCATGGCATCATTGCCAGTAATCACGCAAAAGAGAAGACTCAGATTTCATTCTCCCTGTCAAAGAAAGTGTGACTTGTGTTTCCAGCCAATGACCTGACACTTCGCACCATACAACAGAGGAAAAGAGCTCCCAAATCTAATTATGGCATTCTTCTAGTTATTTACACCTACTTGGGCCCAAAAGGATTTAACGTGATTAATGCTTTAAAACTCAGCCTCGTTATTCATTCCTTCCTTGGGATGAGGATTAAATACTACAGCAACTATAACAAGCAAGGGGTGTGGGGCCCGCTGCACCATCCTCCGCAGCCAGTCCCCAGAAAGCTCCCTAGAGACAACACACAATGCTTTCTTGTATCCAAAACAGGAAACAGAATAAACATCATCCATTTTTAAGGAATAGGAAAAGTCTGTCCTCTGCTAAGCTGGAATGATAGTTAGCAGATCATGCTTATGTGTACTGCAATATATTTCCTTAATGTGGATAAATCGCAATTAGTAATAAATCAATGGTTGTTCTGTGGTGTGTGTGTGTGTGTGTGTGAGTGTGTGTGTGTCTATGTCTCTCTCTGTGTGTATGTGTGTATAGAGGCCAGAAGTCTATCTCAGATCTCAAGTGTTGTTCCCCAGATGCTATCCACCTTATTTTTGGTTCTTTGTTTTTGTTGGTTAGTTTTGTTTTGTTTTGTTTTGTTTTGGTTTGGTTTGGTTTGGTTTGGTTTGGTTTGGTTTGTTTGGAAGCAGCCTCTCACTGGTCTAGGGCTTACCCCTTCAGCTAGGCTGACTGGACAGTGAACTCATGGGTCCACCTCTCTCTCCATTGCCAGTGCTGAGTTTATAAGTGTATGTACCATGCCAAGCTTTATCATGTGGGTTCTGGGGTTTGCACTCAGGAACCATGCTTGCCCGGCAAGGCCTATACAGACTGCCTGAAAGACTGATTTCTTTTTCTGCTGCTCTGGCAAAATTCCCTGAGAAAAACAGCTAAGGGGAGAAAGCATTTTTTTTGGCTTAGGGTTCCAGAGGAAGAGAGTCCATTGTGGAGGTGAAGACAGGGCAACAGGCAGGGTGTTCCCATGGTAACAGGGAAGGCATGGTGGCAGGAACAGAAAGTTGGCTGAACACATCGCATCCTTGCTGAGGAAGCACCGAGTAAATAGAAAGCAAGGTGTGGCTTTAAAAAGCCTCAAGGTGACTCACTTGCTCTGCAGCTGACCCACGTGCTCCATGGAGGTTCTACATGCTACAGGTTCCAGAAGCTTCCCAAACAGAGGTACCACCTGGGGATCAAGTGTTCAAGCACATGAACCCATGGAACTATAGGGGGAAGTTCATATTCAAACTGTAATACCAACTAAGTAACTGTGCCAGCCCCAATTATTCTTTTTAATGGATAAAATAATGACTATACACACATTATATATGAAGGTAAACGAGTCTCAGAAAACCTTGCAAAGTCACTAATGTAATCATAAGCCCTAGGCACCAGATTTCAGATGGAGGCCACAGGCCAGAAACCCAAGTGGAGACCTGGAAGGGTATGCAGCCTGGCTACCCAAACCCAAACCTTCAGAGTGTGGGGAAAAAAGCCATCAGCCTCCATGTGTTCCTCCTCCATAGACCTCCTGCCTTGCTGGTCATGCACACACCCGGAATTTACTGCCCTTCTGTTACTAATGACAACCAAAGACGCTACAAATGCATGACTGCATTCAAGGGTTTTGCTGTCTGCCCCCATGAAGATGCAAACTCCATGAGCCTGAGGGGACATTGCCTGACACGCTGAATGGGCTCTCACCAAAGTGTGGTGACATGTAAAACCTAGTGGGTTTCTCTGAAATGAAGAGATTTATCAATCAGTAGAAGTGGCTGATCATTTAATCTGCCACTGTATGACATCTGCAGGCCATTCCCAGGGACCCGCATGCTCCAACCACTCCTGAATGCTTCCTCACCTTTGAAGTCTCCTGCAGTTCAGTGACTCAATGTTTTATACACTTTCCCCTGTGATTCTGTGACTAGGCGTCTCTCTCTACCACCACACACACACACACACACACACACACACACACACACACACACACACCCCTCCTCCACCCACCCCTACTCCACTTCCCAGAACAAACATTAGCATTACATTTCATCTCACAGATGATTTCTCTGAGCATCCGCGCAGATACATCAGCTCTTCCCTCCAGCATTTATTCATTCAAGTGACACTCTCAGGAGATGGGAGGTGGGGCCTTCTCATGTGTTTGCTACTGTGAGCACAAGAGAGAGAACTGCATACAAACACAGATGGGCCCTGTGCTCACGGATTGCAAAGCAACACCAGGACTGTGCCTCCCTCCTCTCTCAGGAGGCATCCGGCAACCTACAAGGCAATTACATGTTGACATCTGTCTCCCCAACTAGACTCTAAAGTCCTGCAGGGGAAAACCATTCTTCATTTGTCTCCATTTCCCCCAACATGCAATGTTTGTTCCTTGATAAATGTTTGAATGAATGAAGCAACCTAATGGCCGAAGGATATGAAAGAGATGATCGTTTCTAGCGATCATGTTGACAGGCCATTTCTTTTTGCTCCTGGCCTTGTAGGTGCCTGTGCTGTGGCTGAGGATGCTGTTTTCTCTCCTTCCTCCTTGGTATCTGTAATGGCTACCACTCATTCACAGCCTGCTCTATGCAAGAGACTCGGGTACTATATGGCATCCCAAAGCTTAACATCTTATTTAACCCTCAAAAGACCACGAGTAGGGGACTAACTCAAGAAAACCTTACTTCTCCATGAGGATCCATACACAATTAATGGTTGCTAAAGGAGGAGAGACGTTTTTTTCAGTGATGTAGCTATTGATAAGTTTCCTCATTAATCTAAAGAACCTCTTGCCCAAGCTCATGTAAACAATGCTAATTAAACTCTTAGGAACACACACATACACGCCAACAGGAAAACAGAAAGGGAGCTCAGTGTAAATAGTAATCCAAAGTGGAAAGGGGAGAAGAGAGGATCGTAGGGCATAAATAATATAATGCCATCACATTACATACAGATATGAAGATACTGTCATGAAAATCACTGCATAGAGTTAGCATATTTGAATAAAAATTATAACAATATAAATATCAGCAAACAATTATTGGTGACTCTGATTTGAAAATGTTTTTCTTTTCTTCCCCACAGCCCCTTCCTGTACAAGGGGGACCTGTCTTAGACTCACGGGATTTCTGAGCCCTCTCTAGTAGAGACAAGTTCCTGAGTATCACCCTCTCCCAGAGACCCAAGTCCTTCTGTCTGTTCCCTACCCCACTGCAAACCCCCCCTTTGCCTCTGATTACCCAATGTAGATCCTGGCAAAGTCACAAGTCTAGACTATATTGATTTCCTTGACAAGTGACAAATAGAACATCATGATGAGTTATTTCAGAAAAAAAAAGAAACACAGAAAGAGTTACAGCTTAAGACAGCTGCTACTGATCCCTGTCCTACCTGGAGATGGTACTGGGTGCTCTCCTGGAGAAAACAGTGGTAGTCACGCCCCAGCCTTACCCTATTCAAACTTGTAACTGACAAGAGCTGGACATGTGGGTTATGTTGCAACACAAGTGTTGTTTCGTTGCATGACAACTTGTGAATGTGCCAACAACATGTATACAAATCACTAGGTTTTAGTAAAGGAAGTGTATGAATAACCTCCCCTGGAACAGAGCATGTGAAAGCCATTTGAAACTACTTGTGTGGGGAAACTGCAGGGTCTCTTTTAGATTTTGAACACAGGCAGACATGGTTGGATGCCCCTCCTTGATCTGCTGCCTCCGTGACCTTCAGGAAGTTATTGAATCTTCCCAAGGCCTCTTGCCTTATCTGTCTAATCAGACAACACTAGGAGTTCTAGAAGCTTGCTGGGGAAATTAAATGAAGTAACATTTACAGGGGAGCAAGGATTTCCAGTGGCTGTAAATGCCTTTTTCTTCTGCTGCTCTATTCCGGCTCCTTCACTTTATGGAAATCTGGGGTTCTTATAAGGAAATAAGGAGCCATCAGTGTCAGCCTCTATCCACAGCAGAGCACTCCTGCCTGGCTCATCCGGCTGCCAGGCCTGTACCTCTGTTGTCCTTAATAACTCACTTTTGGTTTTCTTCAACGCTAGCCTGTTTGTGTTACATGTCTGTTTCCCCCATAGGCTGAGATGACAGATCATGGGGTCCATTTTCTTTATTACAACTCAATAACCAAAGGATATGAGAGATATCATTTCCACCCATCATGGTGACATCCTTCCTCATTCCACGACTGGCCCTGAAGATGTCTGTGATATTACTATGGCTGCTGTTTTTACTTATAGTCTCTTTTCTCTCTTTCTTCTTCCTTGGTCACTGTCATGGCTACCAGTGGACTGACTCTGTGTAGCATACGTATACATGATGCACAAACGAACTGTTCACAGAGTTCTAGAAAACTCCTATTAAGCGAACATCTTAATGGAATAATCCTCCCTCTCCTGTTGTGCATGCACATATTACATACAGTTGTAAGGCTGATGGAACTTATCCTGACATGAAGGCCCGCTGAGTGCTATGGGCACAGCCCTACCCCACTAGAAGCTGATGTGAGTCACGGGAAGAAGTTGTTCATCAGTCAAGGGGCTTAAATATGGAGTCCAAGACAGCTCTATGCTGCACAGAGAAGGCACCTGGGAGATGCTAATTGATGGTTAAAGAAAAATGAGAGCAATTCCATGGTCTCTGATCTAAATTATGCATCCACCCTCTCCCGGCTCTTTGAGACACATAATAGATGAATAAAAGAGCAAAACTTTGGAGCATTAATTCTCAAAATGCAGGCAGTGGATTCTTCTTCTAAGTCCTCCTCTGTTTTCCTCATTCCCTTTTGATTGATAAAATCTCAGCTCCGCAGGAACAGTTAAGAGAATAAATTAGAAATATATTCTCAGCATTCACAGAGCATATTCATTTCTGAGACTGAGTCAGACGCAGAAGTGGGTAGTTTTGAAAGGCGAGAAATAGTCCCTGCCCTAGGAGAACTCACGGGTGCCTGGGATTGACAGGTGGCAGTAGAGCATAATCACTTATTAGAGCCAAGTTAACAAAGATTTATGTCTGTAACAAAGTCCCACAAAGCTGGTAGCTGCAGTTAGTTTTCCCCGTTGCTGTGCTAAACACCTAAGAAAAGCATCTCAAAGGAGAAGATTATATTCTGGCTCATAGTTCCGAGGTACAGTTCATCACGGCAGGGAAGTCAGAGTGGCAAGAGCTCCAGGCAGCTGTTCATATTGCATCTGCAGCCAAGAAACAAAGAACAGCAACATTTATGTTCAGCTGGCTTTCTCCATTTTATGGAGTCCAGGAACCCAGCCCATAAGATAGTGCCACCTACTTTTAGGGTGGGCCCCCTCTCTGTTAACCTAATCAAGATCAGCCCTCACAGCCTCGTCCAGAGGCTTCTCTCCTACACAGTTCTAGATCCTGTCAAGTTGGCAATCAATATAAACCATCACAGTCATTGAAAACACAAGAGAGTGATCTCTTTAGTTCTGGATCCCAGAATTCCATAGTAAGCTAGTCACCTGAGACCAGTCTCTTGGGGTATCTAGTCTAGAGAGAAACCATTGCAGGTTTCTTATTGCTTCTGCTGGTTTCTGGATTCCCTCACCTGTGGCCACACCATTGCCATCTCTGGCACTGTCCTCAACTGCATTCTCCTCCAAGACCAAGCTCATCTGTGTGCTTCATTATAGGAACACTGGTCTCTTCTCCAGTTGAACATACCAGTGTTCCCCAGGATAATTTCCTTATGGTAACATCTGTGAAAGCCTTTGCCCCAGGTAACACTGATGAGGCCTGAATTCGCATGTGGAGAAATGTTTTGGGGATCTGTCTTCCCAGTCGTTGTAATGAGCACCATGCTGAACATTACTGCATTCCTCTGGCGGGCAGCAACTGAGACTCCTGAGGTCAGACACATTGTCCAAGACCACTTAACTTGGAAAATGGCCAGCTGCAACTCATGCCCACTTCTGACTTAAAAATGTCTGCTCCCTTTATCGCTGCTCATGCAAGACACCATGACATTGTATTTCATGTGGTCCTAAATAATGGTGAGATTTAAAGTCATATCCAGTAAGACAGAATTGAGGAAAGCCTTCTGACCACCACGTGAGGGTTAAAGGTGCCACGTGAGAGAGTGATACTTCCCCCAAAGAAGCCTGCTATCTTAGATTCTTTCTCATTGCTGTGTTCAAATACCCTGACCAAAGCATGCTAAGGGAGAAAGGGTAGCTTTAGCTTACAATTCTGGAGGGATAGAATCCATTATGGGGGGAAGACATGGCAGCAGGCAGGGACGGCATGGTGGCAGGAGCAAGAGGCTGGCTGGTCACATTGCACTCACACTCAGGAAGCAGAGAGTGAGCGGAAGTGTAGCTAGACTATAAAACCTCAAGGCCTACCCTCACTGTAGGTCTACTCCCCCAAGTGAGAGTCCACCGCCTAAAGTTTTCATGGCCTTCCCCAACAGTGCCACTGCCTGGAGACCAAGTGTTTAGACATATGAGTCTGTGGGGCCCTTCACAATGAACCGGCCATCCTTAAAGCATGATGCTTTTGGTGAAGGACTCTAAACACAACAGAGTTTAGAGGTAGGAAGGCCATTATCAGCCAGGCAAGAGAGGAGGGAGCTGAAGAGAGTTCGTGGATGGGAAGCAGTTGAGAGGGAACTAAAAGGCTGGAAGAATGGGGTAAGACATGAAAATATCACAGATGGGAAAGCAAAGACATGGAAATGGGTGAGGGAAGCCTGGGTCTGCTGCAAAGCTGGAGAAACACAACAGTGATGGCTGTCCAAAGAGGACCACAGATAGGGAGGCAAGGCTGGGTGAGATCCTTGGCAAGGACAGCATGCAACACATCCTTCTGCATGTTTGGGGACTGGCTTTGAAAGGAGGAGCCACCTCTGCCCTCAAAGTTCCTCTTTCTACGTCTTCATGAGGCAAAACCCAATCTTCAGTATCACCTTTGGCTTTTGCCCCGGGGAAGAGTGTGTGGCAAAAGACACAGTGACACATTCAATCAAATCCTCCTCAGGATACAAAACGTAGCAAGTCAGCCACTTGCTCCCTTGGTAAGAAAGTGATTTGGCTGCACTATTTTTAGGTGGAATCCTGAGTACAGGTCACTTGGGGGAGAACATTTTATGCTGACCAATCTCTAAAACAGCAGATCATTTTACAAGCCCAATTTGAGGTCCACAGAGGTCTAGTAGGGCTAGATTAGCTGATGGAATTGGATACAATAATTGGTCTCAATGTGTCCGAAATTAAGGCAACGTGACTTTTAAATGCCCTAAGCATCTGGATCAGAGTAAACAGCTGATAGAAAACGTGCACAAGATGGGACTGTCAACATTCCGCCAGTAAGGAAAATAAGGGTCCTGGGGACCTGCACCTCCCTGAGGATATGTAAGCACCTAATAGTGTGGTAGGGTCACTTGGTAAATTGTCCATGCTTCAATAAATAAACCCTTATCCATGCCCCTGTAACCAACCCTGATAAAACTCATTGGAACACACACACACACACACACACACACACACACACACAGAGAGAGAGAGACAGACAGACAGACAGACAGACAGACAGAGTAGAAGGGGACCTGCTGGGAAGAAGAATGGTGGTACCAACATGAGTGGGGATGAGGTACACACGGGTCATGAGGGAGGTCAAAACATATCGCATATGTCTATGAAGATGCCATACTAAAGGGCTGGAGAGGAGGCTCGTTGGTCAAGAGTATGTACCCATCTTACAAAGGACCAGGGGAACCCCATGAGGTGGCTCACAACCACCTGTAACTCCAGCTCCAGAGGATCCGACACCCTCTCCTGGCTTCTGCAGGTGCTGTACACATGTACACAAACCCGTACCCACATTTATACACACAAATTTTAAAGATAAAGTGTCTTTCAAAAAATTAAACATCATAATGAAACGCATTAGTATGTACAATTACAATATGTTCATAAAAATTAGGGAAAATATTGGGGAAACCCCTAAAAAGGACAATAAATCATTTTCTTTTTCCAGAGGGGGGAGCCAAGCCCACACCTGTACTTCTTTATCGCTGGAACGGAGAGGAGGGCAGAACAGGAGAGGGGGCCTCTCGTCCAGTGCTGCCTGGACTGCTGTGCCAGCCAGCCAGGAGTTGCGAGCCGAAGCAAGACCTGCTAACAGAACTCTCATCCCTCCAGGCAAACACTCTCATTTTCTCTTCCCACGAACCCAGCAACCTGCCTTGTGCCTTGTTTCTTCCCACTTCAAAGCTGCGGGTATACGAAAACTGACCCACTGCGTCGGCACAAATTAGCATCTGGTCACACAAAGCGAGAAATGGTCCCTGTAATGAATCTTTCCCTTAGACGGAAAGAAAATATTAATTATGCCTAAAGCCGGTAAAGCGTGTGCCCGTGGCCTTGTGTGCAATAATTTCATTTTATCTCGCAGAATGAGTGAAACAATACACGGAACACACTTCGAACTGTGCTCGGAACAAAGCAGGTGTTCAATGAGGATCACTCTCCCCCTCTCATTTCCCAGCCGGGTGTCCCTGCTGTCACTATTCCAGCATGCCTCTGGGCTGTCACTTCCTGTTACTCTCCACAGCAAAAACTGGGGCAATATTGTTCTCTTCCTTCCCTGCTAACAAACAGAATCCGACCAAATCCCTTTAAAATGAACCTGCAGAAGCGCAGAGTGACAGGTTTTATAAATCATCCTAATGGGGAGAAACACTACACCTCTCCTCCACTCAAACGCAGCCTGGGCCCGTGCAACTGAGCCCCTCCTGCGGAAGCAGTCTAGTTCAGCAGCCCTTACCGTGAATTGACATCGGAACCTGTTTAATCCGGATGGCTGCCGCATGATAATCATGATAGCACACCCCACCAAAAAATCCAAAATAGTGAAGTTGTGTGACTTTAGCTATGTCATGGGGAGTGGGAAGTGGCCCTTTAAGTCACAGAAAACTAGGGGCTAATTTATTGTATAGCTAGAGTCCTACAAAGCATGAAAGATGGTTTTCTCCTTTGGATATTTCAGAGAAAGTGGGAGGGAGGGAGAGAGTGAGTCTATGTGTGCTAACACAGAAATAAAAGTCTATTGTAGGAAAATAGCTAAGAGATGCTGTGTCTTGCTTTCTGTTACTGCAGATAAAGGTACCCTACTTTATTTCTGTTGCTGTGATATAAACACAGACCAAAAGCAACTCAGGAGGAAATGGTTTATTTGGCTTACCCTTCCATGTCACAGCCTATCATGAAGCCAAGCCAAGGCAGGGGGACTCAAGGCAGGAGCCCAGAGGCAGGAACTGGAGCAGAGACATGGAAGGGTGCTGCTTACTGCCTCACACCCCATGGCTTGCTTACCCTGCTCCTTATACAACCCAGGACCCCCTATCCAGGGTGGTACTACTACAATAGCCTGGGCCCTCTTACATCAATTAGTAGCCAAGAAAATGACCCACAGACATACCAGAAGTCAGTCTGATAGAGGCAATTCCTTAGCTGAGGTTCCCTCTCTCTTTCCAGGTGACTCTTGTGTGTGCCAAGCTGACAAACCGGAACAAGCACAAATGACAAGCAGATCCAGTGTCTTTCCTTGTCCATCAACACTGTTTTTCCTCCAGCATCATCTCCACACACCCTACAGGCAGAATTAACCAACCGCCTTTCTAGGCTCCCAGGGCTGAATACAGAAATGATTAATTAGCCCTAATTCTAGGACACAGCTTTTGTATGCTAGGCCCCTTAACAGGAATGAGGGTCAGGCAACATCTTTATCTTTATAATCGCCCCAAGGCTTAGTGTGGGCACTATTATTTGGTAGTTGTTCAGCATACATATGTGGAATTCAAATTAAATTTAAAAGCATAAAGCAAATACAACAACTTCCTAACATACTTTAATGACCCCATGCTGTGTGATATATCCCCCTCCACAGGCACCTTCCCCTTCCCCGGGTGTAGACATGGAAGCTTCACCAGGAGACTTCCTTTCTTATTTGTCTTTTTCAAGCACGTGTGCATGCACGTGTGTGTGTGTGTGTGTGTGTGTGTGTGTGTGTGTGTGTGTGTGCGTGTGTGTGTGTGTGCACATAGGTATGTGTACATCTATATGATCTATATGCAGAGGCATATGGAAACCAGAGGATGACCTTCGCTGTCTTTCCTTAGGAACTGTTGTGAGTTTTTGAGAAAGAATCTCTCACTGGCCTGGAACTTGCCAAGTAGGAGAGACTGGCTGCCCAGTGAGACCCAGGGATCCACCTGGCTCCACCTCCCCAGTGCTCCACCTCCCCAGTGCTGAACTCTCAAGCACACATTACCACACCCAGCTCTTTGTACATAGCTTCTGGAAATCAAGCTCAGACCTTCAAGTTTACACTTCATGCAAAACCAAGCCAACCCTCAGCCCCTTACTGTTGGTCTGAAAGTGTGTGTTCAATAGGCCCTGAGGTTAAAAAAAAAAAATCTTCCTTGATACCATATCAGGCCTAAGGGCATGCAGGCCCCTGGCTCTAAGGTGCTATTGACTCTCTAGATTACAAATAAGAGACAAGGTGGACAAGAGATTCAAGGTGACCAACCTCTATGAGCAAAGAGTCCCAAGGACACTGCACTGACCTGTGTCACTCCAGTCTGCCAATCAGACAGCATTACCACACCTGCGAACTCTTATGTGACCCAGGGGTCACATGACTGCTAGAGATGGAAGGAACCAGAACCCTCCCTCCAATGCCACATTGGCCAAACCCATTGGCAACTGGTGACTTAGGACCCATAGAAAACAATGGGATGTCACACCTACAACCTCTACTCATGTCGGGATTGCATTCAGCACAAACTAGGGTGTCTTATATGTGTGAGAAATTTGATACATTAGATAACAGATGATTCCTGGATCCAGAAAGGCTTGATTCAAATCCTGAATGGATGAATCAACAAGCTGTAATCTTGGACAAGCTAAGGAGGTGCTCTGAGCTTCAGGGTCCTTTTTGGGCAGTTTTATTGTTGTGTGTTGCACATAGACACATATATGGAGAGTGCATGTATATACATATGTGCACGCACACACATATATGGAGAAGGAGAGAGAGAGTTTGTCTTCACTTCTCCCTTCCTCCAGTTTCATTTCATGAGTTCCCCCTTGCAGGGTAATCACTCCCTTCTCAGGTAATGCACGTGGGACACACCCTCACAGACAAACCCCGTGAGATTTACTATTCTCCTAGGCACATCTCCAAGCCAATCATGTTACCAATTAAGACTACCATCTGTATCCATAAAACAAAGGCAATTCCCTCACTTACAAAGATTGTCTTGGGAATATGGTGCCTTCACATTAACATTGCTCATTCTTGATCTATATAAAATGGCATATTTCCGCTTGCTCACCCACTCTACTAAGTGTCCAGTAGACTTTTTAGGAGGTGTGAGACCACTAGAATGCAGTACTGAGGCATCTTTGTAGGGTGATTGGTCACTGTAGTATAGGAAGCCAAAGGGACAGATGAACCTAAGTGCCATGAGGGTAAATATGGATTGTTGCTGCTAGAGAAGCAACCTTTTCACAAGATGTTAGGCTTCTCACACAGCACCACATCATTGGCTCTGGGCTATGCTTGTGGGGGTAAAACCTCTTGGCCAAATGGTCCTTATTAGCCAAAGGTAACTTTCTGTAGATGGATGAAAGCTATGGGATGTTAATTAGCCAATGTGGCAGCAGAGACGGGTGTTGGCCTGGTGATGAGAATACGGATGGAACCCTAGCCATGTCCACTTCAAGCCTGCAAGCTGCCTGTCTGAGACGCATGAAGTTATGGTAACATTGACTCCTAAGTAATCTGTCCTCTGATCTCACACCCATCTGTTTCTAACCTTAGCTGGTACTTGAACCTAACTAGCCATGAATTATTGAACATATGTAGATGCTGTCAGTGTTCTGCCTATGTCATTTGGCTCTTGTCTTTTGAAGACATTCCTGTTGCAGCTTAAAGCAAGCCCAAGGACGTTATTTTTGGCATGTAGACAGTGCTAGGGGAGCATATGAGTGTCCCAGGATCAGCTCTCAGTAGTAACCAATGGGAATTGAGGGATAAATACTTGGCTTTCTCAACCCTCAAGGAGCAAACTGAAATGACTCTTCACCATTTCCCCAAGGTCCCTAAAAGGACTGGTCCCCAGTTGCCCAGGTCATAGCACATAAAAAGTTGTGTCCTTCTTCAACCCCCTTCCCTCTCATGTCCCATCTTCAGGCTGCTTGTTTGAATCTTCTTTTGCTCTGGTTTGGACCCATGTTTTTCTTTCTGAAACACATAGTGGAGTTTAATCTCCATGGTTCAGTATTCAGAAGATGAACACTCTATCAGATGATGATGCTTAAAGTTATAGTCTTCAGGAGGTCATGAGAATGAGATAGGGTTTTCAGAGTGGGGACTGCATGAATGATTATGACTACTAAGAGTGTTAAAAGGAAAGGAATGGAAACCAGAACACACAGGCATGTGTACTGTCCTCACATGGTCCCTGCACCACTCAGAGGTCTGGAAGTATGAAAGTTTTCACCAAAACTGGAAACAAAATGCATTTCTTTTCTGTACTGCTTAACCCATCTGCAATAGTGTTATCGGCAACGTCATTGTGTATGAAAAGAGACTAAGATGTCTTGGAACAGCTATTTACCCCTGAATTACTACCTGGGATCGGTGAGGCAGCTAGGCTAAGACAAAAGGCTATATTTAACTACCAGGATTTGATATCTACATTGCTGGCATCACCCAATTCATAGGAAACATTAACAAGTTGATGATAACAGATTATGATGATATCCAATTAACTATAACATTTCATTTTCCCATGAGGCTAGAAAAAATTATATTTGCATACTGGTATTCCTGCACAGGGAAACACATATGCACACAGTCTTATTTTGAACATTATGCTAATGAAATAAGTCTTCAAAGCATATAAATGACTTTACCCAAAGAACCCCTACTGACACTTGTATGTCCCAGCCTCAACTCATGGTGTCTCCTCTGGTAATGAGGCTCTCCAACTGAGCAGAATCTGATAACCAACTCTCTTTGTCCTCACCTTCATCCTCTTTCTCTTCTTCTTCCTCATCCTCCTCCTTATTTTTGTTGTCTTTTCCTTCTACCTCCCCCTCTTCCCCTTCCTTCCGCTCCTCCTCTTCTTCATCCATCACCAATTCCTTTCTTCCTTCTCTTTCTTTTTTCCAAGTGCATGATCCTTGTAAAATACTCAGCCATTGCAAATTCCATTCTTGCCCCAATAGCCAATCTGAATTGCAAAATAAAGTAAGTCTTGTAAAATGAAATAGACTTCTCATTTCCTGCATTGCTCCACGAGCTGAGCAAGTGACAAATGAGAGACCAAAACACCAGGGCAGTTGGCGTTAATTAATACTAAATTTACTGAATTAAACAATGAATTTTAAAGTAATAATTCTAAGATGTCATTTCAATTAAGGCACTGTCACTGAGATAATGGATGTGGGTGGCGTTCAGGAAAGTCGATCACAGCTCTGTTACAGGAAGGAACCATTAACTCCAGAGAAAAAGAAAGAGAAGAAACCCCATGACTTCTGGAAGAATGGGTGAGATTTCTGAGCTAGCAAACATTCCCCCTTCTCAGTAGAGGAAGATCTATCTTGATTAGACTCAAGAATCTAGAACAGGTTTCTTTAGAAACGCCCGGATTTAGCCAAGGGGAAGCAGGAGTCATTCTCTCCCTACATGTGAGAAAAAAGGAGACATTATTTAGGGTGAAAAGTTCTAATTGGCAAAAGCCTTGGCTTTTCTCCCCTAAGCAATTCCCTCCAGGGAGTCCAAAGAAATGAATAATAACAGCTTCATAAAGTTTGGAAAACTGGGGCATGGACAGGAGAGGAATCTTTGCCACAAAACTCCATGCTAGAAAATGTTCCCTAACTGTCATCAAGTTCAACTGTGAAACTGTCTAAACATGAATAAAAGACATTGGAGTCTTACCAAAGGCCACACAGTCCAGACGTACAACATTTTCATTTCTCCTCCACAACAAAGCGGGTTTCTCTGTCAGTGCTGAGTGTAAGGAAAGAATGCTGAAGAGACACTTTAATTAAAAATAAGAATTAAAAATTCTAATTAAGGGAATAAATATTCTGTCACCAAGTACAGGCAAGCATGACATCTCTCAGTCTCAGAATGCTCATTTATAATATGGACCTAATAACTACCAACTAACAGCTAATCCCGCAGATGCCGGTATTTCCCCCTTGACATATATCATGCTGCTCTGTTTCCTATATGTGGAGCATGACTTGCCCACTCTGTTGTATAAAGAGGATCTCTGTGTATTTGAACAATAAAATACGTTTATAACCTGAAAAAAAATGGCCAGAGCCAGGTCAGGAGAAGGGGAGCGGGTAGCCAGGTCTCATCCTGGATGTCTTCCCAACTAAGAGATGTCTTCCTGATAGAAGCCGAGCTGAGAGGGCAACCCTCACAGCATCTCACCGGAGCCTTCATCTGGGGCCTGCTATGCATGGTGGGGTTTTTCTGCTTTGGGTTTGGCTTAGTTTATTTTACCTCTCTAGCTTAGACTCTTTCTTAAAATGAACAGTTCTGACCCAGAATGTCCCTGGGGATTTATATTCTTGTTCACAATGAGAGAGGAGGGGGAGAATTTCATTTTTAATTATAAATATTCATGTGTTCAGCCTAGATTGTGCATGTCATTATGACTCCCAAATTAGTTCAGAAGGAAACTGACATTTTATTCAAATTTCTTTATTCTTCCTCAAAGCAGAATGGGTGACATTTTGCTCTTGAAAAAGAAATGGAAAATTTTCATTGCTTCTTTGTCACCTGGAAAGTCTCCATTCCCAATGAAACACGGTCTCCAGATTCTTCCCATAGTTAAGAGAATTCAAGTGGTCAGCAGGAAAGGGTACCCCAAAACTTCTAAAAGAGAGACTGTCTTAAACAAAATGAAAGCAAGAAGCTAAGGACACTAAAATTGTTGTTACCCAGTCTTCAGAAGTAAAGAAGAGAAGGAGGCAGAAAGAATAATTTAGTGGCTATCCAAGCTCACAAAGCACTCAAATACTAGAAATAGAAGGGACATGAACCCATCAGTTCTCCTACTAACCCACCGGAACTGCTCACACATCCCATAATATTCCTACACAATGGTTCTGTTTGTAGAAGCCTCTCTCCAGCCTGCTTCTTGGTTAATGCCTCTCAGCACAGTCACCTGACTTTCCAGCTACAGATACTCCTATGTGCATCACAGACAGATCAGCGGGTGGCATAAGAATTTAAGCACCTCATCAAACATCATACAGTATGTACGTGGTATAGATTCTAGCTTTTGAAGATTCTTCCATGAAAATACATATGTAAGTTTAATGAAGAATCAAATGAGAGAAGCCAAATGTTGACCTTGTAGTTAGACACACATGGAGCCTAAATAGACCTCCTCCAGAAGGACAGCTGTGTTTGATTTTTCTGGGCAGTGTTATACAGAACAACAAACTTGGCAGCCTTCAAGTCATTTCCTCTCACCAGTTGTTTTTTTTCTGTAGGGCAGAAAAGTGAGCCCTACAGGGCCTCTGATGGAGGAAGGTCATTGGCTAATAAAGGAACTGCCTTGGCTCATTTCATTGGTTAGAAGATAGGTAGGAGGAGTAAACAGAACAAAACGCTGAGAGGAAGAGGAAGTGGGCTCAGACTCCACAGCTCTCCTCTCAGGAGCAGACACCTCAGAGAGAGACGCCATACTCCCAGCTCCCAGGCAGACGCACGCTATGAAGCTCCGATCCAGGAAGGACAGAGGCTGGAATCTTCCCGGTAAGCGCACCTAGGGGCGCTACACAGATGATTAGAAATGGGCTAAATTAATATGTGAGAATTAGCCAGTAAGGGCCAGACCTAAAGGGCTAGATAGAAATGGGCCAAAGCAATTCCTTTATTAGCCAATGACCTTCCTCCATCAGGCCTCTGCTTAGGCTCCCCTAAAACTGCAGTTAAGGTCTAGGGGGTGCAGGGAGGCTGCAATCTCATCTAGACTCGAGAATCCTCCGTGATGATCATGAGGCTATTGAAAGAATTCATTTCTTCATGGCAATGCAACTCAAGGCCCAGAGGAGGTGCTCTCTAACCCTTGAGCTGTCCTAAGCCTTCGTTTAATGGGCCTTCCTGATTAGATTAATTCTGCTCAGATAATCTCCCTTTTATAAATTCAATGTCAAGCTAGAACCTTCATCACATGTATAAAATCACTTTGCATTTCCTACATGGTGTAGCAAAATAATGTGAGTAGCATCCATAAGAGGCATTCTTCCCACAGCAAAAGGGAGGAAGCACATGTGTTCATCTACTCTAGCCTGAATAAAAAAATAAATAAATAAAAATAAACTGCCACCTTCCAAAGTGGAGCCTTGTACTTCATATTCTTCTGACATCCATGCCTCTAAGCAGCAGAATTGCTGCCTCCTGTACAGGTCTTAAACAGATGACAGGCCATTGCTCAATTATGTGAGCCAGATTAAGTACCACTGGCATGCCTGGGACAGAACAAAGAAATCTATAAAGTCCAAAGCAAATAAAAGACTCCATCTCATCTTTGGCTGCATTGTGAGTTCCAGAACAGCCTATGCTACAAAGTGGGACCTGTCTCACAAAAGATGAACAGAAACATAAATAGCTGAAAATAACTATTCCTGGAACTCAGTGCTCACTACCACATTCTACAGGTGATGTTGTGAACTAAGACCATGGAGACTCAAAATGTAAGGTTCCCAGAGCAGAGAGGCAGGTTCTAGTTCTATAATATTAGATTCAAGAATAGCAGTACTGTTAGGATTCATATTTAAGAAGAAGCCAAAGCCTAAAGCCCAAAGACACCCCAGGATAAACACCTGCAGGCCTAGAGCATGGTCCATGCTGGACTGTTTCCTATGGGATGGGTGTCTCCCTCCTCCCCTTGAACCATATCACCCTCATCAGCATAAAAGGAACTGCACAAACTGAGATAGTATCTAAGGTTGATCACCCTCCAAAGGCTTCTAAGATATGTATTAGGTTTCTCTGAGGTCAAGCACCAATTACAGCATTGCCCACTTCGTCTCTTTTGTGTTATTTATTCCTGGTTGCTATGTCTAAACCATTTAATCACATAACTCTGATCCTTCTTTGTACAAAGATAATGAATTCTACTAAGGGAAGAGGTAAAGGGGTTAACTATTGTTACGTACAACTCAATTATCCATCAGGGGATCTGGCACACAGTAGGTACTTCTAGTCTACCCTGAGTATATCCATCTCTTGAGAATACAGAATTCCACAGTCGTATTGTGAAGGGCTAAATGAGCTCACAGAAAATTCAAGTCTGGTAATCAAAATTAATAATGGTATTCAATCTAATTTTCCAAGCCAAAGGAGTGGAAGGCTGAGCTGTAATCAATCTTTGGAGGTCAATTTACAGAGGATTTATCAGGTAAAAGGACTGGCGCTACCTCATATAAAGCTGTGATCTCTATGTGTGCTTTTTCTGTGACTCCTTTGGATGCTTGGAAATTCACTCACCCTCTTCTATTGCCATATATAACAAGTTCTTAAAGGCTGGATTATGTTCTCTCTTTCTTTCCAAAGATTTTATTTTTAATTATGTGCATTGTGGGGAGAGATGGTCGCTGTACACATGAGCACAAGCGCCCAGGAAGCTGAAAGACAGCCCAGGATCCTCTGAAGCTGGAGTGAGAGGTGCTTGTGAGCCACCCAACACTCATAATGGGAACTGGACTAGGGTCCACAGCAAGAACAGTATGTGTTTCTCAATATTGAGCTCCCTCCCCAGCCCCATGTTTCTGTCTTTTAAAAACTCTGAGTAATGTAGATGGAAGTTTCTGTCCCACCCAGTCCTGCAGCTGTTCAGTCCCAAAGAAATACACACAGAGGCTTATATTAATTATAAACTATTTGACCTATTTCTCAGGCTTGTTATTAATTACCTCTTACAGCTTAAATGAACTCATAATTCTTATCTATGTTTAGCAATTTGTCGTGGTACCTTTATTCGATGAGGCATTCTTATCTCACTTCCTCTGTGTCTGGCTGAGGACTGCATCTCTGCATTTCCTCTTCCCAGAATTCTCCTAGTCTAGTCACCATGCCTATACTTCCTGTCTAGCTACTGGCCAATCAGCATTTTATTAAACCAATATGAGTGACAAATCTTTACACTGTACAAGAGCATTCCACAGTATTTCCCCTTTATTTTTCTTTTCAGACCAAGAATCTTGGTCTAATCTCCTTTGTTTAGTGTTTTTTTTTTCCTGATGATTATCCATAACAACTTGTAACCAACACTCTAAACAAAGACAAACATCCATAATCCATATTTTGGGAATGTGAGCATAGTTTTCTAGGGTACTTCCTGCTGATTAGGGGTGCTGATAATCTTATGGGGACCCAAGAAAATTTAAGATTATGGTTAAGTCCTGACTGAAGCATTCTGTGAGTTTGGATCATCTCAGTCAGCAGCCTTGAAGCTGTTCTGGATGAAGAACTCAGAGGAAATTGCAACAGAGGTGCTCTGAGACATTGGATCATCTAGACCATCCATTCCCATTGGAGATTTTTTCATGGGGTCTTCTTGATCAAACCTATTTTTCTTAACCCAGAAGGAATCTATAGCCTCTCACTTCCTGTGGAAAAAAAGCAGAACCTCTTCTCCAAAGTAACATAGAAATCTTTAATCATAGAAAATCATTAATCATAGAAAAGAAATCTTTAAGAGTCACCCATCTATTCTTTCAGTGCTGAATAATCAGGATTAACACTATATAAAATAGTGAAAGAAGGAAAACAGTAAGACAAAGCTAAGCTCAGCACAGTTGGCATTCTTGTCTGGATGAGGAATATGACCCTCATTTTCATTCCTTCATACATCTCTGATTGAATATTTTGTTTATCAGAAGACTTTGTTGCAAGAGATCTAATTTTTAATGAAAGAAGCCATCCTATTATAGAGGAAGAAATAAAACTACTTTGAAACAAATTAATTTTTTTTAGGTTTGTAAAGGAATGCAGCTTGTGTTGGTGATGAGCTCATGGGCCAAGCCTGAACTGGCTCTCTGGTTCTTGGATAATAGCCATCCCAGAGACTTAGCAGCAAAGTTGAAGTCCACTCCTGAGACTGAGAAGCTTCTGTAAAGCAAAGGACACTGTCACTAAGACAAAAAGGCAACCCACTTACTGGGAGAAGATCTTCACCAACCCTGCAACTGACAAAGGTCTGATCTCCAAAATATATAAAGAACTCAAGAAACTAGACCGTAAAAGGCTAATCAACCCAATTATAAAATGGGGCATTGAGATGAACAGAGAATTCTCAACAGAAGAACTTCAAATGGCCAAAAGACACTTAAGGTCATGCTCAACTTCCTTAGCGATCAGGGAAATGCAAATCAAGACAACTTTAAGATACCATCTTACACCTGTCAGAATGGCTAAAATCAGAAATACCAATGATAGCCTTTGTTGGAGAGGTTGTGGAGAAAGGGGTACACTCATCCATTGCTGGTGGGAATGCAAACTTGTGCAACCACTTTGGAAGACAGTATGGCGGTTTCTCAGGAAATTCGAGATCAACTTACCCCTGGACCCAGCAATACCACTCTTGGGAATATACCCAAGAGAGGCCTTATCATACAACAAAAGTATATGCTCTACAATGTTCATAGCAGCATTGTTTGTGATAGCCAGAACCTGGAAACAACCTAGATGCCCTTCAATGGAAGAATGGATGAAGAAAGTATGGAATTTATACATATTAGAGTACTACTCAGCAATAAAAAACAAGGACTTCATGAATTTTGCATACAAATGGATGGAAATAGAAAACACTATCCTGAGTGAGGTAAGCCAGACCCAAAAAGAGGAACATGGGATGTACTCACTCATATTTGGTTTCTAGCCAAACCAAGGACATTGAGCTTATAATTAGTGATCCTAGAGAAGCTAAATAAGGAGAACCCAAAGAAAAACATATAGGCATCCTCCTGAATATTAACCTTCAGCAAGCGATGAAAGGAAACAGAGACAGAGACCCAAATTGGAGCACAGGACTGAAATCTCAAGGTCCAAATCAGGAGCAGAAAGAGAGAGAGCACGAGCATGGAACTCAGGACCGCGAGGGGTGCACCCACACATTGAGACAATGGGGATGTTCTACTGGGAACTCACCAAGGCCAGCTGGCCTGGGTCTGGAAAAGCCTGGGATAAAACCGGACTCTCTGAACATAGCGGACAATGAGGACTACTGAGAACTCAAGAACAATGGCAATGGGTTTCTGATCCTACTGCACGCACTGGCTTTGTGGGAGCCTAGGCAGTTTGGATGCTCAACTTACTAGACCTGGATGGAGGTGGGGGTTCCTTGGACTTCCCACAGGCCAGGGAACCCTGATTGCTTTTCGGGCTGGGGGGAGACTTAATTGGGGGAGGGGGAGGGAAATGGGAGGCGGTGGCGGGGAAGAGACAGAAATCTTTAATAAATAAATAAATTTAAAAAAAAACACCCTTTGAGGGGCTGGAGAGATGACTCGGTGGTTAAGAGCACTGATAGCTCATTCAGAGGCCCTGAGTTCAATTCCCAGCACCCACATAGTGGCTCACAACCATTTTTAATGGCAAAAAAAAAAGAAAAAAAGCAGAACCTCTTCTCCAAAGTAACATATCCTTTGACTTAAATTTTCAAGTCAATAAACATTTATAAAAAATCATTTTTGGGGAATTTGGGTGTAGTTTTCTCCAAACTGCTTCGTGCTGTTTATTGGGCAAAGTATTTTTAAGGTTCATGGATACCCTTCAGGGGGGGGGGGGGGGGCTTTGTTCCATCAACCACATTTGCCTGGGAGGAATCCACAGGTTCCTATCCTCTGTAAAAACAAAGCAGAACCTCTTTTCCAAACTAGCATATTCTTAGACTCAAATTTTGAAGTCAAGATACCCTTAATATATATGTTGGTTTAGCTTAGCAGCCCCTAGAATCAAATGTCTCTCTGCAGTCAAAAATTCAAAGAAAACACAATAATAAACATCATCCAGACTCTCTGTGTATATTCCATCTTTACATGGCTTATTTTCCTTTACTCCTTTAATCTATACTCTTTTACATTACTTTTACTGCCTCTTTAGGAACTTTCTTTTATTTTTTAAAACTGTTTACTTCTTTTAATAACTTTCTATGCTCTTTTTCTTCTCTGTCCCAAACCTGCATACATTTTTTAAACATACTGTGTCTTGCTTAGAGGTTTTTTATGTCTAAATTTGTCCTATTGTGTATTTGATATCCTTTTCTGACAAGGAGCACTTTTAACATGGTAAGCTATATGGTCACTGTGACTCTGAATACTGGCTCTGCCTCTCCTGGCCTTTTAACATGGAAGAGGTATGTTTATCATTGTCTATGTCACCATTAAGCAACTAGTAGCATGCTGCTTAGAACCCCACTTAAATGCTCCATAACAGGAGCAATTCTAGCCAGGAAAGTGACTCTTAAAGGCATCTCCTTGTCTCTTCCTACTCTCTCTATATATCTCTTCCAGCTTGGCTATAGTCTTCCCTGCCATTGGCCCAAACAGCTTTATTCATTAAGCAATAAAAGCAACGCATATATAGAAGGACATCACACATCAGACTTTATCCTTTTTCTTTTCTCTCCCAAGTCTATGTATATTTATAAACACACCGTAAACTTTTAGAGAGCAATTTTTTCAAATGAATCTGTCTCTACTGTATATTTCTATCTTTTTCTGACCACACGAGTCTTTAATCTGCTAGGCAGCATGGCTAGGATTAAAACAGCAGCTTTGATGGTTGGCTCCACCCCATTTCTTAGCTTCCTGAGAGTCTAGTTTCATGACAAAAATATTGGTGGGAGCCATGCTTATTGCCACAACTCTGCAGAGTTTCTAGGTCCATGCTACCACTAAGAACCATAGCACTAGCTGCTCATAAACACTATTTAAGTGGGTCTTAAAAGACCCACCATGTGGTTTTTACTGCTAATGTTGAGTCAGAAAGTCTTCCTTAAAGGAGCCGTGCCTTTGCTTGCCACTAGCAGACAGAGCCTACCAGAGTAAAGACGGTTACCAAGAAGCTGAGCTTGCCTCTGTTCTTATCTGTCTAGAATCCTATTTTTTAAACTTTCTCAGGATTTATGTAGAAATTATTGCCAAACATTTGAGTGCCATTTGTAGCACAAATGGCTAGTTTCTAAGTAGGATAGACTTCATATATATATATATATATATATATATATATATATATATATATATATAACAAAAATGAGTCTGTACCTAATTCTCAGCCCACATAGCCTATTCCCTTCCTTAGGGACAACCTGTTTTGACAATTGCCATAGATGGTGATGATGATGAAGAAAAAGATGACGAATATGATGGTATGTGATGGTTAGGTTTAACTGTTGATTTGCCAGTCTAGAATTTCCTGAGAAGAAAGTCTCAGGGAGGGGATTATCTAGATCAGGTTGGCCTGTGAGCATGTCTGTGAGAGCTTGTCTTTATTGTTAATTGGGGCAGGAAGACCCACCCTCAATGAAGGAGGCACCATTACATGGTCCAAGCTATGGAATGTATATGAATAAAAAAAAACTGGATGAGCACTAAACATGTACACATTCATTTCTCTCTGTTCTTAACTATTAATGTCATATGACCAGCTCTCTCTTCAAGTTCCTGATACTGTAACTATGAAGCAATAATGGGCTAAAACCTAGAATCTATGCTAAAATAAGCCTTTCACAGCAACAGATATGAATCCAAGATAGTGAATGTGCATATATATATAAATTTCCACAAATGCAAATATAAATTCTACTATTAGTATAAGATTTTGTGCACTGAAATGTTTTATTGTTTATGTTGAAGCTTATTCCATATCTTTACATTTCATATAGACTCATACTTTAATAACTATATAGTATTTTATTGTATGAATAACTTGTTTCTATAATGTACTTTTGAAAACATACCTATTATATAAATATATTTGTTTTATTTAAAACAAGCTACTGCTATTCCTTTAATTTAAAGATATATATTTTACACATAGTGGATAAACTTACAAGTGAAATTTTATCATTGTTGATGTAATTGTTTTACACACATTCATTCAAAAATATTTAAAAAATAGAGATTATATCAGGTTCCAGTAGTGAAAATAATGGTCAGGACTTTTCTAGTATTAGTTTCCTACACCTTAGTACTAATGATTCACTTAATCTTTAAAATAAATATTTGGGAAATGGACTCATATTCTCCTCATAGGCAAAGAAGTCGAGTCACAGAAGTATGCACCGACTCACTCAATGTGACACCACCAGTAACTGAGCTGGGACTGAGACCAGGCAGGACAACTCCTTGTTCAATGTTCACACACCATTTTGCACATTGTATTTTTTCACCCATTCTTGGGTGTTCTGCTATCACACATCAACTTATAAAAGGAAAGCCTCATTGCTCTTTAGAAGTATTTTGGCCTGACAATGATGATGTACACCTTTAATCCCGGGACTTGGGAGTCAGAGACAGGTAGATCTCTGAGTCTGGGGCCAATTTGGTCTATAGTGTGATTTCCAGAAGAGTCAGGGCTACAAAGAGAAACCCTGTCTCCCAAAAAAAATGAATATATAAAAATATGTTTACTGAAGAGTTGGTCTTACTTTCAAATGACTATCCATGATGTACTTCCTAAATTCTAGGTTTCCTAAAAGAAAGTTGAATCTGAAGTAGCCAAAAGGTCAAGAGAAATGAAAACAGCAAAATAGGAAGGATAGAGGAGCAGATGATGTGGATTTAATTTCAGTGTACTCCAGCTTTGGAGTCAGGGGCTCTCTTGACCATCATGTGAGGATTAAGGTCACTGTGTCATTTCAGCTGCAGTTATTTTCTTGGTTACTTCCTCAGTCCTAACTTCCACTCAATGACACTTATATTTCTAATATGCAAATTTCACTTTGGTCCTTTAAAACTTTCACCTAATTTATTTTATTTCATTTTACTTAGGATTAAGCCCAGGACCTCAGATGTGCTGGGCAGGGATCCTACCATTGTGCCACATCTCAGCCGTTTGAACTTTCCCCTGGAGTCTTTCAATGACTCTTGCTATATATGAAGCTCTGTACCTTCAGTGGTCATGGCAGAGCCAGTTGTAGCCAATCCCTGTACCCTTGGAGTCTCTTCACACAGCCAAAACCACTGTCTTGGTTAGGGTTTCTATTACTGTGATAAAACACCATGACTATAAACAACATGGAAGGTGCTGTGGGACAATGGTCTTGTACCCTGTAAAGATTTGTTACTTGTATTTTAATAAAACTCTGATTGGCTAGTAGCTAGGCAGGAAGTATAGTCAGGGTGACCATGCAGGAAGTAGAGGCGGGACAGTGAGAACAGGAGAATTCTAGGAAGAGGAAAGCATCAGTCTAAAGTCGTAACCCAGAGGAAGCAAGATAAGAATGCCTCGCTGATAAAAAAAAGGTACCAAGAAATGTGGCTGACACAGACAAGAATTATGGGCTAGTTTAAGATGTAAGAATTAATTAATAAGAAGTCTGAGCTAATAGGCCAATCAGTTTATAATTTATGTAGACCTCTGTGTGTTTTTTTGGGACTAAACGGCTGCAGGACTGGGCTGGACAGATACCTCAGTCAACAGGAAGAGGGCTTATTTCATTCTACACTTCCAGATAACAGTCTATCACTAAGGAAACATCAGAACAAGAGTTCATGCTAGGAGCCTGAAGGCAAGAGCTGATGCAGAGGCTGTGGAGAAGTGTTGGTTGCATGCTGGTTTTCTCCTCAAGTCTTGCTCCCCCTAGTTTTTTCATCTCTCAGGGATACCAGCCCAGAGGTGGCATCACCCACAGTGAGTTAGGACCTCCCATATCAATCATCAATTAAGAAAATGTACCACAGACTTGCCCTCAAGATTTACAAGTCCGGAGAATTTGCTGCTCTTTGCAAAGGTTTGAGATCTGATTCTCGTAGCCACATTGGGTAACTCACAATTGCTGATGACTACAGTTCTGGTGATCCAGTGTCCTCTTCTGATCTCTGTGGGCATTTTCATGCAAGTGGTGTGCTTGCATATACACATACATACATACATACATACATACATACATACATACATACTCCTAAAATAAAATACATCTTTTTAGAGGGATGGTGATAGACATTGACCTCTCGGCTGCACAGTTTCTTTGTTCTGTTCTTAGAAAAACATCATGAAATTGCTATCTCATTATTCTAAATCTGTCCCTGGGCCATGGTCACTCATATTTGGGCTCCCACATAAACCACAGCTTTTATGCATTTGAAGTGAGAGCTGTTTCTTTTGTTGACAATCCCCAGATGGTGAGGACAAGAGTCAACATGAACTAAGGCTAAAACATCCACATGTAGGTGAAAATGATGACATTCACATTGTGTTTTGAGCAGTATTATAACTGAGGGATGGACAGTTGCCAAAACAGACATCAGCAGGAAAGACAGTGTGTCCAAAGCAGCCATCAGCACAAGTTTCAGAAAACCATTGTTTGAAGAAATGAGACTCCCTAGAGGTAACAAAGTCTTTGAGATCTTGCCTCTTCCCTCAGGGAAATGTTGGCAGGACTTCTACTCACTATTTTGGCAAGTTTTGCCATTTGTTGGTCTTCTGTAATGAAGCAGGTTATTGAAATAGGTGCTTGCTGGCCATTTCTCCAAGGAGAGAAATATTTCCAGCTTGGCATTTACCTGTGGTGAGAATTTTATCAGCAAGAAATTATGAAAAAATGAGTTCATAGCATATCATAGAGGCTGTCTCTAATTCGTGTCTATCAATAAGGGGGTGGGATTATACCTATGGGATTGGGGTTTCTGCAATGTGCACTTTGAACTTAGCATAAAGGGCTACTTCTCCAGATTATTTCCAAATATAACTCCAAACCTGATCACCACAAATAGGAGAAAAATACCAGAGACTGATTTTTAGGAAGAAATGTGTTTGTTATTATCAAACAGAGGGACTCTGGGCTGACTGAACATATAGGAGCTAACCAGGGATTTATTTAGTGGTTAATAGACCTTTTGCAATTGGTCTATGGCTGTGAAAAAAGGAACGTATTCACATACACACACATATATATTTCATACATATATTTATGCAATATAGTTTAATGTAAATGGAGCTTTTGCAAAAAATAAAATGAGCTAGAGCCCAGGTGTAACATGAGATTGATTCCAGAGCAATTGCACCAGACACTCCGGGTGCTTTGAGCGGCTTCCCAGTGGCCTCTCTCTGGTGGCATCAGTTGTGCCGGTCACACAGTCTCTCCCCCGTGCTCACACATCTCATCTTGAACAAGCACTCAGTGTTTTCAGCTTATAGCTCTGTCCTGGTGTCAGGGAGCCACTCAGCATTTATGCAAGCCCCTGGAAGGCAGGCGACAGGCTTCTAGGGAAGTATCCCATAGACGAAGGGCAATACTCACTAGATGGACACCCAAGCTTTCCACCCTTCTTGGGGAGAGGGGCTCTGTTGTGAGTTGCTCATCTTTGGTCATGGGGTCTTCAGTGAAACTGTCTCATGTGGCCTATGCTAGGACAATGTGCAGAGCATAGAAGATATTGGCACTTCTCCCTTCCCTTGTTCCCTCCCTGCACCTCAGATGTGCTCCCTAAGATCTCTCCTCGAGTATGTTCTCCAGAGAACCTTGGCTCACTCTTTTCTTTTGTGGGAACCGAAATCAGAACATGAAGTCAGAGATAGATTACCCTAAGATTTTTCTATGGGTCCCCACTTTGTGTGTGTGTGTGTGTAAAATAATATTCACCACTGCATTGATGTAAAGACATATAATATTGAGAGATCTGCTATCATTATATTCATCTTGTCTTCTGAGTTTTAAACATTTCTTTTATGATATATTCGCTCCTGTGTATGTACACAAACATGCGTGCATAGGCAGATGCCCACAGAGGCATGAGATCTCCTGGAGCTGAAGTTATAGGCTGTTGTAAACCACCCGACATAGGCACTGGGAACCCAACAAAGGTCCTCCCAAGGAATGGCTTGCACTCTCAACCCCTTGCCATCTCTCCAACCCTCTTCTGATTCTAATAGCATTGAAAATTAAACATCTCCATGTACCCCTAAATAAGTCATGGGGCCTAACAGATACATCCACTGTGAAGAAGAAGGGCACACAACAGAGGAAGGAAGACCAAAGAACACCATGTGGCTGACGCTAAGCCATAAGGATTATGAACAGACTCAGTTTAATATGAACAGACTTGGGCATGATCTTCCTACACTTTGAACCAGGTTATTAGTTTTTTAAAGATACTCATCTTTATTATAGAAGAAAATCAGATTTAATACAAGAACTGTGAATAATTCAAAACTATTAAAAAGAGTAGTTTATTTTTACTAGTCATTATAAGCCCTGCACTGTGGCACACTTCCTGCTGGTCATATTGAGTGGGCTTGGTTTGGTGTTTGAATCATTTGTGTTAGTGATATTTAAACCCAGGAGACTTCTGCCTGGGGGCTATGGGAATATTGTTCTTTCCTTCCTTTTTCTTCATGGCATCTTTTGCTGAGGATAGGACTATTTCTTTTGTCTGACAGTAACTTTTCTGATGATCTCTGGAAACTCTCATTACCTTCCCCTTAAACACCTGTGTTGTCATTTCCGTGTCCTGTGGAGGGTGAAAATCCACATGCTGTGGGCTGGAGAGAGGCTCAGCTGTTAACAGCAGGCACTGCTCTTGATCCAACACCTCCGTCCTCGGGCACTGTGTTCACATGAACTTACCTATACACAGACTTACACAGAACTAGAAAGAAATTGTTTTTTTAATTCTACATACTGTAGTCTGTTCATGTGTGAGTGTAATACATATATTAAATATTATATATTGCATATATAATACATATACATGTGTTATATATAATATACATTATATATGTGTTACACACATGAAAAGACTGTGTGTGTGTGTGTGTGTGTGACTTATTAGGCTTATTTACAGGATGCAGTCTGTGTAGTCCAACAATGGCTGTCTCATACTGAAGGACTAAGAATCTAGTAGTCGTTCAGTCCCAATCTGGTGCTGAGTCCTGTATGCTCCTGGAGAGCTGCTATTTTTCAGGCTACATTAGAATCCCAAGAAGTTGGTTCTAATGTCCATGAAGAAATCCTGAATCCCCAGGCTAGATGGACTTTCCAGCAAGGATACGGGTAAGTAGGCATAAAGCAAAGATCCTCCTTCCATGCCCATTTATATAGGCTGCCACCAGAAGAGGTGGCCTGGGTTTAGGGTAGGTTTTCCTCTTTCAAATATTCTGATTAAGAAAACCCTTTTAAGTTTGTCCAACAGCTGTGTTTTAGCTTATTCCAGATGTGGTCAAACTAACTCAGATTAACCATCCCAAATCCCTTTTTCCATTTCCTCGTCTCATCTGTTGTAGAGCATACCTGTAAATTCTCCCCTGCTTTTTCTCTACCTGAAGTGACAAGTTCGCCTGTAATGCCACGCTCTCTACCTTCTAAGGACTTCTCTCTCTTTCTTCATTCTGAGTATTTTCCACACACCTGTGCTGAAGAACTTCATCAGGTGACTCTGTTGGTGTGAATGTTCCGCCTTCGGGACCTCCCGACCATCCCTTGTGTTGGTCTTCTTCTGTGATCTGTGAACTTTTCTCCTTGGGTGTTTCTTGATGGATGCCTGGGGCATCCTCGGAACTGTGAAGGCCCTCATGGGGGCATACTGGTTGAGTGTTTCAGTTGTGGCTTGGTGGATTCACTGCATCTTTTCACTTGGTCAACAGCTCAGGCATCCACAACACATCACACAAGCCAGCCCACTCAGCCATGGTCTTCCTGGTAACCCAGAGTCCCCCACAGGCCAGAGCAATCAGTCAACATCTTTTGAGGTGGGGGTGGGGTTCGTCTTATGCTTTATAGTGCAGTCATCATGGGTAGTCAAGGTGGAAACCCAAGGCAAGGACCTGAAGGTAAAACCTGAAGCAGCAACCGTGAGGATTGCTGTTTATCAACTGGCTTCTCAGCCAACTGTCTGCCAGAATTTTACAGTCTGCATTCTGACAAGTAAATCTGAATTCATTTAAAGTCTCCCTCCCAGCCAGACCTGGTGGTCCATGCCTAAAATTTTAGCAATAAAGAGGCTGAAGTAGAGATTATCCACCTGCAAATTCAAGGCCAGGTTGAACCACAAGTTTCTGATCAGCAAGGCTTACAGAGTAAGATACTGCTTAAAATAATAATAAAATAAACAAAGATACAAATGTAGACATAAATAAAATGAATAAAATCTGCATCCTTCCTTTTACTCCCTGCTGATTATAACAAAGATATTAAATCAGAGGCACACTCGGAACTTAGAGAGAAACATTGAATGGGCTGAAATTGTTTAAAAGTATATGTTTATACTTTTTTTTTCCCTGAAAAGAGTCCACAGCTTTCATAAACTCATAAGGGAATCTTAGCCTCAAGGAAGCTTGAGAGCAATTGCTTCAAATCATAGTGAATGTCTCCTAAATTAAATCCAGCCCTTGGTGGCACATAAGGAGCCACAAATTTAGGTTTTGAGTCATTGCCTCTGCATCTTCCCTGGTGTCTGTAAGAGCTCAGAGGGAAGTGGCCAATCAGGGGTGCCACAAACATGACTCCAAGGAGATTCTTTACAGTGACACGTGTGGGTATTTGGGGGTTCGGTGGAAGAAAGGCTATTGAAGGGATCAGTTGAGGGGAAAAATAGGAAGTCAGATCCTGACTGTTCTCTGTACCCCATTCTTCACCTCTACTCCCTTGGAACTTGATAGCACAGAAACATAAAATAAACAGAATACACACAAAGATGAGACAGAAAGCAAGGCAAGGGATTTGGAGGGGCGGAGTTACCTTCTGATGATTACAGGTTTAATTCGCCAGGAAAATACAATCATTTAAAATTCCATGCACATACATTTTAAAAAAGGGCTGAAGGAATGGCTCAGTCAGCAAAGTGCTTGTGGCACAAGCATGAAAACTTGAGTGTGGATCTCTGGCACACACATAAAAAGCCGGGTGTGTCTTGGGGATCTCAGTGCTGATAAGACAGAGACAGGAGGATTTCTGGGCTCACCTTATCAGTAAACACTAGGTTCCCTGGCTCAGGGGCTAAAAGCAAGCCAGACAACACCTGAGAAGCAGCATCTGTTATTGACCTCCTACCTCCACACACCAACTCAGACATGTACATACACACACGAACATGTATAAACGCACACACACACAGAGAGAGAGTTAATGCCCTCCAAAAAAATAAAAGCCTAACTTCATAATCTTAAAAAAAATCAAACATTGGCAGAAATGTAAGAATACTTGAAAAAATTCATCATCAAAGAAAGAATGTTTTTAACAATTGAAGACTAATATGTGTTATCTATGAGTGTGTTTTCACAAATAGCCCCCTGTCAGGTGACTTACCACAAATTAAGACCAGAAAGCAAATGCTTCCAAAGCCACAGAAGAAGGTCACCAGATTGAGATGCAAACCCACCCTCCTCTGGCCCTCAAATCGACACTTTCCAGGGGAACTTGCTAGCAAGAACGGAGGAAGCTATTGCAGAACCAAAATCTGTTTTTAAGTCTACATAATTCATTTTGTTGAGTATTTCTCTTCTCCTCAGTGGCAGCTCCTTGCTATTTTCCCCCACCTGTTAATTACTTGGGGCTTGTGTGGGGGCGGACTTGGCTTCCCACAGCAGCCCAGGCAGGTTGTCACACTGTCAAGGATCCCTTCATTAACAAGCTGTCAATATGCTGCCAACAGCCGCCATTTGGTTTGTTCAGGGAGCGGAGCTGTGGTGTGGAGTCTTGGCTCGATCAATTAGAGGAATTTAAAAAAAAAAAAAAAGGCAAGAGGCAGATGTCTTCCAGTCTGTTCTCCGCAACAGACTTGGGATATGGCGTGGGCTTTCGCTGGAAGGAGGGGGAGTTTAAAGAACGTGTCAAGGAGGAGGCAGCTAACAGAAAAGTATGGCGAGCAAGACGGAAGCACTGAGAGAAGCAGGCGTCTCATGCCACGGGGTTTCTGAGTAATTCTAGCTATGGCCGTGTCCTTGCCGCAGTGGGCAGCTCAAAATCAAGCTTTAAAAATGGTCACGAAGCCACCAGTCCGAGTTTTAAAGGGAAAGGTGCCATTTGCCTACAACCTTTTCAAAGTCACTCTAATGAAGCAGAGATGATCCGCCAGTCCCTGGCAGCCCTTTTCACGAGCCTGCGCTCTTTCTGTTAATTGGCACTGTCAACCTCTGAGCCCCCAGGTCCCCAGGCTTTCCAGTCACAGCATGCCATCAGACATGTAGCTTTTCAGAGGACCTTGTGTAAAAGCACGGCAGAGAGCTCACTTCTGAGCAACTGTTTCCAAAGCCCGAGTCGCAAGAAAAACTTTATTGTGTTCCCGTAGTCTCAGGACAGACCCTGCTCCTGCATCTCTCTCCACACCTGCCGAGCAGCCGTGCCCACCGAAAATGTGCTCAGATTCTCTCCAACCAGAAAGACCTCAGGACAGAAAGCGATTTCCAAAGTTTGCCTCCGAGCTGCCTTTGTTGGAAAGTGAGTGTGCACTACTCAAGGTTTCAAGAGCTAATAAAATACAGTCTGTTGTAGAGGTGTACACCTGTGATCCCAGCTCCCGAGAAAAGAAAGGGGGAGAATCAGAAGTGCAAGGCCAGGCTGGAAAGAGGGTTTGGAGGTTAAGGGCACTGGCTGCTCTTCCAGAGGACCCAGGTTCATTTTCCACCCATTGGGCAGCTCACAACCACCTGTACTCCCATCTCAGGGGATCCAACACCCTCTTCCGGCCTCCGTGAGTATCAAATGTGCACACAGGCATACATGAAAGCAAAATGCCACATACATTAGAAAAATTCAAAGAGTGCAAGCTCACCCTCAGCTACATAGTGAGTAGCTGAGCTACAAGAAACCTTTGTAGAGTGGTGGGGAAGAAACTCTAAATCATGTTCATTTATTTTACACTCTGCCTATTTCCCTGTGACATACAACATTTGTGGACTAAAATTCTTGGAAGGAAGACACAAGCACAGGTTGGCCAGAATGCCAATGCTCTCCTCGACTAGTGTGCTAAGAAGATGGCAAACATCAAATCTATACGTGCAAACAGTGACAAGAATCCCCTTAGGGGATTGAGACTCTGACGAGAGACATGGCATCACACACATTCTAGATTGTCTGGGAATAAAATATTTCAAATTTCTTAATGTTTGGAGGGACAAGACAATGTTTTGATTGGTTGTAGGCTTTATTTAAACTATATATTCTACAGCTAATTCCTGGGTTAACTCCTAGCTAAGTAAATGAGAAGGACATCTTCAGAAATAACAGAAGATGGGTAAGCGAATGGAGAAGAAGGGGTCTGTTACTCAGTCCAAGAGAAAAGACCTGACAAAGCTGGACCAACAGAAAGGAGAAAATCAGAAAGAAATCCGCATGCGTCGGTAACCATGACAAGTGGAAATGGAATGACTGATTTAAAATCAAGCTGATTCAAGCTGGGCCGTGGGGGAGAGGCTCGGTGAGTGCCTGCCATACCAGCAGGGCAAGCCAAGCCAAGACTGATTCTGCAAACCTGTCTAGGGACAGGAAACTAAAGCAACCAGCAGGAGGACACAGGAAGTAACTCATTTCTGTCTGTCTTTCCCTCATCCCAGCCTCCCTCCTTCCCTTCTTCCTGCCTTTCTTTTTCTCTTTCTTTCTTTCCTCTCCGTCTGTCTTATTTCTATGAGATATTCATAAAAATGAATTGTTTTGAGTTCATAAAAGAGGAAAATTAATGCAGATGATGCAAAGAAAGAAATACAAACAAAAGAAAAAAAGGTTGGCCCTGAGTCCCACCCAAAGAGGAACACGCCTGCTGCAACCAGAATGAGGGAGAACATCTCTTGGAAGTGTGCAGTTGACTACAGAAAGAGGACAGCAGGGCAACACTCCCTTGTCACAAGCTGGGTATCAGTGTTTGGTGTTCTGCATAATTCATAGTACAAAAAGAATAGATTTGATGGAGCAGAACTGGGAATATGAACAGACTCGCATCCAAATCATAACCTTAGCACTCATTCACTGGACAGCCCATGGAAAACAATATTAGAGACAGTCTAATGTGACCCTCAATAGAATCATGACAGTACGCAGACCCACATCCAACCCACATATGTGACAATATATGCAGAAGCTGACCCTAAAGCTGCAGTCCCCACTAGACTCTGCAAGCCCAACTCACTAGACAGGTCATATGGCCCCAAAGAGGAGAGAGAGAGGAAAACTTGGTGACTCTCTTTATGCGTTCACTTCACCTTGCTCAGAAGTATTCTGTCTTTTAATTCTTTACTAAGCAGGTGGAAAGAACCAATCAGACTAGCTGGCGTCATTTTCTGAGTTCTGGTGAAATACAATCCACTCTCTCAGCTTCTGCCGGCTCTGTTGCGGCTCTGGTATTCCAAATACCTATAGATTTTAGGAATGCTCCAGCCTCTAGCCTGCGAGGCATTTGGAAGGACAAATTTGTGTGATGGCAGAGAGAAGGCTCAGAATGGAGACCCAGAAAGTCCAAAGAGTGGGCTGAGGATGATGAGGTCACCTTTGAGGTCACCTTTGAACAGCTCTGAACAGGTTTTGCATGAAGTCTGGTGAGCAAAGAACCCTGCTTGGTGGATGAAGGGTCCTGAAAGGCCCTTTCCAGAGCCAGAAAGTTACCAGGGATCCAAAATTCATTCCTCCAGCTACTCAGAGAACATTTACAGAATGCCCATGTGCCAAGCACACTGGAAGGTGTTGGGATATGGCAGTGGTCCAAGCAGGCAACGCTGGGGTTACAAAGATGGCTACGTGGTGGGAAGTGAGCCCTGCTCTGGAAATGGACTGGGTTTAGTTCCCAGAACCCACGCCAGGCAGCTCAGAGCATCCTGTAACTCCAGCTCAGGGCATCTGGTGCCATCTTCTGGCCTCTGAAGACACCAGCATGCATATGCACAGACATACCACACATCAATAAAAAACTGAAAATAATTCTTTAAATAAAATCGACAAACTAGCTGCTTTGAGCAACTATGATTTAATAAAGCATAAACATATATTATGATAAGTGCTGTGGGGAAGAGATAAGGATAAGGCAGGGGGGAGATGGGGACAAGCTATATGAGGGGTGAACAGGCTCCTTGGGGAAGCTTCCACAGGGAGGATGCAGAGGTAGGGAACTAAGAAAAGCAAGGACGGGAGCCACGTGGCTATCTGGAAAAGAGCAAGCCAAGCTGGGGAAGTGACAATCTCGAGGCAGGAATGCACACAAAGTGGCCAAGCCCCAAGTTTTACTCATGATGACAGGGCCACTGTATACACCACGTTAGGAGACTCGACTCCTCTCTGGATATCTGCATGGAACTCTGCTCGTGTCTTAGGAGATATCACCAGTGACATGGATTCAGAGTCCCCTCAACCTCACGGCCAGCCCTCTCTTGCCATGCACAGCCAGGGTCCCCTGCAGTAAACCATGCTCCCACCTAGGCGGATTTATTGAAAGAGCACATACCCTCTAGCTATGGTTTCCCCGGCAACCATACTTCTCTTATTATTATATTTTATTAGTTTCCTTTTCTTTTTACAAGATAAAACTATTAGATGTGAAATCCATTTTGTTCTGCTAGAAGCTGTACCACGTTTGACACTACCCGAAACAGACTCCAAGATTAAAGCCTCTTGCCTCGGTGAATACATTTTCTGACCCGGCACTGCCGTCCGGGCATTGTGACTATTTCTTCCCACCAAGCAATGGCCCACAACTTGGAGCTCCTCTTTCACGTTCTTTCTCTTTCCTGATTTTATTTATGCTCCTAAGTGACAAATTTCAGGGAATCTTTCGGCGCTCACAAGAAGCTAATTTTGAGATGAGGATGTAAGAGTGTTAAAAATAAATTCATCACGAGCACAGGGGTGTCTGTTTAGAATGCTGATGTTCTGTTATCCGTTGAAGGCAACTGTGAAGCCGCGAATCCTCAGCGGTGTCTGTCCTCACCCCACATCCTGCCTCCATCAGCGCGAAGCAAAGAGTCGCTGCCTCCGTTGGAAACCCATGCTTCCGCGCCATGAGTTTTCCCAATCCTTAAAGCTTGTTCAGGGTCTTAAATCCCATTAAATATGACCCTCCTCCACCACCACCACTGAACCACACTACCCTCAATTCTGTGGACAGTATGGATTGCCGTTGACCTTGCAGCATCTGAAGCCCCAGCACATTGTCATGGTGCCCTCATCAGTGAGATTCTTTGCCACCCCTCTCTTGACCATGTCTCATTTGTGGGTATTTCTGTCTCAACACACTCCATTTCCAGTATTCTGGGTTGGGTTCTAGTTCTCTTGGCGCTAAGAACTCCAAACCCTTTAATGGCTTCTTACGCACATTTTAAGGGTGCCCAGGCATGTCTGCTCATTCCTGTCATTCATTTCCCACTGGTCTGGCCCTATACCCAGCAGTCAGAAGACTCACAGATCCCTCCAATTGACAAGTCAATAACAAATTGACCTGTTTTCGTAGCCTGTGCACAGGATTCTCAGTGCTGAGTTTCTCTAGCTTATCCCTCTGGGGCCCCAATCTGCCCACTGTGCGCTTCACAGGCTTTGCTCATGGCGGTCCTTTCCGAGGAACCACTGACTTCTCCTGCTACTGCAACTCAAAGCTTGGTACATCAGCTGGCACTAGCACCTGCTCTCATGTGTGTACACTCTGCCGTCACTTGTCGCACACCAGCATCTTTGAAGTTATCCATGGTTTTGTTGATCTGTGTTTCCCTGCAACACAATGAATGTGTCTTAGATAACAGGAGGGAAATGGGGATGGAGGGAGAGATCCTGGTTTTATACAGGGAGGAAAAAGAGAAATTGTAAGACTTACCCAGATTCCATGGCTAGAAACTGTAATTCCCAGGCCCAGGAGCAACGTGTGTGTGTGTGTGTGTGTGTGTGTGTGTGTGTGTGTGTGTAGGTTTGAATGCATATATGTATGTATGGATGGATGCCTTTCTAGTTTAGAGATCAGGTTCAGGTGCCATTTCCCAGGAGTCCCCCACATTGTTTTCTGAAACAAAATCTATCACTGGGACCTGGTACTTGCTGAAAGGACTGGACTAGCTGGCCAGTCATACACACCCACATGCACACGCACACACGCACATACATACACACATACACACACCGCCATCTGTCTGTCTTTGCTTACCTAGCACTGGAATTATGGATATGAACACTGCATCCAGCCTTTTAACACGGGTTGTGGGGATGGAACTCAGGTCCTCGTGCCCGTGTAGAAGGCACCTTACAAAGAGAGCTACTTCTCTGAACCATGCGCAGCTTTTAGATTTAAAAGACCAGGACTCTCCACCTACGCCACAGGTGCCGCATCCATCACTTTTCTCTCTATTTTGTTAGAAATGGCGTGAGTGTGCTTTAAAAGACAAGCCAAGACAGAAAACTCTTATGGCCTCCCACTGGGACAGGGCTTTCACCCAACCTCTCCCCATGCTTCCCCAACAGAGGAGCCAAGTGCTGAGCTCCCTGCTGAGGAAGTCCTGCCAGCGCTCTTGGATGACTCTCCCAGGACTACGGGTGTCTCACGTAACCAGCCCTGAAGCTTCTCCACACCGCTTCTTCCAGGTGCGAGGCTGCGAGTGAGCCTCCCTGTGCCGAGTCTTCTCTCGGTTTTGGAGTCTACAATGCTGTACCCTCTGGAAGTCTCCCCGCCATATCAGTGCCTACAATGGCCAAATGCAACTGATAGCAGTGATCATTTCTGCCCACAAGACTCTGGCCATGGTTTAAAGACTCGTGGCTAGGCTCTCCTTCCAAGAAGGCCTGACCTTTCAGCCAATGAGGGCACAGCTATATGACAACTTCCAGCAGCAGCCCAGCCCTACCTCAGTTTTCCACCATGAGAAACTCAAGACCATGTTCCTCTTGGGTCCAGTTCATGGCCTTTCCATTGGGCAGCTCTATCCCTAGCTTCCCTGGAGTCAGTGAAGACATTACATAGCCTGAATCAGGATGGAACTCTTTTTTTTTCACCGCACCATATGCTTCCTACTCTCATGCCCAAATTTCTCAAACCCTTTTTACAAGACAGCCCAGCTGAACCAGGAATTCTTTCTAGGCTCCTATACCATCAATTTACTATCCCATGATTTCCATTTCTATTTCCTGTCCTGTGATATTTCCCTCTGTTTGCTTCTATCAGTTGGAGATAGAGCATGAAATGACCAGAAGAAGGGGCAGGACTTCTGAATGTGATGGTGTCTTTGTTTACCAGGAGAGAAGTTAATTTGCCGAGAGTCATTGTTTAGACTGATGTTCCAGCCTCTAGATTCCTGGTTTGCATCCAGTCACCTGCGCCCACCGGCACAAGCCTCGAAAAGGTTTCCTGGTCTTTCAGCTCCTTAAATTATCAACAGTGAACAGAGTTAACTCCTTCTGGGCAGTTGACTGTCAGTGTTTAAAATGGTTTAGTACTAGTACTTATACATAAGATTAAGAATAAGAAGGATTATTTCTTTCCAAAACGGATTTTTTTTTTTGGCTGCCATCTTAATCTCATTGCTATCTGGATAGAGACTTTCAATTCCCGAGTGAAAATGGAGAAGATTCCTTTTGTGGTCAGAAGGTAAATAAATAGAAATTGAAGGGAAAGAGGAGAATGGAGCTGATTCCATGAGCCAGTCTCTGCAGCAAGTGTTATGAATTCACCCCATGTTCTTTTCCAGGAGAGTGCACCCTCCCCAGCTCACATACTTATCGGTTGATGTCTCACTAATGGCATTCCCCTACTATGAAGAACTTCCAAAGCACACACACAGCTGACCTCCCTTGAGCCACTCTACTGCTGGTAACACTGACAAAGGGGTATAGCTAGCTTTCTCCCTACCCATGGTGAGCCAGTCCCTCAGCCTTTGCCTCCTACAAGGCTTCCCTACGAGTTAATGGCTCAGATACGGAAAAGAAATAGCACTGAGTCTGTTGCACTGTACTATAGAAGACAGGCCCTCACTAATTAATGCATTCACATCTACTAAGGGAATGCCCTCATTTGGCTTCATGCAAGACCCCAATAACTAAAGTGATCCTGAGCAAAAAAAGAACAATACTGGAGGAATTATAATTCTATATATCAATACATATTACAGATCTATAGTTTTTTTTAAAAAAAAGTATAGTACTTGCGCAAAAAATAGACACTTAGACTAAGGGGGAAAAAATAGAAGACCTAAACTTGAGTAGATGTAACCACAGCCATTTGATATTTGACAAAGACACCAAAACCATGCACTGAGGAAAATAAAGCATCTTCAACTGGATGTCTATATGTAAAGAAGGAAAGTAAACCCTTATTTATCCTAACACACAAAAATAATCTCCAAATGGATCAAAGACCTCAGTGCAAATCCTGAAGTTGCTAGAAGGAAATGCAGGCCATACCCTATGAGATACAGGTGTAGGAAAGGACTTGCTGGATAAGACTTGATTTGCTTAGCAATAACAGCTACCAGTGGACAAATGGGGCCCAGTTCAGCCTTTGGTCTGCCATTGTCATAGTACCTTCCCAACTGGGATGCAGAGAAAGAAAAATAACTTTAGTTTCAGCTATGACTCGTGTGCTTGGTCCTAAACTGAAAGATCCAGGACATCAGAGCCTCATCACATTAACATTTTATCCTTCATAATTTCTGAAGTCCCCTACAGGGACTCCACCTACTCCTTTCATGTTTGTTGTTGGGCGGGTGGGATGTGCGTGAAATGTCTCTTCATTGACCTGGTGCTCTCTACATATCCTCTGTATCATCCCATGGAGAGCCAGGGCTTGGTGGTCCCCAAGGAGAAGGGACCTCCAGGGCCTACGACGTCTGTGACCTTTGTGATGCATAGTCTAGCCTGTCTTGGTATCTTCAAGACCTGGGAATGCTCCCTAGCTGACTGGTTCTCTCAGGGACCTGACTAACCCCACTCAGAGGGTCCCTCATATGTGCTGTGTCTATAACCACCATGCTATAAGGCAACGTTTTTCTCCCCCACGAAGTTCCTTCCCTCATGACAGGCTCATCTCTCAACACATTCTAAGTGAAATCCATACTGGGGAATAGCCAAAACAAACTCAGGAAAGCCAGATCCCCGCTTCCCTGCTCTGGTCATGTGGCCTCCTCTGGTCTCACCTCCATCTCCCTTTGCCCCGCACCTGCCAAGATTCATGGGATAGTCTATTTATTCATCCTGATCTTTAAATATTTCCAAAGTTCAAAACTCTATAACCAACTCTTACCAGGTTGTGTGCCTTTTACCTCAAGCAGACAGCTAGAAAAGCTCAGAACACTTTTATCTCAACAAACTCTCCTCACAGTAAGACTCTCTATCGAATCACTGGACAACCTCAGGGAATACCACAAGAGCCTTTATTCAGCTTTGATGGGGTCAGGAGGCTTGTGGGGAGCACTAGCAAGGACCCCTTACATCACCAAGGATGTGGGCATGGCTCACATGAGTTGTTAGTTCCTGCTTTACAATTTTCGCTTCTGTCCCATGTGACAAACAGGGGGCCCTAGGCACATTATTCTCAGGGGAGTAGCAGAATGAAAGAGAAACTCAAACGTATGTGCATATTTCACCCTCTGTAGGGTTCAGGTCCGCCGGCATCCATTAGGCATATCAAGCCACACAGGGAAAACTGTACTCTACCAAATGAAGGTCTACTGAGTACTGAGGGTCAGATAAGAAGGTTGTTAGAAATTGGGGTGTGAAGAACTGGACAAAAATGGATGTCCTGGATGCTGACTATTTCAGAAAGACGCGTGTGACACATCTTTTTCCACGGTCTCACTGATCACAGCTGTCCCTGCCAAGGTATGACCTACTTAAGACCAGGAGCTGTAAACAGAAACTGAGCCTGGTCCTGCCCCTGGTCTTTACAGTGGATGCTACAGTCTCCTAACAGGTATCATCACACAGTCCATACACACCGTGTGGTAAGGCTTTGAGTGACATGGCGCGTACTTCTAGCTTCAGGAGTGGCCGCATCCCTCTGAGAGTCTTGTGCTAACACACCAAGGACGACGCTCATCAGTGAATAACATTCTACACAAGAACTTGAGCTGGTTCTCTCTCGGCAAAGCTCGGAACATCTGCTGGCTTGAGGAAGCCAGGGCTTATTCTGAATATAAATGAGAGGCCACAGAACCACAGTCCACCAGCAGACACAAGGCAGGAAACCCGTCTATCCCAAAGCCAGACGGCAGAAGATGGAGGACAGAATCAGACACTCTCTGGTCTCTCACAGTAGACAACCCCACCTGCCCATGGCATTCTTCCCAGACCAGCTACACTTTCATCCTACCTCGTTTTCCTCCCACAGCATTTACCACCTCAACTGCGTATATTCATCTGCTGAGGTGAATCCATATTTCCACACCCAAGTGCAAGTTCCCTGTGAGTAGACTGCTTTCCTTGCTGCCCCATCATCATAAAACACAGTCAGTAAAAACTATGTCGGCTACATAAACACACAGGTAGATTGTGGAGCTTGGCTTACATTGGATTTCTACTTCTTATCACTGAAAGAATCCAGAGATGCAATCAGACCACACCAGCTGAATGAATATTGGGAGAAGGAGGTCCCCTGAGAGCAGGAAACCTAAGGGCTGCTATCAGATACCAAAGTCTTCGTGGAGGGAGAGCATGGAATTCATCCTTTTGGTTCCAGAAGGGGAAGTTAGATTAGGACTTGGTGTAAGGAAATGTTTTCTCAGAATCTGTTCATGATGATTTGAGCTGACAGTCGGCAGTGGGCTTCCTGTCACTTGTGCGATGGGTTAATCTAACCAACCAATGGAAACTAGGCTGAGCATGCTACACAGTGCCAGGTCAGAGGCTGGATGATTTCCTACATGGAACATGTGACTGCAGTCCTCTCTGGGGCCTCCAGACTGCGTGTGTGTCTTCTGACCTGAACAGGTGGGGCTCTCTCCTTCGCATATAGGCTTTGCAAAGCTTTTATCTTGTCCCTTCCTAGCTTTGGGGCTTAGAGTCCCATGTCTCCAGGAAAGGCAGGCTAGATGAATGAATTTATCCTGAGGTTACACTTATAAGTGCCCACCTGTGACATATTTCTGGATCAGAGTCTTCAAGTTAATATAAATTTCAGAATTGCATAAAGTTTTATACCATAAGGGACGTATTACTGCTGCCCTTGTTTTCCAAGAAAAGTAATAAATACTCAAAAGACTTAAGTATTTCCCGGGTCAAAAGACAAGGAAATTTTAAAGTCTAGAAGCTGAACAGTTACCCATGACTCCAGTGTCAAGTTACAGCTTCTTTACTATCGGAGGAAACTCCTTCATCGAGTAATATCTTAAAAGGCCCTTCCAGTTCTGGGGACTAGGACCCCACCCCTTCCACCACAACCAACTGAGCCAGTGAGGAAGGTATCCCACGCTGCAAGACTTTCTAAGCTAACTGCTCCTGTACTGGAGATTCTCCCTATAGGTTTGCACATTCCTGGCACCATAATGGCAAGAGAGGCTGGACCAAAACAGGGCAGGGGGGATGGTGCTAGAGAGTTCCCTTCTTGCATATTAGAACCAGGGAATTATCACTCTGGGTTTATGTGGCTTGTATCAGGTGGCCCACAGCTAGCTGGTATCAGAGCCAAGTCATTTGAATTACCCGTAGGGGAATCAAACAGCCAAACCCCTCTTTCTCTTTCCCTCTTCAGACCACTACCCAGTGTCTTTCCACAGATACTATTCTGGAAGAAATAGAATTGAATTACAGTTCCATTTTTTTTTCTTGTTTAAAGGAATACAGAGTCTCCTAATTGGAAGACTTAGTGAAGCTACTATTTGTTTACCTCCTTACATCCCCATTTCTGCCCCCTACCCCCTACCTCCAGTGAACAATCAGAGAAACGGTTTTGCAAACACTGTGAAGTTTCCTCTTCTGATCTTGGTCATTATGCTAGCTACCCCACAGCCAAGCTGTCTCACAACCCCCCCCCAAATCTCAGGACCCTAAGGTGATGATTATTGACTGCTGGTGACTCAGGGGGTCAGGTTTCTGCAAGGAGGAAGCTTGGTGGTGAACTGTTGTTTCTGAGGGCTACCTGACTTAGGGTCCATCCAGCTCCCTCTGCTTCACGCGTAAGCCTCTGCTCAATGTGTCTCATGGTTTTGAAGACACGCTCTCGCTCTCTCTCACACAGGCCTTCACATGGCGCAAGCACAAGAAAGCCCACTGGAGCACCTGAATATCTCCCAGTCTCTACTCACATGGTGTGTTAACGTTCTACCAGCCCATGTATATTATGTGATCAAAGTCAAGTGTGAGTAAAATATTACCCATCTAGAATGGTGGCAGCATGTACTGTTGGAGCTACCATCCCAAAACGCCAGATGCTGACCGACTGAAGCAACAGAAATTTGCTTCCTTGCAGCTCTGTGGCTGGGAACCTAATACCAAGGTATCAGCAGGTTTGGGGCCTCCTGAAGTCTTTCTTGGATTGAAGAAGGCCACATTCGTGCTGAGCTCTGAGGGGGCCATTTCTATACATTCACAAGTCACAGATACTGATAGGGTCTTTTGTTTCTTGCTGGGTTTGTTGTTGTTGAGTTTTTATTGTTATTGTTATCTGTGTTGCTGTTACAGCCTCGGTGCTAAGACTCAAACACAAGGCTTTGTACATCTTAGGCAAGTACCCTACTGAGCTCAATATACACCCAACCTGCAGCCTCATTAAAAATAAGGACAGCCCTATTGTCCTTATAAAAATCATGTTGATTAGAACTCCACCCATGAGACTTCTTTCAGTCGCTTCTATAGAGACACTGTCTCCAAAAACAATTATACTTGAGGCATGGCTTCAGCACATAGAGTTGAAGAAAATATAATTCAAGGCATACATGATATTAGCGAGTCACACTGAACAATAAAGGTTGGCCTCCCTTTAAGTGTTTCTGCAGCTTGAAGCCTAACAAAGCACAGCTCCAAGTTCCGACTCGATCGCTCATCCGCCACGCAACAGCCTTAGAAAGATAACCTTTCCCCCACTTATCACATTAGAATTATAATAATAATGAACTCACACATTCGGTAAAAGTGGAATGAAAGAATTAATTTTATAAAAGCATGTATCACAAGATTTTGCTCAAAGTAATTGCTCAAGAAATGTCACTGGTGTCAAGGTTCTTTGCAGTAGAGAAACTTTACTTTACCCAGGGAGGTCTCATGGGCTGCCACACAGCCCACGTGCCTTCCCTATCAAGGCCTGGATTCTCTCCTGCAGCAAATTCTGTTTTCCCAAATCCATCTTCCTTCAATCTGTTTCTGCAATATGGTGACTCTTTTTAAAAAGTCTACTTAACATTTCTCTGCCAATAAATTAGAGACCAGAAAGAGGGTAACACGCTCTTGCCTTTCTAGACACTCTGCACATGGCTTGCTGCCTTGAAGCCATGGCGTGGCTGGGGTGGCCTCAGCTGAGAATTGCAACTTTCTCATGCTGTGTGGGAAGCCAGTGGGCTCAGAGGATCACAGTGCTGGGGACAGACTTTGAGAGTTTCTCTGAGACTCTATAGAGTTCTGGGCATGGAATCTAAAAGAACTTTCAGAACTTAGCAGTTGCTTCTCAGAATCAGGTTAGTTGGTGCACAGGCTACAGGCATAGGGAGTCTGATGAGTCCATGATCATCTCCCAGTGCCTTTACAAAGGAATTTCTGTCTATCCAACTCTGCCAGCATCAATTCTTTCAAAAACTAGTCTTTGCATATAGGATACATGTGTGTGTGTATGTTCACATTCACATGTGTTGGTATGCATATTTGTCTATTATGTATGTGTGTATACTTATGTGTGTGTCTGTGTATGTTTATGTGTGTCTGTGTGTGTCTGTGTGTGTGTGTCTGTGTATGTTTATGTGTGTGTGTGTGTGTGTGTCTGTGTATATCTGCACATCTGTGTATGTCTCTGTGTGTGTGTATGTGTGTGTGTGTCTGTGTATATCTGCACATCTGTGTATGTCTCTGTGTGTGTATGTGTGTCTGTGTATATCTGCACATCTGTGTATGTCTCTGTGTGTGTTTATGTGTGTCTGTGTGTCTGTGTATATCTGCACATCTGTGTATGTCTCTGTGTGTGTGTCTGTGTATATCTGCACATCTGTGTATGTCTCTGTGTGTGTATGTGTGTGTGTGTGTCTGTGTATATCTGCACATCTGTGTATGTCTCTGTGTGTGTGTATGTGTGTGTGTGTGTGTCTGTGTATATCTGCACATCTGTGTATGTCTCTGTGTGTGTGTATGTGTGTGTGTGTGTCTGTGTATATCTGCACATCTGTGTATGTCTCTGTGTGTGTGTCTGTGTGTGTGTGTGTCTGTGTATATCTGCACATCTGTGTATGTCTCTGTGTGTGTGTATGTGTGTGTGTGTGTGTCTGTGTATATCTGCACATCTGTGTATGTCTCTGTGTGTGTGTGTGTCTGTGTATATCTGCACATCTGTGTATGTCTCTGTGTGTGTCTCTGTGTGTGTGTTTTCAAGCCAGAAGTCAACTTCAAGTACCATTCATCAGAAACTGGCCACTTTGTTTTTGAGGTAAAGTCCTCCACTGAGACCTGGGGCCCACCGATTAGTCTAGGTTGAATGGCTAGCAAGACTCAGGGATGCTAATGTCTCCATCTCCCTAGGGTTAAGAATACAGAACATGTACAATTGTGCCAGGTTTTACAGAAAATTAAATCTAGGTCCTCAAGTTTGCACAGCAAGCAATTTAGAAACTGAGCTACCTCTCCAGCCCCCAAATTACATTTCACTGTTATGTCCAGTGACCTGTAGGTTCTTAGATCCCTCCCACCAACGAGCTCACGGTGAGGGTGGGGCCAGGAACACAAGGATGGGAACACAATTCGCACTTCCTCTCTACTTCATACTCACACCTTAGTTAATGTGCATAGTCTCCCTGAACGGTAGATAAAGTCTAACGGGGTGCTTTTTTCCAATAAAGGAAATTTTTTAAATGATATTTTTGATTAAAGTATCAAAATGCAATGTGTGTGCATGCTGTAGTTCAAAACTAAAGAAACGCTGGGTGTGGAAGGAAAATATTCAAAAACAACTTCCGCAGTGGTTAACTCCTACAGAAAATCAAGCAGCTTGACCAGGATATGGAAAGGAAGCAACTCTGTGAAAAACAGGTCTGCAGGGTGATGGCAGCTGAAGAGTAGTCTCCAGACAGGCAGCACCAGCAGCTTGGGGACCTGTCGGGAAAGAGAATTATCAGACACCGATCCAGGCCCATGTATTTGGACTCTTGGTCCTGAGCTGGCAGTGCTCTCTGGGAAGGTTGTGGAACCTGGAGCCTACGGGGCCATTCTTACTCAAACCACAACAGTATCTATGAGAAGACATTTAAATTTACTAAAGATGTTTGGACTGGGAAAAGTCAAGATCCTTGCCCTCCTTTCCCATATATGTCTCTACATAAGTCATCAAGTCTCCAAAGCATTTAGGATGAGCTTAGAACTCCAATGAAAGTTGCTCAACGTTCTAAAGACCAGGGGAAAATCTGTAGTCTGGCTGGTCTCACCAACCACTCAAGTACACAACCTTAGGCTCAGAAATGAGGAACATACTCCTCTGGGGTACTCAGTCGTGTGTGTGTGTGTGTGTGTGTGTGTGTGTGTGTGTGTGTGTGTGTGTGTCTGTGTGTGTGTCTGTGTGTGTGTGTACGTGTGTGTGTGTGTATACGTGCATGCGTGTGAGTTTACGGTAGCCACTGAACTCAAACACTTGTCCCTGAAGTTATGCAGATAGCGGTGTAGCTCAGAGGTGGAACACTAGCTTGTGTGTATGAAGTCCTAGCATCCTCGGCACAGCAAGTACATGCAGATGGAATAATGAATCATATGATCTACACATCTGGCGGTAATTAAATTCAAGGTACTGATAAATGAGTACACATCCAGGTCGATTGTCAGCACAAAGAAAGTGTGTTATCTATGTATCACACACTCTGTTCATTTCACATAGAAACAGAGTGTGTGATACATAGATAAAATAAATAAGAACGCATATGCTCTGGTGCATCATTTTCTAACAAGCGTAACAAGTCGTGTGACTCAAAAAAATCACTCACTTATTATCTTGCAGTGGTGTGGATCAGAAGTCCAGGGCCAGCCTAGCTGAGTTCTCTCCCGGGAGTCTGAAAGAGCTGGCATCAATGGGTCAGCAGAGCTGTTTTTCTGTCCTAGTCACAAGTTACTTTTGCTGTGATGAGACACCTTTGTCAACTCAAGTCAGAGAGGGAAGAGTTCATTCCGTTCCCACTGCCGCCTCACTGTTCATCGCTGAGGGAAGTCAGGACAGGAACTCAAACAGAACAGGAACCTGGAGGCAGGAGCTGATGCAGAGGCCACAGAGGAGCGCTGCTTACTGGCTTGCTCTCCTGGTTTGATCAGTCTGCTTTGTTATAGAAGCCAGGACCACCAGCCCAGGGATGGCACCACCCACTTCAATCACTGAGAAAATGCCCCCACAGGCTTGCCTACCCCAATTTTATAGAGGTATTATCTCAATCGAGGCTCCCTCCTCTCTGATGACTAGCTTGCTTGCACCAAGTCAACATAAAACTAGCCAGGACAGCTGACCCTCGTCAGCTTTACACAACCACATCATTGTTAAGCCACAACTTTTCGTTCTAATTTGCTTCCAAGATCACACACTAATAAAGATATCACAATATAAAACATTTACAAACTTAAAAAGTTCCACAGCTTCATAAATTCGAATACTTTAAAAATCATTTTTTTAAAAAATATCCAGTCTCTTAAAATCCAAATTCTCTGTAAAACTCCAAAACCAAACTCTCTCTCTCTCTCTCTCTCTCTCTCTCTCTCTCTCTCTCTCTCTCTCTCTCTCTCTCTCTCAAGTTGAAAGTATCTCAACTATGGGCTTCTGTAAAATCAAAAATAATTTAAGTACTTTCTTACTTCAAGAAGGAAAAGCCAGGGCACAGTCCCAATCTGAACCAAGCAAAACCAAACTCCAACAGTTTAAAATAACTCAGTTTCAATATCTTGGATTCACTCATGACCTTCCGGGCTCCTCCAGGGGGCTTAGGTCATTTCTCCAGCTCTGTCCTCTGTAGCACACACAGTTTGCCTCCTAAGATCAGGCCAGCCCAGTCTACCCTGGATGCTGTCCTTGGCAGTCGTCCCATGGTGCTGTCATCCCCAAAATGCTGGCGTCTCTTGCTGCATCTGGGCTGTACTTTCACCGCTGGTCTCTCCTGGGCTCTCTTCGTGGTGCCAAGCCTTCAACTCTCTGTGTGAACCATTTAATCCTGAACCTTCAACTGCTGCTGAGGCTCAACTTTCACTAATATCCTCTTCTGGCCTCTCACACTTCCAAGCCTCCGCTGCTCTTCATGACCCCTCGACGCCTTCAACACCAGTACCAGCTGGGTGACTGCTACACTACCAAGTTCGGCTGCCAGTTTGAGATACAACCTTGGCCGCCTCCAGTGTATTGACTCTGTGTATTGACTCTGAGGAAACACTTTCCAGAAGATTTCATCTCAATGATGTGGTCTCTTTTTAATCACCACCAATTTCTTAGCTGCTGCTAAGCAGCTTTTGTTGTCCCAGAAACACAAAGGTTTTCAACCATGCCAGTCTCTTGTTAATCATGGATGTTTTTCCAGCCCCAGCTGACCAGAATGACAGACTCTTAATTCAAAATTGCAAACAGTCCCAATAATCTTTAAACTTCTCTCTGAAACTCCCCAAGCTGGTCCTCCATCTTCTACACTGCCCTCAACATTCTTGTCTTCCAAGCTCCTACAGAACAGTTAACTGAGCTCTCAACACTCAATGGCTTTTCTAGCCCAAAGTTCCAAAGATCTTCCACAGTCCTCCCAAAGGCGTAGTCAGGTCTGCCACAGCAATAATCCACCCACTATGCTGGTACCAATTTCTGTCCTAGTTAGGGTTACTATTGTTGTGATAAAACACCATGACCACAGAAGTTGGAGAGGAAAGGGTTATTTGCCTTATACTTCCACGTGACTGTTCATTAAAAAAGAGAAGTCAGACCAAGAACTCAAACAGGGCAGGAACCGAGAGACAGGCACTGATGTGGAGGCCACGGAAGGGAGCTGCTTACTGACTTGCTCCCTATGGCTTTCTCAGCCTGCTTTCTTACAGAACCCAGGACCGCCTGCCCAGGCACCACCCACAAAGCACTGGACCCTCCCCTCATCAATCACTAATTAAGAAAATGCCCTACAGGCTTTCATATACAGCCTGATCTTATGGAGACATTTTCTCAACTGAAGCTCCCTCCTTCCAGATTACTTTAGCTTGTGTCAAGTGGACACAACACCAGCCAGGACAATGTCTTTCCATATGCTCCCAAGATCACTCGGATCCTTGGCCAAAATTAGTTTCCTGAGACTCTAGCCTGAGCGCCTGGTGTCCTCGGTCCTGCCAATGACAACAGCTCTCAGCTCCCAGAGACGTCCTACCTTCTTTATCCCACAGCTCTTCTGCCTTAAAAGGAGAAAGAGAGATCTCTCTTGCACTTCAGGTCTGTGGCTTCCTCTCTCTGAAATCCAGATCCAGTTGCTTATTGCTACTGCGATTAAGTCAGTTGGAATGATCTCCTCTTTGATCAACTGTTAATCAACTTACTAGTTAAATAATGAACACTTAAGTATGAGGTAAACTGATTCTTTAAGTGGCATTAACTGCAGAGGAGAAGCCCTTTATCATTTAATATGAGGATCACCAAAAGTCAAATCCCATCATTTTCTCGGATTCTATTCACTCTGGAGGACAGCGTATTGGTAGATAATTTATTGTAAGGCCCATGGGTCTACCCCTGCACCTGAAGTTCATTTTGAGGACAGTTTCTGGCCAGCCAGTGTTTCCTGTATGTTTCTGTTCTCCTTCTGCCCCACCTGGTGATTAGCTATAGGGCATTGTTTACTCCATCTTGGGTGTGGCAATTTCCCACCTGCCCGGTGGGGGGGGGGATTCCTTGTGCAATAGCTAGGTATGTAAGGATTTTCCTAAACTTGAAACTTGAATAAACGGCATTCAGCTGATCTCCTTTGGAATGACCCAGGGTTCTTGTGTGTTCTTTCCATCTCCAGGCCCTTGCCCAGCTCATGTATGGTACAGTGGCATGCAAACTGTACCCAGAGTAATGCAGGCACAGGCATCATCACCATCTACCCACCCTCAACCATTATCACCATCTACCCACCCCTACAAATCTCTCTCTCTCTCTCTCTCTCTCTCTCTCTCTCTCTCTCTCTCTCTCTCTCTCTCTCTCTCTCATGTTCCTGTGTACCCATTTTATTTTGTGACCCACTGAGATTAACAGGAGGATCTGTGTGGCAGCAGGTCGAAAGTTATCCATTTGCCCTTGGTGGGTTCGGTAGAGGGTCTACAACTAAAAGCAGTGATTCCCTCTCTTCAGAATATCTCAAAGGTCAGTGGTCCCTCATCAAAAACAAGAAGGGAAAAAAAAGAACCCCATCAGATAGGAAAACCAGCTGAGTGACAGACAGCCATGAACCATGTTTTAAAGGTCAAGTACTTCACAAAGCAGAAATTCAAGCCAAAAGAATTCTCATATAGCTTATAAAGAAATGATTCCTATGAGAGAAAGAATGAACTAGAAACTCAGTTGAGTCAAGAAAGCAAGAACACAGAAAGTACCACACCAGTTCCTAGTGGCCTAGCAATTTCTACAACCACCATCTACCAACCCTCAACCATCATCACCATCTACCCACCCTCAACCATCATCACCATCTACCCACCCTCAACCATCACCATGATCTACCCACCATCAACCATCATCATGATCTACCCACCCTCAACCATCATCACCATCTACCCACCCTCAACCATCATCACCATCTACCCACCCTCAACCATCACCACCATCTACCCACCCTCAACCATCATCACCATCTACCCACCCTCAACCATCATCACCATCTACCCACCCTCAACCATCATCACCATCTACCCACCCTCAACCATCACCATGATCTACCCACCCTCAACCATCATCACCATCTACCCACCCTCAACCATCATCACCATCTACCCACCCTCAACCATCATCACCATCTACCCACCCTCAACCATCATCACCATCTACCCACCCTCAACCATCACCATGATCTACCCACCCTCAACCATCATCACCATCTACCCACCCTCAACCATCATCACCATCTACCCACCCTCAACCATCATCACCATCTACCCACACTCAACCATCATCACCATCTACCCACCCTCAACCATCACCATGATCTACCCACCCTCAACCATCATCACCATCTACCCCCCTCAACCATCATCACCATCTACCCCCCTCAACCATCATCACCATCTACCCACCCTCAACCATCATCACCATCTACCCACCCTCAACCATCATCACCATCTACCCACCCTCAACCATCATCACCATCTACCCACCCTCAACCATCACCATGATCTACCCACCCTCAACCATCATCACCATCTACCCACCCTCAACCATCATCACCATCTACCCACCCTCAACCATCATCACCATCTACCCACACTCAACCATCATCACCATCTACCCACCCTCAACCATCACCATGATCTACCCACCCTCAACCATCATCACCATCTACCCCCCTCAACCATCATCACCATCTACCCCCCTCAACCATCATCACCATCTACCCACCCTCAACCATCATCACCATCTACCCACCCTCAACCATCACCACCATCTACCCACCCTCAACCATCATCACCATCTACCTACCCTCAACCATCACCACCATCTACCCACCCTCAACCATCATCACCATCTACCCACCCTCAACCATCACCACCATCTACCCACCCTCAACCATCATCACCATCTACCCCCCTCAACCATCATCACCATCTACCCACCCTCAACCATCATCACCATCTACCCACCCTCAACCATCACCACCATCTACCCACCCTCAACCATCACCACCATCTACCCACCCTCAACCATCATCACCATCTACCCACCCTCAACCAACATCACCATCTACCAACCCTCATCCAACATCATTGATCTGCCCACTATCGAGGTAAATGTTGGGACAAGATGGGAAAACAGTTATCATATTCTCTTCCCCAAGGGAAGGAGTGTAAAGCACAAGTCTCAGCTGGATAAGGAAAGTCACATTTGGATGAAGACTGGGTTAATTCATTTCTAGAATTATACTTTTTTCTAGAATTACAGATGTGGTTTTGATTTTCATTTCTTCATTTTTTTTTCCTTAAGTAGCCCTAGATTCTGAAGAGCAAACAGAATGTCATGAAACCTTATCTGCATGGTAGGGGAAAGCTTTTCTCTTGGAAATAAAGACTTAAGGGATAGAAGGTGCGAGAGAGAATGGGGAAGCAGAGGAGGAGGTGGGGAAGAGCAGAGGAGGAGGAAAAGACCAGTAGCAGTAGAATCAGCTCCATCTTGGCCCTGCCTAAACATGAGTGTCCCTCAGATTGGTTATTGCATTCTCGTGATGCCTCCCAGACTTAGAGACCTCGGATGACTTACCTAAAACACAGCTCATAAGGGTTGGGATTGAAAAATCAAGTCTCCATATCCCCCAGAGCTACCATCATGCCATTACCACCTCAAGCAGGAACTTTGATTATAGGAATAACTGTATGGCAGATAGAAAGCTGACCTTGTGGGTAAAGCTGTAACAAGTCTGTACCAGTGAGTAGCTCTCACCATACCCTTTTCCTGCAGGAGAGTTCTCTTCAGACTACAGGATCCAACAGGGTAATTCAGGGAAGTGTCTCAACCATGCCTCCTAAGTCAAGCTTACCTTTCCAAGAATAGGAATTAAAGACTCTTTGTGGTGGTGAAGAAAATCTAGTGTCTCTTGCATAATATGTTCTTGAGTGGGTGGGGTGGGTTAACTTGAGAAAACTCAGTCTCACCAGGCAGAAAACTTACACATGATTTCCAGTTTCCATCCTTTGACCCAAAAGCAGCCAACACAATGTGTTGAAAGAAGAACAAGACAAAGAAAAGGCACCTTCTCCATGGCCAGTTCCTTGCTTTCTGCTGAAGAACAAACTTCCATGAGGCAGGAAGTGAGTTTCAGAGAAGGAAGTGGACCATTGGCAGTCTCTCCCTGCAGGCACTGAGGAGCCAGGGCATCCCCAGAATACTCCTTTGGTTAAGTGAGACTCAATGGAGAAACTGAGGAAAGAGGGCAGCATAAATCAGAAGCACAAGGAGAGGAGGTATTTAGACACGTGGCCTGTAAAACTGTGCAGTCTTAGATGCATTTCATAAGCCTCTGGGAAGCTTTACCCATCAGATAACTGAGTCCACAGCCTCCTAGGATTGTTCTGGAAGGTGGAATGAACCGTATTTACAGAAATCTTGGCATCCAACTGCCTTGGCTTTGGTGTTTGTTCCCAAACCAGGCTCTGGTTTGATCATTGCCCTAGGAAAAGAGATATTTCAAGCTCTCAAGAATTATACACAAAATGTAATCTGAATTCATTGTAATATTTGGAATATCACACAATTCCTCAGTCTCCTCCATCACTGAGTTTTTGCATTTTATATGAAAAAAATAGTCAGTCACTGAGACTGTTCACTAATCCTGCCCTCGGGCTGGCAGTCAATTCATGTCTCCCAGAAGGAAAATGGGCCTCCTTCTGGCTCCCTCCTCCTCGGATTCCAAACATGGAGTAAGAAGAAGCAGGAACAATTTCATATTAATCATGAGCATAAAAGCTGGTTGCCCATCCATAATATTCCCCCGCAGAAAGCCTCTAAGACAGTGGATCTCAACCTGTGGTCATGATCCCTTTGGAGGTTGAGCAACTCTATCACAGGAGTCATCAGAAAACACAGATATTACATTGTGATTCATAGCAATAGCAACATTACAGTTATGAAGTAGCAAGGAAAATAATTTTATGGTTGGGGGTCACCACAGCTTGATGAACTGTATTTTAAAGGACCGCAGCATTAGGAAGAACCACTGGTCTAAGAAGAGAGGGGAAAGGAAGACATAAGTTGGCAGTGAACTCTGTCCCTGACCATGGCACTCACCTGAACTTACAGAGTGACAGCACATGAAGATCCCCTTAGCGTGTTAACAGCAAGGTGGCATTGTGTGGCTGGGCCCAGACTTCTGTCTGTTCAAGAACCAGCCTTATGTGAAAAGCTCTCAACTCTCCTTAGACACTCGTCTTAAAAATATTTATTACATCATTTAGTTATGTGTGCACACACATGAACAAACATGTATGTGACTGTGTGAGAATGCATGTGAATACATGTGCATACAAACCCATGGAGGACAGAGGCCTCAGATCCCCTAGAACTAGAGCTGCAGGCATCTGTGAACCACCCAACATGTGTACTGGGAACTGAACTTAGGTCCTCAGAAAGAGCGGTACATGCCTTTAACTGGTAGGCAGATGGCTGGCCAGGCAAGTATTGTAACTTTATCATAAGCTAAGAAAATCATATAGGGGCTGGAGAAAGGAATCAGTTGTATAGATCACTGACTGTTTTTCCTAAGACCCAGGTTAGGTTCCCAGCATCCACACAGTGGCTCACAACCAAAGCTATAGTAACTGCCAGGGGATCCAGTGAACTCTTTGGCCTCCACTGGTACTGCATGCATAAAGTGCACGGACATACCTGCAGATAAAACACCCACATACATAAAATAACAATAAATAGACTCTCAAAATGAGAATTTTATAGTCAATAAATGTTTTTATCCACAAAGAACTGAAAGAACAAGACCAAAATACTGCTTTAATTAGAGTAGTTAATAGCAGCTGCTTCAACAGGCCCACCATTTCTGTGGTATAATGCAAGCATGTTTACCATTTACACCGAGAGGCCAATGTAGAACCTATTCCTTTCCTTTGAACTTTAGTTACACAATCTGAGATTCAGGGTCTTCCCTGGAGGACTGTGTAGGATAATTTCAAGAGGCAGCACTGCCCAGAAATTACGCCTAGAGCACATGGGCCAGAACTCAGCTATAATGCCCTACCTGCTGTATGGCAATCTGGGAGATGTGGAGAAGCACAAGGATGTTTCAACGTGGATACTGATGATGCAATGTGTTAAGTACGCATTGAGTTATAATAACAGTATGACTGTTGCATGGCCATAGTTTCTCCTTGGCAGGTCTAAAAACAGTTCATGGGAAGGGTGATATGTGAAGGACCACGGTAAAGAGCAACAGTAAGATACATGGGCTGGTTCCACAGCCTATCTGCCTCTCCTCCAGGTACCCCATGCTTCTGGCATCTCCAGCATCACAGTGTCTCCAACATCTCTGGGTCTCCATGTAGGAATTCTTTTGCCACGAGCCTGACCTCAAACTGCTTTGCTTAACTGCAGATAATTGTTTTAGTCCTGTACCCTTCATGACCCTAATGTCATAACCATGTGGTTGATGCTGTTGAGTTCAGCAGCCTGCTTAGGATGGAACCTGGCCTTCTTCCGGAATTACATTTGTGTAAGCTTTCTTTTAGCGGCTTAGCTGAGCAGGGTCCTGCGGGGAGGGTACCTCTCTCTGTATTCCCTTTTACATCCTACCTCCTTCAGCACAAGCCTTGATTCTAACATTAAATTTTCTGAGACTCTTTTTCTCCTCAAACTGTACATTCTGTGTTTCTCCTCGCCCAATTTACTCTTCTTCATTGTAGATCTGCATTAGAGTGATTGCTAACAAGCCAGTGGCAGAGTCAATATTAGGTCATCTTGAAATCACCGCTACCAACAAAATTAGTTCAAAACTTTTCAGTTTTACCTGAGGCAAGGTTTTAGGACAAAGTCAGAAAACAGCCACGTTTTTTGACAAAAGATCACAAGAAAGATCTCTAGCCAATTGGTAACAATATCCCCCTCTGAAACCAGCTGAGCCAGGCCTCCAAGGTACACGTTACTCTCGGCACCAGCTGAGCTGAGCCTCCCCAGTCCACATTCTACTTGGCACCAGCTGAGCTCGGCCTCCCCAGTCCACGTTACTCTTGGCACCAGCTGAGTTCGGCCTCCCCAGTCCACGTTACTCTGGGCACTGCTGTCTTCCAAGCTCCTGCTAGGATGACCCGTTAAGTTCTACTTACAGCATTCAATCATTTCCTAGTCCAAAGTCCAAAGTTCCAAAGTCTTCTACATTCCTCCAAAAATACTACATCAGCATGGTCAGGCCTGTCCCAGCAAGCACCCATTCCCTGGTACCAACTCCTGTTATAGTAAGGGGTTTTATTGCTATGAAAGACACTACGACCAAGGCAACTTGTAAAAGAAGAAGGTTATAGAGGGGTTTACACTTTCGCGGGGCGTGTCCATAACCTTTGTGATGGGGAACATGGCAGTGGGCAGACAGGTGCGGTGCTCGAGTAGCAGCTCAGGACTTGTATCCAGGAGGCAGAGAGAGAGAACTGGGAATGACATCCGGCTTTGGAAAACTCAAAGCCTACCCTCCGCAATACACTTTTCTAACAAGGCCCTGCCTCTTAATTCTTCCCAAACAGTTCCACCAGCTAGGGGTCAAGCGTTCCAATATATGAGCCCACAGGGGCTGTTCTTATTCAGTCCACCACAGATAGGATGCTGAAGCCCTGCATCAGCTCATCATTCGTGAGCCCTGGTGATGCAATGCTGCCATTTCTTTAGCCCCATGTGCAGCACACCGGCTGGGCTCCTGGAATCGCCAGCCTCTCAGTCTCTTCCTGGAGGATGATGCCTGACATTGGAGTCTGGATGTCCTCTCACACCCACATTGCATGGTGACAGTGATTTTTCTGAAATAGACAGCAACACTCCCATTTCCCAAATGAGAGAAACCACAAAGGGACTTGCAAGCCGAGGTCAAATGTATGCTATTTACTTCGACACAGACACCAACTATTGTCCTTATTATAAAAGGGAGGAAGGGCTAACTTGTGCCCTGCCTTAAAATGATAGCATGAAAACATGGAGATACTGGAAATGTGACCACTCTAAAGACAAAGTCGCTCTAACAGGTTTCTCTAAGAACTAGGTTTTCTCAGAGCTCTGAGCTAAGCACACAAACAGCAGAGATAAAGCAGAGAAGCATTGCTAAGTGGAGTGGTATCAACTGGCACTAGACAAAAATAAACTGGACACAGATTGCCAAGGAAATCAGCACAGCTTTACAAGAAAGGGGATGGGTGGGTGGTTTGGTGGCTAATGGTACTTGCTGCACAAGCTTAAGGATTGGGATTTGGGTCCTAGCAGTCATGTGAAATCTAGATATGGATGTCTGTGTGCCATTCTGCCTCTGGGGATTCGAAGAGACAGGATAATCACTACAGTGTGCTGGCTGCCAGTCTAGGACCAGGTCCAGGTGAGAAGCCCTGTCACAAGGGAGCAAGACAGAGAATGATAGAGCTGGACACTCAGTGTCATCCTCTGACCTCCATACATGCCAAAGTCATGCATAATTACATATATACATGTGCACATACCACACACACACACACAAAGAAAGAGAGGGGGGAGGAAGAAGGGAGGAAAGACTAAAGAGAGAAAATAAAGCTGGAAGGGAGGGGAAAGACAAGGCTCTCGTCACTTGAAATAGGCATTGTTCTACTGAGGAAACATATATGACATATATAGGATATATAAACATGCATACCCATAATGTTTTACATCCATAGCACACGTATCTTCATATATTCAGAGTCCAGTGGACACGAGTGACTTAAATACAGTTTTCCATTTGTCTTTACTCAGATGTAGGTGACCTTCAGGACAGAAGAGGAAGGAGGGTACTATGGATAACCTACCTTCCTTCCTCCATGGAGGACAAGAGTAAAGAAGATTGGAAAGGAAAATGGGGTGAAGAATAGACAGCACTTGGTGGCCCTAATCTCCGAGTCCCAAAGTCTCCTTTCCTCCTTGATTCCCAGGACGCCTGCTTTCACGGCCTTTATTTCCCCTTGTATGACTCACTGAGTTTGGAGTGGCTTACAGGAGCACAGGTGAGATGTGATTTGTTAGAGCCTGGAAAACATATCAGTGGCTATACCACTGGAGAAAATGACACCTTTGCACAACAACCATGCCCCTCAGGGAAGAGTGAGTGATCGCCATCCCTGATGAAATGTCGATTGACCTGCTCTTGTGCAGATGACCGTGACTACAGTGAATGCGTGAGCTCAATGCCCACTTCATTTCTAGAAGTTAACTTTGACTGCCCATACCTCCATACTCCTTCTACCTGCTCCTCCACTCACGTGTTCCCTGAGGGCTTTGGGGTGGCATGATGTAGATGTCCCATTTAGGGCAGTGTCTTTCACATTCCTAAAGACCTCATTTCTTGGCTTCCCATAGTTGTTCTCTCAGAAAAGCAGCCACCTCATTTGCCCTGCCCACATATCCAAACAAGCAAGGAAATCTTGCTAACAGCTCAGAGCTCTCAGACACGCCCCCTACTCACTCCAATCACCTTTCATTGTCTAGTTCACCACAGCCTTTCCTAAGCATGAGCCCCATGGTCCATCTCACATTCAGAGAGACACCCAAAGAATATAAAACAAAAGACTCTAGCTATGTCCACAAAAAAAGACTGAACAAATAGAGAATTATTTGTGAATTGCATCTTATTTTGATTCTATGGGTTTGTGTGGAGAGAGAGAGAGAGAGAGAGAGAGAGAGAGAGAGAGAGAGAGAGACTGTGTGCACATGAGCATGGGTCAGGCACATGTGGGTGTCCTAGGAGACCAGAGAGTACTTGATCCCTTGATCCCCTGGGGCTTTAGTAACAGGAGTTGTGAGCTGCCAAACATAGATACTAGGAACCTAACAAGGATCCACTGGAAGAGCAGCATTTGCAATTAACTGAGCTCCAGTGTTGTGGGTGTTTTTAATGTTCTCATCGCATAAACCAGAGTAGTAACCTGAATTCTCGGTTGTTTCCCCTCTGTCTCCAAGTGCTGAGATTACAAGTGTGTACCACCCCATCTCAAACACAGAGATTATCAAACAGAGTGAAGGGAAGTGAAAGACATTGAAAACTATTGATGGCCTTGAAGAAGTTTGATGGTTTCATTTGTAATCTACCCTGAAGCTTCCAGAAGCTCATCTGATAGCCACAGCAAACATCGCATCATTGTATGTCTACATGGCTACTCATTTGCCATATCCAGAGAACAATAAATAGCTCCTTACACTAATCCATGTTCTAAGTCTGCATAAGACCTATCCAGAGCTCCAGGAGGTCTGGAAAATGGACTTCTTGGCTTCCTAGTCTTTATAAAATAAGAAAAGACAGAATCAACAGCTAATATGGAACACAAAGAGATGATGTGGGATTCCCGTCTGTATGTTGTGAATATGTTTTATTACCATTGGTTCATAATAATAATAATAAAGCTACTTTGGCCTATGGCAGAGTAGATTATAGCAAGGCAGAAAATTCAAGCAGAGATAGAGGAGGAAAGAAGGCAGAGTCAGGGAGATGCCATGTAGCTGCCAATAGAGAAAAATGCCAGATCCTTATCAGTAAGCCACAGCCTCGTGGCCGTACACAGATTAATAGAATTGTGTTGATTTAAGATGTAAGAGCTAGCTAGAAATACATCTGAGCCATCGGCCAAACAGTGTTGTAATTAATGCAGTTTTTGTGTGATTATTCTGGTCTGGGCAGCTGGGAAATAAAAGAACAGTCTCTATTTACAAAGATATATTATTATACTAATCACATAATTGAACTGATGTTTAAGAATTAAATAACTGGGGATAGAGGTGGCTCCATGGTTAAGAGCACTGGCTGCTTTTCCAAAGGACCCAGGTTCAATTCCCAGCACCCACATGGTAGCTCACACTTGCCTATAGCTCCAGTTCTTTTTTTTTTGACTGTTGATTATTATTTATTAGCAAAATAACAATGCTTCAATATGACAATAATGTCCACTATTTTCCTCAGGACTGAAGAAATGAAAAAAAATTACAAAGAGTGAGGAAGGAAAGAAGGAAGAAGAAATAAAGAAAGGGATGGAGATAGAAGAAATTAGGGAGGAAAGAAAAATGATAGAAAAATGGAATAAGAAAAATAGGAGTTGGAAAGAAAGTGAATTACATCATTAACTGTTGAGTAGAAAGAATATGTGTTGCAGCAATTTTCAAACACATTTGGATGACTGTACTTTTTTTTGATATCATTTTATTTATTTTTTTTTAATTTATTTATTTATTAAAGATTTCTGTCTCTTCCCCGCCACCGCCTCCCATTTCCCTCCCCCTCCCCCAATTAAGTCTCCCCCCAGCCCGAAAAGCAATCAGGGTTCCCTGGCCTGTGGGAAGTCCAAGGAACCCCCACCTCCATCCAGGTCTAGTAAGTTGAGCATCCAAACTGCCTAGGCTCCCACAAAGCCAGTGCGTGCAGTAGGATCAGAAACCCATTGCCATTGTTCTTGAGTTCTCAGTAGTCCTCATTGTCCGCTATGTTCAGAGAGTCCGGTTTTATCCCAGGCTTTTCCAGACCCAGGCCAGCTGGCCTTGGTGAGTTCCCAGTAGAACATCCCCATTGTCTCATTGTGTGGGTGCACCCCTCGCGGTCCTGAGTTCCATGCTCGTGCTCTCTCTCTTTCTGCTCCTGATTTGGACCTTGAGATTTCAGTCCTGTGCTCCAATTTGGGTCTCTGTCTCTGTCTCCTTTCATCGCTTGCTGAAGGTTAATATTCAGGAGGATGCCTATATGTTTTTCTTAGGGTTCTCCTTATTTAGCTTCTCTAGGATCACTAATTATAAGCTCAATGTCCTTGGTTTATGGCTAGAAACCAAATATGAGTGAGTACATCCCATGATCCTCTTTTTGGGTCTGGCTTACCTCACTCAGGATAGTGTTTTCTATTTCCATCCATTTGTATGCAAAATTCATGAAGTCCTTGTTTTTTATTGCTGAGTAGTACTCTAATATGTATAAATTCCATACTTTCTTCATCCATTCTTCCATTGAAGGGCATCTAGGTTGTTTCCAGGTTCTGGCTATCACAAACAATGCTGCTATGAACATTGTAGAGCATATACTTTTGTTGTATGATAAGGCCTCTCTTGGGTATATTCCCAAGAGTGGTATTGCTGGGTCCAGGGGTAAGTTGATCCCGAATTTCCTGAGAAACCGCCATACTGCCTTCCAAAGTGGTTGCACAAGTTTGCATTCCCACCAGCAATGGATGAGTGTACCCCTTTCTCCACAACCTCTCCAACAAAGGCTATCATTGGTATTTTTGATTTTAGCCATTCTGACAGGTGTAAGATGGTATCTTAAAATTGTCTTGATTTGCATTTCCCTGATCGCTAAGGAAGTTGAGCATGACCTTAAGTGTCTTTTGGCCATTTGAAGTTCTTCTGTTGAGAATTCTCTGTTCAGCTCAATGCCCCATTTTATAATTGGGTTGATTAGCCTTTTACGGTCTAGTTTCTTGAGTTCTTTATATATTTTGGAGATCAGACCTTTGTCAGTTGCGGGGTTGGTGAAGATCTTCTCCCAGTTGGTGGGTTGCCTTTGTGTCTTAGTGACAGTGTCCTTTGCTTTACAGAAGCTTCTCAATCTCAGGAGGTCCCATTTATTCAATGAGGTCCTTAATGTCTGTGCTGCTGGGGTTATACGTAAGAAGTGGTCTCCTGTGCCCATGTGTTGTAGAGTACTTCCCACTTTCTCTTCTATCAGGTTCACTGTGTTTAAACTGATATTGAGGTCTTTAATCCATTTGGACTTGAGTTTTGTGCATGGTGATAGATATGGATCTATTTTCATTCTTCTACAGGTTGACATCCAGTTTTGCCAGCACAATTTGTTGAAGATGCTCTCTTTTTTCCATTGTATACTTTTAGCTCCTTTATCGAAAATCAGGTGTTCATAGGTTTGTGGGTTAATGTCAGGGTCTTCTATTCGATTCCATTGGTCGACTTCTCTGTTTTTATGCCAATACCAAGCTGTTTTCAATACTGTAGCTCTGTAGTAGAGTTTGAAGTCAGGGATGGTAATGCCTCCAGACGATCCTTTGTTGTATAAGATTGTTTTGGCTATCCTGGGTTTTTTGTTTTTCCATATAAAGTTGATTATTGTCTTCTCCAGATCTGTGAAGAATTTTGATGGGATTTTGATGGGGATTGCATTGAATCTATAGATTGCTTTTGGTAGAATTGCCATTTTTACTATGTTGATCCTCCCAATCCAGGAGCAAGGAAGATCTTTCCATTTTCTGGTGTCCTCTTCAATTTCTTTCTTCAAAGACTTAAAGTTCTTGTCAAATAGATCTTTCACATCCTTGGTCAGAGTTACCCCAAGATATTTTATGCTATTTATGGCTATCGTGAAAGGTGATGCTTCTCTAATTTCCCTCTCTGTTTCCTTATCCTTAGTGTATAGGAAGGCCACTGATTTTTTGGAGTTGATCTTGTATCCTGCCACATTACTAAAGGTGTTTATCAGCTGTAGGAGTTCTTTGGTAGAGTTTTTGGGGTCGCTTATGTATACTATCATATCATCTGCAAATAACGAGAGCTTAACTTCTTCTTTTCCGATACGAATCCCCTTGATCCCTTTATGTTGTCTTATTGCTATTGCTAGAACTTCAAGCACTATATTGAAGAGGTATGGAGAGAGTGGACAGCCTTGTCGTGTTCCTGATTTTAGTGGGATGGCTTTGAGTTTTTCTCCATTTAATTTAATGTTAGCTGACGGCTTGCTGTAAATAGTTTTTATTATATTTAGGTATGATCCTTGTATCCCTAATCTCTCCAAGACTTTTATCATAAAGGGGTGTTGAATTTTGTCAAATGCTTTTTCAGCATCTAATGAAATGATCATATGTTTTTTTTTCTTTCAGTTTATTATATGGTGGATTACATTGATAGATTTGCGTATGTTGAACCAGCCCTGCATCTCTGGGATGAAGCCTACTTGATCTTAATGGATAATTTTTCTAATGTGTTCTTGGATTCGGTTTGCCAGTATTTTATTGAGAATTTTTGCATCGATATTCATGAGTGAGATCGGCCTGTAATTTTCTTTCTTGGTTGGGTCTTTGTGTGGTTTTGGTATCAGGGTAACTGTAGCTTCATAAAAGGAATTTGGCAATGACTCTTCTGTTTCTATATTGTGAAATACATTAAGGAGTATAGGTATTAGCTCTTCTTGGAAGTTCTGGTAGAATTCTGCATTGAAACCATCTGGTCCTGGGCTTTTTTTGGAAGGTAGATTTTTGATAACGGTTTCTAGCTCTTCGCGACTAACAGGTCTATTTAGATCGTTCACCTGGTCTTGGTTTAGCTTTGGTATGTGGTACTTATCTAAAAAAATGTCCATTTCTTTTGCATTTTCTAGTTTTGTGGCATACAGGCTTTTGTAGTAAGATCTAATGAGTCTCTGAATTTCCTCTGTGTCTGTGGTTATGTCCCCCTTTTCATTTCTGATCTTATTTATTTGCGTGTTCTCTCTCTGTCGTTTAATTAGTTTGGATAGGGATTTGTCGATCTTGTTGATTTTCTCCAAGAACCAACTTTTTGTTTCATTGATTCTTTGGACTGTTTTCTGCGTTTCTATTTTGTTGATTTCAGCCCTCAGTTTGATTATTTCCAGTCTTCTACTCCTCCTGGGCGCATCTACTTCTTTTTTTTCTAAAGCTTTCAGGTGTGCTGTTAAGTCTCCGATGTATGCTTTCTCTGTTTTCTTTAAGTGGGCACTTAGTGCTATGAACTTTCCTCTTAGCACTGCTTTCATAGTGTCCCATAGGTTTGAGTATGTTGTCCCTTTATTTTCATTAAATTCAAGGAAGACTTTAATTTCTTTCTTGATTTCTTCTTTGACCCAGGTGTGGTTCAGTAGTTGACTGTTCAGTTTCCATGAGTTTGTCGGCTTTCTGGAGGTAGGATTGTTGTTGAATTCTAACTTTAATCCGTGGTGATCTGATAAGACACAGGTGGAGACTGATATTTTTTTGTATCTGTGGAGGTTTCCTTTGTTTCCGAGTATGTGGTCAATTTTCGAGAAGGTTCCATGGGCTGCAGAGAAGAAGGTATATTCTTTCCTATTTGGGTGGAATGTTCTATAGATGTCTGTTAAGTCCCTTTGCTTCATTACCTCCAGTAGTTCTCTTACTTCTCTATTAGGTTTCTGTCTGATTGACCTGTCCATTGCTGAGAGAGGTGTATTGAAGTCTCCTACTACTAGTGTGTGTGGTTTGATGTCTGCCTTGAGTTTTAGTAATATTTCTTTTACATACATGGGTGCTTTTATATTAGGGGCGTAAATATTCAGGATTGAGACTTCATCCTGACAAATTGTTCCTGTTATGAGTATAAAGTGTCCATCTCGATCTCTTCGGATTGATTTTAGTTTGAAGTCAGTTTTGTTAGAAATTAATATGGCCACACCTGCTTTTTTCTTAGGACCATTTGCTTGAAAGATCTTTTCCCAGCCCTTTACTGTGAGTAGATGCCTGTCTTTGTGGTTGAGATGTGTTTCTTGCAAACAGCAGAATGTTGGATCCTGTTTTCGTATCCAATCTCTTAGCCTGTGCCTTTTTATAGGTGAATTGAGACCATTAATATTAAGTGATATTAATGACCAGTGGTTGTTTACGCCAGATATTCTTATTGTTTTTGGAAGTAGAATTTGTGTGTCTCCCTTCTGTGAGTTGTGCTAGAAGGGTCGCTAGATGCCTGAGTTATTGTAAGCAGTGTTGGCAATGTTGGATTCCTTGGGTTGCGATTTTCCTTCTATTACTTTCTGTAGGGCTGGATTCGTGGCTACGTATTGTTTAAATTTGTTTTTATCCTGGAATGTCTTGATTTCTCCATTTATAGTGAACGAAAGCTTGGCTGGGTATAGTAGTCTGGGCTTGCATCCATGGTCTCTTAGCTTCTGCAGTACTTCTATCCAGGACCTTCTGGCTTTCATTGTTTCCATAGAGAAATCAGGTGTAAGTCTGTTCGGTTTACCTTTATAAGTTACTTGGCCTTTTTCCTTTGCAGCTCTTAGTATTCTTTCTTTAACCTGTATATTTTGTGTTTTGATTATTATATGGCGAGGGGATGTTTTCCTTTGATCCAGTCTGTTTGGTGTTCTATATGCTTCTTGAATATTCAAAGGAATATCTTTCTTTATGTTGGGAAAGTTTTCTTCCATAATTTTGTTCAAAATATTTTCTGGGCCTTTGAGCTGTGACTCTTCTCCTTCTTCTATTCCTATTATTCTTAGATTTGGTCTTTTTATTGTGTCCCATATTTCCTGAATGTTTTGTGATGAGAATTTGTTGGCTTTGCAGTTTTCTTTGATCAGAGCGTTTATTTTCTCTATGTTGTCCTCAGAATCTGAGATTCTTTCTTCTATTTCTTGTATTCTATTGATTATGCTTGTTTCTGTAGGCTCTGCTCGTTGACCTAGATTTTCCATATCCAGCTGGTCCTCAGTTTGTGTTTTCTTCCTTGCTTCCATTTCAGTTTTCAATTCTTGAACTGTTTCCATTACCTGTTTGATCGTTCTTTCTTGGTTTCCCAGGGTATTATGTACGTATTTACTCATTTCTTCAAATTTTTGGTTATACTTCTCATCCATTTCTATAAGGGCATTTTTCACATGTTGTTTAAGGGACTCTACAGCTTTCATAAAGTCAATTTTTTCCACCTCTTCTGTGTTATGGTGTTGGAGACCTTCTGTTGTAAGATCGTTGGGTTCTGGTGTTTTCATGTTGTTTTTCAGATTATTGGGTGAATTCTTTCCTTGGCGCCTACCCATCTCCTCCTATCGATGCTATCTAAGGGGTCTTTTAAAACTGGTTCAGGTTCCCTTGCTGGCCAGGGGCTCCTCTTACAAAATGCCCTTGCTCTGTTTCCTGGTTCCTGCCGGGGGCCAAGATCCCTCTCACCCCTCAGAAAGGTCTTCAGGAATAGGACCCGGCTCCTCCTTTGCCAGGGACCTCCCCAACCGAAGGCCTACCTCTTTGGTTTAATTGTAGTGGGGCGATCTGTTCTTGGTGTTGCGCCCGGTCCCTGCAGCCTGCTTCTCCTGTTGGGACGGTTCCCGCCGCCAGCAGCCTGTGTCCTCTGCTGCCGCTCTGGTCCCAGTGGGTCGCTGCCGGCTGCGCTGGGCGTTCCGCCGCCCGGTGTTCCGCCGCCCGGTGTTCCGGCCGCGTTCCCCCGCCCGGTGTTCCGGCCGCGTTGCGTCCCGCCGCCCGGTGTTCCGGCCGCATTGCGTTCTGCCGCCCGGTGTTCCGGCCGCGTTGCGTTCCGCCTAGCTCCAGTTCTAAGGGTTCTGACAACCTCACACAGACATATATGCAGGTAAAACACAAATGCACATAAAATAAAAATAAATATACATTTTAAAAACTTTAAAATTTAAAATAAAATTTTAAATAACTTTTATCCATATCTACTAACTGGCAGTAGAAATGGTGACAGTCTATTTTTGCTAGTAAATAGAATATATAACTTGTAAATCATGGAAATTTATTTCTCATAACCCTAGACATGGAGAAGCTGCAAGATCAAGATTCTGACAAGTTTGGCATCTGATAAGGGTCCAGTCTCTGCTTACAGGATGGTGCCTCGACCATTGTAACATCCAGAGAGAATGAATGGTGTTTCTCATATGGCAGAAGAAGGCAGGAGCCAAGCCACTCCCAGAAGCCCTTGGTAGAACAGCACTATTCTATCCATAAGGCCACGGTTGTCACAACACCTCCCAGTTGGCCCCACTTCCCAACTCTGGTGCACTGAAGATGACATTTCAACATGAGTTCTGAAGGAGATAAAAAATGTTCCAACCATATGAAATAGAATATGAATAAGCCTGGACCACTCATCCTCTAAAAACCAAGAAAGTGAATGGCATTTTGATTGATGTGGAGGCACAAACTTGCCCATCTAGATCCAGAGGGGACTTTTCTGTGCTTATATTGCTGGCTCATTTGCCAACTCTGCCAGCATGAGGGAAGTAATTAAGGCATATTCCTCATCAATCATGCTAACGCCTGGTAGATGTTTGTTCTTAGTAAATAGGAAGTGTCTGAAGGAAATATTAAATACTGAAAAACATGCAAAGGTAGGGAGCTGGGGAGAGAGCTCAATCAGTAAAATGCTTGCCACACAGGCCCCAGGACATCAGTTCAATTCCCAGCACCCATGTGAAAAGCTAGGCAAGGTGGCATTTGGAGAAGTGGAGTCAGGAAGATCCGAGATTTGCCTGTGACAAAACAAAGGGAATGTACATTAAAACCACGAGGAGCTACGTTTCCCTATTCATGAGATTAGTCCATAGTAAGTTTTACGGGGGGATGCAGAGCCGCTCCCATGCTCAGGAACTGCAGGTAGATATAGGAACTGGTAAACTACATTGGGAAGCAACTTGACGTGCCCTCTTCTTAAATATGTTCACATTCTATGTACCAGTCTGGTAAGAGTGTGTTCTGCAAAAATTTTTGTTCTGCTTTGTAACATGAGACACACATAGAAATGCATGGAGCAGTGAATCCATAGAAGTTTAAAATATAAAGTAAATCTAAAAGCCGTTCATCCAGACAAACAAATTAGCGTATATTCACACCATAACATTGTATTTCAGGATTCAGCAGTCTATGGCATGGAGGCCAAATCCAAGCGACTGCCCATTTTATAAATAAAGTTTTATGTGAACTCAGTAACATCTAGCCTTTTCTGGGGTGCCCATGATGTTGTCACAGTATAATTCATGATGAGCTTGGGGCTGCAGAAAATGCCTCAGTGGTTAAGATCATGTACTGCTCTTTCAAAGTTCAGCTCCTCGGACTCCTGTGGGCCAGCCCACAACCTCCTGTAGCTCCAGCTCCAGGGGATCTGATGACCTCTATGGCCTCCATGGCACTGCGCACATAAGCACATAACCACACACAGATATACATAATTAAAATCAAAAATAAAACTTTTCAAAAGTAATGTATCACTTAATCCTAGGGGGAAAGGGCACTAATGTAGTTTAAGTACATCCACAAACAAGGGTTAAAAAACAGGCAAAACTAAAGATCATTCTGTTTAGAATGCATATTTTTAAAACTATGAAGGAAACCAAAGGAGATACTAACTAAATATGGAAATAATTCAGTTAATTTAGGAGCAATGGAATGGAAGAGAAGCAAGGAAGGCTAAAACAAGAGTTTTGTGGGTTTAGTAATTACTTGTTTCTAAGTGAAACAGTGAGTTCAAGTGTGTCTATTTTGCAATTTTTCTTCGCATTATATTTAAATTCACTCTGTTGATGTTGTAGAGATCTCCTCCATCTCTGACGGAATTGGAGCTGGAGGTGTGCATACTCTTCACCCTGCTCTGGCTTTCCAGATGCAGTCTGCTCAGGTACAGCAGCCCCATCCCTGTATTTTCCCTGACCACCCCTCACTTGCCAGGCACTTAATGTAAAATATCCAGATTCTAAACATCCAGCCCTGCCACTCACCAGCTTCGTGACTGTGGGAACATCATGGAGGCTCTGTGTCTCCCAGAAATGATTACCTAAGCCATTGATTTTTACGAAAGTACAATGTGTGTTACATGGAAAACTTAGAAGAGAGTCAAGCATGTAGGGGCTGTATATTTAATGATTCTATGTCACTGATATTGGGCTTCATCTTGTCAAAATCATTGATCGCCCTTCGGCTTTAGCCTTGCATCATCGGTTTGTACGTGGTTCCAGATTCAACACACTATGGCATGAAGGTCAAATCCGATTCACTGTCTGCTTGGTGAATACAGTCTGGTAGCTACACAACCACATCCATTCCTTTCCAGATGGCCTGTGATTGTTGCCATAGCAGCAGGATTGGGGAACTGAGTCAGACTCACCACAAAGTTTGTATGGCACTTTACAGAAGATGTTGCTGACTTCTGAAGGATATTACTGAGTTCTGTTATAGCTCTGGTCTCTCCTCTTCCCATGGCCTTCCTACTGCAGGCACGATTCTAGACACCTGTAAGCCAGCCTTGGGTATAATGACTGTTTTCTAGTTTCACTTTGTCCCTCTGTTCCTGATATCTCATTTACAGTCGGGAGCAGAGGGAACTAGTTGTATGCATGCTCACTGATTTGTTTGCTTGTATTTGGCTTGACTTCTCCACTCTTCTAGAGTTCAGGAAGCCCTGCCTAAAGAATGGTGCTGCCCACGGTGGGCCGAGTCTTCCCAGTCCAGTAACTTTCTTAAAACAATTTCTCAGAGACATGCCCACAGGCCAACTCCATAAACACAACCCTTCACTGAGACACTTAGGTAATCCTAAATCATGCCAGTCTGAGCATTAAAGCTAACCATCACAGTGACTGACGAAGTCAATATACTCTTATGCCCTTGAACTAAGGAGCACAGAGTCAATGCATTGCCTGTGATAGCATGCTGAGTGTAACAGGGGGCCCATGTAGTGCTCAGCCCATTACTGGCTGAAGAATACATGTGATAGAGAGAAGATTCTGACTGTCTTGCAATCAAACTTTCTTGCAGAAGACAGGAAATCGCTTCATTCTGGAATAGGTTATAAAAGCATTATGAACGTGCCAATTTATATATATATATATACACACAAAATTCATGTAGAGACCAGTATTTCCAGTGTCCTCTGGCCATAATATTTTTTAAATCTTAAATATCACCTGCATGCTATCAGAAAAACAAAACAATAATTATGACATCATGTTCCTCTTGCAAATGAACCATAAATGGAATATGCTGATGTGAAAAGAAAAAAAGCAGGCTCTTCCTGTCTAATCCCCATCCTGCTATTCATCCTCACCACCTCACCTCCCTGAGACCCCCTATCTACTTCATAGCATTGAAAAAGAGGGCCTCAAAGGAAGGGGACACACAAAGACTGGCTCTTACAAAAAGGAACTAAAAAAGGTGCAAGGCAAGAAGTTTTGGCAAAGCACCCACCCTGAGAAATGGAAGCATAAGATCGTTCTTTGTTGTGAGTTATTTTGGCCACATGTGATTAATAACCTGCCACATGTGGCCAAATAGCATCAAAGTCAAGCTAGCATGGCATCTCTCTGCACCAGGTAGGACCTCTCTCTCTCTCTCTCTCTCTCTCTCTCTCTCTCTCTCTCTCTCTCTCTCTCTCTCTCTCTCTCTCTCTCTCTGTATATATGTAGAGAACACATTCCTGACACTCTTCATCCTGAAATTCTGCTAAAAATCTTTTCCCTTCACACTCTCCCAAAATATGTGTGTGTGTGTGTGTGTGTGTGTGTGTGTGTGTGTGTGTGTGTGTGTGGTGTTCTCATTTCATTCAGCGACCTGCTGTAAAGGCTGTTATACTGCCTACGTAGCCACAGAAACAGATCTGGTAAGTGTTGAATGAGGAGGAGGTGTGATGAAAGGATAGGGCAATTAAATTGGGTAACTTAGAAAAGGATGAGATAATGAACACATCACCATGGAAACCAGGTCAGCAACTACAGTCTCATCCTGATTTGTCTCTAACATGCAATGTCCTGAGAAATGGGGGAATCTTTTCATTTTTATGCATGAATATTATCTTCATAGAAATATTAAAAGTCTGGTCAGAGTACTTCGGTACCCCACCTAATAGAGAAGCAATATGTAAATGAGATTTTGAAGCTCCCTCTGGGGTAGAGGAACGCAAAACTCTTCATGAATTCTGAAAGGGCTCTGATTCCTTATTAAACTGACTGCCACATTTCACTTGGCTTCCCATCAACATCCTACCTTCCAAGCCACTCTTTAATAAAACACACTCACAAGAGCACCCAGGAAATTGACGTCTACCCATAACATTTGGCTTACTAAGCGCATGAACTCAAACTGCCTGTTTCAAAGAGCCCTTCACTAGCCCTTCCCCTAAATGTCTCTGGGTTGACTGATTCCCTGGAATGGAGTTGTTTAAAGTAATTTAAAAGTGTCTATTAAAATGCGGAAATATAAAAAACATTGTAGAAAGACATCCAAAAACCTAAGTCTCAATGAAAGACGAGCATGAGAAAGAGGGGGTACAATACGCAATATGGTTTTCCCAAGCTGTTCTTAATGAAGCAATCATTTGACTGGTGGCTCATGTGATCAAAACCAAAGAGAAAGTAAACAGAAAGGTGGGTACCTTAAAGCCATGTAACATCCTTCGGGGCAACCCAAGCCGCTGATTGTGTGGTTCACAGTGTCCTATTGGACATGCAATTATGGGTTCTTAAGTAATTCAGGCATGAAGTCAAGCTGAACCCCAGACAAAAAAGCCTCAGGTGGTGAGAAGGAAGAAGGGACAACATGGATCTACAGAGCACTACAGCTTACCCACTTGGTCCAAATAGTGTTAGCACTGGCCATCAGAACTCTCACATACTTCAACATACTGATTTCAATGCCTTGTGAAGAAAGATCTGGAAGACTTTGTGATTCCCTGACCCAGACCTATTTCAAGTGTGGTTATGGTTATGATGGTGATGATGGTGATGATGATTATGATGATGATATTGATGGTGATGATGGTGGTGATGAGGATGAAGTGGTGGTTGTAATGATTATGATGATTATAATGACAACAAGAACAGGCAATGTTTTAATGAAAATGGAAAGCAAGTTCAAGATTCTCCAAATAACTCCCAAATGACAGAGCTATTGCCAAAGCAATAGAGCAATAATTTTCAGACATTCATGGTCAACTGGGCCATCCCAGAGACTGGGATCCCCTTCATGCACTAGCTACATCAGACAGCATTCATGCTAGCAAAACCTTCATGGTTTCTCTACTTCTCGCCTTCCAATGCAGTTTAGACTTGAGCCAAATGAGTGTGGGCAAATATATGAAATAATCTCTTACAAAAATCCAAAGTCACCTATCAGTTTGCCATTTTCTCTTGCTCTAAAAACTGTAGTGGACATATGTTCCACCTGGAGTGGCTACATTCAGCTATGATAGGAGCAAGAAAGAAACTTCTACGTACTAAGTCACAGAGATTTCAGAGCCTGCACCTGATGGAGGAAGGTCATTGGTTAATTAATAAAGAAACTGCTTGGCCCTGATAGGTTAGAACATAGGTGGGTGGAGTAAACAGAACAGAATGCTGGGAGGAAGAGGAAGTGAGCTCAGACGCCATGCTCCCCTCTCTCAGGCAGATGCGATGATGCTCCGACCCAGGATGGACGTAAGCTAGAATCTTCCCTGTAAGTGCACCTCGGTGCTACACACATTAATAGAAATAGGCCAGGCAGTGTTTAAATGAATATGGTTTGTGTGCTGTTATTTTGGGGCATAAGCTAGCCAGGCGGCCAGGAGCTGGGCTGTGGGAAGAGGCCCGCAGATCCCACAACATGTACCACCCAGACAAGTAAGGGTACCCTATCAACAAATGGTTATCACCTCACTTTTGAAAGTCATAATTTATTAATTTCATTGTGGCATTACAAATTTTATTGTAAATATTTTTATAAAACCATATACTTAGAGATTCATAAGGTGGGTATATCTTTGTATGCTTTAACAAATATAATACACACAGAGAGAGAAAATGAAGGTCTTCTCTCCTGACTCCCTATACCTTCCTTCTTAATGTAGAAAGATACAAATATGATTAGAAAGATAAATGGTAAATGCCATGGATAGATAATAGACAGAGAAACACAAAACTTTGGCATACTTGTCAGAATTTCACATATACTTCCCCAGGTGGCATAAATGCCACTCCTGTTCATTTACAGACATTGGCATCGGACACTGAGAGGCAGAATGACCTTAACAACGATAAAGCAATAGAGTTTTGTCTTGTTTTGTTTTTTTTTACCATGAATGCTTCTGCCCAGAGCCTGCGCCTGAATCCATTCTCGACTGCTTTGACTTGTTTCTAATTCACTAGTCAATTTTACCCACAGTCAATATCGCTTGAGCAGTGAGATGTTATCGCTTCTGTTCCCTGACAACTCATTTCCTTCGCATCAATGGGATGGAGGACAGATGTCATGGAGCACAGTACAGACTACCTATTTTTTTCAAGAATATTTATTTAGGTTAGGAAAGATGACCCAGTGGTTAACAGCATTGCTGCTCTGGCGGAGGACCCAGGTTCCTTTCCCAGTTCCCACACAACAGCTTACAACCATCTGTAAATTAAGTTCCAGAGGACCTGACTCCCTTTACTGGCCTTTTCAGGCACCAGGCACTCACATGGTCCATGGAAACACATGTAGGCAAAACACACACATTAAAAAAAAGATAAATTTTTAAGAGGACAGAATACCCTTTTATTGGTCTGTCATCAATCTTTGTAAATTTATCATTTTAATCATGTGCCTCCCATATTTGTTTGAAAATATTTTTCTAGTTTTTTTCTTTTAATTTATTTTATGCTGATTTTCCTGTTTTATTTTCTTCAACTTTTTTCTTAAGATTTTCAAGATGATTGTCAAGTTTCCTTGACTGGAAACCAAGGAAAATACACACTTACCCTTCTGTGTGTGCCAACCATTTATTTGGTTTTTCACCTGAAAAACCTATGTCTGCTTTAGAGTTCTGCTTATCTAAAGGCTGTTGTGTCCTCCTTAATTTTATTAAGTGCTTTTTTATTCCTAGTCAGCTTCCCAAGGACATTAATAAATGTCTATGCTTTGCCTTGATTGAAGTGCACCTTTGTCATACGTCAAATCAACTGTAGCACAGAAAAGAGGGTACACAATCTCAACTAACGGTGAAAATGACTTCAGTGTTTGCATTTCAAGTAAAACTAAGTGTTTGGTCAGCCCTAGTTTTACTACAATCAAGTACCGAGTTCTGTTTGTTTGAAGTAGAGGATGACCATGACCTTCCGGTCCTCCAGCCTCCACCTCTGGAGTGTTGGGACTGCAGATGTATGCCACCAAGCCCACTTTATCTCCGTGACTCAAGAATTTTGTGCTATGTAATGTTTGGAAAGAACTCCTTCTTGAAATCCATTGGACCAGACGTCTTTCCAAGGACTTATTTAAATATGTCTTTTGTGATTTCTTTTATGTTCTGTCCCACTTTTTCCTATTTCCCCTGTAATCAAATTTTTAAGCAATGACCCATTTTTAAAAATCTATTTTTCACTTATATACTCTGAATTAGCATGTGTTCATTTAGAATGCTGCTTTATCTGATTGCTATATCTGTGTATGACCACATTAAACTGACTACATAGTTAATCTTAGTCATTACATAACTTACCTTGCTAATTCCTTTTATCTCTCTGGTTACCTTTACAAGAATTTTGTCTCTTTTATTGGCCTCAATCTTTAAAGAGAGAAAAAGAGGGACTGGGGAGGTAGCTCAATAGTTAAGACCACCTGCTGCCCTTCCAGAGGATGGGAGTCCAGCTCCAACCCACATCTGGCACCACACAGTCACCTGTAACTCCAGCTCCAGGAGATCTAATGCCCTCTTCTGGCCTCTGAGGGCACAGCATGCACACACACACACACACACACACACACACACACACTCACACAAGTTATACATACACATTAAAATAAATAGTAAAATAAATCTTTAAAATACACACACACATACATACACAAAGGAAAGAGAGAACATGGAAGAGAGAGAGAATCAAATTCTACTGCATTGTGTTTACTGCTCTCAGATTGTTAAAGCCTGCCTATACTTTTTGACATTTCTTCCTTGGCTATCACCATTAAATTCAATCCATCAAATCCTATCACTGATTTTTTTATTCTGTTATCTATGTCATATTTTAAATAATACTTCTTACTATTTTCTCTACTTTGGAGTTTCTTTTTTTTTTACTTTGTATATTCCTGAATAATTCACTTGCATTGCTCCACCTATATTTGGGGTTTTTTTTACCATTGCCTGCTGTATACTGTTGTGCTGTCTACTTTTATGTCAACTTGGCACAAGCTAAAGTACTTTCTGGAAGGGGGAACCTCAATTGAGAAAATGCCCCCATCAGAGGCCAGTGGACAAACCTGTTATGCATGTTCTTGATTGATGATTGACGTGGAATGACCCAGATCACTGTAGGTGGTGCTATCCCTGGGCAGATGTCCTGGGTTCTATAAGAAAACAGAATGAGCCAGCAATGAGGAGCAAGTCAGTAAGCTGCACTCCTCCATGGCCTCTGCAACAGCTCCAGCCTCCAGGTTCCTGCCTTGTGTTCCTAACCTAACTTCCCTTGGTTATGGACTGTAAACTGTAAGCTGAAATAAACACTTTCTTCCCCCAGTTGCTTTTGGTAATGGTGATTCTCACAGCAATTGAAACCCTAGCTGAAATAACTGTCCTTTGGATACATTTTATAACATTTACTTTTGCTGATGTCCACTCTTTTGCTTAAAATTGCATGGAAAATTGTGTTTCCTTTAGTTAAAACTGCACGTTAAAAAAAATCCATCCCATCATTTTTAGGATTTCTTCTTCCATTTATCAGTACCTACTGAAAAACTCATATGACTGGATGTCACATATTCTAGGAGTTTTCACAATTACATTTGACAGATAAGTTTCATGGCCTCTAAATATCTTGTTTCCATAGAATCCTGCAAGATGGTTTTTAAGCGTGGGAAACAGCAACTAACATCAAAGTGGAAATGCACACTCCAGTGCCTGTGCACACATTTATAAGCCCAACAAGAATGTTAATATGCTCCTATATGTGTGTGCACACAAGTGTTAGTGGATGCACACATATGGATAGAGTCTGCAGTCAAAGATGACTGTGTTTCAAAGATGACCAGACCAATAAGAGTCAGAGAAAAAAAGGAAAAACAAACACCTCCTGGACATCTTTATTGATTCTTCAAATACATGCTACCTACTAGCAGAGAAACTGAGGATGCTCCCATAAAGCACAGTGAGTTCTTTTTCCTTAGTAGGCAGAGGCATAGAGGCAGCTTGGGGGTGACTAGCTTTGGAGAGTCTGAAGGATGGGTGAGTGAGTGTTTTAAATAAATACAAGACTGCAAAAGAGATTTAGAGGGTAGTTTGTTATAAACATGATCCCTGCAGCACCAAAACAGCTGAGTTCACATTTGCAGCCCTAGCTTTGGAAAGTCAGAGACAGAAAGATCCTTTGAAATCACTAACCAATTAGCAAATACACCTACACAACACACACACACACACACACACACACACACACAGGCCCGCCCACATGCACACACATGACTGTAATCAAGACCTAATGACAGGATTATGCTTCAGCCAATTCAGAATTCTTTTTTATACCCTTGTCCCTTTAGGCGTCAAGTGTTCATAGCTGAATAAACAGTTACAGTTTGCTGTGTCTTTAAATAATACCATTGGTAACCACACCCTATGGTGTCTTTCAGTTTCATTCTTGACCTCACATTCCCAGGCCCATGCCAGCCCAGCTGAGCTCCCTAATTCTTCTGAGGTGAGGCTCAGAATGACCGCCAGCCACACAGGGTCGCTGTCATCTGCCAGACCCTGTGACTAAACTGAATTTACCTTCCATTTGCAGGAAGCACGGCTCACACCCATGGCTTGCCAAAAAGATGAGGTGAAATCTGGGCTTCCTGAATGTGTTTGGGGGAACACTCTGTGTTGGAATTCAGTGCTGGACAGAGCAAGATCTGTGATAGCAGAGACCAACCTGCTCCCTGCTCATTTATACAGATTCAAAACAGCTCCAGAAGAACTATGAAGTTTTTTTTCTACACAATTGTACAAAATTGAATCTTTTGTTTTCTTTAAGGAGAAAACACCCAGACATGGTGATGTATTTATAACCTCAACACTCAGGATGCCAACATGGGAGGCTCATGAATTTGAGGTCACCCTGGGTTTCCTAGTAACCCTGAAACCAACCTGGTTGCACAGAAATACCCTGTCTCAAAGAACCTTTTTTAAATACAGGAAGACATATTGCAGCATAGGCCTGGATGTTATCACAGGTGTTTGAAAATGGGTTCAATCTGCCGCCTTCAGAAAGAAGTGCTTCTCTTTCCTGCATGCTGTTTTCCCCCTTTTTATGGTCCTCAAGTGGCTCTTACCTGCTCCATCAGCTAGCAGAGGTATCAGGGAAATCGTGCCTAGATGGGTCGTGTGTGTAAAGGGCCAACGATAGAAGGAGTGCATGATGGGAAAAAGCCATCCTCATGCACCTGCTTCCTCCTGAGAGCAACTGCGCCCACAAGATGTACTGTGACTCTCATGACATGTGTCCTGGCAGCCTAGGGGAGTGTCTCCAAAGGATGGGCTCATCTCATTGGCAGCCTGCTGTTGGCAGCTTGATGAGCTAACATCCTACCATGGATGGCCCTGTTCCAAGAGGCTCGTGGATACTCCGTCAACAACGACTTTACACACTAGTCTCTCCTTAATCGCTTTTTTAGACATATGGTGTTGTAAACTTGAAAACCAACAAATACGATAAAGAGTGAATGAGACACAGGTGTCTAAGCACAATAAAACCAACCCATTAAAGAGATTGAAATGAGCGACTTTCTCCTTCAGCAGATTTTTATCTCTCGCTTACACCCATTCTCACAAAAACAGAAGTCAGATGTGTGTTTCCGTGAGATGCCGAGCTAGCAGGTCCTACCTGGAAGAGAGCTGTGTTGTTCCAGGGAGGAATCCAGACAGACCACTTGTGTGACACTCTGCTTGGGGGACAGAAACATCTACTAACCCCAGATAGGGAAGTGACCACCAAACTCCAGCCTGTGAAGCAATGAGTATTATTGGGGTTACCTATGGGAGTACGGGCAAGGTTGATTGACACAAAGACGGGAGCATCTTTCAAAAGCCCGCCAGCATAGATATCGGCTCATGAAAGCTGTAGGGTTGGCTCTGTAACATGCAGCAGACCTGACACGCTGACAGTCTTTCTCCTCAGCCATCCTTTCTGCTTATGGAGTTTTAAAGATGGGGGAACTTTGTGAATCTGATACATTTCAGGATCTCCATGGCACTTCTGGGTCATTTTCTTCCTAGTCCTGCAAGCCACCTTTAGAAGACCCCGGGTTGTCAGGGCCTGTGCTCCAGGATGGGTGCTTTGAGTCAGAGTTCACTGCTACCCAACATTTCTCTCTCCGAAGAGCTTGGGAAAGCCACACCATGTCCAAGTGCAGAGAGGGTGGGGGTGTCATCTCAGGGAAGCCTAATTGCTGCCTTGCTTTCTCTTTCTAAGCTCTCTTCCAACGGTGGTGCCCATTCATAACTACAAAGAGAAACAGCTTCCTTTCTTAAACATTACTTGTCCCTGGTCCCCTGAATCTCAGCCAGTGGACAACCCTGACACATCACTTAACCCAACTCTGAGACACTGAACTGAGTTTGCAAGACCCTTGAGTGGCATGTGGACATTGTCAGATAAAGATATGTGTAGGGTGTGTGACTGTTTCACTGGTCCATTCTGCCAAATATGGCTAATCAGTGTCAGGCCAGAGGTCAAGTAAAGTCTTCCCATAGTTCTGCTTCGAAGGGTTGCAGGAGCAAAGGGTAGTTTATGGCTCTGAATACTCAAAGGAAGCCTCACATGGGTCATTAAGACAGATGCTCTCAGAAGGACAGCCTCACATGAGGTAGAGGACACAAATCCTGAGATGCTACCGGTCCACACACCTACAATGAACACATCAATCCTTCCATGTGGTTCCTAACTCCACCCTGGATAAGAGGCTAAGAGAAGAGGAAAATGAGTAAATGAAGTCAAAGCCTAATTAACAGCTAAGTAACAAAAATGATTGATGGGCTATTTTATCTCGTCTCTGATCTTTGATTATAAAAACATCTCATACGAGATAAAAAGATCAAGTGCATTTCTAGGATGGATTTGCCTCCTCCTTGATGCCAGCATTCAGAGCAGCCTCTCAAAGCAGCCCTCCGTGAATGGAACCTTTGCCACTGAGCACGCTATAACTGCTCGCTGAGGCACAAGTTCCACAGTAAAAACTTGGGGAAAGAGACAAAGACCAAAAACTTGCTAGATTCTTCTTTGTTGTTACTATGGTTACCAGCAGAGGCACCAAAAATGATTGTGCTCTGAAAACATCAAACACGAATACAAAAAGTATAAATAGCCACTGCTATTTTGAGCCGAGGAATAAGCAAGCCATCACTGCTATCATTCCCTGACATGGGGCTCCAGGGCTCCAGCTGCCTCACAGCATGGCTGGCTGGCTCCCGAGAGGCAGAAAATAGAAGGCAATCATCACCCTGGCCTTTCTAACCTCAAGCAGGGTCTCTCCACGGTTTGGTTCGGTTTTCACAGCTCTTCCTGTAACAAGGAGGCAGGAAGTGACAGTTTGCACAGCCCTGTCACACCTCAGTATTCAGGAAATCATGCTGCTACCACTTATCAAAGGCGGCTGGTTGGGGGAAATGTTTGCTACAGTGTCATGGTTAACTTTTTTTAAAAAAAAAAATAGATTTATTTATTTTATTTTATGTGTCTGACTATTTTTCCAGCATGGAGGCATACCATGTGCATGCCCTGGTGTCCACAGATGTGAAAAGAGGGCACTGGATCCCCTGCGAATGGAGTAACAGATGGTTGTGAACCACCACGTGGGTGTTGGGAGCCAAACCTGGGTCCTCTGCAAGAGCAACAAGTGCTCTAAACCACCGCACCATCTCTTTGGCCCTGTGATGGTCAGTATTGTCAACTGGAAACAAGCTAAAAATCACCTGAGCAGAGAGTATCAGTAAGGAGTTGTCCACATTGGGTTGGTTCATGGGCGTGTTTGTGAGGGATCGTCTTGAGTATGGTAATCTACGTGGAAGACACAGCCCCGTGTGGGTAGCACCATTCTCTAGGTGAAGGATCTTTCCCTCCACAGGAGCAGAAAAGTCAAGTGAAGCACAAGCAAGCATGCATGTGTCCATTCCTCTCTGCATGCGACCAGATGACTTAAGCCCTGCTGCTATGACTTGACTTGTGTGGTTACAAACTCTAACCTGCTATTTTGAGCTAAAATAAAGCCCTTTGTCCTCTACATTTCGTCAGGGTATTTTATCTCAACAAGCTAAGTGAAGATAGTACTTACAGTGTGGGCTGAAGACAAAACATTCCTAACACATACTCTACTCTGACCAGCATGGTTATTACAGCACATTTCACTGAACAAAAGCAATGCCATTAAAGTCCATTTAGCAGCACTAAGTGAATGGTGTTGCTAGAATGACCAAACAAAATGCTAATGCTCCATCCAGCCACATTGTTCCTTGCCATCTTGTTGACTAAGGTTTCTGTCCTACCCAGTCCTGCCAGTTTTTAAGTTCCAAAGAAATATACAGAGGCCTACATAAATTATAAACTGGTTGGCCTATTAGCTCGGGCTTCTTATTAACTCTTTCTTACATCTTAAATTAGCCCATAATTCTTGTCTGTGTTAGCCATGTGGCTTGGTACCTTTCATTAGCAAGGCATTCTCATCTTACTTCCTCTGCATCTGGGTCATGACTACAGATTGAGTCTTTCCTCTTCCCAGAATTCTCTTGTTCTGGTCACCCTGCCTACACTTCCTGCCTGGTCCACTCTGCCTATACCTCCTGCCTGGCTACTGGCCAATCAGCGTTTTATTAAAATACAAGTGACAAATCTTTACAAAACACAAGACCATTGTCACACAGCATCATCTTCTGCCACCAAAAAGCAAAAGAAGTCAGAAAGTTTGGGTTGATATGTCCCAGGGAGTAAATTTGCACTGTGAATGTAACTAGGTAATTACCAAAAGCCAGGACTTTGAGAAAGCCATAAAAAGCAGTTAAGATACTTAGTACAAAAGGAAAATAAGCAATGTGGGAAATTGTTGGAAAACAGTTAAGATACAAATACTGCAAAACTAATAGTGGTTCAAGATGCTGCAAATGAGCCATGAGCCCTGGACAGTACACTAACTGTCTCCCTTCCCTACGGCTCTGGGAACATCAAGGAAGAGAGGAGGGAGAGAATGTAAGAGCAGGCGGATGGAGAGGAGTGCTGGGACATGCTGCCCACTGGATGTGACATGGCTAGTACACTCCTGAATTCACTGGATCCAGCCAGTTAAAATAACCAGTATGGATAAGGGAAGCGTTATTCTTGCCTCTAGCTGAGGAGCATTGATTGGCAGCAGAGGGGAGAAAAACTCATTTTACCTGGAGGGTGTGGTCACTAATAAGCTGTTCAAACTCCAGTTGCTGTCCCCAAGTTCAGGTACATAAGACATTAGGACATCATTGACTGGACTCAGTGGGTTATAAATGGAAAAGAGAGAGAGACAGAGGGGAGGAGAAAGTGTGTGTGTGGTGTGTGTGTGTGTGTGTGTGTGTGTGTGTGTGTGTGTATGTGTGGGGGAGGAGGGAAAAGGGAGAGAAAAAGAGAGGAGAAAGAGACCAACTAGAGGATCTGGCTTAAGTGGAAGGAAGAGGAGGGTAGATATGATCATACATATATATACATATATGAAATTTTTGAAAAATAAGTAATGTAGACAGAAGTTTCTGACCCACCTGGTCCCGCAGTCATTCAGTCCCAAAAAAACACACAGAGGCTTATACTAAATATAACTGTTTGGCCTATTAGCTCAAGCTTATTACTAAAGAGCTTTTACAACTTAAAGTATCCCATAATTCTTATCTATGTTCAGTCACATGTCTTGGTGCCTTTTCTCAGTGCAGCATTTTCATATTGCTTCCTCTACATCTAGGTGGCAACTGTAGGCTGAGCCTTTCATCTTTTCAGAATTCTCCTAGTCTGGTCGCCCTGCCTATACTTCCTACCTGGCTACTAGCCAGTCAGTATTTTATTAAACCAATACTAGTGACAAATCTTTACAGGGTATAAGAGCAAAATAAAACTATTGTTGCTTTTTCGATGCAATCAGTCATGTAAGAAGAAGAGGTAAAGAAAACAGAAGTAAGCAGAAGTGGGAAAACCTGCCCAACGAAGTGACCTATCTGAGGTGCGCCATGCTGCTTCTGGAAGTCAAGGTCAACTACAGCCACTGGTGTTCTCACGGTGAAAGCTACAAAGCGGAAGACTGGTCTGAGTTGCAGAAAGGCAAAGGGTGGATGGATACGGCATGCACCATGCACAGAGAGCAAGCTGCAGCCTTGCAGGTACTCAGACTGAAGTGTGGTCCCTTACCCCTGCACCATTGTCTAGCCAAGCTACATGGAAGAACATGAAGGGTGCTGTAGAAGCTGACAGCAGACAGAGGCGAACAGAGATGGGTGAGTGTTCCATACCCTGTAAGAGCCTCCATCCCAGAAGGTGCCATGTGAGGAAAAAGTCAGCCCCCAAGCATCAAAGACAAGGCAACGACTCTCAGGCAAGGAAGTGCAAATCAGGGAATTCTGGAAGAGGACAGACTCCTCCTCAGAGGACACTGACTTTACTTGTTTCATTTACTGAGATTAGCAGTCTCTGGCCTGTGGAGAGTGTCAGAGAAGGCAAGTCTACGGGAATAGGGAAGTCACATCATCCCAGAGAGGAAGAAACCCTGACAGAGGGTGTAAAACCTTATAGCTCATATCATTGCTTATTTTATTTTATTGGTTTATTCACTTGATTTTGATTTTTTAATTTCCTATTTTTATTTTATATTTGATTACCATTGATAACTTTGTTCTTTGTTTTATTGTTATAGTTTGGTTTGAATCTCGCTGGGGAAAAAAATCTGATGAACATGCTTGCTAGTGCTTTGTCAACTTGACACAAGCTACAACCTTCTGGGAGGAGGAACCCTCTGCTGAGGAAATGCCCCCATCAGATGTGCCAAATCTGAGGGCATTGTCTTGATTAATGATTGATGTGAGCTGGCCCAGCCCACTGTGGGCAGTTTTACCATCGCGCAAGTGATCTTTGGTTATACAAGAAAGCAAGCTGAGCAAGCCATGAGAAGCAAGTCAGTAAGCAGTGTCCTTCCATGCATTCAGGCTCCTGCCTCTGATTCCTGCCTGGACCTCTGACCCCTCTCATTGATGAACTGTTGAAGCACGATTAATAAAAACTCAGAGAGAGAAACTGGGGTTCAACCTGAAGATCTGTAAAGCAAAACAGCCAGGCACTGGCTCTTACCTCAACCTCAGTGTGAAATGGCAATCCTGCCTCCTGGAATCTCAGAATGAGACTGCGTGTCTGACAGCTCTCTCCCCTTGTCCTATATTCCTCTCTAGGGCTGGGATTTAAGGTGTGTGTCATTGTGGAATTAAAGGTGGGTGTTACCATGATCTGGTCTGCAAGGCTGACCAGTGGAACTGTTTTACTCTCAGATCTTCAGGTAGTCTTTATTTATTAAAACACGATTGAAATGTGTGACTAGGAAGATAGTCACACCATAGACTGTGACCTAGGAAACCAAACAAACCTTCTCCTACCCAAGTTGCTTTTGGTCACGGTTTTTGGCACAATTGCATGCAATAGCTGTTCTTTCTCCACACTGGCAATGGATAGAAATTATAGGAAGTTCAAGTAGGAATGAAATTAATAATTGATCTTAGATTTATCCAAACTAGTAATAGCAAAGGCAGGAAGTAGTGGTCAGGTGGTTTTGCAAATGCCAAGGAACAAAAGCAGCATAAAGACGCCTTCACATGTAAAACATGAAGGGAACAAGCAGTGACAATGACTAAAAAAATAGAGAGAACCTAAAGAAGCCTAGCAAGATGGCTCAGTGGGTAAAGGTACCTGTCACCAAGCCCAGTGACCTGAGTTTGCTGTCCACGTTGTGTAAGGAGAAAATGTAGTTAGTTAGTTAGTTAGTTAGTTAGTTAGTTAGTTAGTTTGTTTGTTTGTTTCTCTGACCTCCACTCAAGCACCAGGCATATGAGACCCCCTCCAACACAATAAAATTTAAAAGAAATTTTTAAACTTTAAACCTAAAGGATTAAATTCCACTAGAGAGGAAATGCTTGAAAGAAACAATATGGAAAGAAAGGGACTCCTGATTAATATCAAATTCACTTAAGGGGCCAACAATATGGCCTGATGGGTAAAAGGGCTTCACATCAAGCCTAGTGATCTGGGTTTGAGACCCAAGCCTGCATGGTGGAAGAAGAGAACTGATTCCTCCAAGTTGTCCTCTGACCTTCACGTATGCACCAGGGTATGCATGTATCCCTCGACCCCAAATAAATAAACGAAATTTTAATTTTTTTAATTCAGAACTAAAAGGCATAGTCTGGGATGTTGGGCTCCACTAATATCACTGGAAATTTATGTTTCCTTTAGAGAATTTTAACATGTTTTTAGTACATTAGCATTGTTTGATGATTCCAACATTCACACTGTCCCTTCCTGTCTCCACCTCCTTATCTCCCCATCTATTCTCCCACTGAACTAATAAACAGGAGACATCTGGAACTAGATTTACAAACATAATTGGTACTTTGGATATTTTTTCTTCCTTGCATGCCCCATTTGACTGCATTTTTATTAAAAATTAACATATATGTTTATGAAATACAGTAGTCATTATTCTTTCAAAAATTAAAAAACAGGAATAATGTAAACAAAAATACAACCTGTACACAAAAGCCAGGGAGAAAATATGTTTCCCTTAGCAACACGGAAGCAGATATTTAAACACAATCAGCATTCCATGAACACATAATTTAGCAATCAACAAATAACTGACAGTCAGCTGGTAAATTATTCATATTTTAATTTTTCAACTGTTTACTCTTCTCAAATATTTGTTTATCCCTTCAACCAAACACATTCATTCAGGAGCCTAAATTTAAAAAAAAAGAAGAAGCAAGCTTTGTATCGAGCTGAGTTTAAATGGCATGTTGGGAACTGTGATCCAACAAGAAGAGGAGAGATCGAAACTCCCAGGAAAAATCCACACCCATCTTAAACATTCTACAAGATAATTGGCTGGTTAAAACTGTGGAAATTTGAGATGTTGCAAATCCAGAATCAAATTAATTTGGTTATTATAAGTGTCCTAAGTAGCCATTTATTTTTCTCTTCTGTGTTTGACTTAACATCTTTGTGACTACTAGGAAAATATTTTGGGACTGTGCAGTCAGATCCCCTGTGTCCTCCAGTCCAAAATCTAAGAATGTCATCACATAACATCTGGAGCCTCCAGCAGAGTTTCCCCCACTTTGCTGAGTAACCTGCCTACCTGATGTTCCCACCGACGTATTTTTAAAGTGCCTTGATTTATGACTTTGTTCTGTTAGCATTACCATGAAACAGTTACCATGTTGGAACAAGGTTTTAGGGTAACCTGGAGTCTCCAGGGCATGATTGCCCACACTAGACTCCAGAATGAGCTATCCTCTTCTCTTTGAGGTTAAGAGCTGTGTGTTCCCTTTCTAAGAGGAAATATCCACCTGGGGACTGTTGGACTTTAGCGAAGAAACACCAAGAAGGAGTCACCCCCAGAGACCATCTCATACATCACAGTCGATGTAAAAGCATGAGGATTTTATTAATTCTGTCATGACAGGGTCCCCCAGCATTCGGGAAGCCAAGAGACCTCGAATAGCTGGTACAGTCTACTTTTAAAGGGGCCACAGAAGCAAGGGGGGTTGTTCTTTGACTATTCTGATTGGCTTATTTGAAAGGGCTATTACCAATAATTGGCTAGAGAGCTCTTGCCAGATCAGATGAGGTAAGAGGTCATTTTGACCCCATTTCCCAGGGGACCGAATCAAAACATATGCATATGGGTAATTGTTCAGGAACTGAGTACATGTATATGTAGCTGTTAGGTCCTTGGTTCCTAGGGGAGGAGGGGAAGCACTATGGCACGGAGGCTGAGAGGATTCAGAATTGTCAAAATGGCTTCAGAATTGTTTTAAAGTCTTACATTCCCTCCTCTTATTTGGTCAAATATCTCAATCTTGAGATATTAGTAAATTTGGGGGATTTTTTGGATGTGTACCCAGAAATTAGCAAACCAGTGTTGTAGGTCCATCATAGATCAATAGAAGGCACCAGGTCCTGTTGTCCTGGGACTTGGGAGAGTTAAGTTTGTCTCCAATTACAGGACGTATGAGAGGTGATATTGTTGAAACTGCCAGGTGAGGCTATTTTCTCATAATAGGGAGGTCCTGCTTATAGGCATAGCCAGCAAGATTGTGTCAAGCTGGGGTCAGTACTATTTAGCAAAGAAAAGGCTCCCACTCTCAGATTAAACAGTCGCTGGCCTGTGTTAGAGCTTTCCAGCAGTGAAGCAGGGGTTGCAGAAGGGTTCTTAGCACTAGAAGTGGGGCCTAGGACCCTGGCAAAGGGGGGCTACCTCGGCAGGGGCTAGCTGGCCCTGGTCAGGCAATACCGGGTTGGGCCCTAGTACTATGGTTATTGGAGGTGTTACAACAACTCACAGGGTGAACAGAATCCCTGTCTTTTTTTTTTCTGGATTATAAACCATAAACCCCAAGTATTGCCTGTTAACCAGTTAGGTTTTTTTGTTTTGTTTTGTTTTGTTTTGTTTTTTGTGAAAGTGATTGTGATTTTAGATTTTTTTTTTATTTTGGTGTGGTACGGGTGAAAGAGACTAAGTCCTTTTTGTTAACCCTCAACCGGGAGACATTGACATTGGTTTTACATTTTCAGGCATCACAATAAAATACTTTACCCCCCCCTACTGCTTTTCCCCCCGGACAAATATATCATTCAGAATATTTGCATACAGGATAAAAGTTTCCAGGGGTTTGCTCAGTATAAAACACACAGGTCAAAAGTTAGCTGGAGGAACCAGGTATCCAGGGGATGAAACTCCAGTGGTGTTGATGAAAAGCTGAACACATGCTTTTCAGTTTTCAGCCATAGCAGGAAAAAAGGTGAGCCGTTTTAAAATGCCGGCTGTGTGGGCCGTCCTGCCAGGGCAAACTCTGACTCTTTGAGGCAGGAGGTCAGCTACAGAGAGAGCATTTGAGTGTTGTAGCTTGTTTGCTGCCAAGGACCTTGAAACACCATAGAGACCCACATTGGAGCACTGGACTGAGCTCCCAAGGTCCCAATGAGGAGCAGAAGGAGGGAGAATATGAGCAAGGAAGTCAGGACCACGAGGGGTGCACCGACCCACTGAGACAGTGGGGCTGATCTATTGGGAGCTCACCAAGGCCAGCTGGGCTGGGACTGAAAAAGCATGGGATCAAACTGGACTCTCTGAACATGGCAGACAATGAGGGCTGATGAGAAGCCAAGGACAATGGCATGGGGTTTTGATCCTACTTCATGTTCTGGCCTTGTGGGAGCCTAGCCAGTTTGGATGTTCACCTTCCTAGACATGGATGGATAAGGGAGGACCTTGGACTTTCCACAGGGCAGGGAACCCTCACTGCTCTTGGACTGGAGAGGGAGGGGGAGAGGAGTGGAGGGAGGGGGAGAAGGGTGGGAGGAGGTGGAGGGAAATGGGAGGCTGGGAGGAGGCAGAAACTTCTTTTCCTTTTCTCAATTAAAAAAAAATAAAAACAAAAAAAGAATAGCTAAAGCCGTTACCTCCACCATGAGGCTAGAAAGCTAAGGAATGGGCTGGATCTAGCTGCCAAAGCCACGGCTTTAATCCTACCCATATTGCTCCATAATTTAAAGGCTCATGTGTTCAGAAATAGAGAGAGAGATACAGTAAAGAGAGATTCAAAAACAAAGAAAACCTCTAAATGGTTTACTATGCGTTAAAAAATATATGCAGGCTAAAAGTTAAAGTTCTTAAAAGTAAAAAAAAAGAAAGAGAGTAGTTGGGTGTGGTAATACACACCTTTAATCCCAACACTTGGGAGGCAGAGGTAGATTGACCTCCGTGACTTCAAGGTGTGGTAGCATATGCCTTTAATCCCAATGCCTGGGAAGCAGAGACAGGTGGATCTCTGAGAGGTCAAGGACAGCCTGGTCTACAGAGTTACTCCAGGTCAAGGATACAGAGAATCTGTCTCAAAAAGCAAAAACTAAAAGTAAAAATAAACAAAATAGAGGTTATTTACTCTAGTTTGTATTGACAAAAACCAGCCAGCAGTTTTTTTTTCATTTGTTAGGAATTTATTTTTAATATTCTCTTAAAATTTCAGGTATGTATATAATATATGTCAATTATATATACTCTCAATCCTCCCATCTAACTCCCCCCACATGCCTTCCAACATACCTTTCTCACGATTGAATCGAATTAGTGCTACCCACAAACAGATACATGCCCATGAGGCATGGTCAACCTACCAGTAACCACAGTCCTAAACAAAAAGGACTCTGAGCCCAACAGCCATCAAATGTCAGCTGGCAAATAATGCTCATAGATTTATGAAGTACAGCATTATATTTTGATATATGTGGCAAAATAATTGAATTGGGCCAATTCATGAATCTTGTACCTGCTCTCCCACAACACCTTTTCTTTTCATACAAATTTTGGCATCCTCCTTTTTCTTTAGACTCCAGCAATATTTACTTCACAGCTAGAAGGCTCTCAAATCTATTTTCTGCAAAGAGCTTCATTGTTCATTGTTTTATATAACATTTATTTAAGTTTCATTTATGATGATCTCACCCCAGGAGAAACTATGTGTCAAATGGTATAGGACATTTTTCAATGGGTTATTATTGTGGTTTTCTCCTTAAGGAGAAATTAAAATAAAAATTATATAACCGTGTGTGTTAGATATTAAGTGTATTTCAGTTTGAACTGCAATAAATCAGTGGACCTGGCTAGGTACATATTTTTACTTTTATTGTAAGCAGAGGGCCCTGTAATCCTATTTTGTTCTTTCTCCAAGCACAATTATTAATGGCTCTCATTTCCACTCTCAGAAAGCTCTTGTTTTGAAAAACAAATTATATGGTCATTCTAATCGTTTAACTTTGTCCCTTTATAAAAGCAAAAAGTTTAGAATAATTGGGCCATATGCCTCAGAGGATGTAAGTCATTGAGAAGTGATTCTTCAGCCCTGATGTCACAACCTTGGGGAAAATAAACCAATGCAAATCTGGCTCTAATGTGTTGAACAAGAGCAGAAAGGACTGTGTTATGAAAGAGGCAGTGTGAGACCAAATGGGACTGCTGCATTGGATGGCTACATCCATACTTCCTCAGTCTCTTCAGATGACTTTATCCATCCCCAGAGAATGGACCTGCTTTCTGTAGCTTCCACTAGGTCATAGAAGCGTGTCTTCCTTTAGTGTTGGCAACACCAACAGCTGGAACAGGCTTTATTTTGGTAGACTTTGCAAAGACTCATGGGAAATTAAGTAAAGTATTAGCAAACTGTATGAGTTTGTCCAGAAACCAGACTTTGATAGCCTTCCTTAAGGATACTCCTCAACATTTTTCCCCATCATATCTAAGAACTTTTCCATTTATATGAAAGAGAAACTTTCCAAGATTTTCTAAATTTGTTTTTTGTTTTTGCTTAATGTTGACATTTCGTGACCTTGATAAGTTACTCAGACTTATCCTGATCTCTTAATTTCAGTACTGTTTTGATGAGAGTGAAGAGAGAAGTGGGGAGGCAATCATACACACACACACACACACACAGAGAGAGAGAGAGAGAGAGAGAGAGAGAGAGAGAGAGAGAGAGAGAGAGAGAGAGAGAGAGTTTGGGTCTGCAATGCTAGAAAAGGACCTTGGGCTTCTGCATTCTTATTCAACACTAAAAGATCTAAATCTGCCCCGTATGCGGATCCCGTGCCTTTGAGCTCTCATACTTACTAGTGTTCAAGTATTTAGGCAAAGATTAGGAGGAAAAGGAAATATTTTTCATTTACTAACAGTAGTCTTTTTAATACTGTGGAAATATTCTGGTGCATGCAGGCAGAATGGGCAATGTGCTGGCTAGTTTTATCAATTTTACTAAACTAGACACCTGAGAAGACATGGCCTCTGTTGAGGACTCGATTCCATCAGCTTCACATGTGGGCAAGTCTGTAGGGCATTTTCTTGATTGATGATTGCTGTGGAGGGCCCAGTTTAGTTTACTGTGAGTGGTGCTACCTCTGGTGTCTTAGTTTGGGTTTTTATTGCTATGAAGAGACACCGTGTCCATGGCAACTCTTGTAAGTGGAAACATTTAATGGGGGAAACTCACAATTTCAGAGGATCAGCCCAGTATCATGGTGAAGAGCCTGGTGGTATACAAGCAGCCATGGTGCTGGAGCTGAGAGCCCTAGATCTCGACGTGTTGGACCCTAAAGCCACTTACATAGGAGAGGGCACCCCAAGAGACCACTCTTACACCACAGTTGATGCAAAAGCAAGGAGAATTTAATTTGACTGGCACGTCAGGGTCCTCAGCCTCAGGAGGAGAAGGATCCCAAAAAGCTATTACAGGCTTCTTTTAAAGAGAAAAACCACAGAATCAAAAGGGGTGGTGCAGAAATCATTTGTCAACTATTGTGACTAGCTCGTTCAATGCTCAGCTAACTATGATGGGTCATTGCTATGGCAATTGTTGGGTTGGTTGAGCAAGGAAAAACACCTGCAGGTCATCTGCAGGTCATTTTACCTCAGTTCCAGGACCTGGGTCTATTGAAGAAAAAATACAAAGGGGATGGAAAATTTCAGGGGAAAGTACCCAAAGCTCCAGTGCACCTGTAGGTGATTATCAGGTTCCTGGTTCCCAGAAGAGGAGAGGCGGTAATGCTGAGCCCCAGGGTCTTTTAGACTCAACGGCAACAGGAAGTCAATTGACTGTTACACTGAGAGAATTTTGAGAAAAAGATACTTCAAAGCCCACCCCCACAGTGACACACTTCCTCTAACAGGGCCAAACCTCCTAATAGTGCCACTCCCTTTGGGAGCCATTTTCTTTTAAACCATTACACCTGGGCAGGTAGTTCTAGGTTGTATCAAAATGCAAATTGATAAATCCAAGGGAAATTTGAGTTCATGCCCTGACTTCTCTCAATAAGCAGCTGTGATACGGATGTGTAAGCCGAACAGACCTCTTCCCCAAATTGGTTTTGGTAGTGGTATTTAATCAAAGAAATAGAAAGGAAACTATAACAGACAATAATATTGTTGGGGGATATTTTCTTGAACTCATGAATCTTCTACCCTTTCTCAAAATATTCCATCTAATCAAACAGAAGAAGGCCTATATTATGCAGGAACCCTAACCCCAAACATCCCAGGTCATTGGTGACTCTCCCCGTGTGAGAATTTTTTCACACTGCACAATTTGATAGAAAACCTAGCATGACCACTCTGCCTCCCTCTCCCACCCATGTGGGTACAAGGGATTACTAAAACCCTTTCTCCCTGCCAATCTCTGTTGATTCCATTAAGAATTTGTGGAGCTTCTACTGGGTTTGTTTGCTCACCAGGACTCATTTCTAGCTCAAAGTGGATATTACTCTCTTGGAAGGGGAGAAAAATTTTCACGGGGCAGTAGTGGCTCATGCCTTTAATACCTTCTCTCTCCCCCTCTCCCCTTCCCACAACCCCACCCCCTTACCCCCACCTCCATGCTCCCAACTTTTGCCTGGCAATCTTGTCTGCTTCCAATTTCCAAGATGATCCATATATGTTTTTCTTTGGGTTCACCTTGTCATTTGGCTTCTCTAAGCATATAGGTTTGTGAACTATAGGCTTAATGTCCTTTGTTTATGGCTAGAATCCACTAATGAGTGAGTACATACCATATTCATCTTTTTGGGTCTGGGTTACCTCACTCAGGATAGTGTTTTCTATTTCCATCCATTTGCATGCAAAATTCAAAATGTTATTATATTTTACCACTGAGTAGTACTCTAATGTGTATATATTCCACACTTTCTTTATCCATTCTTCCATTGAGGGGCATGTAGTTTGTTTCCAGGATCTGGCAATTACAAACAATGCTGCTATGAACATAGTTGAACAAATGCTTTTGTAGTATGATAGGGCATCTCTTGGGTATATTCCCAAGAGTGGTATTGCTGGATCCTGAGGTAGATTGATTCCCAATAATATAGATTTCTAGAGATACATTCCAAAGTCAAATTATGCAGTTCAAATGTCATTTGAAATGCACATAAAAAGAATCTTTTGAGACTAATGTATTCTATCTTGTATGTCTACCATTGCACAACAAGAGAGCCATTTCAAATGAATTTATGTTGAATTGTTCAAAGCAGTTCTTTAAAACCTATACCTAGATACATCATTAGCTACCTGAGTACTGAATGGAGAGATGTTTAAGTTGTTTTAATCAAAATCTATTGTTACCTATGATTTTAGTTGCATTTCTAGAAAATGGAATTTGGCTCAATTTGTATCTCTGGGTGATAAATGTTTTATGAAGAGCAATTAATACTTTTAATTTTAAATGTTTAAAAAAATAGTAATAAAAGTTGGCCCACACCTTCAATCCCTGCAGCCTGGAGACAAAGACAGGATGATCCCTGTGAGTTTGAAGGTCAACCTTATCTGCATAATGAGTTGAGGTCAGCCAGGGCTGTATAGTGAGATCCTGTCTCAAATAATGAAAAAAGAAAAATGAATACAAATAATGTAAGGAGACATTTTGTGTAACCAACTGAAACAAGCAAACATTTGCATAGTCCCGAGGAAGGCTGATGTAAGGCCGTTAGCATGGCAACATGAGAAAGTCAAGCCACAAGAGGACATGGAGATATGTGTTGATATTTTGTTTGTAATCTAAGAAATAAAGCTTGCCTGGAGGTTAGAGTGCAGGGCTACTGCAAGTTAGCCATAGAGGGCAGACAGTAGTGACACACACCTTTAATCCCAGCATTCACAAGACAGGCAGACAGATCTCTGGAAGTTCAAGGTTAATCCGGCCTACTTGAAACAGTGGATTAAGCCAGTCATTGGATTAACCTTTAATCCTAGTGTTTGGGATTCACACACCCTTACTCCCAGCATTAGGGAGGTGGAGTCAAGAAGGGATTAAGGCTTAAGGCAGGGCAGAGAAAGCTATATAAACCAGGACCTCAAGTGCTATCTGAGCATACCGTATTAGATTTGGTGGAGACCCAGCTCAGTCTAGGAATTCTGAGGATCACCCATCTTGGTCTGAGCTTTGATAGAGGTAAGTACTCACTTGGGGCTTACTGGTCTGTTACTCTGACCTTTAGCATTAACCCCTGCTTCTGACACTCGGTACTGATTATAAAGAACAATTAGAATTCGTGCTACAGAGACGGGCAGCTACAATCATGAAGGAACAAAAACTTGTTGTGGGAAAATAAGGAAAACTTGTGCCTTAGTGCTTTCAAAGCACAAAACTTAGAAACAATATACAGATAGCAATTTGCTAAAAATGGCAACATGATCTCTCCCCTGGAAAAAGAGGGGCAGAAGGCCTCACACTCTGCAAGTAAATGACCAGGGTGGAAAATGTACTGTGCTCTGTCAAGTATAGTGAATTCTAGATCAGAATCAGGATCAGGACACGCAAAAAAAGAGATAGGATTTAGGACACTAAAACATCATTCAAGGGGATGAGCCGTGGAGCCAGAGGGCAGCATACACAACCCTCACACGCATCCTGTGAGCAAAACAAAGCAGACCCGAAAGAAAAGCGCACACTATTAATTTTGTATATATGAAGTTCTGGAATAGCACAGTGGCTCTATGGAAATAAATGTCACCACAGTGCTCATTTAAGAGATCACTCATGACAGGAGAGGAACATGAACGATTTTAGTAGAGTTCTCACATACTCAGGGAAGAGGATGTGCAAAGTGAAATTTCTAAGTGTACATTCAAAATCTCTGCATTCTATTTGAATAACTTAGACACCATGAACCTAGTGCTGGCTTAAAGAAGGGCTACCCATCCCCCACATCAAAGGAACACAATGGCCGCTGCTCTCAGCACCTATCTTATGGATGGTTTACCTGCTCAACTCCAAGCTTAGGTTCCTGTGTGCCTGGGAGGGTCTGAGGGGCTGTGTAGAGGCACTCCATAGAGAGAAGGGAGCAGCTGACCTCATTTCTTTTCTTGGGTGGAGTAGCATCTATACTGTTCCTTAAAACAGTGCAAATGTAAACGAGGTGTAAACTGCCTTCACATCTCATTTAGGGAACAGATGAGCCGTGAAATGCATTTCACAGGCACAAGTGCTGAGGGGTACGCTTAGCAAGCGGGCGCAGTCTCGCGGTACAGTGTTGAGCATTTGCTCCTCTTCCCGCGGGATCCAGGATTATTTCTGTGTTCCGACTGCTGGCCGGGTGGGAGGGAAAGGGGGCAGGGTATGAGTGTGGGAGGAAGGAGGGAGTTGCTTCTCTGGTCCTTAAGACTCCTTCCTTTCTCTGTGTGCTCAACTCCTACACATCTGTCGAAGACCAGCTTAGCTGTCACCTCCCCGTACAGCACTCATGCTCCCTGATTCTCATCCTTTCTCCTCTAGACAGACGCTGCACTTGACTCCTTCCCTCTGTCCTAATCTACCATGGCTGGCTCTACAGGGTCCCTGCAGGCTAATTCTTGATCTCCGTAGTTGCTCGATTAGTCATGTATAAAGTATGTGTATGTGTGTATTTGTGTGGTATGTGCACACATGTGCATGCAGCGTACACACCCATGCACACACATGTAGGAGCTAGAGACAGACGTCAAGTGTCTTCCTACATCCCACCTTATTTTTGAGACAGGGTCTCTCACTGAACTGGAAGCTTGCTATTAGGGCTAGACTGGTTGAGCATTGAGCTTCTGGAATCTGCTTGGCAATGTTCCACAACACTTGAGTTACAGATATGTGTGTCTATGCTAGGCTTTTGGACGGGTGCTAAGGACAATCTGAGGTCCTCCTGTTTTCACACCAACTATTTTTATCCACTGAGCAGTCTCTCCTGCTCCTCAGTAATCTTTAAGGAATGAATGTGAACCGAAGTAGGAGAGATGAGGAGACTACAGCATCTAAAGATGCCTCTGTAGCAACTAACCCTTCTGCAAACACCTCCCCGGAACTTCAAAAGCTCCACATACTTGAGTCATAAAACGTGGGCATTTGGGGCCAGGTGGAGGTGGGGTGAAGCTATGGGCGTGGCTTGGCACAGAGGGTGTGGCCTGCGCCTGGGGTATTCTGGGCGGCCAATGCTGGAAGCTGGCAAATCGGTTGCTGGCAGAGCCTGGTACTCTCGGCCCACAGCCTGCACGCGCCGAAGTGCGGCCTGCACCATTGGCTCCCACAATTCTAAAGTCGAACTCTCTTGTCCCTGCATCTCAACAGGTCAAGGCAGGTGACACAGACACCCCAGACATAACTATAGAACCAGAGAGCCTGGAAAATGAGCACCTTCCACAGACCGCCATTAATTGCATTCAAGGACAGCAGTGAAAATAGTAACCTTCTTCGGACTCGAGAGAAGGAGAGAGGCAACCAAGAAGCTCACCCGGGGAAAGAGGTGTTTGTTGAAAGATGCCCCTGTTTGGAGAGCCCTACAAGACTACAAAAAGGGATGAGTTGTCGCGTCAGATACAGAACATACTAGGAGACTACAAAGTTATGAAGGAGTTATAGAGATCTATGTCTTGTACTCAGTGTCCAAATGGTTCTGAAGACAGCCGGGGGAAGCCGAAATATCCTTTATTTCATGACAGGGAGAGCCTTGCATCCAACTCCTGTTGCACGCACATCTACCACAAGCTTTTCTGTACTTCTTCTGCCCCTGGATCACCTTTTGTTGGTAACATTAGCCACAGTTCAAAGATGGCACCACCAAGGATGGAGCTAGTGCCAAGTCTCCATGCCAAAAACTATGGTCCACCCAACAAACAGCATCTGACTCGAGATCGCCTCAGTCAGGAGGAGCACTCTTCAAACCACAAAAAGTGTGACCGCAGAGCTGATGGTGACTCAGCTCCGGGTAAAAAACTCTCACCCTTAATCTCCCCTGTGTCCCATTTGTCCCCTGTACATTCCAGACTGCAAAGAACCCGCAAGGTTTACAGCAGCATAGCACTAGCAATAAAGGCTACTGTGCAGACACGTCTCCCAAGGACCTGAAGGTAAAGGTTCAAGATAACGAGACTCCTCTTGACACTTCAGTGGTAATTACCAGACTTGCGGTGGCCTCTTCTCAAATGTTTCCACCCCCTCCTCTCCCCTCAGAAAGTGTCGCAATGCAGCAGAAGCCCATGACATGTATCTGGCCCACAGACGGTCAGAATCAGGCTCCCAGTGAGTCCTTGGGCCTGAAGCCGCCACTGGAAGACAATGGTCAGCAGAGCTTCGAAAAACTGGATGTAGAAGTGCCAGCCAAAGCCAAACTCACCAGGCTGAAGATATCTTCACAGTCAGAGTCGGTGGAGTTGACTCTGTTGTTCTCCAATGAAGTCCGCTGCATTGAGGAGATTCTGACGGAAATGAGCCATTCATGGCTCCCTCCTCTGACAGCCAAGCATACACCCAGTACGGCCAAGACCAAGCATACACCCAGTACGGCCAAGTCATCCAGATCTCCTTTCCCTACAAAGGAGCCTCTGCCCAATAGTTCTGCAACCCAAAGCCAAAATCAATACGATCTGCCTTCCAAAATTCATCCCAATTCCCAGCAAGGAACATCCATACTCTGGGAGGACCTGCAGCTCAGTGACAGTGAAGAGAGCGATACAGAACAAGCTGCAGAGAAGCTTCCTTCCCTATCTGCACCTCCAAGCGCTCCCCAGATTCTCCCCAAGCCGGTGGTGTCAACACATTCCAGTAGTGCAAAGTCGGAAAATAAGGCTGAAAACCGCAACACTGACCAGCTACACCCTGAGTCCAAAGGCTCTCCCGCCAAGAGTTCCAGCAAAGGCGTCCAAGATCCCACTGAAGGGCCCCAACCTGAGGAGAGGAGCTGCCAGAAATCCCCTGCCCAACAGGAGTCCCCACCTCAGCAAACTATTGAAACCAAACAACCCAGAAAACCTGCCAAGGGCTCTGGCCAGGCAGAGCCCCGGGCCTGTTTGCAGGTGGAAAGTAAACCAGGACCCCTTTCTTCTGAGTCAAAAAAAAAGACTTCCAAAGACAAATCCAAGATGAAGGCAAAAGGTAGGGAGCCTAAGCCTGAAGCTCGCATGCCCAACCATTAGGCAGCCGAGCGGAGCACAAGGGTTCCCCGGCTCCCTCAAAGGTGCCCTCAGGCCCTCAGCCTCCAAAGGACAAAGCTCAAAACAGGAACTCTGTCACTCCACCCCACAGTGGTAGGGGCTGCAGTGGCGGCAGCAGTGGCGGGTCTAGCGACTGCCAACAAACTGCAAATGTCCAGGAAGACGGTCAAAAGAGAGACACCGAATTGCTCTCACCACTCAGGGACTCTCCACTACCAACGAGTTTGGTAGTGAAGATAAACCTAGATCATCTCACTCGGATTCCCCAGCCCCTGGGGAAGGATGGCAGCCCTAGGAAAGCAGAAGACAGGCAGCCGCCAGCAGATAAGAAGCAAGACTCTGAAAAGAGAGGCTGCAATGGCTCCAGCAGACTGAGCAAGAAGAGAAAGGGCAGCGACTCAGAAAAAGACCGTGCCAGCAAGAAAATCAGAAGGGAGAAAGATGTCAAGTCACATTGTACTTCTTCTTCCTCTTCCCATACTGAATCTTCCAAAACAAAGACTTCCAAACCCTCCTCAAGAGTCCTCAAGAAAAGAAATGCCTTCTCTGCCACCTTGTCAGCCTCTTCCTCCACCCAGGAGTCAACCAAAACTGCACGCAAGAAGCCAAAGCCGGATGTAGACACCTGTGGTCGGGACCCTCCCCAAAGTGCAGGCAGTGCCAATGCCAATGACAAGGACTCTTCTGTTCCCAAGCACAGAAAAATGCCGAAAGTGCAGGCCAGGGGCTCAGAATACAAAGGGTCTTCTAGAGAAGCCACAAACGCGTTCCTAGTGCCTTCTTTGCCAAAGGGTAACTGTAAACCAGAGAAGCCACAAGTGAAACCTTACATGCAGAAAGCTGACTTTTACATGAAGGAAGCTAAAAGGTTGAGGTGTAAAGCAGCGGCAATGACGAACAAGATCAAAAAGGCCTTCAAGTATTTGGAAGCTGTCCTGTCTTTAATTGAGTGTGGGATGGCCATGGAGTCAGAAAGCTCAGAAAAGGCAGTGTACGCTGTCTACTCAGAAACTGCAGACCTCATTAAGTTCACGATGTCATTAAAATCCTTCTCGGATGCCACGGTGCCAGCACAAGAACAGATATTTGCCGTTTTATGTCTACGTTGCCAGTCACTGGTGAACGTGGCAATGTTTCGCTATAAAAAGGACATAGTAATGAAGTATTCTCACTCTCTTAGTGACCAACCACTTCAACAATTCTTCTCTATGCACAGGTATTCCGTCCTCCCTCTCCCCAGTGCCTTCTCCTGCCAGATCTGTCAGGTCCCAGTCAAGTGCTGACGGGATGACAGCCACCGTCCGTGTCCCAGTCACCATCCAGAACAAGACCTTTGCCTGTTTCACCATCACAAACCACCTCCTTAAAGCCTTGGAACTCTGGAACAGTCAGAGGCCCTTACAAATGAGAATAAAAAATTCTTTGCTCAGCTCAGCACAAAGGTGCGTATCTTGACCCTCAACAGCAGCCTGGTGGACCTGGTGATCTATACAAAGCAAGGTCTGCAGCGGCTGAAACAAACACCCCGAACTCCCTAAAACAGGCTGGGATTACTTGACACTTGAGCTGTCTGATCTAGTGTAGGCCACTGTCTGATGGCGACGGCACACTCAGGACGTGAAGCACCACGACGGGCAGAATTTTTGCCCACTTAAACTCACAAGAGCTGTGTGGCTATCCGTTGGATTCTGGTTAGCAGAGCGGACGGTGGGAGATGACCTGCCTTTCCTACGGAAGGATGGAAGTGCAATGGAGCCTAGCTGGTCTAGTGTCCTTTCTGGTTGTTTTCTGTTTGTTTGAACAATAGGATACAGGTTGCCAACGAAAGGACAAGAAGCAGTTTCTAGTATCACAGCAGATACCTGTCATCTCAGTAGCCACACGAGTTTACTTCCAGAAGGAACTTTTGTTTTCCTGAATAATAATTTTTGGTAGAGGATTTTATGGATATATATATTTTTTAAAGAAAACATTGTTTAATAAATTCTAATAACTTGTAATAAGATAAATAAATAAATGAATAAAAACATTGACACATTTGCTGTGGGACAATGGTCTTTTACCCTGTCACTTGTATTATTTTTAGTAAAATGCTGATTGGCCAGTAGCCAGGCAGGAAGTATAAGAGGGGTGACCAGGCAGGAGTAGAGGCAGGGCAATGAGAACAGGAGAATTCCGGGAAGAGGAAAGAGGCAGTCTGCAGTCATCCATCCAGACACAGAGGAAGTAAGATGTAACTGCCTCACCAAAAAGGTACCAAGCCACGTGGCTAACACAGACAAGAATAATGGCCTAATAAAAGCTATAGAATTAATAAGAAGCCTGAGCTAATAGGCTAACCAGTTTATAATTAATGTAGGCCTCTGTGTATTTATTTGGGACTAAACAGATGTGGGACCTGGTGGGACAGAAACCTCAGTCAAGTCAACAGACATTTCAAGCTAGTAATTCTCACTGTAACTTTTATTCCTGCTGACGAGTTTTCATAATGCCAAAAGGTACTGTGCATGCTAACACAGAAAAGGAGAAAAGTAGTCATCAGTCTTGCCCAATTCTGAACACTACGAGCTGCTCTGGCGCCATAGTGGCATGGTTATTGTGGAACAACCAACCATTTCTGATTGAATTTAAGTCCTGCTCAACAAGATGAAATCCATATCTGGCACCAGTGTCACACCAAGAACCTGTCTTTAGTCAGGTCATAGACAAAGAATAAGAGATCATGAGATACTTAGCTCTATATAAGACATCTCATACCACAATTCCTCCTCCCAAGGCTCTGGAATCATTTTTAAAGAGGGGGTAGATGGATAAAAAGAAATAGTGTCTTCCTAATACAGTAAGGTAATTGCAAATATAAGCCACAGCAATTTTAGCATCACAAGCCCTGTGAAAGAGTTCTTTCTGTAATTGGCTACCGAGTACCAGGAGTCATCCCTGAAAACATTATATACACATAAGACTGAGTGGACCCAGCAGGCTGTGTTTATATGTTTGGATATATAATATGCATTAATGTGTAACAAGAATAATTAGAAAAAAGGAGGTCATGAATTTAAGAAGGAGTAATGAAGGGACACTCAGGAGGGATTGAAGGAAGAGAAGGAAAGGAAGATTTTATGATTATGTTTTAATTTAAGAAATAAGAATTAAAAGTGAAAAGAGTGTTGCCCCTAGTAGGTTGACCCCTAGTAAGTTGACTACACTTCAGTGGAAGGTCACACATGCATGCATATATGAGAAGCACAAATTGGACCTGGCAGGTAAAGTACAAAGAGGATACAAAGTTGCACTGGTAGGGAAAAGAGGATGGATCTGGGAGGAGTGGGTTGGGCAGTGAATACGATCAAAACACACTGCCCAAATTCTCAAAGAACTAACTTAAAAAAAGAAATACAAAGTTTCAAAGGCTCCTAAATTATTTTTTTAACTGTTTCTGTAATTCCATGTGTCTTCAAGACACACATGTACACAAACCTCCAAAGCAAGCTTCCTGAACAAGATCAGTGTAGAAGTTAGGGAGGTTGATCATTAATAGTCATGTGTTATTCACTTCTATGACAGGAGCTGAGATATTCCACACTGATGATGGCTATGTCTCCATCATGTATACCAAAGTGGTGGGTTAGCTCTCCTGGTCTTTGCCCAGTACTAAAGGCCAATGTATTTACAGTCTCTGGATACTGCCTGATGATAGTTGGATATGTCTTTATATCTATAACAACTCATATGTTATATGTTTTAAAGTAACCAAAGCAAGGAAGAGGCCAAGCTAAAACATAGCAAATCCAGCGTGTTAGCCATGGTGCCCTCAGAAAGTCCCCGTGGCTGAGACAGCAGCATTCTGTGGAATGAGTATGTTCAGAAGATACAAGAGTGAAACTTGTCACAAACATGAACATTGAATAAATGGGACCTACGGAAACTGAGAAGCTTCTGTAAAGCAAAGGACACTCTCACTAAGACAAAATGTCAACCTACTGATTGAGAGAAGATCTTCACCAACCCCGCAACAGACAAAGGTCTGATCTCCAAAATATATAAAGATCTCAAGAAACTAGACCGTAAAAGGCTAATTAACCCAATTAAAAATGGGGCACTGAACTGAACAGAGAATTCTCAACAGAAGAAGTTCAAATGGCCAAAAGACAGTTAAGGTCATGCTCAACCTCCTTAGCAATCAGGGAAATGCAAATCAAAACAACTTTGAGATATCATCTTACACCTGTCAGAATGGCTAAAATCAAAAACACCAATGATAGCCTATGCTGGAGAGGTTGTGGAGTAAGGGGTACCCTCATCCATTGCTGGTGGGAATGCAAACTTGTGCAACCACTTTGGAAATCAGTGTGGTGGTTTCTCAGGAAATTCGGGATCAACCTACCCCAGGACCCAGCAATACCACTCTTGGGAATATACCCAAGAGATGCCCTATCATATTACAAAAGCATTTGTTCAACTATGTTCATAGCAGCATTATTTGTAATTGCCAGAACCTGGAAACAACCTAGATGTCCTTCAATGGAAGAATGAATGAAGAAAGTGTGGAATATATACACATTAGAGTACTACTCAGCAGTAAAAAACAATGACATCTTGAATTTTGCATGCAAATGGATGGAAATAGAAAACACTATCCTGAGTGAGGTAACCCAGACCCAAAAAGATGAACATGGGATGTACTCACTCATAATTGGTTTCTAGCCATAAATAAAGGACATTGAGTCTATAATTTGTGATCCTAAAGAAGCTAAATAAGGTGAACCCAAAGAAAAACATATAGTTATCCTCCTGGATATGGGAAGTAGACAAGATTGCCAGGCAAAAAAATTGGGATCTTGGGGGTGGGGTGGGATGGGGGTAAGGGGAGATGGGGAGAGAAAAGTGAGAAGGGGAGGATGGGGGGAACTTGGGGAAATGGGATGGTTGGGATAAAGGAAGGGTGGATATGGGAGCAGGGAAGCATATATCTTAATCAAGGGAGCCATCTTAGGGTTGGCAAGAGACTTAAACCTAGAGGGGCTCCCAGGTGCCTAGGGCAATGTCCCCAGTTAGTTCCTTGGGCAGCTGAGGATAGGGAACCTGAAATGGCCCTATCCTATAGATATGCATATCACCATAGAACCTTCATCTGGCGATGGATGGAGATAGAGACAGAGACCCACACTGGAGCACCGGACTGAGCTCCCAAGGTCCTAATGAGGAGCAGAAGGAGGGAGAAAAAGGAGGGAGAACATGAGCAAGGAAGTCAGGACCGTGAGGGGTGCACCCACCCACTGAGACACTGGGGCTGATCTATTGGGAGCTCACCAAGGCCAGCTGGGCTGGGACTGAAAAAGCATGGGATAAAACCAGACTCTCTGAACATGGCAGACAATGAGGGCTGCTGAGAAGCCAAGGACAATGGCACTGGGTTTTGATCCTACTTCGTGTTCTGGCTTTATGGAAGCCTAGCCAGTTTGGACACTCACCTTCCTAGACCTGGATGGAGGGGGAAGGACCTTAAACTTTCCATAGGGCAGGGAACCCTGACTGCTCTTTGGACTGGAGAGGGAGGGGGAGAGGAGTAGGGGGAGGGGGAGAGGAGTGGGGGGAGGGGAAGAGGAGTGGGGGGAGGGGAAGAGGAGTGGGGGGAGGGGAGAGGAGTGGGAGGAGGGGGAGGGAAATGGGAGGCTGGGAGGAGGCGGAATTTTTTTTCAATAAAAAATAAATGAAAAAAAAAAGAAAAGAAAAACCTCTTCAGGTCCCAGTCTTCTGCCTCCTTCTTCACTGAGTATGTCTGAATGCAGAACACAGTTTAAATCTGTCCTGTGACCCACTGCTTCCCCGGTGAAGGTGGATTTTTTTACAGATGACCCAGTTCAGCTGCACAAAAATAAAATAAAATAAAATAAAATAAAATAAAATAAAATAAAATAAAAATCCAACCCCTAATTGTTTCTAAAACCAGAGTTGAAAACAATCCCACTGCTTGTCAGTGCAGGCATAGATAAACAGTATTTGCATACGAAATAGACCAACATATCCTAATTAGAGAGATCTTGAGAAGATTGGGGAACAAAAGATGCAGTTTGGAATTTCCAGTTCAACGGCACTTAGGTAAACAGGCACTCAAAGTAGAGGAGAATGTGAATGAGTAGGCAAAGAAAATATGAAAGAAAGAACAGGCAAGGTACTTCCGCTGCCAGAGCACTTGCCTAGAGTGCACACAGCCCTGGGTCTGATCCCAGCCCTGTCTCCACCAGGCACTATGACCTCAGGGGAGGTGGAAGTAGGAGGCTCAGGAAATCATGGTCCTTGCCATCTACACAGCAAGTCTGAGGCCAGCCCGGGCTACATTTTATATAAACTATTAAATATGAAAGCACCTTATAAAAACTTATAAAACAAACCATGTAGGCAGAGGCAGGTGGATCTCTGCGAGTTCAAGACCAACCTGGTCTACAAGAGCTAGTTCCAGGACAGGCTCCAAAGCTACAGAGAAACCCCGTCTCAAAAAGCAAACAAACAAACAAAAGAAACAAAAAATATATATAAATTGATAACTGTGGGATCAGCAATAAAGGGCAGAGAAAAAGAGACATTTCTAGGTAGACAAGGTTTCATTTCAAGAGAAAGTAAAAAAAAACTCAAGGTTCACAATATCTTCAAATGCAGTTTCCTATTTCAACTAGGTCACATAGTATCTATACCAAGAGGCCAAGCCCCCGTGGTGCTGAGATAACACACGCCGTGCACTGTAAATGATAGACCGTCACAGATTTGGTTCAGTATTGACAGTCAAGGCAGCTTTTATTGGTGATACAGTGTTAATTGGGACCATGCTAACATTTAATTAATCTCAAGTACAATAGATCATTTGTCAACAAAGGGGGGTAAAATATTAATTGAAACATATGTGAATGGTTATTTGCTGGGTGTAGGAAATATCCCACAATTAAAGTTAATCACAGTGTGATTAATTGATTCTAATTGATTCAAGACGGGTTCCTGGGGGCATAACATAAGTCTGTCAATAAAACCTACAATTAAGCATCATTGCAGAAAGCAGAGTTGTTGCAAGCGGTGTGTGGCAAAGCTGCAGTACATTGCTTTCCTCCCAGTGCAAAAGGGAGGAAGGCCAGAGGTCCGAGCAAGGAAGCAAGAGCTCGGAGGCCAATGTTCAATGAAGTTGGAAGACAGAAAGATAGAGTTGGGAAAGTCGTCTTCAAAGTGTGGATGTAAACTTGGGCCCGAGAGGCAGAGATGCATTTGTGGAAGCCGTGAAGATCATGAAGATGAATAGGAAGCAGAGTGTAGAAGTCAGACAGTGGGACAATTGAAATGCCACTACAACTCTCCAGCGAGGGTTTTGAGAAAGGGTTTCTCACTAAACCTAGTACTTTCTAATTGTCTAGACTTTCTGACCAGCTAGTTCTAAGGAGCTTAGGATTTAGGGTCACAGGTGCATTCCATCATGCCCAACTTTTTACCTGGGTGCTCAAGCTCCGAACTCGGGTCTCATCAGGGTAGCAGGCACTAGGACCCAGTCATTTCCCCAGGCCTAAGTCTTAATCAGGATTTCCAGGATGTGAATGATTTTAATGGTCACTGTGGGCAGCACATCCATTCTATTATTCTTTACTTTAGAAATCTAAGTGATTGTCACCTGTTTTCAATGCCACACATGCATCAGAGTGAGCCTTAGCAACCCCTATGAATGGAGGCTCAGTGTGTCTCTCCTCACCACAATCTTGCCCTTAGCAAATTTTCCATTGGACTGTTCCTGGGTTGTGTCCTTTATAATAAAAATCTAATTATAAGTATAGCACCATCAGGAAGCTCCAAGAACAGTTCTGAGAATTGCCAAACACAAGAAGGGGCATCATGTGGCCCTTAAATTCATCAGCAGCATGTCACCCTGTCAGCAGTTCTAGTGGCCTCTCCAGACCTGCAAATGATATCTGACATGGAGGCAGTCTTGGGAAGGATTCAACTCATGGAGTCTGTGCTAATAATAAGGACTCTTGGTTGGTAACAGAACACAACAGCTTGAAGGAAAAAAAATAGATGCTGTTCTTAAGATACTACCACATGAGGCCAGGGTAGAGGGTGAGGAAAGTAAGAGAGAACAGGTAAACATGATAAACTACATGGTAATCTAATAACTCATTACCTCTGTAAGCTGTTGGAGAAGAAGCTAGAAAGGGTGCATCTCCACAGACAGGACAGCCAGGATACCCTCCCACTAAAATTCTCCCCAGTTGGTTAAGAGGGACTCTAGGGAGAGAGACCATTAATTTCTCCACCATTCTGTTGTACCTGAGAAAAGCTAAATAATTCCCTTGTCTTCATAGAAATATCTACAGCATTAAATAATATTAAATTAAATTAAAGAGTTATAAACTTGATGTGCCACACCATAGACATAAATTAATCAAGACAAGGGAGAGGATGTGGCTTGGTACATGACAAGCATTATCTGCACTCAGGAATCTCAATGTCCTCTGTGAAGTAGTCCCAGTTTCATTCTTAGACTGGAGCCACCTATAAGTCATTTGTTGGGCACTGTGGAACCTTAGGAATGACTTTTTTACCCTCTCGGTTCTACCTCTGGTCCCTACAGAGGTCACAACTCTAAGATGTATTGGAAACAAGTAACCATGATGCTCACACCAAGACACATGAGTCCTCTTGCAAGAGCTAGTAAAAGCAGAGATGATATTAATGTACAAGCAAGTCATCTGTGGGTGAGCCAGTGACATGTGTGAGTAAAGATGGGGAAGGTGGGGCCAGAAATAGAGGACAATGGAATCCTGATAAGAAAGCAGCCCTGGTGTGACAAGGGGATGTTGTGATGACCCAATGGAAGAGCTATTTTGAATAGAGCAAATGTTGGATTCTGGAATTATGATCCATTTCCCACAGTCACCCTCCATAAGGTCTTGCTCCAGGGACAAATGTCATAACAATGCCATCAAAGAAGCCAGCCTAAGTAAGTCTCTATTCTTGGCCAGCACAAGAATTCCCAAAATTGTTGTGGGACAATTGTCTTCTACCCTGCAAAGATTTGCCACTTGTATGGCTTTAATAAACTGTTGATTGGCCAGTAGCCAGATAGGAAGTACAGGCAGGAAGTAGAGGTGGGGCAACCAAAACAGAAGAATTCTGGGAAGAGGAAAGGCTCAGTCCACAGTTGTCACCCAGATGCAGAGGAAGCAAAGTAAGACTGCCTTGCTGATAAAAGGAACCAAGCCATGTGGCTGACACAGATAAGAATTATGAGTTAATGTAGGATATAAGCATTAATAAGAAGCCTGAGCTAATAGGCCTACCAGTTTATGATTAATGTAGACTTCTGTGTGTTTCTTTGGGACTGAACAGCTGTGGGACCAGGTGGGACAGAAACCTCTATCAACAAATGGTGCCAACATAGAAAGTAGTCCACTTAAAACCCGAGAAAGCTTGAGAAAGAATTCTAGACACAAAAAGAACAGAGTTAAGAATGGCTTCTTGGTAGTAGCATTTTCTCAGGTGGGCTCTGCTTGCTAGAGGCAAGCATGTCTCATTTAAAAGAGGCTTCCTGACTCAGCTTTAGTTGCAAAAAGTTTGCATCTGTTTTAAGAGAACCCACCAGCAAACACTTAAATGGTGTTTATGGGTAGCCAACAGCATGCTTCTTGGTGGTGACCTGGATCTTGAAACTCCATAGAGTTCTGGTAATAAACGTGGCTCCTGCCAGTACCTCCACCATGAAGCTAGACTCTCAGAAACCTAAGAAATGGGATATATCCAGCCGTCAAAGCCACAGATTTACTCCTAGTCATATTGTTTAGTAAATTAAAGATTCATGTGGTCAGAAAAAGAAAGATATACAGTAAAGATAGATTCAGATGGGAAAAAAGCTCTAAATGATTTACAGTATGTTTAAAAATATATGTAGGCTTAGGAGAGAAAAGAAAAAGAATAAAGTCCTGAGAGAAAGAAAGAAAAAAGAAAGAAAGAAAGAAAGAAAGAAAGAAAGAAAGAAAGAAAGAAAGAAAGAAAGAAGTTGGGTGTTGGGTGTGGTGGCACACATACCTTTAATCCCAGCACTTGGGAGGTAGAGGCATGAGGGTCTCTTTGAATTCAAGGACAGCCTGGTCTACAGAGTGAGTTCCAGGACAGCCAAAAATACACAGAGAAACTCTGTCTCATAAAAACAAATATAAAAAATAAAAATAAAAGAAATAGAGTTTAAAATAAAGCCACATAAAGATGGAAAATACACAGAGAATCTGTATACTGTGTGGTATTGTGTTGTCTTGGAATTGTTTGATGGCTGAGAAATAAGCAAGAGCTGCTAATAAGACATTTGATTATAAATGCTGCTGGATTAATCCAACATATATATTTTGAAAATGCCTTGACTTCAAAATTTAAGTCAAAATATATGTTACTTTGGGAAAAAGATTTTGCTCTTGTTTCCATAGGAAAAGAGTCCATCCAAGTAAGAATGGGATATGAGGTGCAGGGACTTGTGGAAACAATGGGATGATTGACTGGATGTATACTTTGGTCAGTTCTAAAGTGCATACATGTAATGAAGCCTAGGAGCTGACATCTAAAAGAAAGTCCCTTCCTGAGACAAGTCACCATTTTCAATTTGCCTTTTAAGACTAAATCAATATCACCTGCTTGTAAAGGAGTCCATATTAGTAATAGGGGGGAAACTGAATCATAATCCCTAACTTTGTACAGCAGTTATTTTTGTTGTTGTTGTTGTTGTTGTTACTGTGATAAAACACTATGGCTAAAAGCAACTCAAGGAAGGAAAGTTTATTTGGGCTTAGGGTTCCCAAGAGCTGGAGTACATCATGGCAGGGAAGGCATGGGCCAGCAAGAGCAGAGAGCAGGCTGATCACATTTTATCTACACACAGGAAGCAGAGAGGGCAGGAATGGAGATAAGGCTATAAATCCTCAAAGCCCATACCCAGTGATGCACTTCTTCCCTCAAGGCTCCACCTCCTAAAGGCTCACTAACCTCCTCCAACAGCACCACCAACTGGAGACCAAGTGTCCGACTACATGAGCCTATGTATTTCCCACTCAAACCACCATATTTGGTTTTCTTCTACTCAGCAACTTTATTCTTTTATGTTGCATTCTTACTTTTACCATATAGTGGAACAAACCAAAGGAAAACTGTGTTTCTTCAACTTTGGAACCAACCACCATGGACAGAAGGAAATAATACAATTAGTTCAACCTGAAGCATTTGCCAGTCCTTGTCGGAAGACATGAGACAAAAGAAGTTACTTAGGATGAAGAGAAAAGCAAAATTGAGTCCAAGTTAAACACCCCAAATCATCTGTAACACAAATGCCACTTCTCCATTTATTCCCCCAATAGTCCGGACCCTGCACTGAGTACTGAGATTAGCAGAGCAAAACCAGCATACTCCTGAGCCTCATAGCTGCATAGCCAGGTAAATTTGTGGACAGGCAATCTAATCACCCAGCTCCAGTTCCTGCAACTGTAAAATAAAGATAATGGTATCTACCTCAGATTGTTGCAAGGAAAGTTAGTTTGGTTTTCACGGCTCAGCACAGCAGTTTAATCTGTGTGGATGTGCCCGAGAGAAGCAGCAATGGTGGCCCCTTTACTTCGAAGTCTGCAGTGAGATTTGAGATATTATATTCTCTGGTTGCACTGCTTCTAGACATCACTCCCCCCACCCCTGAGTCTTTAGCTATGGCAGAGATTTTGCACACTAATACCCCCTAATAAATTGCCCTTCTGCTCAAACTAGTTTTGATTGTGTGCTACTAAAACATTAACTGATAAGGAATCTCCTTAATAAATGGTAACTATAGTTACTAATCCCTGAGCTTTTTTTGTCCCTTTATTACGAAAGGCATATCTGGAAGCCAGGAGAAGTAAGAACTTAAGGAAGCTATCCTAAGAATAAAATCTGTCCCTAACACTGGCTGGGGCAGACGTGGAGAGCAGCTCCCAAGTCTGATGGACAGAGAAGGTGAGGAGGTCCCTCTCCTTTCGCAGAGACCAGGGGAAATAAAGAGGCCGTCTGCCTTCCACACATAGAAGTAAAATAATGATTTCTCTGAAGCAGCTTTCCTGCACCACACTGATTAAAAGTAATAAAGACACCGCTCCTTCGACTCTGGATTTAATTTCAGACACTTAAATGTGTTATGGCTTTTCAATTGAGTTCTGTGTGTTCCATGGAGCAGGAAGGTGGGAAGCTAAAATTTCCCTTCACTTGGGAGACATAGAAGGGGAGCCACATCCACTTCCCTGACCTTCAGAGAGCAGATAAGGGACTCAGCTCTCCCACTGGCCACAACCTTGAGGTTAGCTGTCCCTCGGGAATCCAGGTGGGCCCCCCTCTGAGCACCTATTAGAGAGTAGGGAAATCCTGTCTTTCCAGGAATACACTAGCTGAAGTTAAGTAGCAGGGCATTTACCTGATCTCCTTTCTTTTTTCTTTTCTTTTTTTTTTTTTTTTTTTTTTGGATTTTTCGAGACAGGGTTTCTCCGTAGCTTTTGGTTCCTGTCCTGGAACTAGCTCTTGTAGACCAGGCTAGCCTCGAACTCACAGAGATCCACCTGCCTCTGCCTCCCAAGTGCTGGGATTAAAGGCGTGTGCCACCACCGCCCGGCTCTGATCTCCTTTCTTTTATTCTGCCCTTACCAAATACCTTCCATCACCCTGTGATACTCTGAAGTCAGCTTTTCTCAGCTTCAGTTTCCTCCCCTTGAAAACAGAACTGGTGAAGCTGGGGAGATGGCTCTGTTGGTCAACTGTTGGATAAAACCATTCTTATTCTTATATTTAATATTTATTTCTCTTATGTATATAGTGTACATGTGTGTATGTGTTTGTGCTGGGGGACACCCATGCATGTGTGTGGAGGCTCAAGGTTGACGTGGCCACCACAGTCACTTTTCACCCTATCTAATGTAACAGGGCCCTGTATGCAAGCTTGAGTTCACTGATCCACTGGGCTGGTTGGGTGCCCCTGGGTCTTCCTGTCTCTGTTTGCACAGTGCTGGGTTACAGGTATGTGCTGTGACTCCTGGCTCTTGTATGTGGGTCCTGGGAATCAAACTCTGATCCTCACGTTTGCACACGGTGACTTGGCTATGATTCTGTTTTCTAGTTCTTAGATTCAACATCCTCAGAGAGATAAAAGAAAATCAGAAACAATGGTTACATTGATACAACCCACAGTTCCAAGCACAGTTTGCCATGAGAGGGGTAGACTCCTTACCCTGGCCTAGACCCAGAGAATGGTACCCACTTGAAAGCCTCTTTGAGTTCTCAGTGGCTAACTCCCTCACACTTCTCATTAGCACCGTGAGTGGCAGCCTTCTCACACCCTCTCAGTAATCCAGCTACTGAAGATCAGGAAACACATAGAAAGAAGCCTGGATACCCTGAGTGGTGAGCTCATTCGGTGGCTAGTGTGGAGTTGACTAAAATTTAAACTGGCATATGCCTAACCATAGATTTTTGATTTCTCTTTTCTTATAGGCTGCACCTTAGAAGACTTGCTAATATAAATTCTTTCTTATCCCCTTTACAGTGTAAATCTTCCCTGGGTACTGGCTTGCCAATGTTATAACTCAGAAATGCCTTTCCCAAGAACCTGGAAGCTATACCACTAGGGATACTATTTCCTCATCTCTGTGGGACATTAAAAAACTGACTCCTAAGCACCAAGTAGCAAATGCTAATGGTAACTGACTTTTCAACTACCTCATCAATACCCTCCAGTACCCTTCCCCTGGCTCGGCCCAGGCTTCCAACTCCCTCCCCTTTCATCTCAGAAGAGTCTGCTTCATTCTTTTTTCCTACCAAAATGGTCTTGGATGAAGTCTTTCTCACTTATTTAGCTTGATTTTGTTTTCCTTTGGCGCAGGAGTTTAATAGAACAACCTGGAAACTTCTGTAATACTCCATCAAGACAAAAGGAAACCAAAGGGCAGGGTTAGAAAGCGTGGTTTGGATGTGAGAGAAGGAAGATGTGTTTGTCAGCTTTCATCAGGACAAAACACCTGAGATGCACCTTAAAAGGAGGACAGGTTTGTCTGCCTCATGGTTCCAGTCTATGATCATCTGGGTTTGCTGCTTTGGGCCCAAGGCCAAACAGAGCACCATGGTGAGGAGCGGGTGGTAGAGAGAAAGTCTCTTGTCTCATGGTATTCAAGAGGAAAGGGAAACACAAAAGGGAAGTAGCAATGCCCCAACCTCTTCCCACCAGGACCCGCAATCCCCTTAGGAGTCAATGACCTCTTTCATAACGGTCACCTAAGACCATCTGAAAACACTAGTATTTACATTATAATTCAGAACAGTAGCAAAAATTACAGTTATTAAGTAGCAACAAAAATAATTTTATGGTTGGGGGGCCAACACAATATGAGGAAGGGTATGAAAGGGTCACAGAATTAAGAAGGTTGAGAATCACTGTCCTAAAGGGTCCACCAGTTTGGTTCCTAGGAGTGCCACAGGCTAGAGCCTATGCCTTAACATATGGGTCTTTCAGAGACAACTAATTGATTCCTGATTGTGGAAACCAATTCTGGTTGTCAACTCGACACACCTGGGAAGAGAGAAGTCCACTGAACAACTGCCTCCCTCAGATTGCGCATGTCTGGGGAGTTTTCTTGATTACTAACTGATGTAGTTGGACCCAGTCCCTTGTAGGGAGTACCATCTCTGGACAGATGGGTCTGGGTAGTAAGAGAAAGGTAGCTGAGAGAGCCATGGGGAGCAAACCAGTAAGCAGTGTTCCTCCGTGGTCTCTGCTTCAGTTCCTGCTTCTAGGTTCCTGCTTGAATTCCTGCCCTAGCTTCCCTCAGTGATGGGCTGTGGCATGGAAGCATGAGCCAAATAAATTCTTTCCTGACCCCTGAGCTATTTGTGGCCATGGTGTTGGCATAGCAACAGTGAAGCAAACCAGGAGAGCAACCACACCAGAAGGAAAAGAAAGTTTGTCACGTGAATATTTATCTGCGTGGTTCCTGGACACCAATCCTGATACATTACACCTGCAACTGGAGCTCTTGAGCCCCTCCTGGGGCAATATGAATTAGTAAATCAACTTTAGAAACAGGACTTCTGAAGTTGGATATCTGCCAGGCTTGGGGGTGCCAGTTCCTCTCACAAGCAGCAAAGCAGCAGAAAAGGATTGTGTGTACCAAAAAGCATGTAAAAGTGTTTTAATCACAGCAAAATTTGTCATCAGCTCAAGTTGAAAATAATCCAAATTCCCATCAAGAGGAGAATTAATAAAATAAGATACATGCATTATATATAGAGAGAAATGGAGAATGAGAGAGGGCAGTGAAAATGAGCAGACTAGAGAGACATGAACCAACAGAATGAAGCTTTACAAACACTTCAGTGAGAGAGAGCAGCCAGATGAACAACAGTACACAATGAACAATTCCATAAAGACAATGTTCTGGGACAGTCACCATCTACAGCTTTTGAGTCAGGACAACTATAACCCCCAGTAACACGGAAATGATGAAAGAAAGCTTGGAGATTTGGGAGGGCTGGTCATGTTCTGTTGTTGATCAGCCCATCTCTCTGCGCTGCGACAGCTCTCTTTGCTGAAGGCACCTGAACTGTGCCCTCTATGTACGTCCTACACATGAGATAACCTTAACATGTAACAGAACAGGAGAGGACTCCTATGGCCTGGATGCAAGTTGTCTAAGAAGGAAACAGCTGTAGACATTCACCCTGGACTCCAAATTAACTATACAACTACACTCAAAAGCCAAAGTCTGAGGGCTGGGCTTATGGCTCAGTTGGTAGAGTAATTGCCTTGGTGTTCATAAGCTCTGGGTTCAATTTCCAGCACTTCATACACTAAGCAAGGTGGTGTACCCTGTAATCCAAGTTCTCAGAGTTCAGGAGGTAGAGACAGGAAGAGCAGGATTTCAAGGTCATCCTTAGACATAAAACAAGCTTAGCTTCATCTTCCAATACATGAGACCTTATCTCAGAAAAGAAAAAGGCAGAGGCTGGAAATACAGGTGTTTGTATGACAGATTTCCTGAGAGAGAAAAAGGGAGCTGAGAGAACGAATATGTCCAGGGTACCAGCAGTCAGGGGGACAAATGTTGATGCTGGCTGCATACTAGGCTGGCAAGGAGATGCAAAACAATGGCTTGCAAGCCCTAACACTTGTATTTTACAATTCTTATAGAAAATATTATCCAAGCAAAAATGTTTAGATGGGATAACCAAGTCAGGATGTAGGTGGGTCTTCTTTATATGTGTTGCTTTCATTGGTTAATTAATAAAGAAACTGCTTGGCCTGATAGGTCAGAACATAGGTGGGTGGAGTAGACAGAACAGAATGCTGGGAAGAAGGGAAGTGAGGCAGATGCCATGCCTCTCCTCTCTGAGACTGACGCAGGTTAAGATATTTCCTGGTAAGCAATCACCTCATGGTGCTACACATATTACTAAATATGGGTTAAAGCAAGATGTGAGAATTAGCCAAGGAGAGGCTAGATATAATGGGCCAAGCAGTGTTTAAATGAATACAATTTGTGTGTTGTTATTTCGGGTGTAAAGCTAACCATGCAGGAGCCAGGCGGGATGAAAAGCAGGCCTGCTTGCCTCATCACTACACTGTCAAGCGTCTACCTGCTCTCTAGATGGTTTGCATGGGTGGAGTTGGAACTTCATTCTGAAAGCAATCCGGGCTTCTCGTGAGATGTGTGTGTCAGGACAAAGAGAGAACTTCAGATTTCTTAGGCTGAAATGCAAGCCCTCTGCCACCATTCTCCCCTGACTTTGCTCCTCTCTCAGTCCTGGAGCAGCCACACCAGTCTAAGACCATCAGAACTTTATATTCCTGCCTTGAGCTCAGATGCCCACATCCTTCCTGGTTTTAACAGGATGTTCTGGTGGGAGGTCCCGGTTTGAATGGAATTGGAGAGGAGCCAGCATGCTCCATCACAGTTTGGCTGGGATGACACTAAGTTATGCCCATAGCAAATAGGAACCAGCTGTGGGGACCTCAGAAAGGTCTCAGACTTGCCTGGCTGTTGCTGGATCCCAGGGGCTGCCTCTTTCCCCTGTGCAGTTAAAAATGCTTATAGGCAGAGGGCAGGGTAGGAAAAACCACCTGTCTTTCCAAGCCCTCATGACTTTGGAATAGCAGAAGAATAACTCACTCTCCAAAACATAAAGAGGGAGAGTTCACAGAGTCAATATATGTGGTGACCAACATTCAGATCAACAACAGAGCAAAGAAATAGGGGCTGGGAAAATAGCTTATTTAGTAATGTCCTTGCTGTTCAGTCATAAGAGCCTGAGTTTGTTTCTTCAGAACCCACTTAACAAAGCTAATTATTGTGATACATGCTTGTAATCTCCGCACTGGGGAGGCTGAGACAGGAGGGCCTTAGGGGCTTGCCAACCTAGCCTAATCAGTGAGTCCCAAGTAAACATGGGACACCCTGTCTCAAGAAACAAGATGGATACCTACTGACAAGGGGCAGTCTCAAATGACCTCTAGCCTTCACATTCTCGGGAACCTGCAATGTGCATCCATATGAATAGATATCCATCCGGCCACACACCCAAGATGAAGGCTTCCTTTCAGAACGTGGGGACTGCCTGGCCCTGTTTGAGCCCATGCATGCAGAAGGATACATCTGTTGGCCTATGACAGTCCCATGTCTGGGTCAAAAGACTCCAGACTATGGGTTCTCAAGAGGTGGCCTCCTGGCCTGCCATGTTAACACCACATGACACTTCTTATAAATGCACAGTCCTGCACCCACACTTCCAGACCTTCAGAACCAGATAAGCAGACTGCATTTGAGGAAAGCACTCAGTAGTCTGATGCAAATTTGAGGTTCAAACAAAAATACAATGAAACAACACTTCTGTGACTCCAACAGAGTACTGAAGACACAGTCATAGCTTCCTTGCCTTCTCTTCTAATGAGTTTGTTCTGAAGAAGAACCAGTTGGGCTTTTAGACGCTGGCTGGAAAGACTGGGGGAATGGCAGTAGAATTCATCTCTGGCAGCCTTTTCCCACTCTTATCTATCTGCCTGAATTCAAAGCTCTCTAGTTTCATAGCTTGGGCAGAGCTAGCAAGAGTTCATTTCTTCCTCAATCCAGGTGTTGATAATACTGCTCCAGGGAGCTGAGTCAGAGCAATTGTTGTGTGGGAGAAAACAAACAGCCCATCTTGATACCCAACAGAGACCAGAGGCCACCCCTCCTGTACACAACCCTTGGTCCTTCTGAACTTGGCATGTGGCATACGGATGCCCCATCATCATGGATACAGGAGAGCACCCTTGTTGCACAGATATGAGGCTATAGGCTTCCAGAGTTCTATATCTCTATTACTGCAGCAGTTTCTACCTTCCTGCCCTCTAGACCTGTACCATAATGCTAGCCCATTTAAAACAAACCTTCAGCATTCTGCTCTAGAGAGATTTGCTCCAAATTTCTCCCAGACTGAAAACTGCACACATCCAAGGTTTAAAAGCTTATGTTGGGAGAAATTGAACATTATCTCGGGCTAATGTTTTCTTACCATACTTAAATTTCCAGAGGCATTTACAAAAATTAAACATCAATGGAAGCCGGGTCCTTTATTTATGAAGCCAGAAATAGACATTGATCCTGCAATAACGTTATTATTTTTCTTATTGCTCTTGTCAGTGTGTATTTCATTGTCACTGGGTGGGATGCGTGTAGGGTGACATGGGAATAGAGTGTTTATTGACTTGCAGTTTCTTGATATTTTTTTAAAAAAGTGTGGGCTCTGTCTTAAGATCTTTGAAAAATTAGTTAGGCACAAAAGAGATGAAAATGATGTTTTTAAAAATAATTCCTCAGAACTGGAGATACAGCTCAGTTGGCAGAGTGTTTGCCTGGCATGCAGGAAAACCCTAGTTCAAGGCTCAGCATCACATAAACTGGCTGAGGTCACTCAAGTCTGCAATTCCAGGACTCCAGAGGCAGAGGCAAAAGGATCAGAAGTTTAAAGGTCATTCCTGGCTACATGGTAAGTTTGATGGCCGCTTGGGAGACATGAGGCCCCTCATCTCAAAACAGAATAAGGATGATGTTGACAATGACCCTAGAACTTTTTTTAAATATGCATAATGGTCACCACCAATTTAATTAATGTCTAAAAATGTGTAATTAGCCATCTCGAACTTCTAGTAAGTGCAGTTGGGCCACTTAGCACAGGGGAGGACGATGGAAAACTTAGGTATCTCTACGAGTTGGGTGAATGCACAGAGTAGCTTGATTTGAAAGAGAAATCATGCTGGGGGCTGGAGAGACGGTCAACAGTGTGAGGACCTGAGTTTAGATTCCAGAATAGACACAGAGGCTGGGCATAACAGGTGTAAGCCATGGTGGTCTCACAGCTCTGGGGGGGGGCAGGCAGGAGACTCCCTGTCAGTTTGTGGAGCAGCTAGCTCAGCATAAAAAGTGACAATGAGACCTGGTCTCAAAACACCAACACCAGAGGTTGTCCGCAGTAGAGGACACTAACACACATGAACACATGTGTGTGCATGCACACACGCACTACTCTTAAAAACCTTGACCAAGGGCACTAGACAGAGAGTCTAGAGTAGACAAGATCACGAAAGACCATCATGTGCAGGTTCATCCAGTTGAGTCCCCCAGGAAATCAGAGAGAATAGACTCTGAGCCAGCATGACAAAGGTCTGGAAGATCAAGAAAGAATAGATTCTTGAAATGATCAAGTGTCAAGGGATCTGGGGCATGAATGTCACAGCTGGTCAGACGCTGTGGACTAAGAGGATCTCAGCACAGAGAAATGTGCTGAGCAGTAGGATCTGGGATATGTACACACCCTTCCCCCTGTTGCACACACTTGTCATTCCAGCCACCCGGAACTCAGGTCTAGAGAAAAACTTGTGCTGGATTAAGGATGAGACAGGGACTACCTACCAGCTTGGTAAATAAGAGTGTGGTCTTTGAAGCCTTGCATACCCTTGAGGTGACATTTGAGAAGTGTCCTTCCCCTTGGGTCCTCAGTCCCTTCCCTGGTGTCCTCCGAATGTCAGGCCATCCATCTCTCTGCTAGCTAGTCAAGTTTTCCTTTCCACCACATCCCTCAAAAACAGGCTCAAGCCTTCCCTGCTTTAAAAATATCTTCCTGCCACCCCACATTTCCTGCAGTTACAGCTCTCTCTCCTCCTCAGACCCAAACTTCCCAGACGATTATTGTCCTACATTCCCATATGATTCCCTCCTACACACACCCTAGTGCACACCACGTTGTCTTCCGCCCCCTCCGTGGCCACGCCTCGACTGAAGTACTGGACACTCTCAGTCCCTATCTTACTGGAACCTCAGGTACAGGTGAGGATCACTATCTTCCTCTGGGGTTCATCTTGGACTCCCAGGACCTGGTGATCTCCTGGTATTCCTACTGCCTGAGATGCTGTATGATTCCCTTACCAGACTCCTCCTCACCCACTAGAGGTTATTCTTGATGAAGGGACCTCTCCCCTTATGTTCCCAACCAAACATCAGCACATCTTATCATTCTGGACCACTTGATCTCTCTCTCTCTCTCTCTCTCTCTCTCTCTCTCTCTCTCTCTCTCTCTCCCTCTCTTTCTCCTTCTCTCTCTCTCTCTCTATGTGTGTGTGAGTGTGTGTGTGTGTGTGTGTGTTTGAATGCATAAGCATATCTGTGTGAGGAGGTCAGAGGTCAACATTGAGTGCCATCCCTCAGGTGCCATCTAACTTTGTTAAGCAAGTCAAGCTAACCGGGGTGGCTAGCCCCGGGGAGCCTCCTTTGCCTCCTCAGGCCTAGGATCACAAGTATACACTGCCACAGCTGGTTTTTTTGGATGAGTGCTGAGGAATTGAACTCAGGCCCTCGTGTTTGTATGTCAAACACTTAATGACTGAGCCATCTCCCCCAGCTGGCATCTGTTTCTTTGATTCACTTTTATCTCCTTCCCTCTTGCTCCCATCAGGACTGCAGTGACCTCTCCCGGGACAGAGAGACTTGCCTGAAATCACAGTTAATCGCGCTGACTTATGGTGACCAGAGGAAGAAGTCCAGTACGGAGTTATTTCCTCTCTACTGATTCAATCATGCTGTACACAGAAAAGTGGGACATTAATAAGGTATGTGTCATTCATCACCAGTGAGGGATGGCTAAGATGTGTGAAGTTACTCTAAGCAGTTTTCTTTTCCATTGACAGGACTGGGAAAACAGAAATGAGATCCCATGAGTGACCTCAGAATGCCCTCAGGACACAGTCTTGGGAATTTATAAAAATAAGGAGCTTCTAGCTCCTTCCACCTCATCTGAGTAACAAAGGGAGGTGGTGACAACTGAGGATGGAGGGAGACCAGGAAAGATGAAATTTCAAAGGCTGGGCTTCAACTGTCAGCAGGAAGTGAAAATGCAGACAAGACAGGCATGCTCCCTAAAATCAACCCACAGGGACTGCAAATGCAAATCTACTCTAGGAGGCGAAGGGGGCCTCAAGGGAAGTTACAGACAGATGCATTTCAGCCCAGTGAGCAAGTAAAAAGCACTGCGGGAACTGTCCAGGGTACCAGGAGCAGCACAGGGCCAGGACGGACATGTGCATGTTGTCTGCGTATCACTTTTCTATGGGTGCTGTCAGAGAGCAAGAAAACACAAGATCTGGTTTGAAGCCACGTTCATGACTGAGCCAGCATTCTCTGGTTTGACCTCAACTGCACACTGAAATATCCGCACGTAAGTGTGTTCCCTGCTGATGGCCGCGAAGGAAGCTGAGCTCGCTGAGGGTTACAGAAATGACTCTGTCCCAAGAAAAGGCTGCATAACACACCCAATGCATTTGATGAGTTGTAACTGTGTTGTGTGTCCTGTGATGTGAAAGGTAGATGGGGACTCAAAAGTGGGACGTCTCTCTGGGTGGCTTCTAAGTCACCCATTCAAGTCATAGTCTCTGTGGATCATGCCTCTGCTATTCAAGTCTTCCCTCTGCTTTTCCTCGGCCTCGTCAGAGGAGTCTCTGTCTTCATTTCTGCTCTAAGACTCTCACCTATCCAAGTGGGAAGGGGACACTGGGCTGAGGTAGGCATATGGCCAAGGCACAAAGGTGAGAGAGCAGAGGGTGACAGAGAACAGCAGAGGGCTCGGAGGAGACAGACTATGGTGCACCGTGGGACCTTGGGAGTGTGTAGAGAGGATGCGGGTCTGCTCTGGCACCTGGCTCACCTACAGGTCATCACTCCACACCACCTCTGATGCTCCACATGCCTGCTTCACATATGTTCCAGAGCCTATCTAGGCGATGACATGCATTTACGGAGGCAGGAGTTACAGATGTCTTGGTCTGTTCAGTAGCATTTATACAATGCAAGAGAAAAAAGAAAAAGACAGGCCCCTGGAATTTGCTAATTTACAGACCACAAATTTCACCTGAGGAAGAGCAGATTACCTCAGTAATCTATTTCCATCCCCCCCTTGCCTTGCTCTCCTCCCCTTCCTGACATTTTCATTTGCTTCTGTCTTCCTTCCTGGCCTCAACTCATAAGGTCTTGCCCAGGGTCTCTCTTAGCACTCGGTTTCAATTCTAAAACTTTCCAAAGCCAATAAAGCTCTTTAGTCATAAAGGCTGGCTGCCAAGGAAAGAATGCTAATTGGAGACTTTCCTTTCTCAAGGCCCCGGGGAGTTTGGATATGGATATTTTTCTTTCTTCTGGTATGTCATTAACATAGCATAGACTCAGAAGGGGCAGAACACAAAACAGCCCCAAATATGAGAAATGAATCCAAGAAATGCCAGCTCCTATGCCAAGAAGAAACTTCTGCACAACAAATACTAAAGATAATGGCCCAACTGGAGGCCACGGAACCTGGTTTTATTCCATTAGAAAAGGCAAGGATGTGGGGAAGAACACAGGGGGAAAAAAACCAAAACCAAAAGGATATATATATATAGATATATATATATCAGGTATCCAGACAACTTTAACAGTTTAGATCAGACACCCAACTTAGACCATTCTTGCATTACCACTTGGGTTCAAAGTAAGATCTTAACACCCCACAGTCACATAGTGTGAAGGGTCTTTTTAAGTACAACTCAGAATCATCTAAGGACAGAGCTTCAGGTGAGAAATTGCCTAGACAAAATCACCTGTGGGTATGTCTGGTGGGGAGGGTGTGTTGATTGTTAATTGATGTAGGAAGATCCAGTCCTTAGTGGGCAGCACCATTCCCTAGACAAAGGATCCTGAGCTACATAAGACAAAAGAAAGCTAAATGAAGCCAAGGCAGACCACGGCATGGGTGGATTCGTTTCTCTCTGGTCTTGACTGTGGATATGATGTAATGAGCTACTTGAGTTCTTGGCTTGACTCCCCCTTAAGGATGTGACTGTACCCTGAAATTATAAGCCAAGGAAACACCCTTTGTCCCCTCCGTTGGTTTTTGCTTAGGGTCTTTTATCACAGCAACAGAAATGAAACCATAGCACAGAGGTTATTATATATGTGTCTGGCCCCTTAGTAGTCCCTAGAGCCAGACAGTAACAAGATTTGAGCCTTGTTCTCAGAGCCTGGAAGGGAAAATACAGAAGTGAACCAGAGCTTTATGGGCAGTTCCACAGCATTAGCAGAGCAGAAGGAAGGAAAGCCAACCCCTAAGAAGGCGGGGAGGGCTCTCTTCCTTTTCATGGTTGTGTAGTAAGGTTGTAATTTCTTGACACACACACTAGCTGCTAGAAACCAGAACACACGCTTACACCTTCCCTTATTCCATGCCTTTCCTTTTTCTTTGGTTTTCAGTAAAAAAAAAAAAAAAAAAAAAAAAACTACAGACTGGCCAAGCAAAGATAACAATTTGCTTGAACATTCTGTGATTGCTTGCAGAATACACATGGTTAAAGGACTGAGTTTAAATGGAGCTTGGCTCTGGGACGCCCTGGGGACTGTGAGAGCAGGTATTAATGTCATCCTGTCAGAGTGCTGCTGAAGGATCAAGAGACTTCAACAGATTGCTTTTTATGTCTGAGGAAAATAGCATCTCCCAGATGCCCTGGGGGCATAAGAACAACTGCCATGCCCTTTTCTACTCCACAGGAGAGGAGATGGATCCTGGGGGAAGTGGGACACTCCTCCTAGCACAATCGGAGACAGTTACCCTCAAGATCACATGTGGGGTCCACTGTCGATAGGAACCTGCCCAAGACCTCTTGCCAAGAACTGCTTTGTCAGTTTTCACAGGCGGTTATGGAGAGCTATTGAACCACAGGACTTCCTAGTCCAAAGGTAGGAGTTATGTACTTTGTTGGATCCAGTGACTCGGAGGATCTACGAGGAAGCCCAGGAATCAGTATCTCAAGAAGCACTCAAGTGGTTCTGGCAACAGCTCGGGGAAGCTGGACCACCTCTTCGTGGGGTCTGCCCTTATTCTGCATAGCAACCATCATCATGGGAGGCCACTTATATTTAAATCCATTATTAGCCAGACTTGAGGGAAACAAGGAATATGGTTCCTCCCTGTAATTGCTTTGTCCTGAGCATCACCTGATCTTTTAAAAATAACACAAAGATAAGACTGAATATCCTCCATTGACCTGGAAATTTCTAGACATAACCAGCAGCTCTTGGAGCCCCTGGTTTCAGGGAAGACAGAGCTGATGTTGCCCCTACACCTAATAAATTCTGTCACAGACCTAAAACAGCCACCAAGCCACACTAGGTTCTCTGTGAGAGATGGAAGTGTGGGTGGGAGGATGTCTGAGCCAGTCTCCGAAATTCAACTAGAGAATGAGTTTATTGATTGAGTAACTTTTTGCCAGGACCCAGGGAAAGCAGAACAAAAAGACCGTTTGGTCAACACAGCCCCTGACTTTAAAGCAATATCGCAACCTGCTAAAGAAGGTCTTAGGCATGGACGTGACAAGTTAATCAATAAAATGCTTGCCCTGCAAGCATGAGGACCTGGGTTCTATCCCCCAGAAACACATATGTTTGGTTGTTTGTTTTTAAGGTAGGGCATGGTGGTAAGAACACGTAATCCCAGCACTCAGGAGGTGGAGATAGGACAGTGAAGCCCACGGGATCCCTGGGACTCACTGGCTAATCAGCCTTGCCCGCTTGCTTGTCTCAAAACTCAAGGTGGATAGTTCCTAAGGAATGATACCCAATGCTGATCTCTAGCTTATACACACACGTCTTACTCTATGAATACGAATAAACAATCAGGAAAACCCTTATCTTTCAAACTCTTGAAACAGACAAATCTTGAATTCCAGTCTGCTCTACAGAATGAGTTCCAGGACAGACAGTCAGGGCTACACAGAGAAGCCCTTCTCAAAAAAAAAAAAAAAAAAAAAAAAAAAAAAAAAAAAATGAAAGAAAGAAAAAAAAGAAATCCAAATCCAATCAATGCTTGAGAATTTCTTATTCATCACTATACAGGTGGGGGAGCTGGTTGCTAAGGGACAATTCTTCTCTTCGTTGTCTTCTACCTTAAGCCACAGTGTCCTGAGATTGAACAATACATCCAATTGATCTTTGCAAGACTGCAAATAAAGGAGGCTGGATCCTCAGGGGTACTGTTAGAGTGAAGGTCTCTCAGCTCCTATTGTTAAAGAACATCCATTGCCAGGTTCTCAGAGAAAACACAGAGAAGAGGAGATAGCAGTTGGCAGTGTTCTCAGTAGTTCTTATGCAATTGTCTCGAGGGGCTAATTAGAGCTGCTTTTGTAATCTGCGAGCTATAAATTTCTTCCAATGCTCTCACAGCCCTGGAAGATTGGCCAGTTGGAGTCGGGGTTCTGTGCTGATATTGCAAATCTACCCAGTGACCCAGAGTTGGTGGCAGACTCTCAGATGGCCATCTTGGAATCTGTAGCATCCAGACATCTGGGGTAACTTTCCAATTTGCTTATTTCCCTGCTTTCTGCAGATTGGGTTAAAAAGACAACTTCCCATACTGTGTCAGGCAGCACCTGCCTTATTCTCAGCTAATTTATTTTAAATTGGTTTAGTACTGACTTTTTGCCCCATGATGTCTACAGAGCTATGAATTCATTTCCTCATCTCCCCTCCTGAATTTGATCATGGGATGAGAACAGCTATTCGGCTTTACAGCCAGTCTTTGGAAGCACAGTCAGAGAGAACCAAGCCAAGCTAGTCCCCAAACTGAAAACAAATATTTCAAAGGTCTTTGTGTCTGGGAGGCAGTGGCAGGGCGTGTAGTTATACAAAATGTGACATCTGATTGTGCAGAAGGATGAGTTGCCCTTAGTCACTAAGTTTATGTGAGACACCTGGCCATTCCCACATGTTTTCCTCTTTCATGCAATTCTCCCTACAACCTGGTGGGGATAAACATCTACTAATCTGAATTTTTTTAAAAAAAATCTATTTTAAGACTTTAAATAAGTTGCCCAAGATGACATCACCAGTGAGATTTGAACCTAGGGCAGTCCAATTTTAAAGCTGCTGATTTTTCCCATCACCTGTATTCTGAAATCCCTCTGCTCTGAGCCACCAAGAAGCTAAAACAGGAGGTGATCTGGGGCATTAAAAAAAAGGATTCTTGACTCTCCGAAAGGATTCGCCACGGCGACCCTTGGAATAGCCAACTCCCCTATTGGGCTGGAAATATTCAAGCCACAGAAGTCTGTATTTATGAAAAGCTTTTCTGCACCACATCTGCTGTCTAAAGCAGGGCTGGCTCCTGATATGGCTTCCTGGGCTATGCTGATGAAGGGCCTGTGGGGTCGCGAGGAGCCTGAGAGGATGGAAATTCTGGGGTTGGCATAATGTGTGAGACACAGTGAACCAATCCGGCAGGTGCAATGGTGTTCTTTAGACAGCTCACAATCCAGTCTAAGTGACGGCTAAGATGGCCACAGAGTCCTCCAATCAAGGCATACAACGAGGGAGTGCAAAGATGGCTAAATGGACAGAGCACTTGCTTTGCAGTCGTGAGGACCTGAGTTCTAGGCCTGGTACCTATGTTTAAAAAAAAAGTAATAACAATAGTAAGACCAGATGTGATGACATGTTTGTAATCACAGTGTTGGGGAGTTAGAGACAGGAGAATCCCTGGGGCTCATTGAGCAACCAACTTAATGTACTGTGTGAGTTCTATGCCAGTGAGAGACCACATATAGATAGATAGACAGATAGATAGACAGACAGACAGACAGACAGATAGATAGATAGACAGACAGACAGATAGATAGACCAAAGAACAATAGAGATTGAGTCCTGATGCCACAAACACATACACACATGCCCATGAGTGCACACACACACACACACACACACAGAAAGAGAGAGGGAGAGGGAGAGAGGGGGGGGATATACTTCTTCAGTTTTGACTCTCAACAGGTCATGTATTTTGTCTTAGCTAAGTGAATATTAACAAATTTGATAGAATCAAAAGTTCAAAAAGAACCTATGCATTCTAACTTGCCCACCTTCTGAGCCTGGATCCCCAAGTCCACTTTATGCTTCAGTCAGAGCCAACCTGCTTTGAGGGCATACAAGGCACCCAAGCAGCAAGCATCCAGACTCCGGCTGCTGACTGACAGCAACTGGACCTGCAAGAGGTCTTCTGGCTAACACAGAAGTACCATAGAGTCAACCACAATCAGCAGAGCCAGCCCAAGCCAATGCCGGGCAATACGTGGAGCTCTGAACAAAACAAAACAGCTTTGATTTTCAGCCAAGGTGTTAAAGGATGCTGTTAAACATAAAAACACCTGACCAACACCAACCCTAACACACTTGCTGTCTATTTTATGCCTCGGCCTTCCAAACAAATGAGAAAAGCCACAGAACGGCAAGCAGGAAACGCCTGGCTGGGAGACAGAAGATGTGCGAAATGAGAGCAAAGTCCCTGAAAACTTTGGGGACTCGGAGTGTGACAGTCGTCATTAGCATGCAGCTCTCCTCTCGCCCAGTTCATTGATCTTTCCACTACACCAAAGTCTTTCTCTGAAAACTGTAGCCTAACTGGACCAATTCCATGGTCCCATTGTAGTCGCTAGCCCTGGGGGAGACAAGTCAATTGGAGATTTGAGTTAATAATAAATGAAGGATTTTTCCAGCATGCCCCCTCGTTCCTCCTTCTCTCTCAGATCTCTCCTGCAGGTTACTGGAGTCAGCTAGCAAACTAGGCGGGAACATGGATGAAAGGACAGACAGAAGGCACAGTGATGCTGTCTGGCTGGAGGCTGTTTTTCACCTTCAAAGTACATTGACCATAAATTACAGATGTCCTTCCACGACTCACATTCCTGTGTAATGTCTACCTTTGAGGCCCTTGGTTGGGGAGAATATGTTAGTTTAAAATAAAATGTAACCTGAGAATAATACATTTTCCTCAGTGCTGAGAATGGAGCACTCAAGACATGACTTTTTTTTCTTGTTGGCATTAAAGATCAGTGTTCCACCCCTGCACCGAAAAGAGCAAAAAGTCTCCTCAGACAAAGGCTGAAAATGGCTACTTTTGTTTGGCTATAGCACATCGGCTCTCAACCCGTGGGTCCCAACCCCTTTGGAAGTCAAAGGACCCTTTCACAGGGGTCACCTACGGCCATCGGAAAACACAGGTGTTTACATCATGATTCACAACTGTGGCAAAATTACAGTTAGGAAGTAGCAATGAAAATAATGTTATGGTTGGGGGTCACCACACCATGAGGAGCTGTATTAAAGGGTCGCAACATTAGGAAGGGTGAGGACCACTATTGGAGCAAAATGCCTGACACATCCCTTTAAAGAAGGAAGGATTTATCTGGGCTCACGAGTTCAGAAAATCCAGTCCTTCGTAGCAGGGAGGATATGTGAAGCAATGCGGCTCAGATCATATGGGCCAAGAACCAGAGAAAGGGGAACGGCACTGTTGGGCTGGCTTTCTCCTTTTTGCCACTTTAGTACACCCAAGCCCTCATTCCACAGAATGAAGATGCTCATATTTACAGACGATCTCCACCGCACTCCCACTATCACCCTAGCCTTGGCTAAGTCTCTAGAAAGACCTTCATAGACATACCCAGGGGTGAGCCTCAGTCTCCTGGGAGGGGATTTCAAATCTAACCAAGTTGACAATGAAGATGGACCAGCACAGGGACACTACCCTCCTCCAGGCAATGCATGGTCACCCCATCCCTGTGCCAATGGTCACCCCATCCCCGCACCATTTGGTGTTCAGAAGTCCAGGCAATATAACTCAGTGTGCACATCTAGAGACTGCTGTGTAGATATAGGGCAACACAGGACACCAACAACAACACTCTGCAGGTACACCACATTGTAAACTGCACAAATGTTTCGATACCACCATAGTGGCCAATCAGTGCAGAAGTCATAAGTGGTAGTACAACAGGAGGGTGATGTGGAAACTGGGATCAGGATGCCCATATAAAAGGAAGAGGAAAGCAGCCAAGTGACGGAGTACGAGCAAAAAGGCAAGCTATTCAAATGGTCTGAGAGGCTCCCAATCTGCTGGCGGCTGGGGCCATTGAGTCTTTAGCCTTTCTCCAGATCTGGCCACTCAATACTTTTCTCCCTCAATAAAGCATCTCTTCAGGTACTCCCCAGGTGTCTTCATCCAATTCCTTGTTCTTAGAAGAAAAGAAATCTGGAATTTCCATCTGCTGCCAAAGCTCTCCAACTAGGTAACTTTTTAAAACTCTTTGTGACCAACATTACGCTTTCTACGTGTACTCTATCTCTGTGTACACTCTTAGCGTAATGTCTCCTGGATTCATTTATGCTGTCATAGGTAAGATTTAGTCGTGTGTGTGTGTGTGTGTGTGTGTGTGTGTGTGTGTGTGTGATGTATGAGTGTCTGCAGGTGCGTGTGTGCCACAGCCAAGGTATGGAGATTAGGAGGCAACCTGAGTGTCAGTCTTTGCCTTCCATCTTCCCTGAGGCGTGGTCTCCTGTGGCTCACAGAAGCATGCATCAGGCTCTCTGGCCATAGCTTCTGGGGACGATCCTGTCTCTGCCTCCCATTTGGCCATAGGAACACTAGGATGGCAGACACATGGGACCACACTGTCTTTACATGAGTTCTAGGAATCCAAACTCAAGTTCAGATGCTTGTGTGGCAAGAGCTTTACCCACTCAGCCATCTTCCCAGCCCCAAGAGTTCATCCTTTTCACAGCTATGCAGTGTCCTGTTGGGTGTGTGCAACACATTCCCCTTACCTAGCCACTAACTCATCCCATTTCTCCGTGGCTTTTGTGAACAGCCCTGAGATGGACTGGAGAGTATGGATCTCTCTCCACCATTCTGAATCGTTTCCTTTACATATGTGCCCAATGGTGAAACTGCTAGGTGGCATGGTTGTGTGTATTGGGAACCTCCATGCTAATCTCCACAACTGTACTAATCTGCAGTCTTACCTACAGCTTATGAGTGTACCTCTTTCTACACCCTTGCCCATTTGAGGTATGTTTTGTCCTGGTGATATTAGCCATTCAAACTGGAATGGCAGGGTATGTTTTGTGGGTTTGATTTGCATTTCCTTAATGGTTAATATGTTAATCATTGTTTTACATACCTAATGGTCAATTGTAGGTCTTCCTTTAAGAAATATCTACCCAGACCGTTAGACAACTTTTAATCGCTATTTTGTTTGCTTTGATTCAATTTGACTTGATAATTAAATTGTTACAATTCTATTTCACTTTGTTTAGTGACTTAATAATTTGCCCCTGATCCAAACCACTTTAAATGGGAGAAAGAAGCCGCATAGACCAGTTGAGTGTGATCTGTTTGCACTCACCCTGAAGGAACACATAGCCAGCTTAACGTAAGTAGTGTTGGCAAAAGTTGGACCCAGGGGCCTAGACAGGGCTCACAAGTGAGTGTGAACACACCCAGCTTTCTTTGGCAGTCCAATGGGAACAGTCATTCCTAGCATCACAGATGGTGTGGCTGCTAATTGTCATTGTCAACTTAGTCGGATTTAGAATCACCACGGAAACAAACTTTTTGACCCATCTGTGAGGAAGTTTCTGGACTGGGTTAATTGAGGTAGAAAGGTCTGCCCTGAATGGAGGCAGCATCATTCTGTGAGCTGAAGCCGGGATTGAACACAAAGAACAAAGCTATTCATCTCTCTCCTCTTCTTGATGGCAGATGCGATATAACCAGCCGTCTCCTGTTCCAGCTGCCACACCTTTCTTTCCACAACAGACTATACCAGAACTGTGAGCCGAAACAAGCCTTTCCTGCCTAGGTTGCCTTGCTGTGGCAACAATACGAGTAGCTAATACAAAGAGTCTGGGAGGGAACTCTGCCGAGGACATCACAAGTGGTCACATAAGCCTCTCTGCCTACCTAGGTGGCCTCCTGGCAGAGCAGCCTTATGTGACCAGCCTGTAGCCCGGCATAGACCAAACCCTGACAAACAGCCAAGCAGTAATCAAGGTTGACTCTATCTGTCCATGTTCCCTATCACCCCCATGCAGCCTTTGTTCTCCCTCATAGAAAGCACACCAATAAAATCGCCTCTCTGGTAATGGTGCCCATTCTCATGAGACTGGCCAGAGCAGGGCACACAGTGAAATTACTGGCGTGACCAAGAACAGATCACGGGACACACAACAAAATCCACTTTAAGAGTTTATTAAGAGAGAAAGACGGGCACGCAGGCCTGAGGAAGTTGGTGCAGCACTAGAGCATGGAGCGGGCATGTCCAGCTTTTAAAGGCTGTCTAGCACATACACATAGCACATGTGCATAAGGGCTTACGTAGCTGCGTCATGTGTAAATCACATGACCAGGCTGCACATAGGTCAGGTAGTGCTTGAGGGCCCTGAGTGGCTATGTGATTTTTTTGTTGCTGTTTTTTGTTGTTTTTTGGTTTGGTTTGGTTTTTGGTGTTCTGAGAGGTTTTTTTTGTTTTTTGGGTTTTCTGGGGGGAGTTAGTTTTTTTGGGGGGGTTTTGTAGGTGGGTCTTCTATCTCTCTGTTGCTTTCATTGGTCAATTAATAAAGAAAACTGCTTGGCCTGATAGGTCAGAACATAGGTAGGTGGGGAAGACAGAACAGAATGCTGGGAAGAAGAAGGCAGTGAGGCAGATGCCATGATTCTTCCAACCGATACAGAAATAGGCTAGAATCTTTCCCGCTAAGCTACCACCTCGTGGTGCTACACACATTAATAGAAATGGATTAATCAAGATGTGAGAGTTAGCCAGTAAGAGGCTAGAGCTAATGGGACAAGCAGTGTTTAAAAGAATACAATTTGTGTGTTGTTATTTCAGGTATAAAGCTAGCTATGCAGGAGCTGGGCGGAAACACAGCCCGCCGCTCCTTCTGCAGGGGTTGTTTTGTTTGGTTTGGTTTTTGTGGCCATGTGATTTGCCTGAGCACTTGATGGCACCAACATGGCCCTGGAACCTAGAAGTTCCAGCGCTTGGGGTGGCTAGATATTTTGCCAAAGTGCTGGATAGCGGGAACACGCACAGTCATCTAAAGTTCTCTCCAGAGAAAGGCAAACATAAGCATTAGAATAAGCTCCCGTGGATACGAGAGACCAACTTGACCCTCGTTACAGCCCCTACTCTTGACTCCTCAACAGTCTCCTTGTCCCCTTGGATCCAGTCTCCCAAAGAAGCACTTGGCTTGATACAAAACTTAGATGTTTCCACCCACCTACCTGAGAGGAAGCGAAGGGTGTGCACCTGTCGGAAGGAAGGTTTTCCACTCTCCTCCATTGTTTGGATCAAGGTTTTATGTTCTTGGTGGCACAGCATCTAATCTGATATGAGGTCTCATTCCTAGGCTTTCCTGGTCTACAGAATGAGTTCAAAGCCAGCCTAGGAAACTTAATGTGACCCTGTCTCAAAATAAAAAGGGAAAAGTGGGTTGGGGATATGATTCAATATTAAGAGTGCTTGCCCTTAGAGTCAATCCCCAGTTAATAGCGAGGCAGGGAGAAAGGGAGAGTGAAAAAGAGGGAGGGAGGAAGAGGAAAAGAGATGATCAGACTGGCTGATTTGCAAAGGCATTGGATGGTTATGTTATAAATATTAAAGAACACCCACCAGGAATAGGTATAGATGTCTCTATCTACAGAAGTAAAGAACTCAGTTTTCCTCAGTGTGGATGACATGCTAAGTTAAGAATGCCAAGAGGTATGACTACAGAAAGGATAATTCATAGCATCTAACATACCCACTGTCAAGGTTCCCAACTGCCGAGTTGTCTTATTCCTTCCCATCCACCATATTGCCAGCCTCTAGAAATAGGATGAGAGACATGCCAGAAAGATAGCTCTCGTGGGCTGCTGCAATGCATCTGGGCATCCTTCCTGCTTCTGCCTTCCCTAGTCTTCAGGAATAAAAATGAAACAGACACAGGGCAGAGGAAATGGCTGTCAGTCCTGCGTGACGACCTGAGCTCCATCCTCAGAATCCATATACAAAGTCAGCCATGGTGACCTGCACTTGTAATCCTAGTGCTGGAGAAGTAGAGATTGACAGATCCTAGGGACTCACTTACCAACCAGCCTAGCCAAATCTGCAAGTCGCATGTGAAAAATGAGAGGCCCTGTCTTAAAATAATAATAATAATAAATAAGAAAGGAAGAAAAGAGAAGAGGAGAGGAGAAAAGAGAAGAGAAAATTCAAAAACAGGCAAACAAATAAAAAGGTAGAAAGTATTCTAGGAAGCAAGACCTGAGGTAAGCCTGTTTTCATATACAAGTGCACGTGTGTTCACGTATCCATATGCACACACACAGAGAGAATGAAATGAAGGGGAAGGGAAACCTAGAAGACAAACGTCTAACGTAGTCCACAGACCCTAATGTCTATAGCAACTAGGTTGTTGGCCACTCCACACACTCCCCCCACCACCACTGCCACGGTCAGTGGTGTGTTAATAAAGTAAGAACTGACCTTATCCAGCAACAGTCATATTCTGGCTTATCTGCACGTGGAAACTCACTCCCCAATCTTTCCAAAATTAGTCCCCCAAATCCCAAATTCAGAGTTCTCTCTAGATACACTGGTAGGGAGTGTGATCTTCCCCTTGGCAGTACTGTGGTCCTAAAATGTGTTTTGCTGCCCGTACCTTCTGCAGTGAACATAAGGAACACTTCTGCTCTCTCCCCAGGCAGCCTTCACTCAGAGCAGCAGGGACTAACGAGGTTGATGAGCCCATTAAAGCAAAGCACACTGGTAGGCCATAGACTCTCTCCTCCATCTTCAGGACCAAATAGAAATGAGCTAAACACCGGCATCCATCTCTCTCTGCTTCCTGACTATGGAAGCCATGTGGTCAGCTATTTCAAGTTCCTGCCACCATGCCTTTGTCTCACAATTGACTACACCCTTGAACTGCAAGCCAAAACACACCTTCCTTCTTAAGTTGCCTTTGTTGTGCCTTTTTGTCATACCAAGGAGAGAAGTGACTCCTAAATCAGCATTAACCCCTTTGAAACTTAGTAGATCCTAGATTTCATGATGATCCCAGGAGTGCAGAGAGGGCCAAGGGAAAGGCCCTTCTTTGGAATTGGCATGGTATGGTAGCAACTGCAAACTAGAGCGAGAAAAGGTAACAAAGAAAAGTTTTCTAGGCCACTCCTCCAACTGATAAACTCCCCTCTGCCCTGTATGTGTTTGTGCCCTGACTGCTCTAGCCTGTGTCGTTCAGTGCTCACTCTGCTTCACAATCCACCCTCAGCCCTTGCCTGTCATCTTCACTAGATTCATCATGGCAGAAAGGGAAAGTTCACCTGTGTTTCCTGATGACTGCAATGAAGTCACCTTAGGGAAGAGTTGCATATTATTAATATCTTTGTCATCTTGCCCAATATCTGGCACATAGTAAACCTAATGAATGAATAAATAAATACATGAAGGCATGGATGGATGGAGGAATGGATGGATGGATGGATGGATGGATGGATGGATGGACGGACGGATGGGTGGACGGATGAATGGATAGTGGTGCCCTGAGGCTGTCCCAACAATATGCAGGTAGTTGTCATAAAAATGTGTGTGTTCCCTGAAGCTCTAGAAACAGCTCATCAACAGTGCTATTTCCAAACCACTCTTTAAGGTCTGCCTTAGAAAGCTTTTAATCAAGGCTTCTGATGGCTTCCTCCAGGATATGATAGGGTTTAAGAATAGTGGCTGGATTGAGGAGAGCCGAAAGGATCAAGAGACCATTGTTTCCTCTTCATTGGCACCGTTGAGGAAGAAAACTGTTTCAACAAAAATACACACACACACACACACACACACACACACACACAAATGGAGAGAGTTAATATTTTTCCTCTTCACACAACACTGGAATCCAGCAATTTCCTTGCTTGCTTGTAGCAGCTTGTCCTATAGCTTCTCTTTACACTGAGCTTCTCTGGTAGTAACTTTCTTCAGAGCCACGAGGCAATGGGAAAATATACTCAGTGAGGAAAAAGAGGAGCAGAGAGCTGGGCAGAAGAGCTGTTGGGTCTTGCTAACCTTCTACTTGAGTTTATATTTCACTAAGCACAATGTCATTTTCCAGACCTGGAAAACTCATACAGAGGCTACCTAATCACACAGTGAACCAGCGGTAAGCTAAACAATCACTCAGGGTAGAGGATAAATTTCACAGAGGTGACATGATCAGAATAGCTGAGGGTTTTTAAATTCACCTCAGGTTGCTTCTAGGCCAGGCTGGTACAAACAGGAAAATCGCAAGTCAATGGCACTCCCTCCCACGTGAGATGGGCATCAATTTGCTGTGTGATTGCTACTGTTATTTGACATGTCATGGGCATTCGCAGGGCTTACATGCTGTTCACACTCCATTAAGGTCACTCCTGCCTCCAGTCTGTTTGCACTCTGCAGTGACAAGAAGAAGCATGGTGAGCCAAGGATCTCTGTCATTTCTTAACATGACTTGCATGCTTAGGTGGACATGGAAACTCCCACGTGGGAAAGGAAATGTCCTTCCCAAGAACAAGTGAGTGACTCCAATGTTTGTACATCACACAGGTGAGTACCAGAGGCCAGGTAGGCAGGATAACCTTACCCCCTGGCTAATAAAAGTCAGCAATGGGGTGGAAAAGAAAGCCATGCATACGTTGGTCAGAGCCAAGCAGAGGAGGAACAACTGATCTGCCAGAGGATGCCATAGATGTTTAATAAGAAAAGCCATCTAGGAACTAGAAAAGCAGCTCTGTGGGTCAAGTGTTTGCTGTGCAAGTGTGAAGATATGAGTGTGAGCTCCCAAAACCTGTGTACAGCCAGATGCTAAAGCACAAATCTGTGATCTCAATTCCAAGGAAGTAGGAGACAGAGACAGGCTTGTGCAGAAGAAAACAACAAAGACCCCCATCTCCAACAAGGTGGATAATGAGGACTGACACCCAAGGCTGTCCTCTGACCTACACACACACACACACACACACACATACACACACACACACACACACACACACACACACACACACACACACACCATCCTGCAGGAAATGTGCCAATATCCCCCAGCTTCCAGCCTCCATTGCTCCATGGCTAACACCTAACCACACACCCTTAAATAAACATGCTACAGGCAAGGTTGATGGAAGAACTTCCTCAAGTGCGGCTCCCTCCTCCTAAGAAGTCAACTTGGCAACAAAAATTGGCCAGCACAGTTGGTCTCTGAGGAGCCTGGGTTATCTAGAACACTTTTACTCTGGGTCTTAGCTCACTGAAAGTCAAACATGACCCAGAATTCCAACTGGAATTTTTCTCCTTAAAATACTGCAGTAACTTAAACAGAGTAAGTCTGGAGAGAGAGAGAGACCAGCACAGGGGCTAGTGAATGCAGCACAGGAGTAAAGTTGGCCAGGAGAAGGCTGTAGGCGTGTAGCTTACTGCATAAAACTCTGTAATGCAATCCTCAGTTGCAAGAGAGTCTCTAGCTCTGATGTTTTCTTTCCTTTTGGCACATAGGTTTCAGTCGACAGCATTCTGGTTTAGGAAAATCAAAACCTTCCAGTTCGATCCCCCTCTCGCAGGTTGGGGAAAGATTACAACTTGTTCTTAGACTATAAGAATCCCCTTAACAGCCTTTGTGTCTCATCTGTGACACGTTGGCCAGCCTGCAGCTCTCCTGACTCGGTGCACTGTCTCCTTGTACTCCTTCCCTTGCTCCTAACCCAAGGCCACCACACCCTGACATTTCCAGTGCACCATCCCTAAACCCTGTGCATGGCACACTCCTACTAACTCCCTAGAGTAGGCAAAGGTGGTTATTACACTCCATGACAACATAAACTAGCAGTCAGATGTGATTTCAGTGCCTGTCCTCACTGTGTGTCACAGTACCTACTACCTGTCCAAGCATCACACACCTGCCACAGAAGCTTTGTACTTTTATTCAGATGTCCTTTGCCGTACCTGCTGTAGAGTAAACTTTTTATACACTGTGATGATGTGCCTTTGACAAGGTGCTTTCTGATTGGTTTAATAAAGAGCTGAATGGCCAATAGCTAGGCAGGAAGTATAGGTGGGACTTCCAGGGACAGAGAGGACTCTGGGAAGTAGAGAGGCAAAGAAGCCAGCCAAATGTGGAACAAGTCCAACACAGAGAATAGGATAAAGCCATGTGATAGAAGGTAGATTAATATGGGTTAATTTAAGTTATAAGAGCTTGATAGGAATAAGACTAAGCTATAGGCTGAGCTTTCATAAGTAATAAGAAGTCTCTGTGTCATTATTTGGGAGCTGGTTGGTGGGACAGAGAAAGACTTGTTACATGTACCAAATTCTTTTCAAAGTTATCCACTTATAGGGCTACTTCTGCCACAAAAGCATCCTTTAACTTTGCTTTAATGAAGAATAAGTGATACACAAAAAATGTAGATATCTAATGTGTGCACATTGATTATTTTGGATATATGCACACACCCACAAAACCATCACTATATCCATGTGACAAAACTCCATGACCAAGAAAGAATTGATTTGGGGTTACAGTTGCAGAGGACACATCCATAATGGGGTTGGGGGGGCATGACAGCAGGAAGCTAGAATGGGAAGCTAAGGAGAGATCACATCATCAACCTCACCAGTGCACTGGAAGTGGACTAGTCTATGAACTCTCAAGTCCTACCCTAAGTGATGAACTTCCCCCAGTAAGACCGCACCACATCCCCCAAACAGCCTGGGGACCTATTTGAGTCTATGGGGGACATTCTCATTCAAGTTACCACAGCAAGTAATAAGGATATCCAGCCCCCTAAAAGGTTGCTGTGTCTGTGTGTGAAGAATATTTAACATGCAGTCTATAATGTTCTATGTATAATAAGACTCACAATACTATTCCACTACCTAGACACTATGTTGCATGTACAGCGACTCTCCAGAACTGTCCACCATGTTGTGTTGAGACTTGTTGTACTCTTCTTCATTTATAGCACAGCGAAGTTATGTTATTCGATGCTCTGCCCGAGCACTCCAGGGGGTCTATTCAGATATTACCTTCAATAGTTCCTAAAGCAATTTTTTTCTAAGCTGCATTTTCTCTAATTCCCAACAACTACCTTTGCTAAAATGCCTATTACCCCGCACTGTAGTGGGATGCTCTCCCTCCAGCCTCATTCCTTCTCCCTTACTATGACACTAGCAGATACATCTTGTGAAAGCCTGTCTCCATACAGACCCACACTATTCTCCTCCCAGACACCCTCAGAAGCTCCTCGGTGCCACTCACATTTGCAAACACAATTTCAAAAAAAAAAAAAGTCTTGAAAGGCATGACAAAGTGTCTCGAGGTATTGCTGAAAGGGAATTGATTGTATAAAATTAAGCTATGATCAATGCACCATTAAACAAGGGCTATTAAGTGCACAGGGGTCAAGAAATTCAGATATATTTCCTGTGTAATAATAATTACCACAAGATATCTGTGGCACTTCTCGGGCTCAGAACACTTCATGGACATAAGCTAATTAATTACGCGCATAAAGATATTACTTGTCTCTCTTTTGATATCAGTGGGTTCATTAACTTCACCATTTGGTTAACAAACTAATTTTCTGAAGTTCTGGATTCTTAAGTAGGGTGGGAGGACAGGAAGGAAGAGAAACGCCAACCAAGACCTAACGTTTTCCTTCTTCCTCTCTGCGACTCTGCAGGAAAACATCCAGGAGAGAGCATCAGATAGTGTTCTTGGGGAAGGGAACTGGAGAAGGGCAGCCCAGTTTCAGCCAGCCTCTGCTTCCCACCATTGTCACCATGGCACCAAGACCCTGAGTGTGGACATACCTTGTCCCTGCCCAGGACACAATAAAAGAACTTCCATTAGTAACGAATTCGGTCTGTAAGGGATCCGTCAACGGGCTCTGATGGTTATGTCATCCCCACATGCAGAAAAAGCTAAGATCACCTGACACCCCTGGCTCACATTCTGTCCCTCTACTCCTTTGTCCCCTTCTCACCTCCGTTCACACAGACCTTCACCAGATGTAGTAAGTGTGAATGAAGGAGGGTACCACACATAGGCTGCGCCATTAGCTAGTGATACAATAACATGAATACAGAACGTCACTTGGTCAGTTACCCTGGCTGTGACCATAACCAGGACTAAAATCATGCCACCTGCTGTCCTGCAGCTGCACAGGCTCACGGGGATATGTGGTAAGAGCATCAAGAATTTATTTTACACCCACCCGACACAGAGGTAAAGGAAGATCTCTACAGGGTCTCCTAAGTGCCAAAAGATCAAACCAGTGGGGAGAGCAACTCCACTAATTACTCCGAAACAACTCCTGAAGAGCTGTCACAGCAGAAGCTGGGCTGAGAGCTTCAATATTCCCCCGCTGGGTCCCTGAGCATCGTGGAATAAGATGACACTGGACCTGTGCTCTTGACAGCTGTCCTACTTCATTCTCTCTTGCTGTGATGAACACCGTGGCCAAAAACAGCTTGGGGACAAAAGGGCTTAGACGGCTTACATTTCCACACAACAGTCCGTTATCAAAGTAAGTCAGGACAGGAACTGACGTAGAGACCCTGGAGGAGGCTGTGGACTGGCTTGCTCTTGCAATGTGAGCAGCTTGTTGTCTTATACAGCCTAAGTCTCTGCCTGCCCAGGGAAGGCACCACTCCCAGAGAGATAGGGCAGACCCCGCCCACAGTGGACTGGACCCGCCCACATCAATCATCAATCAAAACAATGCGCCCCCCCCCACCGCGCAGAATTGCCCACCGGCTATCTGATGGAGGTGCTTCCTCAGCTGGGCCCCTCATCCTCAATGACTCCAGCTTATGCTGGAGTGGACAGCACTACAGTGTACCCCACATCCACACACAACCTTGGGGATCAGATGTTTAGTTCTTATCTTACCATCTGGAAGAAATAAACCTAGGGCAGCAAAGACTCACAGGATATCTAGAACATGTACAGTGAATCCGTAACCATTAGACTGTGTGGGAATCAAGTGTGCCTGCTTCTCCGCCCCCTTCAGAGAGACCCACGTGCTGTCAGAGAGCATCTCCACAGCTGGAGCAACTGCGGCCTCAGAGCTGGGATCGGCTGAACCACAAGCAGAAGGACACGAGTCAGTGGCCAAGGTGACAGGCATGGGTGCTCTGAGGAGACTTCTCTCCCGTTCTCTGAGCCCCAAGCCTGAGGAAGGATCCAGAGGCCGCAAAGCCATTGGCTGAAATGAGGCTGTGGTTTCACCCAGTTTGAACTAGTTACCCAGCATCCTCCTTCGCTGGGCAACACAATGTGATTAAGTTCTTTTCGGGAAGTTTTCTCAGATATAATCTAATATAAAACTACATCCAGTTCTCCCTCTCATGGTCTTCCACCCTCATGGTATCTCTCCCCCACTCCTCTCCCAATCAGAGTCCTCCCTCTCACAGCCACGTCCCCAGAGTCTTCCCCTGACCTTGTCCCCAGCGTGGTCCTTGCCCTCACAGTGAATTTCCTCTCAGCCCTCCCTACATAGTCCACTTCCCCAAGGCCCTTCCTGTGATGATCCTCCCACCACAATGCTCCCCCACCCAGAAATACTCCCAATATTGTCCCTACTACAGTCTTTTTCCCACATAACCTTTGTCCTCACAGTAACCCATACCCACAATACTCTCCTTAACAGTTCCAACCACAATTCTGACTACAGTCTCCTCAGAGTCCTCGCCCCAGACACTCCTCCCTCACAATCCTCCCCAACAGTCCTCCCATCACAGTACTCCCTCACAATCTCCTTCCTGTCAGCCCTCCCTCTCATATACTTCCTCTTCATACTTCCTGCCCATAATCCTCCTCTCACTGCCAAGTCTCCTCATGGTCCTCCATCCGCAGTCCTCCACAGTCACTGTCTCTGTCTACAAAGCATGGAAGGGGAGTTGTGGAGGCCTGCCATGCTCCCTAGGGTCCAAGAATCCTGAGTCCCAATGGACTACACGAAGCCCAGCGCCTTGGGCTTCCTCCCTGCTGTGGGCTGTGACTGAATGAAGGCTAGCCTGTGTTGAGCCAGGCAGATGTGGGGCTTGCGTATTGCTGCACCTCGTGTGCTCTTCATATATAACCTTCCCGCTTAGGCTGGGGGCTGACCCCCAGCCCTTCAGCCCACCTCTCTGTGATCTCTCCCTCTCTTCCCCCTGCTCATTAGCACCTCAGCCTGCAGTGAGCAAAGGAAGAAGGTGAAATCTAAGTCAGTCACGTTCCTTGTTAGCAGCTCAGGCTAAAGACAACGGGAGGGAAAAATAACAGTTCTGTAGAGTGGGAGATGAGTCTGAAATTGTTGCTGAAAATGAGCCTTGAAAACCACGTGTCGTTCTGTTTTCAGCACTATCTTCTTTAAGAATCCTTGGCCAGCCCTATTGCCAGGGAGCCCAGTGTGATCCTCCTGCCTGCACAGGTATCTGCCCTCCTTCTGGGTTGTGTAGGTTCACATCCACCAGGAAGAGTCTCCAAAAGGAACGTGGCAGGGGTTTCCTGATCCCCCCCACACACACACTTCAAAGAATTCCATCACTAACAGAAAACACCCATGCTGCACAGGAGGACATCAGGGGCCCAGAGCTTCATGGTAATGTCTATGACCAGAAACTTCTGCCACCCCAGAAAATACTGAACACAGGATTCAAACAAATACAAAGAGACAGAGAAATAAAATTTAACGTGTATTAAAGAGCAAGCAAAGAATACACTAACATATCTAAGACCCTTTGAAAGCTAGACAAATTTCTCTCAACTGGCGTTGTTCAGACACCTTTGGAAAAAGGGAAGAAAGAACTCTGTGCTTCTCACAAAAACTATACCTGTGCAGCCCCAGCCTCCTGGTGCATAGGCAGATGCTGCTGACCAAAAAAAAACAAAAAAGCAAAAACAAAAACAAAAACCCACCATCCCCTCCCCTCTGTGGTAGAGGTACATGACCAAAGGGGGGGCAAACACATGCACACACGCGTGCGCGCACACACACACACACACCTGCATAGGATGCTCCACTCTATTCAGGACCTGACAGGTTTGGATAGAGAGAGCAATGGAGGGATATGCATCCTTCTCTCCTTCTGTGCTTTTGTGCTTCTGTCTTTGCTCAAGGACCAGTGCTGATAGCTGGCAAGAACGCAGAAGAAATCACACGAATTAAATGTGCTTCCTGTCAGTAGCCAGCCTTCGGGGCATCGGTGAGTCTTGCTGCCCAGAACCTGATCGTATTTCTCAAATCTCTTCCACTCCATTTCACATCTGGAGTGCTGGGACCAAGCACTAGAGAAGGGATGTTTTCAGGCTTCTTTTTTAAAATGTAATTTTGTTTATTATTTTTATGGTACATGTACATACCACACTGTGAGCCACAGCTTAAGTGCCAAGATCAGGGGACAATTCCATTGTGTTAGTTCTTGTCTTCCACTATTATGTGAGTTCAGGGAATCGAACTCAGATTGTCACCTTGTACCCACTGAGCCACCTCAGCAGTCCCTTGGGTTTCATCTTCTTCCCCAAGGGAAATGTCATATCCAATAATGAGAAGGGAAGGAAAGAGGGCTGTTCATAGTGAAGGAGTAAATGAAATCAGCAGGATCCGTGTTCCCTCAGACTCCCCTGCTGAAGTGTGCCTCTCCAGCATCTGCATTCCCAAGAATATCAACCAGCGTCCCATCCAGGTTCATTGCAGGTGAACTGCCCAGATGAAGAGGCTTTGTGAAGAAAACAATTGCAGAGATAAGGAAAGGGTTAAAAAGGAGGCTTGTGGTCCTGCTAGACACTAGCAGAGACATGCAAGGAGCTGAGGAAGCTTAGCGGGGCCAGAAACATGGAGGCTGTGGTCATGGAGGACACAGACATAGCCAGAAGCAAGAGATGGGCAAGAAGAGAGCAAAAGGAGAACTGTCACCCACCTCTGCCTGTCCTCCTGTTCTCTGGGACAGTGTTAAAGCCACTGAGGTGACCTAACCGGAAGCAGAGACTGGGGACCACTGAGGACGCCATGAGCATCACCACCCACAGTATAGACAAATGCACGGCCGAAGTCACGTGGGGCGGGGCAAAGGAAGAATTAAGGCTCGGATTCCTGCTTCAGTGCTCCCTGAGGCTCCACTTTCTAGACTCTTCAGGCTCCAAGATCACTTGTCTCTCTTTTCCAATTTAAAACTTGCCTTCCCCCTTAGAGTGGAGGAACCCAGCTGTTTTGAAGACAAAATTGATGAAATAATTCAAGCTAAAATGAATGTGCTTTCCTGTATATTTTCAAGCCATGCCTATTCTACCTTGTTTTCAAACCCAGAAATAGGAAACGCTGCACATTAACTGCCTTCACTTCAACCTCCACTTCTCATTCCAGACATCACTAATCAATTACAGTCACCTCTCATACTAAGTGGGTCTGGATATAGCATCAGCGTCCTTCCCTGCAGTGTACTGGAGGCAGTCAAGACTAATCACCAAAGTCTGTATGAGAGCTTAAACTTATCAGACTTCTCTGATAGAAATATTTCTATGGCTGAAACATTGGGTTCGTAAATAATTTAAGATTATGAATTGTGGGGAGCCAAACAAGCCTTGAGTGAACAGGCGAAGGGTGGATAAAGTCCTGAGGGAATGTGTGTTGTTGATAAGGTCATAGCCAAGTCAAGGACCAATGCCTCCAACCCTTGGGAAACTGGCAAAGCCTCCCTTCCCTGCTCTGGGTCAGACTCAGAAGAATGTCAAAGCCTTCCTCTGGTCAGAGTTCCAATGTTGACGGTGTGTGCAAAACTAGCAGCTGCAGCTCCTCCTCCTCTTCCTCCTTGTCCTTCTCCCCCCTCCTCCTACTTCTGCACATATGTCTGTGGATCTATCCCTTCTTCATTTCCTAGCTACTCAGTCAAGTCAGGACCTCACTGTGCAGGACACAGAAGTGAGTGAGGCCCAGTTCTGAATACATAATGTTTTGTAAAGAGAAACTTGGTTTCTTAGGCCCCATTAAGTGATGGAGATGAGGTCATCAGATAAAACCTAGAGGAAGTCCTCTTACTGTGGGTCTTCTTCCCACCGTCAGAGTCAGAAAGGCTTACTGATGCAGAAACTCATCCCTTCTTTGCCTTCCCAACTTTTTCTTTCCCTCCTCCCAAGAACCAGACTACAAATAACTGGAGAGCATGGGTCCCGAATTCTATCTTCTTTGGTTATATCCTTGAAATGAAAACAACTTCATAGCCAGCTGAAGACCCTGCACAATACCAGTGCACTAGAACTTCCTACCCAACCAACATACACAGAAAGCCTAAGAGTCAAAGCCTACAGCCCAGTCTGATTAGTAACCAAACCTGCACCCTCTTTCTCTGGCTCCACAGCTGGACTAAATCCCCAGTATCTCTGGTGTTAGATGGGCGTATCATTGAGTGCCCTACTTTCATTTCTGCTGCAATGGCAAATATCTTTACCAAAAGCGACTCAAGGAAGAAGAGGCTCATTCATCTTACGGTTCCAAGTTGCAGACCATCATTGCAGAGAAGACACAACAGCAGGGCCTTGAAGCCGCCAGTCATATCACACCCAAAGCCAAGAGCAAAGAGAGATGGATTCGTCTATGCCTTTTGCTTAACTAGCTTCCTCTACTCTTATATAATCCAGGGACCCACACCCAGAAATAGTGTCCCCCACATTCAGGCTTGGTCTTCCCAAATCAATAAACAATGAAAACAATCCCCCACAGACATGCCCATGGGCCAACTTGATCTAGATGATCCCTCATTGAAGCATCCTTCCCAGACAGCTCTAGGCTATGTCAAGTTGACAAACTAAGCATCATACTGAGTTATAGATAATGAGAAGATAAATTGAAAGATGTGCCTCCTATCCATTATGAACTCATCAAATCATCCAAAGCACAAACTTGGAAAACAGGTTGAAGACGCTAAGGTCCAGGAGTGCAGGAGCCTAGGTCCATCTCTGAGACAATATTTAGAAGAGAGCAACCCTCCAATCAGAGGCCTCCATCTGTACTTTATGTAACTGAACAATATGCATTTTTCAAGCTTAAGATTGATCTAACACACACTGTATTTTCAAATTCATTTATGTCAATCAAATTAAATTCCAGTCCTAGTGTGGTAATTTTACAACATGAAGACAAAAAAAAGAATCCATTATTCTAAAATTAAATATTTGAGCAGTGTCAGGGTAAGCCATTATTCTCCATCAAGAATCCCTTAGCACCATATAGTCACCCCATCCAAAACCATGTAGGTTTTTAAGAAAAGGACCCCCTGCCTCCCAGGATGATGGCTGCCTTGACCATTTTCTTCAGCCTCTTTGTGGTGGTTTCCTCCTTCTATGGAAGCAGAACAGTAGAGATTATGGTCTCCTTCACTGCTTCACTATGAAAGGTGACATCATAGCACACAATAATATTCAGCTGTAGCTTAAATATCCCATGGGATAAAAGACAATAGTGTCCAATTGATTCAATCAGCCTCCATATTTCCAGACTCAATGTTGTGATCATATTAATCCAGCACTTGCTGCAGACCTTGCCAGGTAACTCAGCTTCAACCACAGGCACAGGCCCTGGGTTGTTTCTTGGTGCCTGACATGCTTTGATTCTGTCTCCTAAACAAGTTTCAGGGTGATTTGCATGAGTTTTGAAAAACAAGTTATCCTGGGTAAACAATCTTTTTATTTCCTCTGGTGTACTTCAAGATAATTATCTTAGTGTCAATAAGCGATGTATTTGTATAGCATGAAACACCTTGGCTGTCACGCCCAGTGCTCTTGGCATCCCATATGGAAGTGTTCATCATAAAGAATAATACCTAGTTCCAAGTCAGGAGGAAGGAACAAAGGAAAAAGAAAACACTGAGCCTAAGAGGTAGCTTGAAAAACCCACAGGTCTTGGTCCCATTGTCATAGGTTTGATAGCCTTTCCTTTAGAATCTACTGATTTCTCAACTGTCATGCTGACAGAAGATGGAAGTCTTGAGAATAGACTCACTAACATCAAATATCCCGCAATAGAAACATTGAGTACTCTAGGGGCATTTGTTTAAAAATAATAATAACATCAGGGTTTGTTTGCAATATCATGGATGTAATAAGACAAAATCACATTGCAGAATGAGACAAAATTGAGACTAGACATTTTGTTTTTCTGTGTTTCAGTCCTGATTTAGGGTTTGCAACAGCCTAGTTGCAAGAAGACAATATCATATTGCAAAATGAGCTAAAAATCAAGAGACTAGACACATTTTGTTTTCTGTGTTTTAGCCTTGATTTGGGTCATCTGGGGTTGGTTAAGTACCTGTAAAATTCTAGCTGTGCTGTAACATCTATTATTGGATCATGTTTATACCTTCCTGTTGGCCAGACTCATAAAGAAAATGAATTCTAAGTGAATCAGACAACCTCAAAGGAGTCATGGAGAAGAAAAGAGGCTTTGCTAGAGGGGAAGAAAAAAACACCAATGCTTGGCTTGGGAGAAGAGAAGGAATTCCATCAAGGTGAAATAGGTGCTCATGACAAGACTAAAGGCCTAAAAAGAGGATCTGATAGTTTCCTTCAGTACTTTCTACCCTTAGGACACTTTTTCACTTACATTAACTCCATTCTTGTTGCGTAAGATAAGAAAAAAAAAAGGTTCTAGGGTCTCTACCATATGGAAAAGTGAGTCTGAGATTCTATAAGAATATGCCCAGGTCATAGCTACCAAGCAAAGGATGCTCAAGATGCCTATATCCTAGCGTCATATTGTTTTAAGTTTCTTCTGGAATTCTTGCAATCCTTGGGCTGGAGACATAGCTCAGCCTGTAGAGAGTCTGCTGCACAAGCGTGGGGATGTGACTTCAGATACTCCAGAAGCCATGTAAGAAGTTAGGTGTGGTCTGTACACCTGAGATTCCTACCTGTAAAATTATAGCTAGGGAGCTAGAAGTGGGCAGACTACTGGGACTCACTGGCCAGCTAGCCTCGCCAAACTGGCAAACTCCAGGCCACTGAGAGACCCTGTCATAAAGAACAGGGGGAGAATAACTAAGAGAGAGAGAGAGAAAGAGAGAGAGAGAGAGAGAGAGAGAGAGAGAGAGAGAGAGAGAATATAGTCCTTTTGTGTTCCTCTGAGGACAACCGTCACTCAGGCAGGTAGATTTATTAGAATTATTCTCTACTAAAGAAAAACAAATGAAGACTTCAGTTCCATCAATCTAATTTAAAGTTGACTTTGTGTACACAGTAAGGCAAAGAGATGGTAATTTATATTCCCAGCCAAGAGGCTACATTTTAAATTGCTTTCCAATCACACTGTATTGATTATCTCAAAGCAACATCCACCCACTAATGAGACCCACTGTGACGTGAAATTCATAACCATTGATTTGCAGCTCAATTTTTTTGTTTGTAGATGCACATAATAGAGGGTATAAATGGCTGCCCAGAGCTGTCCTGTCACCATCCAGCATTCACTTTAGCTATGATGTAATAAGAAAGATGAAAGTGTAACTGTGTGTGTCTGTGTGTGTCTGTATGGGGATGTGGAGGTACTTGAATGTGCAAGAAATTAATCAATTTTGAGTCTAGGTCTGTCCTTCTCTACAATGAAAAGTTTAGAAGAAACAAAATATGCAAATGGCTAGACTGGAAAAATGCTTGCTGCACAAGCACAAGGGCCAGAGTTCGAATCCCTAGCTCCCACATTAAAAGCCAAGTGTGGTGGTACATGGCCATAATCCCACCTCAGGGGAGGCAGAGCCAGGAGGACCCCTGGGGTTTGTTGACAAGCCAGTCTAGCTAAATCAGGGAGTTCCATGAGAGACCTTGTCTTGTAAAAATAAGGTGGAGGAGGATGGATGAGGACCCCTGATGTCAACCTCTGGTCTCCACATGTGCACACATACACACAAAATATGCCTGTTCCTGTACTCAAGGTCCCTGAAGTCAGGAGTCTCCATTGGGGTTCAGGTGCACAGGACATATGGAAGAAAATATATCTATGCTCTAAGGAGGAAGGAGTGGAATTTGGGGTGGGAATGGGAAGAGGAAGAGCCAGCGAGGTCTCAGTTGGACAGGAACTTCCTTAAGTTCCTCAGAGGTCTAGACCATGTTGGTCTTGCTTTGAAACATGGTGTGTGGTGTCTGTGATAGTTCAAGTCTGCACTGTCATCTTCAGGATTCAGGAGTAGCCAGGCAATCAGGAAAGTGCACCTCTGGGCATGTTTGTAATGGCCATTCAACAACTGATGAGATCACAAGGGTTCTGATCTAATGAGTCTGATTGATCATCGATGAATTCATACTTTGATGGCATTGTTGAGAGATGGTGAAAGGCAGGAAGTGGTGTGTTGTGGGACAATAGTCTTGTACCCTGTAAAGATTTGTCTCTTATACTGGTATAACTAAATGCTGATTGGCCATTAGCCAGACAGGAAATAGAAATGAGGCAGGGACAAGAACAGGAGAATTCTGGGAAGAGGAAAGACTGAGTCTGCAGTCATCACCCAGACACAGAGGAAGCAAGATGAGAATGCCTCACTGATAAAAGGTACCAAGCCACATGGCTAACACAGACAAGAATTATGGGTTAATGTAGGATGTAAGAGTTAATAAGAAGCCTGAGCTAATAGGCCAACCAGTTTATAATTAATGTAGGCCTCTGTTTCTTTGGGACTGAACGGCTGAAGGACTGAGCAGGACAGAAATCTCTGTCAACAGTGATACTTAGCTGGAGGAAGTGGGTCTCTGGGGTGTTTCTTAGAACTGCATCTTCCCTGGACCCTTCCTGTTATCTCTTTCTGCTGCCTCCAAGATCCACACTGTAAATTACCCCACTCCCTTCCTAAAGGGCCTAAATCATAAGCCAAAATAAAGTCTCTCTCACCTTGTTTTCTGTTAGGCATTCTGCTACAGTGATGATGGGGTTATTCATACATTATTTTTTTCCCATTGTGTCAGACACCGGGGACAGGCTCAGCCTGTGGGAGGTGAGGAGGCTTCTCCCGACAAGAGGCCTCTGAGTCAGCTGCAGCCCACAGGAACAGTCGGGGTTGGAAATACTGGGGACCCAGCTCAACATGACTACCGTCATGTTGCCTATAGGGTAACACTGGCACTCACTCCAAACCCTACAGTGCAACAAAGTCATTAAGCAAGGCAGCCAGGCCAAGCACTTCCCCCTAGGCTCTGCCAGCTGGACTTGTTCCTTGCTGATGTCTGCTGTATTCAAAGTCTGAGAAAACCCAGGTATACTCTGGCGGACGAAAGGCCACTTTGTCTACACTACAAACTTTTCCTACCTGCCCCTGGGTGCAGAGATCTTCCTGGCTTGCAAACCAAGACAACCTTATCCCATCAGTCCCTCATACATTGCAGTTTCTGCATCCTGGACCTTTCTGCCTCTGCCCTCCTTCTCTCAGAAGCATCTGTCTTTGGCAACCATTTCTCATGAACCAGCTTTTCTGACCCAGTCAGAGCATCCGTACTGCTCACTAAACATTATGCTTGTTTTTATCTCTTAAAACACAGTTGACCCGAGGACTGGGGAGATGCTCACTTATGCAAACACCCAGAACCCATGCAATGGGAGCCAAGTGTGATGATACATGCTTATAATCTCAGTGCTGGGAATAAAAGGGCAGATCCCAGTAGATACCAGCTAATCCCTGGGGAACACTGGCCGGCCAGTCTAGCCAAACCAGCAAGCTCCGGGCCAATAAGAGATTCTTTCTCAAAGACCAAGATGGATGGCTCCCCAGGGACAGTGTACACACACATGCACACACACACACACACACATGCACACAAACACTAACCCATAGAACAGTGTGTGCCCTTTGCTCTTCTCCACCAGCAGCTACCTCCCCAGAAGTCAGCAGCCACTTTTATTATGAACAAATATGAAGGCCAGTTAGGGCCTGCAGGTCCACATGGCTTAACACTATATTGAAGAGACAAAACCCAAGCCCCAAGCTGGGAGATCAGAATGCCATCCACGGTCAAGTTCATTGATTGCACTCATCTGGGGACTTGATACTGTCAAGTTTTACAAGACTATACCACCAGGAGGAGCTGGCTGGTGGGTACCTAGGAACACATGTGTGGTACTATTGTTATGTCTTCTTCAGAGTTTAATGCTGCAGGATCAACGAAAACAATAAAACTAAGATCCGGCATTAGAAGCGTGGGTTTGAATCCTGGTCTTTGTAGGGCTGAGCTGAGACCTCCGTTACAGGATAAACACTGTGCCGAGCCGTCATGCATTGCTCCCTGTACTTCCTACTCTGTCACATAGATTGGGTGCCAAAAACGAAAGGGAAGAACTCATTCAGTGATTCCATGACTCCATGAAGAAATAAATAATTAACCCTGAAGTGATCTTGTAAGCTCCTGATCTCTGCTTCTGTATCTGTGGGTGCCTGGCAGGGGTGGGAGAGAGTGTGGGTACCTGCCAAGTGTGGGGGCAGGATGCCTGCCAGGAGGGGTGTCTGCTGGGGTGAGGGTGACTTCACATGCATGTTATTGTCTTTGGTCTGAGGTTGCTGTTTACTGACCACTGGGACTCAGGTCAAGCCAATAGAGCCCTAATAGGGAGTACAATTGCAGATACTCTGGCCTCATTCAGGTTGCTGAGGAGGAGGCTCCAGAAGCTACAGTTTGTTTGTTTGTTGCATGTATTTAATGCAAGGCACACACCTGTATGGAGGTCAGAGGAAACTTCCAGGAGTCGGTTCTCTTCTTCTATTCCCAGGAATCCAGCTCAGGTTGTCAGGCTTGGTGGTAAGCACCTTTACCTCTTGCTGGTCATCTTGCTGGCCCCACCAGGAGCAGATTTGACCAGCTCACATTTTGCAGCAAGATTTGAGACACACTTGAAGAAGCACTGGGGTTCTTACTAGCCTGTGGTGGTGGAAGGGAGGGAAGGAGGAAGCGGAGGAGGAAATGACAAGGTGGTCATCTGAGGCAGACATGCTTGTTGTTTGATGCTGGGAGCTGCCAGCGCGTACCGGGGAAGAGAACCCACAAAAGGAACTGGTGATGCCATTTGTAGCCCAGTTGTTCACAAGCCGAGCCCCAACTTTGAGGCTATTTGACATTCTCTTTACCCTAGAATGTCCTAGAAACCCAACTAGATACAAAGTAATTCTGACTTTGATTCCAAAAGAATTTTTATTAAGGGCAGGTAGTGCTGTTTCTGTATATAAAATCTGTCGTTATGGAAACGTGTCTCAAATAAAGCTGAGAGAGAGAGAGAGAGAGAGAGAGAGAGAGAGAGAGAGAGAGAGAGAGAATGAGAAAGACCATTTGTGGGAAGCTGAAGGGAAACTGTGGAGTGCCTTTCTTCACACTCATATCAGCCACTGTCATCTTCTAGAACCACCAAGAAATCCCACACACACACCAGGCTCCTTACCAGAGAAAAGGGGGACAGGCTACTTTGGGAAGGGTGTCTTTCTTTTATATGGTTAAGGACACTTGGCAAATGGTCTTATCCGGCTTTCGGGCTCTCCTCAGGCGTGTGAGTTTACCTATGTTTCCATGTGTCTAGTATCAGTACATGTGTGTCTGTGTCTGTACCAACATGTGTGTCTCCAAGTGGATGTGTCTATATATGTATGTATAAGGCATTGACTATATGTGTTTCTGTGTGTCTGAATATTTGTGTGCATATGTGTCTGTGCTGTGTGTCAGTATCTCTGCTTGCATATTTGTGTGCCTGTAAACACTAGCCTGTATGTATGTTGCCTAACTGTATAGGTGCCTGTGAGTCTGCACATATGTGTGTGTGGAGGCATCCGTGTGTGCCAGTTTTTGCTGGGGTCCTGATGCATCCATGAAAGTACATGCGTAACAATCAGTGTATATATATTGACATCAGAGTACATCTATAAGCATGGTGTGTGTGTCTGAATGCATCTACACATCTACATACATCTATACATACATCTACATGCACAGTCTGCATGTGTGTCTGAATGCATCTACACATATATGTGCATCTTTAACTGTGTCTGTTGGGTTTTGTGTCTGCATTCCTCTGAATGCATCTCTTTGCATGTGTCTGGATTTATCTGCACCTGTGGGCATCTGCGTGTGTGCATATGTGTCTACATGGGTGTATCTCTGCCTGCCTGTGTGCAGACATGTGTCTGCAGGGCTGTCTCCGTGTGTGCTAGGAGTAACCCCTTTGCCATAGACTGAGGGAGGTCCCAATGCCTCCCTTGCTTTCCCAGGAATGTTCTCTGCTCCAGGACTCATTGCTCCCTCTCTGGTTCCCTCTTTCACTCCCTGAGATGTTCCTGGGCACACACCAATGCTGAGGGCAGCGATACTGGGTTTGGCCTAAGCAGATCTAGGTTCCAGGCTCAGTATGAGAGTAGACAGATCCATCAGCTGTCTCTCTCCTCCACTTCGTCCTAAGGAAGTCACAGAAACCTCAGGGAAGCAGCATTATGGGCTCTGCAAACTTCAGACAGGACACAGATTCATTAGGTTCATTGCTGGACTTGTCTCAAGCACTGTCACCTTATAGGGTCCTCAACTCCATGACAATAGGGAGCCCCTGAGGGTGTCCTTAGGCATCACTGCCAGGCCCTACACTAAGGGCTTTGTTTGCCTCCCTTTCTTAAAAACAGTTAGAGATGTCAGGTGCAGAGAAGAAATGAAACCCCATCCCCAGAAGCCCCAGGTGTGTGCTGAATGTCAGCCATTAGTGGAGCTCTCCAGCCTCCTTTCCCCTAACCTTCGTGGGCTGTGTATAAGAAGGGTGCACGTACAGACTGTTGGGGAGAGCCGCCTCTCTCTGGCACTCCCACTCTGGCAGGCTCCGGGTAGAATGCGGACTGTGTTTTCCAATGCAGATCAGGCACCTTGTGTTTGCTGTCAGCCTGATTGCTGGGGGGGAGGGGGCGGTCATCGATTTTCTCTCATCTGCCTAAGAATTGATGTGAGAATCTAAAGAAGTGTCCCTTTGTTCTGGAGGCACAATTTGAGAAGTCTGAAGGAGCAAGCCTGCACTTGGCATTAAGCTGAGAAAAAAAAAACAACTCTGTAATTTGACACGATGGAATGAGACACTGTGCATCTCCAAAGCTTTGCAAAAAAAATAATTACTAATTAATCTAAAACTTCAGAGCATTATTTATTTATTATCTGTGCACTCCGAACTCCAAACGTTTATATCTAAAATTGTGAATGGTAAAACACCCTGAGGATGCTTTAAAGCAGAAAAAAACAAATTCGAGGCACACTTCCAGAAAGACAAACCCCAGATATGTCAGCGAGAGGAGGCTGCAGGATCATCCCAAGAACTGTTAGTATCTATCGTCCCGGAAAGTTCCACACAGATATTCAGCAGAAAGTCTGCTGACAGCCTCTCTCCAGAGCACGATAATAATCAGGTGAGACCACAGAGGGCTGCGGAAAGGGGCTACTGTGTCCCTTCTCCCAGAGCTGCGGGCATTTGATTCATAGCTACTCCCCGAAGTAGAGCTTTGCTGAGAGGAGCCAAATTGGATTGTCCCAATAGACGAACGAATCATTAATCACAGCGAGCGAGCCCTGAGCGGGGAGGAAGAGAAGAAAGAAAAGTGGAGGTGGGAGGAAAGGAGGGGGAGAGGAAGGGAAAAGAGAAGGAAGGGGGAGGGAGGGAGGAAGCGGGGAAGGGGGAAGAGGCTGAGAGACAGAGGAGGAAACAGAAGAGCAGGAAGGCAGAAGGGAACCAGAGGAAAGAGGGAGAGAGGGAAGGGAAGGAGAAAGGAGGGGAGAGACAGAGAAGGGGGAGAGAAAAGAGGTGAACGGGGAACGAAAGAGAGATGAAAGGGAGAAACGTGAGAGGAACAGAGAGGCAGTCAAAAAGGCAGGAGGGGGGCATTACACCATGACAGTGGCTTCTGGGTAAGAAGACAGCAGTCACCATTGCTAAAAGCACACACCATGCATGCAGAAGAAACCCATGCTGTGACATTTGCCAGTCTTAACTCAAGGTAGGAAGAGTCAACCACATTGCAAGCCGGTGGGCCACCCACTCTTGGCCAACAAGCCTCTCTTGAGCCCCACCTGGTGGTCCTTCTTACCAAACCAGAAATCAGGCTAAGACCAGAAAAAGAAAAGAATTGCAGAAAAATCCACGTACATACCTTGCCTTAGAGCAACAGGTTTTCCTAGAGACCAACCAGAAACCACACCTACCCGGAGTTGAGGTCTCGCCTCACCTCTCTTTGTGTCCCCTTCCACCACCCCCTCCTTTCTCAACTGCTCCCTTTTGCCACAAATCGAGGTTATGATGTATTTCAAAGCAGACAGCAGGGCCAGCAGCCCTGCAGGACACCCAGTGGGAAGATGGTGCCGGTTGAGCGGGTGTGAGCTCACCTCACAGCAGGAAGCATGTCTGTCTGGTGAGGCTGTGAAAGAGTTGGTGAATTTTCACAAAGGAGGCGACACACTAGACAAAGAGGGAGGTTTTAGACTGTGAGGGAAGATGCTTCCGACTCTGACCAAGGACCCTGCCAGCTTCCCAGGAGAAACAGCAGAAATGTCTTAGCAACCAGAATTGTTCCACCAGTAGTATTTTTAGGCTAGATGTGGAGATATTCCCCCACAGGGTTTGGTAGGAAGGAGGATGGAAGCATCCATGAAAGGTCAGAGGAACCATCCTCACAGAAACAGCAACACCATCTTCTTTTGAACCCAGACCTCCCAAGGTCCCAGGTCTCTAAAGACAATGTGAAGATAACAACTCTTGCTGAGAAAAAGCCTTCATACATTGCTTGGAACCCAGCACACGGAGGCCCTGGGCAACTGACCCTGCAGGCCAGCTCCTCTCTGTGCTGAGTTTCCATCAGCAATACAGCTGTCGAGAGGGAGCTGACACAGCAGTGAGCTGGCAAATATCATTTTAAATTAAATAGTATATTTTAAAACGTGCTTCGCAGGCTAAAGGCACAGATGGCAGGCAGCCGGCTGGCCTTAGAGGACAGCTGTACTGAGGAGAAGCGGTGTGGGTCACACCAGCTTTCTGACCAGGCCCTGCCTCTGCCCTGGAGCTGGGGACCTTGCTGCTTAACTGGCCCATCACTGAACCACGCCAATAAGAACATTATCGTGCAAGACCATTTTGCAATATCATGCATGTCTCTGTGTGCATGTATTTGAGTGTGTGTATTCACATGTGGGTTGCAGACTAGTGTGGCGGGTCTCTGTGTGTGCTTATTATTTTCTTAATATTTATTTATTTTATCTTATGTGTATGGGTGTTGTCAGCACGCACATCTGTGCACCATGTGGGTGCAGTGCCTGTGGAGACCAGGAGAGGGCGCCAGATCCCCTGGAATTGTAGTTACAGATGGTTGTGAGCTGCCATATTGGTGCTGGGCCTGTAACTCAGGTCCTCATAAAGAACAGCCAGTGCTCTTAACCATTGAGCCATTCTCCAGCCACACTTATTTTTCAGAGTTATTTCTATTATAATTTTTTTCTTTTAGTTGGTTTACACAGAAAAGATAAAAGAAAAACAGAAACAGGACCACTGTAGTACAAACTGTTCTTAACTACCCAATTTCCCATTGAGCTCCAGCCTTCGGGGACCAACCAAGCCTGTTCCTCACCCTGACCTCCCACTGAGCTAAAGTAACAGTTCATAAACTAGGTGACTCTGGTTCTATAGCATCAGGATCTGAAAACATGTCAGAAACATAAATTCTTAAGCCCCAGCTCAGACCCACTGACAGAATCAGAGCTTCAGAAGTGAACAGAAACTAGCAATCTGGGTTGTGACAACCCCTCTGGTGACTCTGAGGCTTATGCTAGTGTGAGCACCACTGGCTAGGGTGTCCAGTACACATTTGTTCATAGGGAGATGGTGCCCCATCTGGCCTCTTCCTACAGCCCAGATTTCCATTGTTTGCTGGCCCTACTCTTTATCTCTGGGGATGCCTTTGTATTCTGCATACCTGGAACTTTGGTTCGGTCTGGATCTGCATTCTACACCTGCAGGAGCAGGTCTGCAACTGGTGTTGGTGGACAGATTGCTGGGCTAATGCGCCAGCAGCTAAGGCACTTGCTGTCCATGCATGAGGCCTTGAGTTTGAACCCAAAGAACCCAAGGAAACCCGTTGAAGTTCTTTTACTTTTGTGCTGTCTGACACATAACTCGGTTCCCTATGCCTTCCCTGTGGAAGACAGCTCCTGTGTCCAGGGTGAAAGATTCCTGAAGGTAATCAAAGACATCTCCAGCCATCCCAAGAGTGTCAGCTGGCTCTCTAGAACATTCTGAGAGGTGGAAAAGAAGATATGACAGTGTGAGATGCGGGGGGGGAGAGGGAGAGGGCAACACATCTCTCTTCCTTCCACTTCACGGAAGCACAAATGTGTGATCCCAACACTCCTACAGAGAGACGGAATGCTGAGGCAGGAGAAGGGGGCTAGATAACACGTGGTACAAGGTGGCAAACAATGAAAAAAATACTGTGTCCTGAGGAAGATAGGAAATGGGGAGCAGCCTTCGGGACTGTCTTCGGGTCTCCAGTTGTGCACCACAGCATGGGTTCATCTTCATTTACACACACACACACACACACACACACACATACACACACACACACACACACAATTTTAATAGATACAGAATTCTTAAATGAAATTGAGTTGAAGATAAAAGGGCAATGCCATCTCCCAGCTGTGCCATCAATGCCTTCTATCCAACTTTCTACCCACAGGCGCTGTACTCAGAAGGACAGTGACTCAGACTTGGTCCATGGCTCTGGAGAGCCCACAGTGTGGAGGTGGAGACAGCCTTGGAAACAGGGCCTTGGAAAGCAAACTGATCTGTGCTATCCAGGGGCCTGAGCCAAGCGCCTGGGCACATACAGCAGCCCTGGGGGAAACAAGGACACAGCATCTCCCCTCATCTCTGCAGCCCTGGCAGAGACCCAGTAGCCCGGGCAGGGAAATAACAAACAGCTCCCAGCATGATCCAGCTCCCTATGCCTTCCCTGTGGAAGACAGCTCCTGTGCCCAGGCTGGGGGTTCCTGAAGGAGTCGGGGACTTATCCACAGCCACCCACGAATATGAGCTGGCTCTCTGGAATATTCTAAGATGTAAGGATGGGGATATGGCGGGGAGGGGGCGTGGTGATCTGTGTGGGAAGACGGTGCCTATCCCCCACTTCCATGTCTTCACTTGCTAAGAAGCAACACCTGACAATCAATTTCTGAAGTTCTATGGCCAAAGTCATTCTAGTCTGAGATGTCGTTCCTGCCCCTCTGCCCTTTTCTCGACTAAATTTTTGTTAGCCCTCTCTCTGATAGTCATCCCTCATCTGCTGTCTGAAAAGCGGGGTTCTGGCCTCTGACCTCTGCCAAAAGCCAGGGTAGCATCTCTTCTTGCTGCATCTATACTGACACAGCATCACCTCCATGCCAGCATTCCACAGGATAATTTGCTAGGAGACTTGGTTGTATGAGTCTGGAGACCTGGTCTCTCACTCATTTAAATTTTTCTATTCACCTTTCTGAGCCTCTCTGTATCTGCTTTGGAAAATGGAACAGCTTATGAGACCTGGTCTCTCACTCATTTAAATTTTTCTATTCACCTTTCTGAGCCTCTCTGTATCTGCTTTGGAAAATGGAACAGCTTATTGCCACCAATCTAAGGAGTGTGTCAAGAACACAGTGGGACATCACAGAAGAAGACCTGACCCTAGGTGGGCAGCAGGAAAGGAAGAAATCAAGTGGAGAAAAGAGTCCCCAATGACAATACTGAGAGCCGTCTCTCTTCTGGCCAGTGCAAAGGGATGAAAGAGGACCATGGCATCATGTTCTTAGTAACTGTCCCCACTCTCCTGTGGGTACATATATGAGTATCTGTTTTTAATGTGTGTTTCATTTTTGCTGTAAAGAGACACCATGACCACAACAACTCTTATAAAGACAACATTTAATTGGGGTGGCTTGTTTAGAGTTTCAGAGGTTCAATTCACTATCGTCATGGCGGAATGCAGGTAGGCTTGGTGCTGGAGCTGAGAATCCCACATCTTGCAGGTCACAGGAAGTCAACTCAGACTGGTATCCTGAGCAAAGACATCCTCAAAGCCCGCCCCCACAATGACATACTTCTTCTAGCAAGGCCACACCTACTCCAACAAAGTCATACCTCCTAATAGTGCCATTCCCCATGAGGTTATGGGGGCCAGTTACATTCAAACTACCACAGCCAGCATGCTCAGTATCCGTTCATTCTACACAAAGTGGGCTACCAGGGACTTGGGCGAACTAAAGACGGGGAGGCTACCTTGTCTTGACTCATATTCCATGGCCCATCCCAATGGACAAACCAAGGATGCTCTTGATTTCACCATCCTTCTCAATGTAACTATGCTGAAGCCCTTATCTTTTGCAAAATCCTCTTCAGCTAGCAAGTCTCCTCCCACTACAATTTTGAATATGTCCCCATCTGTACCTCACAGAATTCCTCCCCTTCTTTGCTGCACTCTGCCTTCCTCTCTTCTCCCCTCCCTCCTCTCTCTCCCTCTTCTCTCTTCCCTCCTCACACTTCCTCTGTCTTCTCCCCTACCACTGACTTCTTGCTAAGAACAAGAGCTTACAAGGACAAACCAGTGCAACCAGGGTGTCACATGACCCGAGCCCCTCAGCCTTGCCCATAAGCACTCAGCATCTACCTGGACCCAGCACCTCACAGCTGTCTGACTGAGGCTCAGGGGGAGGTCTGGTCTGCAGATAGTTTTTATAGTGTTTGCTGAAGGGATAGTTGTGTGTTATTTCCATGCCAAAAGGAAGCAAGGCATTTTGGAAGAGGAGGGAGGCATCAAAAGCCCAGCCAGCCCCTCATAGTATTGTTCTGTGTGCCAGCAACTTGATGCTTTTCAGCGTGGGAGAAGCGCAGGCTGCAAATGCCACCTTCTGCTCTGGGCCAGGCTTCGTCTGGGCCAGTGGACTCCTCAGCGTGAGACGAGCTGCATGGAGCCAGAGACAGGAGTACAATGGGCAAGCTGAACTTGGAGCTTTCTGCCCAGAAGCCAAAGCTAAAAATGACTTCAGCCCACATGGGTAGTGTATTCAGCACAAAGGGGTGGCAGCTAAAGGCTCTGCACAGAACCGGGGGAGAATGTTTATCTATTTCTGCAGCCTGCAGTCCACAGCCTTAGGAGCTACTCCAGCAGGGGCTGGGGAGTTGAGCATTTGCAATCCTATTTAAGAAGACAGAATTAAATCCAGGGTTAGAGCAGGACAGGGAAAAGTCCCACCCTTTGTCAGGGGCCAAGGTTCCTCGCCTAGGTGATCCCTCTTGCACCAAGCAAGACCAGACTGGTGGGCTCAGACCCACCCTGCCTTCCCATCACCTCTTGTATCAATATGACAAGCGGTGAATGAAACTCCTTGACCCTGGCCATTTTCATCGAAGGGAGTTTGAAACACAGTCCCACAGAAGTTGGGAAGCTTGGTGGGGACGGGGCGCAGCAGCAACCTAAGCCCCTATGAATAGAGGAACAGAGCGTTTGCATGGACTCAGAGGAACCCAGATTCCCCTTCGTGCATTTGGGAAGAGAATGCCAGTCTTTTTGGGCAGCATTGCTTCTCTAAATGCAAACCCCCACTGTGTTCTCTAGCTTTCTCTCTCTTCTCACTGTGGCTTGAGCCCCTCCTCTCCCCTACCCACGCATCTTTCAACAGCTCCCACCATCAATAGTTCCTGTTGTCTCAGCGTGATTTCCATAAATACAGAGCTTGAGATAAGTGTTTAAGTGTACACGATCTATTTGGGAGAGAAAGAAGGGAAAGCAGGCTTGAGAGGATGAAGGACTGAAGGGAAGATGTGAACTCAGATAAAGTCCAGTCTTGACTTGATTCACAGGGGGATCCGTGAAGGGAGCGCAGTGCAGAGGGGTCCCTTCCAACGTTTCAAACCCTGTTAGAATCCCGCTCCATCCTTGGCTGTGGGTCTCCCCAAGATGGAGCACGTGCACATTTCAAGACCAGAAAATGGAAGACTTCTTACAAGTTTTCTACTCGTGAGTCTTGAGCGGTCCACACTCCCAACAGCTGGGAGGGACTTCTCAGTCCAGAAGTGGCAGCTGGAAAGTTCCATAGCTAATGGATCCTATGATCTCAGTGTCTTCCTGTACCCCCAAGTCAGACAGTATCAAGTCATCCACCACCTCTATTCCAGAGCCAGCAGGCGCTGTCTTAGTCTCAGGATGGGGGAACAGACAAGGAAAACTCCATCATGTCTCCCTTGCCCTTCCTCTGTAGCATCCACTGCCCTGGTGCAGACTCCAGAGTCTCTCGCTTGGACCAGTTCATTCATCTCCCCATCAGTTTCCTAGTCTCACTCTCTTTAACCCATCCCTAACAGCATCTCTGAATGGCTAGACCTTCCCCTCCCTTGCTGTCTGCATCCCTTTATTCTCTAAGCACAGTAAATTGCTTTCTGTCTCTGTGCCTTCACTGTGTTTCCTCTGCAGAGGAGGTTGTCATCCCTTAGTCAATCCTTTAGCATTGGTACATTCTCCATTCAAGTTCATGTGCTTCCTCCTGACTTGGAAAGAGCTGAGAATATAATCGAAGTGCATGTGAAGTAATGCATATATTTATTGGCTGGATTTGGCCTTTCCACAATGTATATATGTCATGGCATCTTGCTGCACACAATAAATGTTTATCAATCAATAAATGAATGATTGTTATTTCCCTTGCCCAAAGCCTTGTTGGATAGCACTTGACCTAGTAGAAGCCTCTATATTGTGATGCCCATGTTGTGAAGAGGTTATGATTTCACTAATTAGGGCCCTTCATAAACCACGAGGCTTCTGAGGTATGGCATCAGTGTGTACACACCCTACTATGTCAATACCCAGCGTCTGAATGACAGACTTCCATATGTCTGCCTTGAAAATGGTAAGCAACCCTGTCCAAGAGCTGAGTATGTCATCTCTGTTTTAGCACTGAGCATGAGAAGCTAAGAAATACAGTTTCCATGTGTTAGCATCCTTTCAACAGTTCTTATAAAGGAATAATGTTTCCAGTCTGTAATAATCACCCTGCTCTCTCGGTTATTCCTTAAGTCCCTGTGGCCTTAAAAGACTGTATCCAATCCTACTATTATTTAGTTACTTAGACAGGGTTGGTCTCATATAGTTCAAGCTGTCCTCAATCTTGTTATGTAGGGGACGATGGCTTTGAACCACTATCCCTCCTACCTCCACCAATGTGAAGTTTACAGGCATATGCCACCATGGTCAGTACCTACCCAGTCTCTATGTAAATCCTATGTATTACTGGGTTATAGCCTGGTAGCTGCCCAATTAACTGTTAGATCCATGATTTTATTTGTCTCTAATGAATAGGAAACACACACACACAAGCTATGCCACAATCTTACTACACAAAGAGAAAAATCATTGGAGTAATCTCCTTGCAAAGGGTTGATTCAAAGCGAGCCACCCCTGCTTTCTTCTGAAAAAAGCAATTATCACACCCATTTGCAATAAATGTCACCAGTGTTTACTTCTTTCCCTTCCTAAGGACTTGGCAGATCACCCCTGCAAGCTCCCTGTAGGTAGAGTGACCATGTAACCACATCCAGCCAATGAAAAGAGAGTGAAGAGGCTCCTGTATTCATTTTAGGACATAAAGTGTTAAATCCAGCAATTGTCTTGATCCAGTGATCCTACTGACCACTTCCACACTGTTCTCAGTCCCCAGAAGATCCTGGAATGAACCAGACTCCAAAACCCACCAAAGGACAGTCCAAATTCTCTCTCAAGAGTTAGTTGCAAGATAAATACAGACCTCTGGAGAGCTTCGGGTCAAGTTCCACTTCACACAGTAGAACAAGAGCCCTGGGTCTGGTCAGCAGTGAGCTAATTCTATAACCTGCAAACCATTCAGTGAAACTGTTCTTTGTACCTACTGTTATGCACATAGGGTTTAGACATGGGGCACTCAGCTACAGTGTCTGATACCATGGTGCCCATACTCTGGAATTCAAGGGACACAGGTACACAGGTGAGCCTAGAGGACTTCCTCTCTGCAAGAAATATTCAAGGGATTTTACCAATATGAATTATTTTAACCCTCTCGACTGCTGCACAAAATTGGCACCATTGCCTCCAGTCTACCAATGAAGAAGTTTAGGCAGAAAAGACCTCGTGGGTGAGGTCAGACAGCCAGAGAGAAAGGACACAGCCTTTGTCTGGCTCTGGTACCTTCTTTTTGCCATAGAAGACACTTCCTTTCAGCAAATAGTGTAAAGAAACATGTCCCAAAATAGCTTGTTTGTAATGTTTATTAGCTGCTTTTGCTCCCTCTCGATTTTATCTGGAAAGTTGAGATGGAAAAACTGGAAAGAACACTGTGAAGCCTACAGTTCAAAGTTAACTGAAATGATTGCATCACTGAATCCTGACCCAAGCAAAAGACATTCACCTGCTCTGGAGGGGTAACCCAAAACTAAGATAAAAGCCAAGATTCCAGAACCCCAGGGTAGAGAACAGAGCAAGCCTACAACACCTGAGTTTAGAAAGCAGACGCCTGGTCCACCACAACCTTTGTTGAGACTAATCAGTCATTTCCATCCCCAACCAAATGCCAAACAATTGTTGAAATTTCAAGGATTTTCAAGGTCGCTCACTCAGTTGCTTTATCACTTTCCACAAACTGAAGATTTTCCATACCATGTGCCCTTGCTACCAACCCCAATACAATTGCTCCCTGAAATATTGGAAGTCTGCAGTGGGTCTGCCAATTATCTGGGACCTTATGAAATCTAATATCATCTTGGCAACAGTTCTTGCAGGATAAACATAAACCTAACTGCTCAAGAAAATCTTAATAGCATTCAAAATACGCCAACAACTAACGGATCAAGCCAGGCCTGGAGGCTCCACAGAGCCTCATACGGTTTTAGTGCTGTTTTGTTTTGTATGTGTGTATGCAGGTGTGGGGGATGAGACACTTGTATGTACGGGTGTCAATCTTGTGCTGTTCCTCAGACATCAATCATCTTCTTCTTTAGACAGGGTCTCTCACGGGGCCCTGGGATGCACCAATTAGTGAAGACTGACGCCATGAACTCTGGAGAACCTCCTGTTGCTGCCTGCCCAGCACTGCAATCTCAAATGCCTGACTTTCACATGGGTGACATAGGTGCCAGGAAAGGAAGCCAGGTCCTCATTCTTACATCGCAAGTGCTTTACCAACTGAGGCATCTCCTCAGTTCTTTGATAGGTTTTGAATACATCATTTTGGAAAACATTTATTGATTAATCCTCAACATGCTGGACACAAAGCTCCCAACAAAACAGTAATATTAATAACAACATTCAGGATCCCAGCTTTGAAGTTTCTGGTAATTTCTGGTGCTCTGCTTGTCATGTTGAAAATATCCTCCTAGTTCCAAAAGAGGTGATAGGCTTTGGGGAATGGAAGATGATGGAATAGCTTGCCAGGAGGGTAGACAAGATTTCAAGGTCCTCCCACTTCTCGGTGCTGGCAAGGCAGCGCTATTTCAAAGATCAACAGTGTAAAATACAAAGGAAAAGGAAAAACACAATAAAGTTTATGCCCCATAATCCAGATGCAAGTCTACAGGAGAGCTGAAAGTACAGCTTCCTCCTCTGCAGGCCAAGGCCCCTCCAAGCGCGGAGCACCACAGGTGTGTTGAGTAAGCGCAGGTGAGAAGAATAAAATGCCATCCCTGGGCCGTGATGAAATTCCACCACTGGGCTGGCATCTGTTGGGAATGCAGGTAGAGATTTTTTGCTGATCTTCGAGTCTTGAGGCAGCTGGTCCTTGCCCAGCATGCAGAGTAAATGTAAAAATACATGGCTAAAGCAGCTGAGCTCAAAATCTCATCTTTTTCTGACTCTGTGGAAGAGAGGGCTTGTTCAACCGAGTCCATCGCTGGATCCAAACCCAGAGACACCGACTAATATCTTAGGGTACGAAGACGTTGATGGTCCCGGGGCCACTGTTGGAGAAGAGCTTCTCTATCAAATGGGGAGAGACAACCAAGGAAAGAGGGAGCCCCAAAGATACCTCAGCTTTGGTAGTCAGAGGAAGTAGAAAGCAGAGCTTCTTGGGACTCTATTTCTAATGAGTGGCCCATAAATTCCTCCACCTGGACTAGGTTGTGCTCCCCAACCTCCCACAGCAAAAAGGGAAGCAGCACTTTGATCATAGACCAAGGGTCTCCACGGGGCCTTTGCACTTTGTATTCCCATTCCAGATGTGGAGACTGAGGCCCTGGAAGGCAACCAGAAGAATCCAAGTCCAAGGCCCTGATACACCATAGGACAAGCTCTCTATGACACAAACTTGGCAAGCACAGGCTGATTCCCAGCTTCTATACACATGCAAAGATAAAGCACAAAGAAAATTACAAGGTGGCTGTGAGCTCGGTGAATCCAGCTCAGTCTCAGAACTTGCTTTGTTTTTGGAAGCAGTAGTGGATATTCCAAGGGACTGCTATGGTCCTGAAGACCCCAAAAATGTCACTTGATCAGGTTTCCAAGAGGCGGCTGTCCAAAGCCAAAAGAGGAATTTGAAGGTCAGTATTCATGACCAGCTTGATAGGATTTAGATTCACCTAGACACAAATCTCTAAGGATGGCTGTGAGGGTTTCTAAATTTGGTTCATAGAAGTGATAAGAGTCTCCCAAAATTGGGGTGAGCCCATTCCCTGGCTGTAGTCCTAGACTACACCAAAAGGAGAAAATTAGGTGAGCATCAACCTTCATTGCTCTCTACTTCCTGACTATGGGTGCCATGTGACCAAGTGCCTTGCATTCCTATGGCCATGAACTTCCCTGCCATGATAGACTGAACCTCACTCTGTAAACCAAAGTAAGCCCTTCTTCTCTCAAATTTCTCTTGTCGGGTGATTTTTGCTTCAGCGGGAAAAGAAAATAATACAATGATGGTACTCCAAAACCTTCAGCTCTCCCATGAAGACCTCACCCTCACATCCACGCTCAGTAATATCATCACCGTAATAGCTGTCCTCGATAATGAAGACCTCATAGCCAAAGCTCAGGGTTTCTATGGCACCCAGCATGCGTACTCTCACAGAAGGAGCTCTTCATGCTTTTGTAATATGGCATCGTCTTCTCTGTTCACTCCCTTAGCTGAAGCCATTTCCCTGACACATTTGCCCAAAGCAAAATACTAAGCATGACAGGACACAAGAAGTAAAATGACCAAATGCCTCATAAATGTCGCACACAGGGGACTTCAGAGCTCCTTCTGCACCCACCTCTTGTCCCTCGTGCACCATTTCCACTGGCTCACATCCCTTCTACAGTTAGAAAAGCCTGGGAAGCCCACAGATGGAAATCAGGCATGTCCCAGTTTTGTGTTTAGCATCCTTGCAATAACTATGAGCTATCACTCAAAATTTTCCATAATTATATGTTCTGTGGGTGATCTAAGCATGTGGTAAATGCTCTTTTAATTGTGATTAGTGGGAAATTTCTGAGATTGATTTTATTAAAATGGCCAAATGGCATTGTAAGATGCCCCAGTTTCTCTCTCTCTCTCTCTCTCTCTCTCTCTCTCTCTCTCTCTCTCTCTCTCTCTCTGTGTGTGTGTGTGTGTGTGTGTGTGTGTGTGTGTTGTGTGATGTGTCTGACTGCTGAGATGGGTTTTAGGACCACCTCATCCTTTCCCAAAGGCATGGACAAATGAATGTATTCTGACCCATTGTCCCCAGTAGGAAAATTTGCCGTAACTCTTGCAAAGCATTTTTACAGTAAGACTCTAAAAACCTAAAAATGTTTATAGCTTGGGATCCAATAATTCCTCTCTTGGGAATCAAGCATGAAGAAATAAGTCCCATGCATGAAGAGCTTGTGCACAAAGATATGCATCATAACAACGAGTCAATCAAAATAAACTAAATCGCCAGTGGTACCGAAAAGCAAAGCCTTATTACTGAGACTTTAGTTTTATCCTTCTTGGGAAATAATCCTCGAAACCTAATATCTAGATTTCCCACATTCAGACATGGAAACTGAGTGTGTGTGCTTTGAAGTGCCTTCCCAACAAAACTAATTTCAGAGTGTAATAATGCAAATGACACTTGCAATGTCGTAGTAGCTTTTCATGTATTAAGAAAATGGCTCTTTCCGGGAATAGTCAGAATATGTCAGTTCTCCAGCAAAAATTATATGAAATCTACCATTGTGAATCTTGGGGGAAGTGGTTGAAGCTAGATGTAAAGATTGTAAAGATATTCAGACAGGTGTGCATAAAGATGAAAAATCAAAGCATCTGGTTAGCATCCTGTTCAAAACTCTTCTAAAACTGTAGCTAAGGGATTGATCTTTTATGTTACTACTTCTGCTGCTGCTGCTGCTGCTGCTGTGTGTGTGTGTGTGTGTGTGTGTGTGTGTGTGTGTGTGTGTACACTTGTCTCTGTAGGTATGCTTGGCTATGCAGGTAGATGTGTGATGGGGAGAGTCTTCTGTTTTGTGTTAATTTCATTGGTTAAATAAAGAGACTGCCTTGGCCCTTTAATAGGAGAGAAAATTAGGTAGGCAGAGTACTGGACAGAATTCTGGGAGAAAGAAAGCCGAGTCAGTCAGTCGCCATGATTCTCCGACCCCAGACGGATGTAGGCTAGAATCCTTCCTGGTAAGACACCATCTCGTGGTACTACACAGATTATTAGAAATGGGTTAATCAAGATGTGAGAATTCGCCAATAAAAGGCTGGAAATAATGGGCCAGGCAGTGTTTAAAAAATACAGTTTCCGTGTAATTATTTCGGGGGTAAGCTAGCCGGGATCCAGAGCGGGAACACAGCATGCTGCACCTACAACAGATGTGGTGGCCAGAAACTGACATCAGGACATCTTCCTTGGTTGATTCTCCACGTGATGTTTTGAGAAAGGGTCTCCCACCGAACCTGAAACTCACAGTTTTGTCTACCATGCTTAACCAACAAGGCCCTGGGATCTCCTACCTTCAGCCCCCAATATGGGGGTAGAGTCATGTACACACTGCTGAGAGTGGCTTTTGTCTAGGTGACAATCCACACAGGTCCTTACGCTTGCACAGAAGCAATGCACCCACTGAGCCATCTCTCCAGCCCCCAAGGGCTTGCTCTTAAGCCATAATTTCACAAGGATGGAAAGAACAAAGGAGTACGATAAAAACATTACTAGAATATAACCCAGCAGTAACTGACCTTCCAAACTGCAGAAGCCTGAATTCTTTTCAGTGTCAACAGAGAGTAGAAGGCCAATTAAGGAAAGAGAAGACACATCTAACATCAGGCCAATTAAAACTTCATTGTAGAAAGAGGGGGGTCATCAGACCCTCACCTGCTATTTCATCCACTCCCTTCTCCTCCACCCCCAATACATTTAATCCTTCTATGGTTGCTCTGATTTCAAGGTAGTAACAATCATGTTGTGTCTGAAGGATGGTGTTCCATATCAATCTTCTAAGAAAACCTCTAAGGTTGAATGTAAAACCCAAAACAAGTAAGAGGAAAAGGCAACCCAGAGGGAGCAAAGTCTTCCAGAAAATATCCTGCCAATCATTCCTGGTGGGGTGAAGAAAAAGCATCTTTTAGACAATAATAGGATACTAAAGAAAGGCAACATCTGAAAACAAAAGAGAGGTTGGGGAGAGAGGAGAGAGAGAGGGGGGGGAAAGAGAGGAAAGAGAGAGAATCATAAATGCAATGGAAAAGTTAAAATATAAACTTTGAGAAAGACCCTTAGATGAAGATCAAACTAAAAAGAGATGGAAAAGAGGACACAGGAGAGAGAAAAGTTAGATAGCCGTATCAGAAAGACCATGGGCAAAATGGAGAAGAAGAAAGGGAGGAAGACAGGAAAGCAATGGAGAAGAAGAAAAGGAAAGGTAGGAGAGGAGAAGCAATTGTAAACACAATTCTCCCAGAATTTCTTCAGGAAGCAAAGGGCACTGGGGCATTAGCTACCACGTCCCCAGGGACACCCGAACCAGACATTTCCTTGTGAGATTTCATGAGTCTTACCAGAGAGGCTTCTGGGAGCATGCAGAAGGACAGAGCACAAGTGAACGACTTTGAACTTTTCATGATGTAGGAAACCATTGGGACCACAGACAAAACTCAGAACAAAACAATCCCGAGCCCCAAATTCTAATTCTAACAAATTCCCAGTTGTCGAATCAGGAAGCTGAATAAAGTTCCTTCCCTCTTCGAAAAAAAGTGAAATTGAACTACAAATGAGTAAGTGCTTGGCAGGAGTATCCTGAGTTCACAGGAAAGGGACACCAAAACCATGTACAGGAGAGGCGGAAACATAAAATGGAGCGTCTAAGAACAAGACTTGTGCGTGTTACAATTGCTTCTAGAACTTCTTTCCTTTTTTAACTCAGACTTGGCCCATAAATTCCAGAAGCTTAAGAAATACACCTTCCATATTTGATGTAGGGGTTTAAGTGCACACAGAGACTGTTATTCTGAGACAGAAGATATCACACTCCATGCTCACACTTCTCCACAGCTGAGGCAGACTTGAGTGGCATGACTTCTGGGTGTTCCCCCACCTCCAGCCCCTTGAGAATGCTGGGTAACTCATCTCTGGTTCTTCATGCCTTGAAATTCAACACAGTAAATCCAACAATATTGGTCCCTACATTTTCCCAATGAAATATAAGCATGCCTCAGAGAGGGTATGGCTTTGGATGAAGACTGTTGCAATAAAGTAAGTATTACAATAAAGTGGGTCACACAGATTTGTTGGTTTCTCAGTGCATATAAAAGTTATTTTTATATTGCATTGCAGTCGATGGAGTCTGTAATTGCATGATGCCTAAAAATACCAACATAGATGTCTTTGTTAAACAAATGCTTTATCCTAAGTTATGCTAACAGTCAGCAGAACCTTTAGCAAGACAAAACCATTTTGCTGGTAAAGGGTTTGACCTCAATGCTGATGGATTCAGGCAGATTGAAATCCTACTTTCTGAAGACTAGGGTATCCGTGGCAATGTCTTACCAATGTTTCAATTATCAATTGTATCAATGTGTCAGTTACCTATGTATTAATATATCAATTAGCACATCTTTTCCCAAAAGATTTCTCTGTGGCATGTGATGCTATTTGATAACATCATACCCACAACAGAACGTCTCTCCACATTGGGGTCAGCCCGCTTAGATGCTGTCACTGCTCTGCCAAGTTTGTATAACTCTTGGAGAAAATACAGCACCCTAATATGTCTGTTCCAGCCGAAGACGCCCATTCCTCTGCTCATCCGGGAAGTGCCTTACTAAGTAGCTTTACTGTAAGACTGCAGCAGCCCCGTTTCCTTTGCCAGCTCTACTCATGACTCTAGTTCCCCTGCTTCTTCAGCCATGTCTATGTGGCTTCCTCCACTGCAGCCTTGAACCCCTTGAGTCACTATAGCCACTGAAACCAATCTCTTCCAAACTCCCATTCAGAAGTTCATCTCCCCTATGAGTCAACAGTGTCACTAACAACATCCAGATTGTTGACCCTTTGTAAAAGGTTTTGTTTTTTCTGAAATGAGATGTGAGAGCCAAGTGTCTCTTCAGCCTCCAGTCTGTAGAATAAGTCTTATGCTAGGTGGCATGAAGACATTAACATTAATATCAATATTGTACATTTCCGTGAGATGCGTGGTAGATGGCAGTAATAGGGCTAGGGAAACAGCTCAATCAATACAGTGCATACTGTACAAGTATGAGGACCTGAGTCTGATCCCCAGAACCCATGGCAAAGAAGCCAGGAGCAGTGATACATGCTTGTAATCTCCACACTGGGGAAGCAAACAGAAAAAGATCCCAGGGGCTTGTTGGCCACCCAGGGTAACCTAAGGAGTAAGATCCAGGCCAAGTGAGGGACCCTGTCTCAGAGAACTACGCAGATGGCATCCTGTCTGGTAACACCTAAGATTGTCCTCCAGCCTCCAAATGTACACAAACACACGTGCATATAAAGATACACATATAACGTCTACACACAAAGAGAGAAGTAATCTCTTGAAAGAAGTCCTCTTCGGTGAGTAGTGGGTCTCAACAGCAGCCTTCAAACATTCTGTAGGCCAGGTTGGAACAGATGTGCCTGCAGACTCTCTTGTTCCACCTACGAAACACAGCCAAAGATTTAGTAGACTCCCCAACAGCCCTAGGATTTATAGAAAAATTAAGCATTGGTTGATTTTTAACTTTGTATCATTAGCTGCCTTCATACCTAACAAGGGAGTCAGCTTATCCTTTGAAGCTTTGACCCCTCTTTAGCTATGAAAATCCAAGACACATCTTCTTTCAACTGAGACCTGTTCCACCCACCTTGGAAATCTGTTGAGTGAGACCAGCTTGACCGACGATCTCCATCACATCTGGATATCTCAAAGCAACTTCACCAGGGGGCACATGCTGTGTCCCTAGAGTCTTAGGGACCAACCTCTGAGAGCCTAAAACTGCTTCCCATGCTTCTTCTCCTCTCCTGGAATTTGAGACAGGGCCTCCTGTGGATAGAGCTTCAGTCTAACAGGATGCTGTGGCTGGTTTGAGCTTCTGTCTGTCCCAACCACTAACACTTCCCCCCAGCATGCAGTGGGCTCTTTTCCTTGCTCAGCACTATGGACTCACAGGAGAATCTTTTGAAATGTCCCCCAAGAACTCTGCCTTTACTTTCTCAGCAGGGTGTTTGCTGCAAGAGGCCCAGCGTTGGCCTGCCTCACTGACCCATCTTCCTCATGGAGGCTTGATCACCTTTCCCCTTTGATATACAGGAAGAGACAATACCTTTTATTTGAACACTGAGAGGCCAATCAGGAGTTATTAACTGTACTGATTTCAGTACTGTGTCTCAGAGGATAGGGGTGGAGGAAAGGGAAGAGAAGTTGGAGAACGGCTGACACTGGAGCAGTCAGAACACGCATGACATTTGTGAAATTCGGGTCCTTTATGGGTGCTGTTTGTGGCATTCCAAGCCTGTCATAAGGGGGACATCAAAGGTCACTAGCCACAGATCACTGTATCAAACATAGAAGACTTGAAAGGTTTGACATAGTATGAGAATTAATAAAACATGACACAAAGACACAAATACAGCCCATGCTATTGTGGGAAATAGCACCTGTAAATTTGCTTGATAGATAGTTGCCAAATCTTGAATGCTACCCAAGGACATGGGTCATTACTCTCTGTACCAACTGCAGGAGTCATATGGTTGATAACAGTTAAGTGAACATTTGAAAATGGCTACTAGACAGGATTTTGAATGTTCCCACCACATAGAAGCGATAAATGTCTAAGGTGAAAAACATATTAATTATATACTATGCTACATTTTAAAAGGCCAAATACACTATATCCCACCAATATGCAACTCACCTTGTGTCAATTAGAATTTAAGGTGGACTTTAAAGGTTAAAATGGGGGTAGGATTTAGTTCAGTTGGTAGCGTATTTGCATAGTATGCACAAACAAACCCCTGGATTCAATCCCCAACACTTCGTAAACCAGATGTATAGACCACATCTATAATCCCAGCACTTGGGAGACAGAGGCAAAAGAATTTCTAGTTCAAAATGATCCTTGGTTCCAGTCTGGGATGTGTCATATCTCTCCAGGAAAGGGATGGAAGTCCTGACGTGAGACTCGAAATGACAGTGATGGCTAGGGGCAGTCAGAAGCTTTCCTTGGTCCTAGATCTGCGCATTTAGCGAGGCTCACTCAAGCACGTCTGTATCTCCATAGCTTCTCTGCTCCAGGTCATTGTCTCCCTTCCCACCCTGTGGTGCCTCCTGCTCTAGGATAATCTGTATTTCTCCACATATGGAAAATTGCTTCTCTTCAGAAGCCTAATCCTCCATCTCCCTTAGCCCAGAAGAATTCAATCTTTTCGTTCCCTTCATAGACTCTGAACACAGGCTGTGTTATAATCAGGTGTTTACAAAGAAACAGTTTTAAAACCATAATTCCATGACCCGGATTCTGGGCTGGCACATTCAGCTCCATGATATTAAACAAGGGCTGTGTTCTCATTTGTAAAATATAGCCAACACTTGCCTCACCTGCTTTACAAATGAGGCGAAATTAGATGTGTGTGCTTATAAATACCCAAGCTTGGTGCTTGAATTGGTGGTTTAGGGTTTTTATTTAGTTTGTTTAATTGGTTCCTTGACTGATTGGTTAACTGGCTGGTTGTTTTGGCTGGCTGGCTGGCTGGCTGGCTGGCTGGCTGGCTGTTTGTTTGGTTGTTTGGTTGGTTGGTTGGTTGGCTGACTGGCTTGTTGATTAGCTGTTTGCCTAGTTAGCTAGCTGACTGGTTGACTGTTTTACTGTTTGGCTTATTGTCTGGTTAGCTAGTTGGTTGGTTAGTTAGCTGACTGGTTGGATAATTGGATGGACGGATGGACGGATGGACGGATGGATGGATGGATGCTTGACTAACCAGCAGATTGGCTATTGGTTGACTGGTTGGTTTTTTTTTCTTTCTTCCCTACATATGAGGGTGGAGTCTTGCCTTATGAGACTTTTGTTCTACTTGGACCCTATAGGGAACTTACCTGCTAATAATGCTCAATGGGAGTGAGTTCCAATAAATGGAAATTAAACTAATGTAGCTGCCAAAGGTGGGATCTCTCATCTTCTGCATGCTTTCATCAGCATGCCTCTGATTTCTGCCCTCTTCATCTGCACTGGTGCACGCCTGTGACTATACACTCCACCCCATAGTAGCCTTTCCCCTGAACTGCAGCACTGCAGCCCTGCAGAAGAATCCTCACAGCCAATGACTACAAACAGTCTTTTCACAGGTTCACACACCAAAGTCAGATGAGCTGTTTCTCTTTTCTCTACCTAGCCCTGCTGCCTGCAGTGGCCAGCCCTGGGCCTTTCCGATTTAGGCAGACTCTTCCAGGAGTACAGACCTTAGACTGCAGCATGAGCAAGATCCATGGGAAGGTGATGCTTTCCTGGAGGGTCAGCACAACTCTAGGGTCCAGGAACCTGGCGCAGCCACTCTACAAGACTCTGCCCACAAGGGAGACAAGGTTCTTAAATAAGACTGCCATTCAGTGCTGGCATGGTCTTTAGAGCAGCAGGGAAAAGTAGAACTAAAGGAGAAACTTCTTCAATTCAGGACATACAAGCACACCCTGAAAAGCAATGGGCCCAAAGGTAGACAGACACAGAAATGGGTCACTGACAGGACGCAGTAGACAAAGCGTGAGTAGACAGAAGTAGGACATTAGGGGGCTGGATCTTCTCCATCCCACTCCTTCAAATGCGTTATGAAGCTGGGCAACTATAGACTCTAACACACGCTGTCTGTGTGTGTCCTTAATGAGGGGTCTTTAAGATCTCTCTTCTTTAGCCATTTCCTGAATGTTCGTGAGTTGACTTCCACAAACCAAGATGTGGCTACATTAAACGCTACGGACAGAATAGAATAAGACATAACCCTAACATGAGGATGCCTGCTGCAGAGTGAATGACCGCGACAGGGCACAGCGAGGTGCACAGCACGTCTTCATTTAACGATAGTGTTCCCCTGTTCGCTCTTCATTTTAGCATTGTCCCAGGCTGATGTCATACACATTTATCTAAAACTTATTTCTTTTACTTAGGAGACCAATTTTTCCATCATTCAAACTTATTTTTAATTCTGCCATGAATCACACTCCTGATGTGTTCTTGAATAACAAATATTTGGAATTTATCAATTATTTTCCAGCACATATTAACTTCAATTACCACACTGAGTTGACAGCCTTTATAGTTCAAAGTGAAGAGCTTGATTTTCTGGTACAAAGATTAGTGTTTATTAAACTTGACATTGAGCGCCAATTCTTGCAGGGAGGGGGCCATTTGTTCATCCCAGCCGCCCCGCTAGCTTAGCCCCGAAATAACCACACAGGAACTGTATTAATTAAATCACTGCTTGGCCCAGAAAATAGTTCAAGGATGTCCTTCACTATCTACACAGAAGCCTGTGGCTATCTCTGAGAATATGTATTCGTCCCTGTAAATAGGTACCACCTCCCATTGCTTGCATCAGTCAGATGAGATCACACCAGGTGTAGCTTGGTGTAACTCAATGTAGGGTTCTTGTCTGAAAGCACACTGTGATGGACAAGAGAGCTATACCAGGTTAAGAAGCAGTGGGACCTTCAAAGGTTTCGTGGTAGCGGAGGACAGAACAAAGATTCAGCAGCATTGCGCAGGCTCAGAGAAGTAGGGCATGCTTATCGCTAAAGCAGCCTCAAGCAGACTCCCAATCCTACTGACTGCCCACTGCATATTTTTAAAGAGCATTTAAGAGGAAAGCCTATATTCGCACAACAAAACATGCATGTGTGCATGCTTATCTACATACCCAGGACTCATAAGAGACATAGAAGGATATCTAAGGTTAAAACTGAGGGATGGGATGCTGGCCACACATAGTCATTAAGGAAGATCCCATGAACTCTCCTGGCCCGGAGAATTCCAACAGAGGACGTGAGGGAGATGAATGCGACAACTTTGCACTCACACACATATGTACCTACTCACCAAAAAGTTAGTGTTGATTGTTAACCGCGGAACTGCTCTCTCAGCAACTGATCCTTGCCCAGTGCCCTCTGTTGGAATGGTAGGAAATGCCTGTGAGGGACCCAGATGGACCCCTTTCCCCCGAGCTGTCTCTGCTTGTGTCCAGGAAGACCACAAGGATTAAAGCTGATCTTTCTTCAAGGACAAAGTGGCCAGCATCCAGTCCCTGTGTGCCCCAGTCACAACCAATGAGAGGCTCCCATGTGACTGAAGACAGCAAAAGACAGATACACTCACAACACACTAAGAGTCAGCGGTTGAAGCCCAAACTCTAAATCTTCCTCTTACAGGACTGCTTAACAATATGATGCTAGTGAGGAAGTCATGCTTTAGGCAGTGTGTTGGCCTTACTATTTTAAAAGAAATTTCCAATTTCACTTCTATTGCAAACCATAAGTAATTTGTATCTGCCAGGCTCTTGTCTTTGTTCTTCGGCCTCTCTCATTCAGCAGAGTGATGTTACACCTGAGAGATAGATAAGCTGGGTGCATGGACTAGTCTCAGCACCCTTTACTCTACTTTCTCGGGACCTCTTTTCCAAGAAACTTGGCTCAATCAAAGTTTATCATTTTTTTCTAATTTCTCTTATAATTTTTTCTTTTATATTTAAGCCAAAATGTTTATGAAGGGCCTTTTAAATCCAAAGAAAATGAAGTCAGCCTTTTTTTTTTTTTTTTTTTTTTTTTTTTTTGGTGCAGAGAGCAATTCCAGAACCAGCAGGGGAGCGCTTATGACTGAACAACAACAGCAAAAAAAAAAAAAAAAAAAAAAAAAAGCCCTCTTCCCTCACGCAAAATGCAAGCTGCAAGCTCCTTGCCTGAGGTTCACACTAATGACTGTGTGACTCATTAGAATGTCTGCCTCCAAAGCTGAGCCTCTCTCCTCTGCTGACCCAGGCTGTACAGTAAGTGCTCAAACGCTAACTGTGGGACAGCAGATGTGCCTAGGATTGCCTTTCTAGAAGTTTCCTCCACATCCTCATTCTTCTGAGCCCTGTGAGCCAGCGAAAGCTGATGAACAAAGCTACCCAGAAGCTTTAGTTGATGCTTGGCATAAACACCACACATGTTAGCAAATCCCCATTCTCCCCAGGAGGGCAACTTTCACTGCCTTTGGCCCTGGGGAGCAAGCGATGGGTGCTTTCCAAATGTCAGATGACTTGCAGCCTCCCTTTCATCTCTGCTTTTTCTTTGTGAGCACTGGACCTCCTGAGGAATAAGCAATAATGGGCTTGGGGTAGACGTTGAATATGGAGCAGAGCTGGAGAGGCCTGAGCTTGCTGGATAAATCTGGCCCTGAATCTCCTCTTGAATCCCCCAAAAGGCTGTGGGTAGTGGGGAAACCTCTCAAAATCTCCAGCTTCTTTTTTCCTCAGTACTCATGATAGAAAATTCAGATTTTAGAATATTGAAGGAAGTGGGAGGCAGGGAAAAATTCATGGGAAGCCTTTGCGCAACGCCTTCATACAGGAAGTACGTGGATGGATTTACACCTTCGCCGAACGTCCACTCTCAACCTGTTTGTGTATGTACTCTCTCTGTTTGTATGTGTACGTACAAATACCATGACGAAAAGTATCTTCTGGGAGGTTTACTTTGGTTTACGGTGGAGGAGGGATGGCAGCAGGCAACCTAAACAGGTAGCTGAGAGATTGCATCCCAACCACACAGCAAAGACAGAGAAAACAAGTGGAGTGGGGGGAGGAGGGGCTAGCAACGCTCAAAGCCCGCCCCCAGTAATGTGCTTCCTCCAGTAAGGCTGTACTTCCTATAGGTTTCATAACCTCCCCAAACAGCACCCCAACAGAGGACCAAGAGTTCAAGTACGTGAACCTGTTGGAGACAGCCCTCATTCAAACCCCCATATATGCCTAACCCAGTTTTGGGGCTCTGGAGACTGGAGGTCAAGTGTCTACCTTGTACAGCAAGCAGCAACGCCATCTCCCCAGCTTCCAAATTCAGACACTGTCATAATAATTGCTTTCTTATAAAACAGTAAGGTTTGCTCTGCTTCTCAATTGCTGGCGTAAGTCATGTGACTTGCTCTGGTCAGCAAAGGTGGGTCCAGGTTACAGTGCCAAATCCAAGAGTGGGGTAGTTGTTTTGCAACCTGAGAAGCACCTTCAGGGGTGCCACTCTGAGCTTTCCAATGTGTCTGTCCTATAGGAAGAAAGGCTCTCGTTACACTGAGGAGCAAAGCAGAGTTGCCCAGGCACACCCAGCCTCGCTACTGGATTCTTAGCCAAATCACAAACAAGAAAGGCATGAAATCGGAGGTAATTTGTGACACAGGATTAACTAGATGATATGACACCTGTAGTTTATTATTCTTATATTTTGTATTTGTCGAAGTGCCTTGCCTGCATTTATATCTGTGTTACATGTGCATGCCTGGTGCCCTTGGAGGCCAGAGGAAGGTGTTGGATCCACAGGAACTGGAACTACAGATGGTTATGATGCACCCAGTAGGTACAGAGAACCAAACCCAGGTCCTCTACAAGGGTAGCAAATGTTCTTAACCACTTTTAAAATTGTTTTTATTTTTTCTTTCAACATTCCATACATGTATACAGTATACCTTGATCATAATCACCTGTACTCCTCCCTCACCCCTCCAGGACCTCCATCTCTCTCCTAACCTTATGCCTTCATCTTATGATTTTAAAGGAATATATGTTTAATCCACTGAGTCCAGTTAGTGCTGTCTATAAGCACACAGGTGTAAGATCATCCACTGGGGTGGGAGCAACCTCCTAATGGTCACACGGGGCGGGGGGGGGGGTGACTCTCCCTCCCCCAGTGGCCATCAACTCCCGGTCACCAGGGATGAAACCTTAGGAGCTACCCTTCAGACTAGAATGGTTTTAAAGATTTGGGGGTTTGATTTTTAATTATGTATAATTGGGTTTATCTGTTTACGGCATGCATAGATGCCGACAGAGGCTAGAGGCATCAGATACCCCAGAGCTGGAGTCACACACAGGCTATTGTGTGCAGGGCTGCTGGGAACTGAACATGGCTCCTCACAAGAGCAGCAAATTCTCTCAGGACTGAGCTGTCTCTCCTGACCTCATGCTGAAATTTTTTTGAAATGAGTTTTCTCATTTGACATTTGACTATCAACATCAATTCTTGCCTCTTTTTTTTTTTTTTGGTCTGTTTTCTCATTGAAATACAAATGGAAATATAGCAATCGGTGGAAAGAACTCACCATGTCAGAAAAACTTAGGCAAAAAGATAATCTATAAACCTAGAAAAAGCAGGTATAATCCAAAGAAAATGCCACTGAAAACTAAAAACAACAGAATTGAAAGCTAAGAACCCTCTCTCCCTCTGTGGTTCTCTTCCTCCTCGACTATTCTATAATGGAAGGCAGACTCTGAACCTCCTCCTCTGCCCACTCCCCAAGTGCCCCATAATTAAGTGCCACTTCCTCAGTCCAGAATAAAACTGTACTTCCCAGCACTGTGGAGCCAGAACAGAAGGCAGACGAGTCCGCATAATAGCATGTCTGGGGCCACTTGAGTTCTATAGGAACAGTGCTGTAGGCGAGAGCAGAGGGAACGGGTCCCCTGGTGACAGTGTGTTCTAGAAACTGGAGATTCCTGCAAGCTGCATTCAGGGCCCATCAGTGGGAGTGAGACGGAAAGCACTCCTCCAACAGAGAAAGGAAAATAATGCAAGGAGCACGTGTCCTCCCTTCAGCCAAGTCCATGATGAATCCGACCTCCAAGATTTGTGTATGTCGACTCCCTTTATGGAGCAATCTTGCCAAGAATTATTAAAAGATAAGCCACAGTTAGCAAAATGCTTAGCTATACAAAGTTCTATGAATGCACCCACAATGGAAACAGTGACTGGATGAAAAAGAGAGGGGCTAGAGACATAGCTTGGTTGGGAGACTGTTTGCCTGGTATGCAGGAATCTGTGGGTTTAGTACCCAGCACTACATAAAACCAGACAAGATGGCTCATGTCTGTAACGCCAGCCCTGTGGAAAACCAAAGAGGAAGAACAGAAGTTCAGGGTCATCACTGGCCACATAGTGAGCTTGAGGCCAATCTGGGTTACACAAAACTCTGTTTCAAAAAAAAAAAAAGGAAAGAAACAGCAGACACTCAGGAAATCCAGGCAATCATTAGGCCATACTTCAAAACCTTGTACTACACAAAATAATTGGAAAATCCAGAAGCAATGGGCAAAATTCTTGATAGATACCATATATCAAAATTAAATCAAGATCAGGCAGGCCTATATTTCTTAAGGAAATAGAAGCAGTCATTAAAAGTCCCCCCCCAAAGGACCAGATGGTTTCAGTGCAGAATTCTACCAGAATTTCAAAGAAGGACCAATACCAGTACTCCTCAAATTGTTCCACACAATAGAAAGAGAAAGGACATTATGAAACTTTTTATGAGGTTACAGTTACCCTGATACCCAAACCTCAAAGATGCAACAAAAAAAGAAAATTAAAGACCAATATCCCTCATGAACATTGATACAAAAATACTCAATAAAATACTTACAAATCAAATCTAAGAATAGATTTAAAAAAAAATCATCCACCATAACCAAGTAGGCTTCATCCCAAAGATGCAGAGATGAAGTTCCAACATATGAAAATTCATCAATGTAATCCACCATATAAACAAACTCAAAGAAAAAAGAAACACATGATCGTCTCATTAGATGCTGAAAAAGCCTCTGAAAAAATCCAACACTCCTTCATGATAAAAGTCTTGGGAGATGAAGGATACAAGGAATGTATCTAAATAGCAGCAATAAAGAGCAAATCAATAGTCAACATCAAATTAAGTGGAAAGAAATTCAAAGCAATCCCACTGAAATCAGGAACAAGACAGGGCTATCCAGTCTCTACATATCTATTCAATAGAGTACTTGAACCTCAGGCTAGAGCAGTATTACAACAAAAGAAGATCAAGGGGATACAAATAGGAAAAGAAGTCAAAGTATCAGTCCCACTATTTGCAGATGATATGATAATATAAATAAGCAACCCTAAGAATTCTACCAGAGACCTCCTTCAGCTGATAAACATCTTTAGTGAAGTGGCTAGATGAAATATTAACTAAAAAAATTAAAACAATAACAACAACCAGGAGCCAGCCATCTTATATACAAACTGATGAAGGACTAATGAAGAAATCAGGATAACAACAGCACCCTTCACAATAGCCACAAACAATATAAAATATGTTGGGGTAAGTCTAACCAAGCAAGTGAAAGACCTGTATGACAAAAACTTCAAGTCTTTGAAGAAACTGGAAAAGATATCAGAATATGGAAAGATCTCCTATGCTCATGGATCAGTAGGATTGATTAACATACTAAAAATGACCATTTTATCAAAAGCAATCTGCAGATTCAATGCAATACCCATCAACATTCCAACATAACTCTTTACAATATTGAAAGAACAATACTCAACTCCATATGGAAAATAGGAGAGCTAATCTAATTCTACACAACTGTAGAGGTATCACCATCCTTGACTTCAAGCTCTACTACAGAGCTGTAGCAATAAAAACAGCCTGGTATTAGCATAAAACAGACAGGTGGATCAATGAAATCAAGTTAAAGACCAGACATAAACAAATATACCTATGGAAACCTGATTTTGATAAAGAAGCCAAAATTATACTATGGAGAAAAGAAAGCATCTTCAACAAATGGTGCTGGCATAGTTGGATGTGAGTATGTAGAAGCATGCAAATGGGTCCATATCCATCACTCTGCACAAAACTCAAGTCCCAGTGTCGGAGACCAGCTTCGACAAAAATACCAAGATCCTCAACATAAATCCAGCTACACTGAAACTGAGAGAAGAGAAAGTGGTAAATAACCTTGAATACATTGGCATGAAAGTAAACATCCTGAAAAGAACACCAATAGCACAGACACTGAGTTCTTAATTAATAAATGAGGCCTCCTGGAATGAAAAAACTTCTCTAAGGCAAGGGATATTGCCAATAAGACAAAACAGCAGCCATGAAAATGGAAAACAATCTTCACCAACCCCACATCTGACAGAGTGTTGATCCCCAAAATATATAAAGAACTCAAGAAACTAGACATCAACAAACCAAATAATCCAATTTAAAAATGGAGTACAGACCTAACGGAGAAGTGCTGTGGGATTTCAATCCCTTTAGCCAATCACTTTTGAGGATTTCAAATCCTAGGGCATGGTCTTGTCTGCGGATGTGACAACTTACAAGTTTAGGGAGAGTATGCTCTCTTGGGTGGGTGGTTGGAGTGGAGCAGGCAACTTGCTCTCCATCCCTAGACAGAACGACTGGATAAAGGCAGCTGGATCAGTGATGATATCTAAACCATTCTGTATCAGTGAGTGTTTACCCCTATTTTATATTTAAATAAATTCTTGGAGAACCCTTAACAGACTCTCATGGCTTCTTGCTACAGAGAAATCTCAACAGAAGAATCTCAAATGGCAGAGAAACACTTAGAGAAATGTTCAACATCCTTAGCCATCAGGGGAATGCAAATCAAAATTACTCTGAGATTCCATCTTACACCTCTCAGAATGGCTAAGATCAAAAACACAAATGACAACTTATGCTGGAGAGGATGTGGTGCAAGGCGAACACTCCTCCACTGCTGGTGGGAGTACAAACTTACACAGCCACTTTGGAAATCAATATAGCAGTTTCTCAGAAAACTGGAAATCAGTCTACCTCAGAACTCAGCAGTACCACTCTTGGACATATACCCAAAGGATGCTCAATTGTATCACAAAGACACTTGTAGAAGGAGCTGCGGGCTGCGTTCTTGCCACCCGGCTCCTGGCTGCCTGGCTAGCTTATGCCCCAAAATAACAACACATAAATTGTATTCATTTAAACACTGCCTGGCCCTTTGTATCTAGCCTCTTCTGGCTAACTTTCATATCTTGATTAACCCATTTCTAATGAGTGTAGCACCAGGAGGTGGTGTGTGTCTTACCGGGAATATTCTTAACCTGCATCCATCTCGGAGAGGAGAGCTATGGCGTGTGTCTGGAGAGGAGAGGCATGGCGTCTGCCTCACTTCCTCTTCCTCCCAGCATTCTGTTCTGTCTACTCCGCCTATCTAAATTCTGCCCTATCAGATGGGCCAAGGCAGTTTCTTTATTAACCAATGAAATCCCACATTAGACACTTGCTCAGCTATGTTCATAGCTGCTTTATTTGTAATAGCCAGAACCTAGAAACAACCTAAATGTCCCTCAACCAAAGAATGGATAAAGAAAGTGTGGTATATTTACACAATGGAATATTACTCAGCAGTAAAAACCCAATGACATCAGGAAATTTGCAAGCAAATGGATGAAACTAGAAAAATTATCCTGAGTGAGGTAATGCAAACCCAGAAAGACAAACTATGTACTCACTCATAAGTGGATACTAGATGTAAAGATAATCAGGCTACAATTCACAGTCCCAGAGGAGCTAGATAACAGGGAGGACCCTCAGAGGAATGCACAGATCTCTCTGGGAAGAGGAACTAGATGAGATGTCCTGGGTAAACTGTGGGTGGGGGAATGGGAACATGAGGAATCAGGACAGTCCAGTTGGGGGCGGGAGGGAGGGGAGAATAATGAAAGAAATATCTTGATAGAGGGGGCCATAGAGAAACATGGTGCCAGGGAAACTCCCAGGAACCCACAAGGAGGACCCCAGCTAAGACTCCTAGCAATATTGGAGAGGGTGCCTGAACTGGCCTTCCCCTGTGATCAGATGGGTGACTAACCTAATTGTCATCATAGAGACTTCATCCAGAAACTGATGGAAGCAGACACAGAGATCCACAGCCAAGCACTGGGCCAAACTCTGGAAGTCCAATTGAAGAGAGGGAGGAGGGATTATATGAGAAAGGGGGATCAAGATCATGATGGAGGAACCCACAGAGACAGCTGACCTAACCTGGGCTTGTGGGAGCTCATGGACTCTAAACCAGCAGCTAGGGAGCCTGCATGGGACATCCTAGACCCTCTGCATCAGGATGACAATTGTGCAGCTTGGTCTTTTCTGGGCCCCCTAGCAGTGGGACCAAGACCTGTCCCTGACGCATGAGGTGGCTCTTTGAAATCTATTTCCTATGGTGGGGATGCCTAGCCCAGCCTTGATGCAAGGGGGAGGAGCTTGGTCCTGCCTCTACTTGATATGCCATGCTTTGTTGACTCCCGTGGGAGCCTTACCTCTTCTGACTGGAACTGGAGGAGGAGGGAATGGGGAAGAGGGGCAGAAGGGAGGTGGGGAGAGGGAACAGGAGGAGAGGAGTGGTTGGTCTGTAAAATAAGTAAATAAAGAAAATTAAAGAAAAAAACAGTTAGTGTGTAGGGAAAGGATAAAGTGAAACCGATAAAAAAAATATGGTATTTGGTAATTAAGTAGATTCACATGCAGATTTGCATATTAATAAAATATTTACTTTTGCACTGGTGTGAAAATGTCTGTATTTTAAAAGTCTTACATAAATGGCCCTGGACGGTGGTGGTATACACCTTTAATCACAGCACTTAGAAGACAAATGGGCAGGTCTCTGTGAGTTTGAGCCCAGCCTGTTTTACAGAGCAAGTTCCGGGACAGCCAGAGCTACACAGAAAAACCCTGTCTTGAAAAAACAAAAATAAATAAAATGAAAGTCATTAAGTATGAGAGCATATTGTCCCTCAAAAGGAGATTTTAAAAGCAAAATACAGAGGCTAGAGATGGCTCGGCAACTAAGAGCACTTGTTGATTCCCAGCAGCGACGTAGCAACCCACAACCCTCTGTGACTCTAGTTCCAGGGGATTTGGCATTTTCTTCTGATCTCCACAGGCACCAGCCATGCACATGGTATGCAAACACGCATGTGGACAAAACATTCATACACAGGAAATAAATTTTTAAAAAGCAAAATATATCACATGTGAGCCTTAACTCTCATTTGAAAAAAATAAAAACCTGTGAAGATAACTTAGATAATATGAATATCAATTAGGAAATTATTTTTAATTTGCTTCAGAAAGATAATCATGTAGAACTTGTCTGTGGGTCCTTAGGAAAATAAGGTTAAACTAGAAGGCTAGAATCAGTCATAACATATAAACTGTGCTTCAAATGGGTTAGCAGACATGAGAATATTTATTAAACCATTTCTGTATTGTCTTCAATGCCCATGGTTGAGAATTTGGAAAACATTTAAGTCTTTAAAAATGACTTTAAAAATGAGACGATTTTAAAGCTCTTAGACTATCAATATAACATTAAAGAAACAGGTCAATCCAATGTGCTTGAATAAAAGCCATAGAATTATAAAGATGCAAATTCTCCTTAAACTACTTGATTTTGCACTTTTCCTGTGACCTTTTAAAATTAACATTTAATTGATAATAATTATCTGTATTTGTGTAATACAGTTACCATTGTTAAGAGTAATTTTTATTTACGTATATATGTGTTTACTCCCTGTCTGCAGATGTCCAAGGTGGCCAGTCCAGAAGAGAGTTTCAGGTCTTATGGCCCCAGAGTTACAGGCAGCTGTGAACTGCCCAACTTGGGTGCTGGGAACTGAACTCAGGTCCTCTGTAAGAGTGGCAAATGCTCTTACCTCCTAAGCCATCTCTCCAGTCCCAATTCTAAACTCGGAAGGGAAGGGAAGGGGAGGGGAGGGGAGGGGAGGGGAAGAGAGGGGAGAGGAGGGGAGAAGACACTCAAGGATTGCCAAATGATTCTGAAAATATCTAATCAAATAAGGAAGAACCGAATTTCCTGAGAATGTGATATGATGACCAAAAGAGGAAGGGGGAGCATGACCTCCTCTAGGGTGAGAAAACACTGCAATTAAAACCAGCATCAAGAAGAAGTGAAAAGGAGTTGTGGGAAAGGGGCTATCTAGTGGCACAAACTCAATCAAATCCAAGGAAAAATACTAAAGGCAGCCAGGAGCAAAGCCATTTACAGAAACTGAATCTGTGGCACAGAAGGCAGAACCGAGACAACCTCACAATCCTTCTGAAGCCAAGAACAAAACAAAAATGTGCCTGAATATCAGATGCGCATAAGTACAAAGGAAACCGAGAAGGGCAGCCCCCTAAGTACCAGAAGGTAAAGTAAGGTTGGTGGGTTTTAGGGAACATTGCTGAAAGTTCGGAACGCTCTAGTGGACAGATCTTCTAAACTGTCTGTGAGCATCTCCTTTCTCTGTGGCTCCCTCTGTGTGATGTGACTTTGTGGCATCTCACATGAGAAAGTGGATTCAGGGGCCTAGAAAGATGGCTCAGAGGTTAGAGTGCTTACTGCTCCTACAGATGACCCCTAGGGCCCAGGGTGGGTAGCTCACACCACACTGACTTTCCTAGCTGCAAGGGATCTGATGTCTCAAGCCTCCTTGGGCATCTACTCTCATATGCACACAATCCACACATAGATACACAGGAATATACATAATTAAAAATGAACAGTTTTGGTAGATTTTATTTCCCACCTGTTCAATCTGAGCTAGTGGCCTCGGTCATTTGTATGGAATGACAGAATGTGTTTGATGTCAAGCTATGCCAGGGACAAGACCAGGCCTTAAGAGACTGCCTGCTTCTGTGCATACATACACACACCATGGCACATATATGTCTACACATAAACATATACAATGACACAAAAGTGCCTGTACACACACACACATACCATGGCAATGTGTGCCTACACACTTACAAACACTTGCCGTGGCAATATGTAGCTCTACATGTGCATACCTACACACACCATGGCACATATGTTCCTGTACACACACACACATACAGAGACACACAAGCACACAGACACTAAATACATATGTGGAAAGAAGAATAAGAATTTGGACATACTTTTGCTTGTTTTCTTTCCTTTTCTATTTTTTTTAAAAAAAACTTAAAATATAATTCATTTTTGCAACTCCATAATTATATACATTCTTGAGTGTGTTGTTATTTATGTTGCTTTAAATCATACTTATAAGATAAGACATGCAGCCAAATTATGTTAGTTGTTAGCCTTAGTAGCTCCTAAATTTTATACTGTGCTGAATCCGCTCTTGACTTCAGAATTTTTCTGTGTCTTTCCCATTGTTTCATGTCTGTATCCTAGGCTATATACAATTACAAAAGGGACCAAACATTGTAGGGCCTATGGAATTCTCCAACCATTCACAGTAGTTTACTTCTTTCTTTAAAAAATAAAATAAATATAAACTGGGTGGAAGTGGCGCACACCTTTAATCCCAGCACTGCAGACTTGAACTCTGTGAGTTCAAGGCCAGCCTGGTCTACAAGAGCTAGTTCCAGGACAGCTAGGGCTGTTATACAGAGAAACCCTGTCTCAAAATAACAACAAAAAATTAAATATAAATGTGAGTGTATGTCTGTGTGTGCGTGTGGGCACATGAGTGCAGGTACCTCAGGTTATCAGGTTCCCTGGAGCTGAATTTATGGTGACTGTGAGCTGCTAGAGGTGGGTGCTGGGGAAGAGCTCAGGTGCTCTGTGATAGTAGGATACGCTCTGAACTTCTGAACCAACTCTTCAGCCCCTTTAGATAAAGCGAATGTATTTTCAAGCTCCCCCCCCACCCTGCCCCATGATTATTTTGATTTTGATTTGATTATTTTTCACACATGGTTATTGACTAAAATGAATGGGTAGCAATTGCTACCCATATGGAACGCCAAGGCATTTGTGTGTATAAGTGTGAGGGACAGATTTCCATGGTGGGTATGTGTATGTATGTATATAGGCACACACGTACATATGTGCCATGGTGTGTGTGTGTGTGTGTGTGTGTGTAGGCACATATGTGCCATGGTGCATGTGTATGTATGTGTGTAGACACATAAAAATGGTGTGTGTGTGTGCAGGCACATATGTGTCATGGTGTGTGTGTGTGTGCAGGCACATATGTGTCATGGTGTGTGTGTGTGCAGGCACATATGTGTCATGGTGTGTGTATGTGTGCAGGCACATATGTGTCATGGTGTGTGTGTGTGCAGGCACATATGTGTCATGGTGTGTGTGTATGTGTGCAGGTACATATGTGTCATGGTGTGTGTGTGCAAGCAATATGTGTCATGGTGTGTGTGTACAGGCACATATGTGTCATGGTGTGTGTGCAGGTACATATGTGCATGGTGTGTGTGTGTGTGAAGGTCAGAGGACAGCTTTTTTTTTTATCTTTCCTTCCACCTTGTGAATTCTGGGACTCAAACTTAAGTCCTCAGCCTTGGCAGCAGGCACATTTACCTACTAAGCTATCTTAGCATCCCTAGTGCATTCCAAAATCTTATTTTTAACTATAACTGTGGGACCAGCAAGTTGGATCTCCAGGAGCCACGTGGTGGAAGAAGAGAACTGAAGCTGAAAACTGTCCTCTGACCTCTATAAGCACATCATGGCAAGCAAACATGTGCAAGTGCACGCGCGCGCGCACACACACACACACACACACACACACCAAAAATATAAACAAATAAAAAGTTAACAAAAGATCTAAAGGGGTTGCAGAGATGGCTCAGTGGTTAAGAGCACTGGCTGCTCTTGAAGAAGACCCTGGTTCAATTTCCAGAATCCATATGGCAGCTCGCAACCATCTGTAACTCCAGTTCCATGGGCTCTACCAGACTCTTCTGTCTCTCTAGGCAGCAGGCATACACACAGTGCACACACATACATGTAGGTAAGCACTTGTACATAAAACACAAAAATATTTTTAAATATTAAAAAAATTAATTTAATTTAAAATGAAACAGAAAGGGAACGTAGAGAACTCCAATAGCTATGTTAGGTGGAGAGGCATATGTTAGAATTAGTCTGGGGAAACATTCAAAGATCTAAAAACTCAGTGTTAAAATGTACTGTAATCAATTGTGTGAGCTATCAGAGAACAGAGAAGCAACAAATGTAGAATCTGCAAAGCAAAAGACAGAAACAACAGGATTCATGAACATTAAACAGCAAATAAAACCAAAATGATTGGAGTAGAAGGAAAGACATAATTCACTGTGATGAACATAAACAAGATTAAATTTCATATTAAACATGATTGATACAAAAAGAATCCAATTAAACAAGAAGCCTAGAGTTTGAAAAAAAAGACAAATCCAAATAAACAGAAAACTACACTTGGAGTATGAAACTAAGACAAAGTTGAACTTGAGGCAAATGCATTAAAAGGGATCTTTAATGATTTTATAATTATCATTTTATAGCAATAAAGAAGAGAATTCAAAGCTACATTCTAAATGTTCATGAATATGCATCAACCGGCATTGTTTCAATACAGAAAACAAGTAATAGCACAAAAGAAGAAAAAAATCATTTATTTTTAAAATTTAAAAGTCTCCTTCCAGTGTTGAGGACACACCAAACTGCTCCACGTACAAGACAGACATGAGCCCTGCAGTTGCTCATCTTTTTAAACTTGTCTGTGCCTAAGAGACCCGCAGGAGGGATTTCTCCTTCGCTCAGGACCCTGTGTCCTCTGGTTGTTTGCCTGTCCAGGGATTTATGGCCACCTGGAAGCCCTATGTTTTAACAATACCAGTTAAAAGGATTTTATCTAAATAATTAATAAAGCTTGGTTTAATAATTACCAAGCTTTCACTCTATGGAGAATAGATTCCCAGTGCCCACGGTTCATTCCTATAAATCTACAAAGACAATCTAGAATTCCAAAATGTGTTAGCTGATAACCTCTAGCCAAAATGAAAGAAAATTCGAGATGATTAAAGATGAAGCCAGGCATGGTGGAACACACCTTTAATCCCAGCACTCAGGAAGCAAAGGCAGGTGGATCTCTGAGTATGAAACCAGCCTGGTCTACAAAGCAAGTCCAGGTCACACACACACACACACACACAATTTTTTTTTAATATTTAAAAAGAAAAAGTGGAAAGAGAAGGTAAGTGTGGGCTGTTATTCATGATGCTGAGATGTGGGAAAGGTTATTATAATATAAAACAATAAAGATTGATATTTAAGTTAAAAAAAGATAAATAGAACTAACATCATATAGAAGAGAAACCCCAGAAACAGACATTAATTTGCACATGACTCAAATGCAGAACAGAAGTGACTCTTTAGGGTGACCTATGATAAACTCGACTTTCTTGCCTGTGCCCACTTTGGGGGAGAATGGAGAAGAATCTTGCTATGTTGCTCAATTGCTCTTAAACTCCTTGGCTCAAAGGCCTCTCCTGTCTCCGTCTCTAAAGTACCAGGACTCCCCGCTATATCCACTAGCTGAACCCCACTAATGCACTAGGGATGACTCATGATAATCCTCAGGCAAGCCAGCAGCCAGGATATTTAAAAACACGTGCCTGATCATCCTTTAATTTAGCTTTCATCTCTGTGTGCAGGGTCTAGGAGGACAAAGCAATTTAAACGCATCCCTTAATCAAATATTCATAAGAAATATGGGCATTTATTGTAATTGTCCACCTTCCACAAAAGGGAAACAGGTGCCTGCATTTGAGCAATTGGCTCAAGGTCACACAGGCAGCAAGTCAGAAATAAGAAATTGAGACCTGGATCCTTCTGACATATTAAGCTTCCTTCAACACACACCATGTTCTCTTTGGGGACTTGAAACGTTACTTGGACTAGGGAATCATAAATCATGTTACAGGACACCAGAGACACCACACCGGATAGAGACTCCTAGGAGAAATGTGGGAAGTTATTGATGCTGCTGTGCCGATATCAATCACAACAGAGCAATACAGACACGCACAAATCAGCCATGAGCCCCCTCCCACTGGAGTTCCTCACCAAAGGGTCTCGAGGGGCTTCCAGAATGTACCTGGAAACCGCAGCACAATCCTGCAGGTCCACTTTTAACTTCCTTCTTTCTCCCCTTTCAATCAAGATAGCCACCAGCCAGACCCAGAGACTGATAAATGTATTATTTCCTTCGGGAGGCAACCGGGATTGAGAACTGTGGGAATTCTGGCCCATGAGTTCATCACAAGGTATAATTGGGCTACACAAGGCATCTGTTAGGAGCACTGGCTGCTACTCCAGGGCAGAGGAAAGTTCATGTAGCTGATGGAGGCTGGTAATACCCACTTCCTCCTGGTCTCCTGCTGGATGGCACTGTGCAGTCTCCTCTCACGTATACCTGTACGCTATAAACAAATACTGGACAATCGAATGAACGAGGAGCACATTCCTTACCTCGGTTATCTCTATGCAGCTGACTTAGATCATGGTAGAGTGGTGGACAGTGTGGACTGGGCTCAGAGGACAGCAATGTCTGGGCTTGAATGGCAGCCCTTCTGTCATGCCAAGGTTCTCTTTCCTTCAGCATTCTGGGCTAGTCAGACAACGCATCTGCCTCAGAAGTTTGTCTGAGATGGTCAGACAGGTGACCACACTAGGTCAGGATATCATGACAAAGGCTGAAGCGTCCACACTTTCCTGAGGACTCGGAACTCATGCAATGTCATTTCTACCACATTTACTATTTCCAACAACCTGTCGAAGGAAGGAGACTCATTCCTGTTGCTGCGGCAGAACACCCCAACTTAAAGAAACTTGGAGGGGAGAGAGTTCGTTTTCCATCACAGTTCCAGGTTACAGTACATTGTTAAGATGTCACAGCACAGCCTGTGACAGCTGGTCATGTCACATCCACAGTCAAAAGCAGAGAGTGTGCTCAGCTCCATAAACAGTTCAGCCCTGGGAAAGGTGCCGCCCATAGTGAACTTGGCCTTCCACATCAATTAATTAAGACAACCCCTACGGATGTGCATACAGGCCCATCCAAAGTAGACACTCTCTCATCGACACTCTTCCCATGTGACCCGAGGTTGTATAAATTTATTAAAGCTCTTTATCACAGAAGGCACGACACAAAAGGAGACCCTCCACACAAAAGAAGCTGTTGAAAGCAACCATGGACTCACTTTGATTGTGATCAAGAGACAAACCTCTATTATTTTAAGCCATAAATTTGGATGTTGTGTTCCATCCATAATCCTCAGGCCTTTCCATTTTGGTCATCAAAGTGGACCTCCAAGTACCTCTTAGTCTGAGGACTTTCCTCAAAAAAGCATACCTTCAGTCAGCGGTGGTGGTGCATCCCTTTAATCGCAGTACTTGGGAGGCAAAAGTCGGTGGATCTCTTTGAGTTTGGGGCCAGCCTGGTCCACAAAGCAAGTTTTAGGACAGCCATGGCTGTTACACAGAGAAACACTATCTTGAAAAGCCAAAAAAAAAAAAAAAAAGGAAAAAAGGAAGGAAGGGAGGGAGGGAGGGAGGGAGGAAGCATACCTTCAAGACGTGGGAATGCTAGAGAATTAGAATTTCCAAAGCAGTAAAACCAAATAAGCCCCTACTCAGGTCTGGTGGGAGTAGGTATGTAAACACAAGAGTGGGCTAAGTCTGAGCCTTGTACTCTATTATTTCCCAGACTGTCCCTATGGATGAGGTCTGGTCACTCTCATTGGAAATTGGGAAATTGGCTTGTTAACACTTTTTTTCTTGGCTGCCTTCCTCTCTTTAGCTCACTGCTCCAGTTTTTGTCTTTTAAAGAAAGCTTTTCTTTTCAATTTGTTATGTCTTTCAGACAGCGAGCGTCTTACTAGGTAGTCCAGGTGGCCTCAAACTTACAATCCTCCTGCTCCAGTACCAAGTATTAAATACTTGGTACCCAAGTACCAAGAATGCAAGTATGAGCCACCACAAACTGATCACGTTTCCCTCCCTATGAAAATATCATTCCTGAAACCTTGGCTTGAAGTCTGCTTTCCTAAAACTATGATAATACATCAACCTAAGTCCCTTGCCATGGGGCCCTTCAGGCTGTTTTAATGAACATGGACATATCTGACGAGAAGAGACCTTCTGAGCCCAGCTGGGCTTGGTCAAGCCTTCTGTTACATTTCACCTCTCTCTGAAAGCATTCCTTTGAAACCTGTTGGCAATGGTTAACAGGGTGATCTCTGTCAGAGGAAAACCAGATGCAGGGGTGTGACTCATTTCAGGACCAGCCTCCACATGAGGCTGACAGTGAGCAACATTTAGGCTTGGAATTAACGGTGACAGACAGCAATGTACCACCTCCCTCTGGTGGCATCTAAACTACCATTCCTGAATTCAACAGATCTCCTGTCAGCCTGCCTCTTCCTGAGAGTAGTGTCTGCCCCACTATCTCCTCCACACCTGCCTTATCCATTGGAGTTACCTTCTTAGCAAGTCACAACCACATGGCCCCACAACCACAGGACCCTCATGCCCTGGGGCCCAGCACCATGCTGCATCAGCTGACTTGTCCTCTCTGGGCCTTACCGCCTCTGCTAAAAAGGAAAAGGAAGAAATAAGAAGCCATAGTTTAGGACCTGAGCACCTTCTCAGAATGGCACCAAAGCCAGATATCCTTAGCTCACAGTTCATAAAGAGTCGGGAGTCTGAATCGTGACTCAAGCCTGAGTTTCCAGACTTCCAAATCCGAGGTTTCTATTAGGCCACCAGTCACTGAAAGATGGGCTTCACTTTGTCAGCCTGCAGCAAATTCACACTCGCTGGAAAAAGTGCAGTAGTAGAGTACTAACATACATAATGGTCCTATATGCCAATCCCCTCTGAGGGCTATATGTGTACTTACTGTGTTTAATTATGCATTTATCATGCTTAATAAATATATAATTCTCAGAACAACCCTTTGAAGTATTCTCCTTGCTGTCTTGACGCAGAAACAGGAGCAACAGAACTGTAAAGGTTCTGCTTTTATTTATTTATTTTTGTCTGCTGCCATACAGTGTGTGGCAACACAAGAGTGAGGGCTGTCATACACAAAGAGCTGTGCAGCACACATGTATGGTTGTGCCGTGAACATGTATGGTTGCTCAGGTTTGCACTGTAGTCTGCCAGCAAAGGCCATCCAGATCTGCTGACAGACAACCTGTACCCCAAGATCGGAGCCCAAGCAAGCTGGGTCCAAGTTGCCTATGAGTTTTCTAACCAAAGAAGTTAAAGCATAGGAATTATATATGAAATAATTAATATAGGATTACTTAGGGTAGCACTCCCCAGTCAATTTATTTTTTAATTTATATTTTTATTTTATTATATATATCATTATTTATTCCTGAGACTCTCACACGTGTATAAAAGGGATTTTGAGCATGTCCACCTTATTCCCCCCTTTCACTAGACCAGGGCCCCACTTCCCAACTTCATATCCTTTTTAATTCACTGAATCTAGTTAGTGTTGCCCTTGCGTATGGGTGTGGGGCCAGACACTGGGGGATGGGCAACCAACCAGAGACCGCATCTCTGAAGAAAAGTGACTCTTCTTCCTCCATCAACCATCAACTAACCACAGCTCCCCAGCTAGGACTGAGACCTCAAGAGCCCCTCTACCCACTCCTATCCAGCTGTGAGTTCCTGAGCACAAGGCTGTGAGCAGCCTTGTCATGGTCAGCACACTGGCATCCCCAAACCCCCTCTCCTATGGTCCCTCCCCCTCTCTTCCAGGAAGATCTATGGTTATTGATTTTTCATTAGCTTAAAAGGCAACAAGTTTCCTTATATCAGTTTGGTCCTGTCCCCCCCACACACACGCGCTCCTTCCCTTCTGCCTGCTCTCCCTTTTCCCACTGTATATTTTGCCCCATGTATTCTCCACTTTAACATCTTACTGCTCTCTAGTCCACACATGCACACATACACATACACGCATGCACACACACACACGCATACACACACGTACCATAGCATCTTTTCCCCCTCTCTTGGCCTCTTTCTGGTTTCCTAGTCTTTACCCACATTTGCTACCACCTAGATACACATATATAACAGGCAGAAGCTGGGATCCACATATGAGAAAAATGAATTATTTGTCTTTCTAAGCCTGGATCATCTCCCTTGATATCATACTTCCTAGTTCCATTCATTTTCTGCACATTTCATAATTTTATTTTTCCTTGTGGCTGAATAAAATTCTACTGACACTCACCTTCCTCTATCCATCCCTTACAGAAACATGGTTAAGCTGCTGCGAAAGCAGAAAAATTTTTGTCACCAACTTATATAGCAGAGACAAGCCCCATAGGTAACCTGGCACATGTGTCTATGGATGCTCATCCTGATTGCTAATTAATACAGGAGGCCCAGTTCACTACGGGCAGCACCATTCCTGGGCAGCTGGTCCTGGGTTACACAAGAAAGCCAGCTGAACAAAGGATGGTGAACCAGTCAGTAAGCAGCCTTCTTCCCTGGTCTCTGCTTGTGCCTCCTGCTTTATGAAGCAACTTCCTCCAAACTAGGAGCTCTCAGTGGGTAAGAGGTCAGGACTGATATGTATCACCCCCCCTCCAGAAAAGCCCCCCAAGCGCTGACCCCTCCCCAGGGAGGGTCAGGACCATTCTCACAGGCTATTTAGGGGGCCTGCCAAGAAAAAGAACATGTGGTTTGGGGGTTTTGTGTGACCCCCCACCATACTTTCCCAGCTACCCGGGAGCGCTGCAGTAAACACGAGCATTGATTCAGTCTAATCTGGTCTGATTGGAATTATTTGCTTCGGTGGAGAGGCTAATCTTAAGAATATTCCTAACAATGGCTCCATGGGTGAAGCATCTGCTACCAGGCATGATGCCCTGTGTTTGAGCCATAGGACCTCCGTGGCTGGAAGTTCTTCTGCAATGTTGGGGCATCCAATTTCAGCCTACAGGCCCATAGTATCAGGCAGACTTTTCCATGAAGCAAGAAATTAGAAAGACTATTTTGCCTATATTGGCAGTTTGTCAGTCACTTTCTTCTGTGTTCTGCAGAATGTCTGGCAGACTCTTTCATGAAGCAGGAACCCTGAAGTACTGTCTTTGGATTTCCCTCTGTATACTGTGAATATTTTTTATTACCATTGGTTAATAAAGAAGCTGCTTTGGCCTATTGCAAGGCAGAATATAGCAAGGCAGGAATACAAGGCAGAGATATAGGAAGAAAGAAGATAGAGTCAGGCAGATGCCGTGTAGCTGCCCACGAAGCAAGAGGTAACAAACCACGAGCCTCGTGATAAAATATAAAATAATTGCAATGGGCTAATTTAAGATGTAAGAGCTAGCTACAAAAATGCCTGAGCCATTGACCAAACAGTGTTGTAATTAATATAGTTTTTATATGATTATTCAGGTCTAGGTGGCCGAGAAATGAAAAAGCAGTCTCTGCTTACAACACTTGATACAACGGTTAACAGAATCAAAACACAGAACAATAGAAACCTCTATGTTCAGAGCCTATGTTACCAAACCAGAAAAGCCTCCAGACCTATGTAATATCATTTCCCTAGTTCTACTCAATGAATCTGATGCACATGGAGCATGTGTGAGTATGAAGATGCCAAGGTGACCAAGGGAGGAATTTAGACCAATGGGCACTTCATACACACAGAGAGGCACGTGGGAGATGGGTAGATACATGATGACTGATAGATAAATACAGAAATGGATGGACAGATAATAGATAAATGGATGGGTGGGTGAGTAGATAGATAAGTGATAGATAAATATCAATTATTTATTGATAAATTAATCAATAGATAAGTAGGTAGACAATAGATTCATACATAGATATACAGGTAATTAGTAATAGATAGATAGATAGATAGACAGACAGACAGACGGATGGACGGATGGATGGATGGACAGACAGACATAGGCAAGATGACTTGCAATGGAGATGGTTACTTGATTTGCCACAAAGGATACAATCAAGTTTTATCAAATTTAAAATTATGTCTTGTCTCCTTGCCCTTATTTAACTCAAGACTTTCAAATCCCACTCTCTTTTTCTGTCTATTCTCTGCTTATCTCGACCCAAAATTCCAATTTTAAGCTCACTCTTGTCAACCAGACTTAGGAGAGCAGCATTTGATAAGCTAACTTGGATCTGTTATTATTTTAAAAGATGACACTGGATTCCTCACCTGGTGTGCTCCATAATGACAGAAAAGAGACCTCTAGTGAGGGAATAAGATTTTCATAGCTTAAACCCTAAAAATAACAGTCCCATAACACTGAATCTCATTACCAAGCAGCAAATGCTGTCACCTCTCTCATCATCAGTGGTGTTCACGAGACACCTCCCAGAGCCCACACACTGACACCCACCCACTGCGCGAGCACACACACACACATACACACACATACACACACACACACACATACACACACACACACACATACACACACACATACACACACACTGACACCCACCCACTGCACACACGTGCGCACACACACACACACACACACACACACACACACACACACACAGCCAGCAGCCCCACCTATGCTATTATCTCTGGTAAACTCAGGGTGTACGTGTCAGATTGAGACCCTTATCTCATTGTGTCATTACAATTTACTGCCTGGGAAACGCGTCTGGAGCTACAAACCATTTAGTTCCTTGTGTGGCAGATGTGGGCAGAAGCAGAAGGAATAATGCATGCAGCTGCATGACTGGAATGAGAGCAGGACGGCGAGTCAGACCCAGGGTAAATTAGAGGAAGAGAAAACGAGAAGCAAGAGGCATGACCCAGCTCACTCAAGCTTCCTTGGTCACTGTGCATCCCACGGTCACCCATAAACAGATAATGGCAATATTTCCACATGTGCCATAAGCTGTCATTCTCTGGAGAAGCCTAAAAGTTCATGGTGGTCTGGTAAACATTTGCTGAATCTTTATCAGGCAGTGGGAGACACGGAAAAATCAGCATTTTATCCATCACTGGATTGACCTCCCTCGGCCTCAGACAGGGGATATTTGCAAGATGATAATGAAAAGCTGTAAGTCAGAGGAAGCTGGCTGTACCCACACACGCAATCTCAGTTCCTGCTCTGCTGTGCTATGAAATGCTGCCGGAGGTCTCAGGGGAGAAATTATACCTATGGAGTCTTGTTGGGGATTCCATAGGAAGAGCATCACTACACCACACCACTCCTTACCTCTCCCACCCCTTCCTGGGGGCTTTCTAGAAAAACCAAAGTACCTTACCCTGCAGAAAAGACATAACAGAAGACTTCATTCGAGGCCACCAGAGAGCATGGCAAAGGATCTATGGACACCATAGAAGAGAAAGCATAAAACCTGAAGGGACCAGGGGCAGGGCTATGACCTTCAAAGGCCACCCATGGTGACCAGCTTCCACTAGCTACGTCCCACCTCCTGATGGTTCTGTAGTCTCCCAAAAGAACACCACCTTCTGTCAAATTGAAGCCATAACAGGAGCTGTGCAAGACACAGCAGGACTTAGCTACAGCCCCCAAGACTGTGGTATGTCTGAATATATTATGCTAACTTGCCTTCCTTTGTGAGGAAAAAGTGGATGCATGTGGACAGACCTGACTCTCACGAGTACAAATTTATTAATCCCTCCAGATGTTTGTTCATTTCTAAACTCACTTGTTCCTGCAGAGGCCACGAGGGATGAAGAGAGACAGAGAGAGAACGGGAGGCACCAGGTATGGAGCCTGTCGAGCATTCTGGAAATGTTCATTTCCTTGCCTTTATCCCCACCTCCCAGCACCAGTATCCATGCCCACAACATTGCCATCATTGGTGTCACCATGGCTTTGATGGTGATTATATCAGCCTGTTCCCCATGCTGACAGCCCTGTCCTTTGTCTCTGTGACCCTACCATGATTGTATGACACATCCTGTAAGCCCCTTTATTTAAAAGCAAGAACAAAATACACAAGCTGAATCTCAGAGCAGTCATCCCACGATGAGAATCCCTCTCTGTCTCACCTTGGTCTCAGCGGCTCTGGCCAGGTGCTCATGCCTCCTGATCTAGCCACTGGTTCATGGTTCCTTCAACATTCTCCCCCTCCATCTCTGGTCCAGTTAACCTGAGCCACTTTGTAACTAGGCAAGTCCCTTCCCCTTGACTATGAACTGACCCATGGGTCTACTGGAAGAATAGTGTGGGGGTGGTTCTGTTCCTATTTCAAGCTGAAGCCCAGAGTAGGGCTGAAGAGATGTACACTGGTTAAGAGCACTGGTTGCTCCCTCAGAAGACCTTGGTTCCATTCCCAGCACCCACTGGCAACTAACAACTGTCTGGACCCTCAGTTCCGGGGATATGATGTCTTCTTCTAGATTCTGCAGGTACTGCACATGCCAATTACACAAACACACATGCAGGCAAAATACCCACAAATATAAATAAATAAAATCAGAAGTATTTAATGGCACCTCCTGAGCTCCCCCCTGTCAGAAATCTCACACCCTATGGATGAGACCATCTTGAGTGGTATATGAAGATGGGAGAGGCCCTGAAGTCATACAGCAAAGCAAAAGACATCTATGACCCCAGTTGAGCCATTGCAATCTGTGCCCAGTCACTAGAACCATCCTAGACAAGACAAGAAAGTTGAGGGCGTCTTTGAGAGTGATCCAGTCTTTCTTGGTTCTTGATAAACCTAGTTTGGGAAGCTATGGTCCTGGAAAACCCAGTGGTCTCCAAAGCCACCAGAACTGTAGATTGCCTTGGCGGGCCACTTAGTCTAGGGTTAGTAGCCCGCCTGGCAGTTCAGTTATTCCAGGGTCACGGAGAGGCACTACCTGGAAGATATGGGCTAGGAGACAGGAAGAAGGCCATGCAAAGTTTGTCAGAGCCTCCATTTATTAGGGACGAGATACAACCTTTTATAGGGTAAGGAGTTGGGGGGATGGGCACAGGGTTCTGGGCTCTTGCTGCGTGGTTCACGTTGGTCACATGGTCCTCGTTGGTCATGTAGGTAGGCAGGAAGTTATCTTCGGTCAAGTCACAGTAGGCCAAGAAGTGGCAACTAGGAGATGACACACCTAGTTCTCGAGATAGTTTGGAATGTGGGATGGGTTCCGCTAACAGATAGCTCTCATTAACAGCCAACTTGGGTGTGGGGTAGGCTTTGTCAATAGAACCATTCTTAACACAATTAGGGGTGTGGGGTTCTCTGCAGACTCCCCAGGGTGATGGTTCCTGTAATGATTTTAGGAGGAAATTGGCTCCTGACACAGAACCAGTGGCTTTTGGGTTCTTGTCTAGAGAATTCAAAGAGTGCAACTCACAGACCATGGAGGGTGAGTTTTCAAGAAATATTTATTGTGGATTCATAGGATGGGGCTTAAGAGCACAGAAGGCAGCACTCCTGGGTAGCAGGATTGAGTCCTGGCAAGGAGGTTCCCATTGCTGCTGTCCAGGGGGATTTTTAACAACTTGTGGCTGAAACTGGGGTGAGGTACAGGGAGGTGTATGAACTGGTCAGTCTAGTTGCCCCAACCATATGCTGAGTAGTGGCCTCCTCTCGTTCTCGTTCCTGTACACTTGTACAGCTTCCTGGCAGGACCAAGAGATCAGAACTAAAGAACCAGAACTTTGTCCTACTGTCCGTCCCTCCAGCAAAGACATTCTCAGAGCTGCTGCTCGGAGCTTCCTGACCTTCCTGATCAGCTTTATCTACTGTTCTCATCATAATCGTGTGTCAGACACCAAGAGGAAAAGCACTGCAGGCATCACAGCCCAGCAACAGCAAATGAAACCAAGATCTTCTACCCCTGCTGTGCCCTGTCCAGGTTCCAGACCCCCAGAACCACGAGAAATAAATAATGTGATCTTCTGCTAACTCTGAGGGGGGAGTCTGCCACACAGCCAACCACCAGCGACACCCAGGCCCACATATCATTTACATAAAGCTTAGAGTCAATGCCCTAAGCATCCCATTCAGTCCAGTTATTTCCATAAACTCCTCCCAATCTCACATTGCAACTTCTGGCCCTAGACATAGTATTCTGTGTAGTTATGGCTTCAAAGGCTGCTGGACTCCGAGAGCCCATTCCCACATTCTCAGCTTCAGTCCAGAACTAAGGCATTACAGAGCCCTCCGGCAATTATCTCCGGCTGCTACATAGCAGAAGCAGCATGGAGCTAGCCCACACCAGGAGAGATATTAGCAGAGCAAGGCCAAAGTGGGGAGCTGTCCAGCAGCCGCCTGCTCTCAGTGGGGCTCCTCACCAATCCCAGTGTCTACCCACACAGCATTCAACAAACAACGTTCCAGGAACTGGGGCCATCATATCCGTCTGAATTATGATCTAAATTTGTACACTCTGGGGAGGTTTGATAAAAACTCAAGCAAGGAAAATATCCAATATCATCGCCAGCAAGACACAAAAGTCTAGAATATTGGTTCCCAATTTAAAAATAATAATGCCATCATTTGGCCCCCTCTGGAGTGGTTCAATCAGATCCAGGCCATTTCTCATGTTTAATGTCTGATATAATGACTAGGCTTAATTTTAGTGGAAGATCTCTGCATAAGAAATTGAGGAGAAGAGCTCGTCATTTCCCAGAATTAGAGCTGACGTCACTGGACTCTTAAAATATGCATATCATCTGAAAATGTATCAAGGGTGGAAAACCTCCTGACAGAATCAGCTTCTACTGCTGGAGAGTGCACATCCAGAGGGACGTCGGTGTGAGGTCTTCACTGCATGCCATGATGTAGGTGACAGAGGAAGAAACTGACTCAAGGTGTTGTAATTCTTTTTAAGAACTCAGAAAATCCCTTCATTAGGACTTAATCGATTTCTCCAGAAAGGCCTTTTCGTAAAGGAAGCTGCCCGACAGAAGATCCTCCACTTGAAGGTCTAGTGGGTCCCTGTTAGCTGTCAGGCACCCTGATCCAGCCTGGGGGCGTCCCATTAAGTGACACACAGTTCTGGTCCTGCAGGATCTGCAGGCTTATCCAGCTCTGTGTGTGTGTGTGTGTGTGTGTGTGTGTGTGTGTGTGTGTGTGTGTGTGTGATGTGGTGTGTGTGTTTGGGGGGGGGACCTATGGTTTCTCACACCCCAGACTTCCTCAATCCCTGTGAATCCATTAAGGGGACAATTTCCTATGTGACCTCCAGACACCTGGATTTTGAGAAGACACCTGACTAACTACATGCAATCGCTAATCGGTTTTCATGGCACACACACAGACAGAAACTGGGCTCAGGCAGAACCGGATTAGAATCTCAAACTGTGAAGTCATTGCTACCCCATGAGCTTCAGTTTCCTCGTCTGTACAATGGAAACAAATTTTATTTCAGAAGGCTTTTGAGAAATACAAGTGAAGGTTAGATAGTTTAGATCTGATTTTCAGATGCTCAATACCAGACCAAGACTTACAATTTTCACACAAGTAAGGAATTCAGTTGTGGAATGCAGGATGGAGAAGGAGGCCATGCAGAGGTATGAAGTCGGGAGGCTCACAAAGAGAAGGGCACAGCCAGAACCTGGGAGGGAGGGTCACCAGAAGTGGACACTCACACTCCCGTCACACCACCAGTCATGTTTCCACAGGGCTGGGCAGGAAATCCATACTCTCTGGCACTTCGAACTATGTGCACACGTACACAAAGGAACTCCAATAACCAGAGCTCATGAGCGCCAATAAAGGTGCGAGGAGTCCATCTGCTTGGGACCAAGTGTTCCTTGAAGCTGGAGGAGAGACGGAAAGGTCTGGTAAGAGAGCCCAGGGGAGCAGGAGGGGTGCCAGCCGTGTCTCCTTAGGCCTGTAGCAGGTTTTCCTCTTAGAGAGCCACCGGATCCCAGCCCTTTCACACTGCAATCAAAACAAGCCCTTAGGATTTCTTTTGCTTACTGTTCAGCATCCTGTTTTGTGGCACTAGTGGGAGAAAAACGGTGTAACAGGTAAGTCCTCCACACCTGCAACTGGAGACAGAAATGGGAGCAGGTAGGGAGTGCTGGCTACACACCAGGCCCTTTGCTGTTGTTTGCTTCCAGTGAGAGGGGCCTGATCTGGGCTTGGTTTACATCAGAGATGAGGTTTCCATGGCCACAGGTGCCTCTGTCTCCCAAACTTCAGGGCAGTGGCCTAGCCCACACACTCCTTCAGGGGCGCTGTCAACTACTCTGCTTGTCTTCCCTTGAGGGTAGCCGGCACTTGCAAAGGATACTTTTCTGGCCCACTGGGCCTAAGTAAGCACACAGTTCAATAGAGCCCTGCACCTTCTATAAGGAGAAAAAATATAGTTTAACACCAATCCAGGGCCTCAGCTAACAGGCTCAAGAAAATTCAGTGTCTATAGAGAATCTGATATGGACTACCATCTCAATTCAAGATTTTTTAAATTTTATAAACTTTATTATTTAAAAATACATTCAAATCAATAAAACACTCCTAAATTAACCAGATTCAAAGTCTACACCGAGTATAGGTGATGGATATGAGTTATGGAAGAGGACATAGAGTTAACTGCTTTTCTAGTTCTAAATCTGTCCTGCATTTTGTTTTGGGTGAGAGACAAGGGCATAAATTATATTTGATTCTGCAAGTGCAAACTTTAATGTGGAGCCCTATAGCCTCTCTTCCAAATACCTGCCCGAACTGTGTAGAAGCTCACTGAATTCTGTTTGAGAATTTAACAAACTTATTTTAGTAACTAGGATCAAAAGGCATCTTATGAAGGAATGACTTTTATCCAAGGAAAATACTTTGGTCATCTGCATTGATCAGGGAAGTTGCTATCTCAAAAGTGCGGTGCATAGGAAGACAGGGACACTGAGCTAGCCCAGGCCCTCTGTCTGATACATGAAAACAGGGTAGGTTGGAATGAGTAGATACAGCGAAGAAAGGATGGGCCTGAAAAAGACAAAGAGACATATGCATGGTCATACACACCTGTAAGCCCAGCACTTGGGGGGCAGAGGCAAGAGGACCACCATAAGTTCGAGGCCAGCCTACTCAATGTAGGAAGTTGCAAATAAGCCTAAGCTATAGAGTATGACTTAGTTAGGGTTGTATTGCTGTGAAGAGATACTGTGAGCACAGCAACTCTTATAAAGGAAAATAATTAATTGGGGCTGGCTTACAGTTTGGAGGTTTATTCCATTATCATAACAGCAGGAAGCATGGTGGCATGCAGAGAGACATGGTTCCGGAGAGGTAATTGAGAGTTCTACCTCCAGATCAGCAGGCAGCAGGAAGAGAGAGGGCCACTGGGCCTGGCTTGGGCTTCTGAGACATCAAAGTCCACCCCCAGTGACATACTTCCTCCAACAATGCTATACCTTCTCATAGTGCCACTCCCTATGGGACTATGGGGTCCATTTTCATTCAGACCATGACAGAGTGAAACCTTGTCTCCAAAGGAGGAAGCAAGCTGAGACAGTTCAGTTGGTAAAACTCTTTCCTCACAGGAATATGAGGATCTAAGTTCAGAGACTTAGCACCCATGTAGAAAAGCTGGCTGTGGTGGCACACTTGTAACCCCACCACTGGGGAGAGGGGACAGGTATATCCCTGGAGCTCACTAGCCAGCTAGTCTAGCCTAAGAGGCTAGCTGCAAGTCTTAACAAACAAGATGGGACTAGAGAGATCATTCCATGGTTCAGCATTTGGTGTTCTGGCTGAGGACTGGAGTTCAGTTCCCAGCACCTACAACACAACTTGCAACCTTCTGTAATTTCTGTTCCAGAGGATATGTTGCCCTCTTCCAGCCTCCATGGTTGGAGAAACACACATGGTACACATGCATACATTCAAGCAAACACTCATACACATAATGATAGAAAGATTAAAGAAGACATGCCAGGTTGCCCTCTGACTTCCACTTACATGGAAACATATAGGCAAGTGCATCTGTACATACATAGGAAGACATGCATGTGCATGTGTGTACACAT